>NC_140971.1:87296689-87321689 GCF_056783735.1 Eptatretus burgeri
CCACAACCGCCACGACCTTCACGTCACACCTCGCAACCGTAGCATCGCCACCGTTCTTGCCCCGCTGTGGGTACCGGTGTTGGACTCGTGCAGGGCGCACGTCGAACAGCGTGTACAAAATCACGGATTTTGTGCTTCAAAAACGGATCAAAAACGACACACGCCCACTTTTTGCCGTCCAATCGGTGAGCGAGGGGCGATTTGGCCCCGCCTCCAGGACGATCGATATATGCAAATTTGTGGATCAAAAAGCTTTCACGCCCACTTTTTCTCGGGCCAATGGGGAGCGAGGTGAAAGGTCAAAGGGAGGGGGTCAAAGGCGAAGCTACGGGGGGATAAAAGGACCGTGTTCCTCAGTCAGAAGAGTCGAGAGTCGGAGAGTCCAGAGGCGGAGAGTAGGAGAGTCGGAAGCAGAGGGTCAAGACTTCGCGGGCGGTGGAGCTGCTCGTCGTGTGCGGAACGGAGGGGACGGAGCTGTGGAAAGGCGGCGACACCAGACGAGGGGGTGCTCGCGTCGTGCAGGAAGCTGCACCCGAGGGAGGCCGACAGCGCGACCTGGCCGAGGTGGAGACGCTCGTCGCACATAATAAAGATCCTCTATACCCCGAGCATCAGCAACCCCCTCCTGTTTCCCCCCCGCGCTGAGATAGTGCGACCAAGGGGGCCCCTTTCCCACCCCCTGCCAGACACTGTCCGCGAGGTCCGCGGAGTTGCGGCGCCATCGCCGCTCCGCGTCTCATCACCAGACGGGTAGGCGCGACCCGGTCTCGGCCTCAGGCCCGCCTCATTCTTGGGGGTATTCTTTCCTTGGTTTTGGGTATGTGTTGTCGGCGCCGTCTGTGAAGTAGAATTGTATAAGTGTTGCCGTGTGCTCGGTAGTCGGTATTAGCTCTGCATTGTTTTCGCTTTTATATTTGCTTTTTGTGTAAATGGAATTGTGTTTTTTCTGTGTGCTTTTGGTGGAATTGAATATGTGTGCTTTCCGTTCGTCGCGAATAAATGTGCTTTATTGTTGAACTGTTACCCGCTTCGCTTCGTCATTTCTCCCATTGAACCCTCATCTTGCTTCACGTAAAGGGTTGGTAGTGGGCTGAATACGCCCGATAATTAATCGAACCGTCGAGGTCGACGATAACACCGCTCGGTTATTCTGATAGTACGGAACGGGTCGCTAAGTGGCCCGTGTCCGAAGTCGACCTGCGGCGAGGTGCGATCGCCCGGTCTACCCTCCGCGTGGGTACTTAGGTAGTTCGAATTTGGCGAGCAACCCTATCCCACGCGGGGGCTGATTGGCTCGATCGCGGTGAGACCGAAAGGTCCACCCGTGACTGGTTCCCGGCGTTAGTCCGAGAGGGTCACGACTGGATTGTCCGTCCGGTGGGCGACGTGCCGCGATTCGAGTTACGTGGCCGTCAGCACGCCGGCGGGCGCGAATCCGCAACAATATATATATATATATATATATATATATATATATATATATATATATATATATATATATATATATATATATATATATATATATATATATATATATATACACACACACACATTCATATGTTGTGTGTGTGTGTGTGTGTGTGTGTGTGTTTTGCGAGGGGGAGGGGTGGAGAATAAGTTGAGGAAAGTAAGAGAAGTGCAATGGAGAGAACAGTATGATGAAGAGGAAGTGCAAAAAGGTTTTTCAAATTATTTTTGGCACCCAATGGGGAAGCAAGTTAGCTCAGTTGGTCACATGATAATCATTGAAATTCTCGTCTCGAGTTTGAATCGCGACGAGCTGAGATTTATCGAAAGACTACCATTCTAATGTTGTGCCAGTAAGGGGCGCCACATCTTGGTTGGTACACAGGGCCATTATGGGGCCCATAAATGCAACATTGCTGGCTGCATTTAGGTTGTGTACGTTCCGTTACCCCATACGAAGAGTCGGCCATGGTGTGTTTCACATCACTCCGATTTTACATTGCTATGTTGATGTACACGAGGAGCTTGCATTCACAGCATAACTGCAAACTCAGAAATGATGCAACAAAACAGAGAAGCCAAGTGCTACTAAAGCATGATGTTGATGGATGTGCACTGCTTAAGATGGGATGGCTTCATTTGGAAATTTGAGAAAACAAAGTCCTTCTGGGGATCCTCAAAAGGGTAAAATGAACAAACCCTATCAGGTGAAATTTCAAAACTTGACTCAACAGAAACAGCTTGGTTTCACTGAATTCAACAAGCAATATTATCATGTACATTCAGGAAGCCAAGCAATTGTCATTGTAACAAGTAATGGGTGGTCCAAACTATCCCCATTTCCTGACTTAACCCATACAATAACAGCTGCATTTCTACCTCATCGATACTCCCCATTTCCCCCCAGATCTCGAGCGATTCAACGCTCACACAGACAGCTGAACCGATGACCAGCTGTAAGCTCACAGCAGTGTTACCTTGACCTTTATGTAGTAATAACTCTTCTATTATCTAATGGGATCCGCTCATTCGTGAAGCGCTTCTGCTGGCAAGCAAGCCGTGAACCGTGCCGGACACGTGCGTACTCTCAGCGCTCGTCACATACACATCGGCAATGAATATCTTCAGGACAAAGCGCGTGCGGATTACATGACGTAATGCAAGTGCGGATCCATTGATTAAATTATTGGTTTTTTGTTGTTGTTTATGGCAACAACACACCGCCGATAGATAAATAAATCAGTAAATAAAAGCTCATTGTGCAGGACTGAACGGTATGCCCAATCTCGGGCTTGGGAATAAGGTAATGCGCAAATGCACGGGGTTTGTTCGTCCAGTGGTGAGCGGGATTCAAGTGGATACAATACTTAAGGATCGCACGAAAAGCCCTGAACATTGTATTGTATATTTTTTTCCATAGCCACAAGTACCAGCTGTCGGCGTACCTAGTTTGCGCCCGTCGTGCTGTTTGCCCTTCATGCAGTGCGCGCCCCGCGTGTCACACACCCCACGTGCCGTGCGTTTCCACATCCCTTCGCGCATCCCGCATGGTGCTCAGTGCACTCTTGCCGTGCAATCCATGTGCCGTACTTCCCACAAACCCATGCTTCTCGCGTGCTGCATGCCAAGCTTCCTGCATGCGTCTCCGCACCATTCTTCGTCACATTTATAAGGAAGGTACTTCAACAGGTTCTCTAAAAATTGCAGCGAAAGCATTACATATGCTACAAATGGCATTTCAAAACACGACAAAGTAGGAAGCGCAAAACATTTTAAAGCAACTGCCGATTGATTTACGAACCAAGGATCAGAACCGATCTCATGCTGGAGGTTCACTGCACGTGAAACATCACCAGCCTTTGTGCAGTGATGTAAATATACCACGATAGTTCATATTCTCCTAACAGAGGATGCCTGTTGACTATTGCCAAAAAATATTTTGGAATTTTTAGGATGCTCACATTGATACTGACAGAGCAAATGGGACAGCCGCCTTGAAGATATTTTCAAAAGAAAGACGTCCTTCATGACACAGCACCATTCTTGCATGGCATCAGACTACAGTTTTAGGCAGAATGAGACTCCACTGGTGGTTTAACCCCCATCATCAGTAATGGTCCAAGTATTGTGATATTGGTTCGAAAGTTGAGAATACCAAGTCATAAGTACTCACCATACGCAGGAAGTGTGTTGAGTAGCATGGTGAATACCATGGCACGGAAGGCAGCATCCATGCACGAGGCCAGCTTAAAGCGCATGATGCTTGCAAGGTTTCAAGGGGCCGAATCAAGTCCACGAAAGCCTTCCCTGGGCCATGTATGCGGGGCCAAGATCGAAGGCAGGCGTCCCAGGTCAGAACCATGAGCGATCCCGTCGCATGTTGTAAAGTCCTTTTGGCAGAAGTTTGACACAGAGAGCGTAGATCACGGACAGCTCGTGCTGGTGGTGCCGGTGTTAGTACTGGTGCTGGTGGGCTCGGCAAGCGCTCAGTGTGGCGCACGGGGAGGGCGGGGAGCGCACATTATGCGCTCCCACTCCCTCGCGTCGCCAGGTCAGCGGGGGCTGATCGAGGCTCAGAGTCCGGCTGTGGGATTCGAACCAATAACAAGAAAAGATATTGCAGTTATCATCAATATCTCCACTCCGATGCTTATCGGACGGGATGCTGCCGCTCAGGCCTCTTGAATACGCACAGCTCTGCGAGCACGCTGAACCTTTCCAGGTAACGCGCAGATGAGCAGAGTGAACCGAGCAGCGAATTCACCTGTGATATCACATTGAGAGAAATGTCAACTTTCCAGTGCTAATAGATCAGGATATTCATACGAGCAGGCTGTGTTTAAATATACTGTGCCTTCAGGTGGGTGGGTCTTAATTATTACAAGGCGTGAGGTCGGCTCCCCCATATTTTAATATTTATCACAAGATACCGTCCCGACTCGTCACATTGACAAATAGAGCAGAAACAAAAGCGTCGGCGCAATGCACGCTCTCGATTCTCAGTATTAGGTCAATGGGACTTGAAATGCACCAAAGGTCTTGGACGCATTTCTGCGTATCAATCATGCTCCTCGATCCGGGGTCACGCACGCAAGATGAGCACTGATACTTATAATGGAGATTCCACGTACAGGGACAAAACCCTGCCTGCCTTGGTCCGCACCTCCTCCATGCACCTATTGGAAACTTCACAAAGCAGAGAGTGTCTGCGAGCGTGGTTTGCGCATCCACAGCTATTGATGATCGAGGGAGGATTTCTTGGAGGAGACGACCGAGTCGCGCAGGTGCCGAGATGAGCCATCTCGATGAACGCATTAAGAGCGCGTCCCCTAGCGGCCTCGTCGCCTCCGAACGCGCTCGGCGCTCACGCTATCTCCCGTAGCCTTTTAACCGAAGAATATCAATTTTGCATGCGACTTTTGTTTGAGCTCCTTGCACCGATTCATGTCACAAATCTGTCGACATTCGCAGAGGAATCGCTCAGCTTCCCACTTGTGCTCCATTTCTTTCCTCCATGCATGTGGGATGCTTGGCACTTTACAGCATCAAGTATCATATTATATTCGTAGCAAGCATTGCGATAAGCATCGGCAGGATAGCTTAAAGGTATGTTCATTTTTTTTTTTGAACTGTCTGTCGAGCCGAGGTTCAAATGTCGACCCAAATATAAACGATCTCCCACTCCCTACCCCACTCGACCTCCCACCCCCTTGCTGTTTCGCATGCAGAGTGATGCATCAATGTGTGCGGCACCATCCATCGAAAAAAGTTCAGCCAATGGTCTGTCCGCACTGGTCCTTATTGGACATTAAAGATTCCACGGTGTCTTTCGTAGCGAGTAGGCAAGTTATCTCCAACACTCTGGGGCAAATTGCAAAGGCCTTCCACTTTGAATCAAACTTCAGATCTGTCGAGCAGTTTGTGAAACAAGGGTCAAGCAAGTTCGCAGGAGGTGGCAATAATTGGGGACATTAAAGGAGTAGTCGTAGTAGTACGAGTCGTATAGTAAGCATCACAATGAGAGGATTAGAACAGACTTGCGGATAAGGACAAATGAAAAGTGATGACAAAAAAAGAACAAAATTGAAATTCATTACAAGGAGAAGAGGGACTTTTTCACCTGTTTTTATTGCTCGCAGGATTCACTTGGCTCAGTCGGCCTGTTGAGCGAATCCTCCAATCAGAATCCGGGATAGGTGCCAGCCTGTCACAAGTTTGTAGTTCTTGATTGGAGGAAATACTCAGCGTAGAGTTAGCCCCGTCTGCTCATTAGCCCAGTGGAAATTGACCATTGCAGGGTGGGTTCAATCAGCTGGAGGGACAATCTGTCAGGATGCTGCATCACACACATACACACACACGGCTAGTTAAAACACAAGCGGTCAGTATTCGGATCGGGAAGCGTGATTGTGCATAAATGGCCATCTGGAAAGCAAATTATAATTCCGGATGGGGGGAATCGGGCACAGAGATACATTTAGAATGCAGTGCGGGTTTGCAGCCGAGAAATTTGCTGTTATCATACGTTACATTACCCGCTTTGACAAGAGCATCTCTCAGGATAAAACATGCGCCGAATGTACCACCGGCATTACATGGCATGTAAGTTATTGCGTGCCCTGAAACACATCAGCGCCATGCTGCTCAAAGTGTAAGATGTTCCCTCCGTTGGGTTGCAAAGGCTTTTTGCACGATTCACATGGGTCGCAGGGTGATATAATATACTATACATGGCATGTTCATTCATACCGCGTGAGCTTCCTCTCCAACATCAAACCGAAGAGATTTCTTCCTTTGCACCACTAATGATGGAAATGGGGGGGGGGGGAACACGAGTTTGCTTTCAGGGAATTCGATTCACGAACTACACAGATTGACGATTCACATGATGAAATTCTTCTTCTAATGAGGACCATACTGCACGTGTGTGTGTGTGTGTGTCAATATATACGAGTGTGGATCGGCTCACTACACTCGCCTCACCACACCATCACATGTCGTTATAAAGGCACGTACTAGTTTTAACTAAGGATAATGACGGTAAGTGAGTTTCTGTGCTGTCATGATACAAACATTTATCTTTTACAAGTTTCGTTATAATATTGGTGATATTATTTGTATAAGCAATTGAAGTTGAAGATTTTAAAGTTCAAAATTATTTTTTTTTCAAAACATTCCCAAAAATAAAATACACTCGAAGTTTGGTACGATTTCACAAAAGTTTGACTGAATAGTTCATTGATGTGACGGACACTGCACAGATATGTATTAATATATATATATATATATATATATATATATATATATATATATATATATATATATATATATATATATATATATATATGCAATTTAAAAACACAATTGGGCCACAAGTGTGCCTCGCTGAGCAGGTCTTTCGTCGAAGTCCTCAGCACCGTCCCGTTTCAGCCCTTCAACCTCGATACAATTAGACACGGTAATTTCAGGTGAGCCAATGGGGGCCCATGTGCCTCCATGTGCAAAAGTACACTTATATGCATAAGTACCCCCACCCCCAGCTACCAAGACCACAAACTACAACAATAAAGTAACAGCTTCCACTCCCAGAATCCACAGCACCGAAAATATATCCTGGAGCAACCCACCAGCCACCCAACCTTGCAACATACATCACTCAACAGCAAAACACACACACACACACACACACACACACACACACACACACACACACACACACACACACAAAACAACACACAACCAACCAACCAGCATCATAACATACAGTGCTCAAAACAAGAACCATATACACATCTCTCCCAATCCCTTCCACAATCGGTCACTACTCCTTTTATGGCTGAAATAACCACCACCCAATCAACCTCCACCTTCACCATTCGACCTGCCTGCATAAACTTCCTCCAAATCCAACGTGTGCCTTTCAAGGTAACCTGGGCCACTCTCTCACATATCATCCTTTTCATTCCATGTCCTTTGGAATACGATTACAGCTGTCCTTTTTGCTGATGTAACGAAGCACTTCTCTTAAATCGCTTGCTCCGCTTGCTGAGCAGCTTGCAAATCCGTATATCCCAAAGCTCTGGGAGCCAGCAACACCTATCAATAATGGAAAACACATCCTCAAAGAACTAATCAAACACAAGACCAAACACTGCATTGGAGTCATCAGAAGGAACCCGAAGAAGTGAGGAGCAAAGATGGAGTCACAAGGAGGAACGTGGATAGGACTCGGGTTTCAGCCGCGGCTCCACAACCCACAACCCCATCCAGGTGCAGCCAAGTGAGCCTTACAGAAAACATTCTGCACGAATTCACTTCTCTCAAGACAGATAGATAAAGGAAGAGAAATAAAGAGGAAAATAGATCAAAGAAAAAGCAAGAATTTGAGTCATTAAAGAGAAATGTGAAAAAGTCGAAAGAAATGTGAAAGGAACAAAGGACTAATACAACAAGCTCAAATGAGCTAAGATCCTCGTCCTCTTGATGATGACGTCATAAAAACTAATATGACGTCATTGTGATGTATCAGGTTTGCGATAAATTATCTGTGCTGATGCCCGGCTTGATTCCCGCAAACAAAATTCAAACAGCTTGCCGAGTTTCGGAGATAATTTTTTTATGTGATTTCCATTAGCGGAGATATTTTGACGTCATACCTTTTTTTTCTCGGAGGAATTTTCGAAATCGGAGATCGTTACTGTATGCGCAGGGTATTTTTACATATATTGTTTTTGTTTTTTCCAATTTTTATTATTTTATTGTTTTTTACAATTCAAGATGCTCAGGAGGCTTACAGACACGAGCTGATCTTCGAAGGGCGAGTGGAGGGCTGTCCTTGCTTGCAACTGCTGTGGGCTTCTCAATAAGGGGTACAGGGTCGGGAAGGAGTTCAGGTACATTGATGGGTGAAAAGTTTTCAGGAAGAAACATCTCAGGTTCAAACACAGGTGGTGTTAATACAGGAGTGGGTGACAAAGGCACTTAAGCCGGTTCAATGTTTGGCTCTCCGTGACGTAACCTGAGTTGGTTAACATGTTTACGCATGCATCTACCATCACACAACTTCACAAGAAACATCATTTCACCAATGTTCTCGATAATGATGGCAGATAACCACTTGGTTCCACATCAGGAGTTCAACACGTATACAGGATCATTGATCTGGAAGTTGCGGTATACAGACGTTTGGTCGTGATTACGTTTCTGTCGATACTTGTCATTCTCGACCAGGACCGTTATGTCTGGGTGCACTAATGATAACTGTGTTGTTAATTCATGACCCATCAGAAGCTTGGCAGGTGAGCGACCGGTGGTTTGATGTGGTCTGGTGCGATAGTTGAGCAACACACAAACTAGATGAGGTTGAATGGAGCCTTCCTTGATGCGGCTTAGACCTTTCTTGTTGATCTGAACAGCACGTTCGGCTTGACCATTACTGGCAGGTTTGTAGGGGGCAGGTGTGTAGTGCTTAATGCCATTCATTTTACAAAAGTTCTGAAACTCTGAACTCGTAAATGACGATCCATTATCTGATACAATGGAGTTTGGAATACCACGTTGCGTGAATATGATACGTAGAGCTTCAATTGTTACAGCAGAGGAGGAGGATAGCACCATGAGAGCTTCAATCCATTTGCAGTGGGCATCAACGACGATAAGGAAAAGTTTCCCTTGAAATGGACCAGCATGGTCAACGTGTAGTCTGGACCATGGTTTTTATGGCCACGACCACATGGCCAATGAAGACTGTGGCAGTGTCTTTGCCTGGGCTTGACAAGTGTAACAATGGCATGCACTGGACTCAATGTCACTATCAAAAAACCAGGCCACCAAACATGGGCTCGGACAATAGCCTTCATGGTGACTATGCCTGGATGAGCATTGTGGAGTTCACTGATAATTTTTTCCATGGAGTTTAGGTGGAATTATCACTCAGCTACCCCAAAGCAGTCAGTCTGCATCAATAAAGAGCCCATCCTTCCGGATTTGGAAGGGTTTCGCCCCTTCCAGTATTGATGCCCAATTACCTAGTGGTGATGATAATTTGAACCTGGTGTTGGCTTAGTGGTTAGGGTGGTGGCTTGGGATCCTAGCGTGCTGAGTTCAAGCCCTGTTGTCCTCTGAATTAACACCAGGGGGTTGACTTAGCCTGTCATCCTTCTGAGGTCGGTGAAATGAGTACCAGTGTCGCAGCCAAAAGGCTGCACACAAAGGGAAGGGGTATTGACGGATTTTTTTTTTAATCTGGTATTGGTGTGGCGCAGGCATGATGGGCCGAATGGCCTCCTTCTGCACATAATGTCCTTGTAATCCTTGAAATACCTGACATAACAGAGCGTTTAATTTGTGACAAATCTGGATTGCTATTGGAAGCACAAGCAATCTGCTTAGCGGTTACGGGCGCCTCATCGTGAATGACGTTCGCCATGATATCGCCATCGCCATCGAGATGAATGATATCGCCAGATTGTGGAGGCTCTGGGATGGTTACGGGAAGCGGAAAGCGACTGAGCGCATCAGCACAGTACATTTCCTTACCCGGGCGGTAAACCAATGAATAGTCATAACCGGCAAGGGTCAATGGCCAACGTTGTACACAAACTGATGATATGGGCAGAATATCTCTGATTTCTCCCAGGAGACATTACAAAGGTTTGTGATCACTCTCAATGGTAATATGTCTTCCAAAGACATATTGGTGCATCTTTAAGGCACCACAGACACACGCCAACGGCTCTCGTTCTACTTGAGCATAGCGATGTTCAGCGTCAAATAGGGTTCGTGATGCATACGCAACAGGCTGGAGATTACCGCTTCCATTTGTTTGCAACAATGCACACGCAATGCCATATGAAGAGCTATCACAACTGAGAACAAGTTCCTTGGGTGAGTCGTAATGGACATCGAACGGCGAGGAGGACAGCATGGTTTCAGCGGCCTTGAACACTCTTGTTTGGGCAGCTTCCCATTTCCAGACAATGCCTTTCCTGAGGAGAAGATGTAGAGGCTCGATGGTTGTGCTTAGTTGAATCAGGAAATAACCAAAGTAGGTCAACATACCCAGGAATGCACGAAGTCTGAAATGTTTTGTGGCATTGGTGCATTCACAATTGCTTCAACATTGCTCGGAGAGGGCAAAATGCCTTGACAGGAGATTTGATGACCCATGTATTCAACTTCACATGCCATAAAGGTACACTTCTCACGCCTTAGGCGTAACCCAGCTTGTGACAGCTGATTGAGGACTTTGTTTAGGTTCTCGAGGTGTTAGTGTTGTGACTTGCCAGTCACTAGCATGTTGTCCTGGAATACAACCGTCTTTGGTACAGTTAACATTTATATTTTGTACGATGATGGTAATACAACACAAGCATTGCTTGTTACCTCTGCCACCAAAGGTGGAAGGAGGTTATGTTTTCACCCCTGTCTGTCTGTTTGATTGTGAACAAGACGTCTCAAAAAGTTGTGTTCTTGTGGATCAGGCATTGATCAGGCATGTGCAATAGAGCACATGCATGGTGGAGGCATGTGCTCTATTGAGTGCCCTTCTCGTTGTATCTTTCTTTGGTCAACAGAAGATCACAAATATGTATGTTTTGCAAATTAGTAATGAATGTTATAGGCATTTCCAACAAAATGTTCAATATGGTGTTCAACAGAAATTATCAAATCACTTCATCAATCAGAGAAGCTGGCATCTTGTTGTGTTTCCTCATCATCTGCATCATCAGAGTCTGAATCATCAATTGTCTATGTCACTGTCGAGTCCCATATCAGCATTGTCTTGTGGTAGGATGTCTCTGTCAAAGCAGGAGGGTTTAAGCTTGCTGCGATTAAGCCGCCAGCCATGGTCCTCTGTTGGATTTGGGACAGTGTGTTGGGCAATGTTGGCTCGCTTCCAGATGGCAACCTGGTAGTTAACTGGTCTAATGTGTTGAGTTAACACTCTCTTACAGGGTGGCAGCAGACTTAGGCAATATTCCAGGCTTGGTTGACAGCACCATGCAGTCACGACATTTTCCTTTAATAACAAGTAACGTAAATCATCAAGACTCTGGTAGCACGATTTGCCACACAAGCACAGGTATATTTTCCAGACTTGTCGACAAATCTTACACTGTCTACGAGTTTCCGATGCTCGCTAGAATTGGTTGGAATGCTCGCATCTTTTGGAGCACCCTAATTGGTCGTACTTTTCTGATGACTTCGATTGCACTTGTGGTGTCACATTGTGTGAAGGCATGTAGACA
This sequence comes from Eptatretus burgeri, assembly GCF_056783735.1. Lineage (NCBI taxonomy): Eukaryota > Metazoa > Chordata > Myxini > Myxiniformes > Myxinidae > Eptatretus > Eptatretus burgeri. Next base: position 87,308,407 of record NC_140971.1, read on the forward strand.
CATCAGAGCAGTGAAGTACTCTTGCCCATAATCATGGGCCAGTTCCATGATGTTCATCAATCTCTTTTGGTTTCCTGTACCAGTGTTAAACAGCAGGGTTATGTCAATATGTTGGCACGATGGAGAGCAATGAAGAATAGATCACGATCTGGGCTTCGGATTCTTACAGCATCATATTGATGCTTTTGGGCATAGAAACAGTAAAGAATGATGAGTGTATCCGTCTCTTCGTGTGTGGAGTGCAGGGACTGTATTTCAACTTATGTTGTTGTCTTGCCATCCTCTGGTGTCAGCAAATGTGCATGCCCCTCAACGACAGAAAACACTTTTTTGTGCGATAGCATTGATGCAAAGTCATGATCGCTCCAGACATAACAAAGTACTTGACGAAGCTGTGATTTATGATCATCCTTCATCAGAAACATCCTCCAATTGACAGGCTTCTTAGTCATCGGCCCATTGACATCTGAACTTTTCACCACATCCAAGCCTTTCATGCTCCATTCCCTTCACCGAATGAGCCGTGTACATATCTGCACTGAATATGATGTCTGGCTTCTTTGGTAGAGCAACCTGAAATCATGTGCACGATCTACTTGAAGTTGCCTGGGATTTCCTGCAGTGTGTGAAACAATGCATTACCATCCTAAAAAACCAGTGTTATTTCATCCTGGGGGAGTTGAACATCTTCCACATCCTTAAAAAGATATTGAAGACCCTTTGCTTTGTCTGTTTTTGTCAGGTAGGCATCTCCATTTCTGATGCTGTCTGGAACTGGAGATCTGGGTTTTTTCATGAGTTCTTCGACATCGATAGCACCAATCGGCTTCGACCAGACCAACAGTTGAATGGCCATGCTGCTTTGCTGGTTGTACGCAATGACTTTGTTGTGTGTTGCTCTGAGCTTGACAAACTTGTTCATACACTCCAGTGTTTCTCAAATTTTCTTACATCAATGAACTTACAAGTCTTACATCAATGAACTTCTCCTTTGCTTGTTCGCTAACCAATTCAGCAGCGATAACTGCCTTTTCAACATCTGCTGGAGCCAGTGTGCCTGAGGAAATGCAATAAATGCAGCACAGCTTAGATTCAGAAAGCTGTGTACTGCCTCCATTGTTCTGGTGACCATTCGTTCATTTTTCTGAACCTCAGCTGGCCTGAGATCTTTGTTTCCTTCCCCCATGTGACTCGGACAACATGTCTGTCATGGACAATGTGACATCAGCAAACTGAGCACGCTCATGTGTCATGTTCACCCAACACTGATAAGCTTTCAGGATGTGAAAACGTCATAGGGGTACTGAAGTATGTGTTCATCCCTATATTTTTTCTGTTAACATCTTTTATCTTCACTAGGACATCCTATTGAACAAAAAAATATCTCCCATACACTAGTGGAAAGGGTTAGGGTTAGCTCATTTAACATCCATCTGAGGGACAGCACACACATTGATGAATCACCCTGCCAATGAAACACTGGATGACAGTTTATATAGCTGAGTCGGGAATAAAACCCAGACCAGAAAATACAGGCTAGATGGCTTAGAAGCGAGTGTGTGTACCTCTCGGCCATCCTGCCATCCTTATAAAATGAATTCAAAAGCCATGAGAACAGAAACACATTTAAGGCATGACTAATATGACATTTTACACCATTGTTATGGTGGAATAATTTATTCCAATATTGTCAATGATTACATGTTCCTAAAAGCTTAAGTATATTAATTTGTATTTTTTTGTGTGTGTGTCCGATTGCAGTTTAGCAAAACAATATGACATTTAGATGTGCAATCCTTCCATATGCTATTCATAATGACAGTACTGTACAAAAAAATTTTCATTAAATTATATTATATAATCTTCTCTCGTTTGGGACCAAGTGTGTGTGTGTGTGTGTGTGTGTGTGTGTGTGTGTGTGTGTGTGTGTGTGTGTGTGTGTGTGTGTGTGTGTGTGTGTGTGTGTGTGTGTGTGTGTGTGTGTGTGTGTGTGTGTATACCAGTGGGATACACTTATATATTGTAAGCAATAACAAAGCGTGTTTCCCCATCGTCTTGGGTCGCTCACCTGCATTTGTTTTTTTCATTTATGTATTTTATATTTACTTATATTTTCATTTACGGATGCTTTCTGACAGTTCTGTGATTTTTTTTTCCCAATGTATCAGCTTCAATGTCCATTGGCACGCAAAATTTCAGCTTTCTACATCACCAGGAAGGCACTGAACTTTAATATCAGTCAGTCAGTCAGTGTTTGGTGAGAATGACGCGCGTGTGTGTGTGTGTGTGTGTGTGTGTGTGTGTGTGTGTGTGTGTGTGTGTGTGTGTGTGTGTGTGTGTGTGTGTGTGTGTGTGTGTGTGTGTGTGTGTGTGTGTGTGTGTGTGTGTGTGTGTGTGTGTGTACGTACATATAATAAAGAAAGACTCACCTACATCTCTCACCTGTGCATGGAGGTAATAGCCAATCAGCTTTCACCTAATCAATTAAACCCAGGTGGCAAGGATTATATAAATAATTGACACCCCTTACACTCCTCCAACCAAAGAAGCTGCATACAGCAACCCAAGAATGCCTACACAAGGTAAGCACTTTGCTGTTTCAAACCCTTCCCAGAGTTCCTCCACAGCTATAAAGACATTCCCACATGGTACACACATGAGAATCCAAACGCTACACACCCACTCAGCTGCTGGACCGGTTTCATCACTAATTGGCGAATTATCAGCAACAGCGCAGACAGCTGTCACTGTCAAAGACAGCGTGCTCTCTGCGCTGTCGTTGATAATTTGCCAATCAGCAATGAAACCGGTTTGGCAGCTGAGCGGGTGTGTAGCATTTGGATTCTCATGTGCGAGTATCCTTATAGCTGTGGAGGAACTCGAGGAAGGGTTTGAACTCGCAAAGCACTTACCTTATGTTGGCCTTCTTGTGTTGCTTTATGCAGCCTCTTCGGTTAAAGGAGTGTGGGAGATGTTATATATAGATATATATATATATATATATATATATATATATATATATAAATATATATATATATATGTATTTATATATATATATATTTATATACAGTATATGTATATAAATATTGTTGCGGTTGTGGAAATTCGCATTACACCGTAAAGAGTCTTCAGGTGAGATATATCGGTAAGTTCATGTGTAGTTAGCCCAAACCCGTTGTATAGAGGGAATATGTGTGATTCATCCGGGCTGCGACGCTTTGAGTTCGCCATTTTTTTCTCTATTGTTATTTTTGACCATTAAGCCACCAACAACGCAAACAGCCACAACCTTTATCTTTACAACTCCATTCCGCAAACATCGCTTCACCACCATTCTCAAACGACGCCCACCAACCACCAAACCACCACAGCAAACCCCCCACCACCTTCGCCTATCTCCTTCCACAACCATCGACCACACCACCAGTCAACACCAAACGTCGTGCTGTCTAGGGCGCGTTTGGCGATTGGTGCCGAACGCATCGAGCCGCGGGTACGAATGCATTCCTCTCAGAGAGAAATCCGGATCAGGAAGGCTTCACGCCCCCTTTTTCTCCGTCCAATGGGCGAGCGTCGGGCGGTATGGCCCGGCCTCCAAGCGCGATGAACGTGGATTCTTTACGAGAGGAATTCAGATCAAAAAGGCTTCACGCCCCCTTTTTCTCCGTCCAATGGGCGAGCGTCGGGCGGTATGGCCCCGCCTCCAAGCGCGATGAACGTGGATTCTTTACGAGGAATTCGGATCAAAAGAGGTTCACGCCTCCTTTTTGCCGCACCAATGGCTGAAAAGAGGGTGGCGTGGCCCCGCCTCCAATCGCGTTTTGATCCTGAAATTTGCATATAGTCTCCTCTACCGGTCTATAAAGAGGCGAGCACAAGGCGACTCGGGCGGCTGGTCGGGGCGAGTGAAGACGGGAGTTTGGGTCGAGTGCAGTTCAGTTCGGGTCGAGTGAAGACGGCGGTCGGCATCGAGGTTGCCGTGTGGGGGTCGCTCGTCTCGTCGTTGGTGCCGTCTCGTCGCGGGATCCAAGCCAGCCAGCCATTCCCCTCTCTCGACCCTGAGCATCAACAATTTCCCCCCCCCCCCATCCGCACTGAGATTGTTCCTCCCCCAACCAAAACGTGGTGCCAACCCAACTGCTTGCACGGAGCACGCCGGAGAGGGCTTGCTGACCACGCCAGGGGCACGGAGTTGGGGCGCAGCGGCACGGACATTGCGGCTTGCCCGCCATCGCGTCATGAGGACGCGGGTAAGACCTTCTCGGTCTCGTGGACCTGGCTGCTCCTCCAGGTTCCACGCACATTTGGTCCACGGACCTATCTGCCTCCTTGCCTGTGAGGGTGGCTTTCTTTCCTTTGCTTTTTGAAATGAGTGATGTGGCGCCGAGTCCCGACAAGTAGAACTGTATAAGTGTTGTAAATAATTGCCCTTTTATTCGGTCGTATTGCTTTTGGCTTGACTGTTGTTTGTTGCATTTTGTCTTGACTGTTATTTGTTGCATTTTGTCTTGACTGTAATATACGTGCCTTCCGTGTTTCTGTAATAAATGTGCATTGCTTGTTGAACTGTTTCCCGCCATGCTTCGTCTCCTTCCTTTTATTGAATCTCCATCTTACATCACGTAAGGGATTGATAGTGGGTTTAAAACGCCCGGTAAATAATTTGAACCGTCGAGGTCGACGATAGCTCCGCTCGGTTATCTCTGCAGCACGGAACGAGCCGCTTAAGCGGTTCGTGTCTGGAGTCGACCTGTGGCGTGGTACAACTCCTCGGTACGCTACTCGCGCGAGTACTTAGGTAAATCGACCATTCGGCGATCGGACCCTATTTCGCGCGGGTAGAATGCGGACTGAGTTGTGGTGAGGTTAAACCCCCACCCGTGACTGGCTCCAGGCGGTAGTTCCCGGAGGGTCACGGCTGAATTGTCCGTTCCGGTGGGCGAGGCGGCCGCTTTTGGCTACACGCGGTCGTTCGCACGCCGAACGGGCCAGAATTCGCAACAATATATATATATATATATATATATATATATATATATATATATATATATATATATATATATATATATATATATATATATATATATATATATATATGAGGCCCCGCGAGGAGGAGTGATGTAAGCGACATTTTTTAATGATACGATGATGATAGGCTAAGGGTTAAAATAGTGCTATATAGCATTAACTCCAAAATGGCCGATGTGTCCCTTACATCACTCCTCGCGGCGCCTCATATGCATGTATACATATCCCTTTGGAGGAGTAGGTCTGATGGGAGACTTTAGGGGCAGGAGTGGGGGTGGTTACTGAATAAAGAATATGAAAATTGTGAAAGTGAAGAAGAAGAGAAAGGACAGGAGACTGAAAGGAGGATGGCATTTAAAATGGAGACCGTAGAGAAGACAGAAATGTTTTCTTGCAATGGATTTGAGAGTTAGAAGATTTGGGTGATACAGTCAAAGCTCGTTACTATGCCACCCGTCGGGACCGAGCAAAAGTGGCATAGTAGCAAGAGTGGCATAGTAACGAGATTTTGTAAAAACGGCCTTATTTTCTCAAGTTACCCATCTGTAGTTAATCTTTAGACAAAATTTATTCCAGCAAGTAAAATGCACGACTGTTGTATAAGCTAAGCGAACAGAGAACATACACACACTAACAGAGTTCACACACTAACATATGGCATGGCGAGAAATTCACGACACACAAAGCTTTCAAGAATCGTTGGCTGGCGCATCTTCTTTCGGCGGATCTCGTGCATCTCGTTGTCTAGCCGATCGCACGCTTGCATCACACCGGGCTTCCCGCTTCTCTGCTGCATGAACTTCCGGACGGTGCTACAAGCGCGCTGGGCTTCCTCGAACGGAACGATTTCCTCCTCGACAGTTACCTCGTCATCTTCGCTTTCCACCGGCTCCTCACTGCACAGAATCTCCTCCAGCGTGAAATACCCGCCAGTCGCGAGGCGCTCGTCGGCTTCGAGAAAGTCAGACAGCTCGATCTCCTCGTTCTCGTGCATCTTTTCCTCGGCAGGCAGAGCTTCCCAGATGTCGGGCAACTCCGCATCGTGTGGCTCAGTTTGGATCTCCTCTTCGATGAACTTGGCCTTCGCGAAACAGTTCCTGATCGTCGACTTGCCGACCTGCTCCCAAGCATGCTGGGCGACGTGTAGAGCGTCGAGCAACATGAACTTGAACTCCTTTCCCTCGTCTATGGCCTCAAGCCGGCGGCATAGCAGGAGCTTCTTGTAGTGGCGCTTGAGGTTCTCTATGATTCCCTGATCCATTGGTTGCGAATTGGCTGTCGTGTTGGGTGGGAAGAAGACCAGTTGGATGTTGTTCAGCTCGAGCTCGGGAGGGTGGCCAGAGAAGTTATCGAGACAGACCAGCACTCTGCGTCCCTGCTGGCCGAGTCGTCTGTCCCACGCACGCAACATCTCCTCGAAAAGCTCCGCCGTCATCCACGCCTTCGAGTTCGCCTTGTACTTGACCGGGATCTCTTTGTTCTTGAAGGCACGGGGTTTCTTGGAATTGCCAATCACCAGAAGAGGGAACTTCTCGCTGCCGCTCATGTTTGCCCCAACCAGAAGAGTGATCCTTTGCTTGCTTTTCTTTCCTCCAGTACACCGCTCTCCCCTGAAAGCCATGGTCTTGTTCGGAAGCAGCTGCCAGAAGAGTCCAGTCTCGTCCAGGTTGAAGACGTCGTCTGCAGAGAACTGCCCGAGTAAGGGCCGGAGAACCTGTTGTTGCCACTCAAGAAGGGATTGCGAATCCACCGCTCCAGCTTCGCCCTGCACTGTCTTGAACGTGATGCCGTGGCGCTTCTTGAAGTTGCCCAACCAACCGTCGCTCGCCATGAAGTCTGGGATGTGCATCAGCTCGGCCAGTTTCATCGCCTTCTCCTTGATCAGATCGCCGCTGACAGGCACATTCTGTCCTCTTGATTGCTTCAGCCACATGAGCACTCCCTCATCAAGCTTCGGGTCGTGAGCCTGCATCAACTTCATGCGCTTCGATGGAAATCCAGCTTTGATTGCAGCCTCGATTGCATCCTTCTTGCTGAGAATGCCCTTCACGGTGGTTCTCTTAACTTCGACGCCCCATTTCTTGCTAATCTCCCTGGCCAACTTGGACTGATTCGGCTCCTTCTTCGCGGCATCGATGATCTCCTTCTTCTCCTTCAGCATAAAGTCGGTTCGCTTGCGTTTCTGAGCTGACATTATGGGCTGAATTTGAAAAAAAAAATGATGTCACTGTTGTACGTGTGCCTGCGTGTCTGTGTGTGTGCTCGCGCTTTTTGTGTCTCGTTGTGCGTGTTGTGATTGGCTTGTTGTGGCTGGCATCGGGGAGAAGAATCGCGTGTTTTGACACAGTCTGACTATGCGCGTACGTATTGAGTTATGTTGTGCGCAGCTGGACTGTAGTTCGTCGCTTCGCCTTTGGACGTGAGTGTGATAATCGAGCACTGCGCAATACAGACTTTTTCACGACTCGTGCCTTTTAACAGTCACACAGTAGTGGCATGGTAGCGAGAGTAGGGGGTGGCATAGTAAATTTATTTTGTATTGAATTTTGTCGGGACCGAGCAAAAGTGGTATAATAGCGAGAGTGGCATCGAAGCGAGGTGGCATAGTAACGAGCTTTGACTGTACTCATAAAATGAGTTCCTTCAAGAGATGACATGAAACTGTTATCCATTTTATATGGGGGCTCAATCGAGACGTTTTCAAAAGGATGATGTATTGTTAAACACTTATCACATGTGGTTGTATTGAGAATTAATTTTGCAAGAATAGTGAAGATCCGAATCCAGATCAGACTACCAGAAAATTTTAAGTGATTCTTCACCATTGAGAGATCGTGCTAAACAGATACATAGCACGATATCTCAAAAAGTTTTGGACGGATTCCAACAAAACTTGCTGGACATGTTGAGTGTATGACAAGGATGAATCGATTCGATTTTGGTGAAGATCCGGTTCTGGGTTCTTCACTTCCATTTCTGGGTTTGCAGAAACGGCAGCTTCTCTCAGGGGTCTCTGCCGACTTTCTCAAAGTTAAGTTTCCAGTCGTTATTTGTCCCATTTTAACTGTTTATTTTCTCACCTACATATTACTGTGTGTTCCTAGTTCGGTTTTGTTTCAAAAATCGTGGTATTTTGTGAGTTTTCGTCAACCTTGTCTTACCAGGTTCGTTGAGGCCTTCCCATCCTCCCCCTGAAGGTGTACGATCGTTTTTATTTGTATTCTCTCCCTCTTACCTTCAATTTATATTTTCCCCACTTTCCCAACACTCCCAACTGAACACTGTTTATTGTCTTAAATTTAAAAGAAAAAACAGAAAAAACTACTTTTCTCCCTGCATCCCCACGAGTCCCGATCCTTCTTCTTCTTCTTCTTCCTGCTGCCGGCACACCATCTTTCTTCAACTTGAGCTGACCCACTCTCACCATTACCTTCAAGTGTTCTTCGTACAATCTTCCATTCCCGAATCTTACCGAATCTTCAAAAATCCATCATAAAATAATAATTTTCCTTGTATCCTTTCTATCTGTACACCTCCTGTAACCACGTGTCTCTCTACCCTCTTCCTGATACTTTTCATTGATCCATTAGCTTCACTCTGCATTTACCTTTCCAAATTTACCATAAACCTCCACAATTTTACTTCAACCTTCCCTTTTCTGAATCTTACGCAATCCTTATTTAAAATAAATAAATTCACTTTTGACTACACTTCTCCCTTAACCACGTGATCCGTTTCTACCCTCTGCGTTTACCGATCAAAATTCACCATTCACTTCACGATTTTTTCTACAACCTTTCCATTAACTAATCTGATGAAAGCTCTCTCAAAAAAAACATAATAATAAAAGCGATCTCTTATAATGTTTCATTTTCCTCTTTCACACGTGCGGTTCTCATTACTGTATCATAATTCACAACTCTTTTTCTATTTCACCAGACTGCTCTCAATTCAACCTTTCCTTCATACCTTGCCAAAAAAAACATCCAACTATGACAGCGATACTTCTCTCCATTCTCTTAATTCACCTTTATTGCATCCATCAAGAAATGAGTTTATTCGCATTTCCGACCTAAAACTTTTTAAAACCCCAGTTTGCTATGAATGTTCACTTTCCATCAACCATTCTTTTTTCCAATTTCAGTGCCAACTCACCCCTCTCAAAGCAACCATCACACTCTTCTCCCTCCAAGCTTCCCTCTCACATTTCTCAAAAATCCCCCCTCACTCACCCTTCTCAAAGTTGCCCCCCCCTCACATCCACAGAGCTGCCTCCTTCCCCAACCCTCTTACCTTCATCTCATCACTCCACCTCCTCCATTCCTCAACTGCCTTCTGCCCCCTCTCTTGCCCCCCCTCTCCCCCAGCACCACAGAGCCTTTTCTCCTCATCCAGCCCCCTCCCCTAGCTAATCTGCAATCCCCCACACTCTTTCAACAACTCTCTTTAACTCCCCCCCACCCCTCCTCCCTTGTCCTACCCTCCCCATTCCCTCCCATCCCCTGCACTCCTCCACTCCCTCTTCATGAACAGTGTGGACCTCAAATATGCAGGGCCGAGCTCAAACCTTAAAGACCTTTCCTTACAGGTTGCCACTGACAAACCAGACATCAACTGCCGAAGATAAACTTTCCTCCCTCAAGACATCTCTGACTCCCAAGTATCTCTCCCGAGTTACTCCCTCCTCCGGGATGACAGATCTGAGCCTCGTCCTGGTGGAGGAGTTGCTCTCTTCATCACAGACTCGATTCCTCACTCTCCATGCACTGACCTCACCCCCCCCCACACCCCAAGGAATACCTCTGGCTACGGCTTCCCCTCTACTCCCACCTCATGTTTATATGTTTACTGTACCGTCCACCAAACAGTGATGACTCCATTTACACCTCAATATCCGAAAACACGGACCAACTTCTATCATCCCATCCGAACTCTCTCTTTCTCATATGTGGTGACTTCAATTGTCATCATGCCAGTTGGCTAGGTGTGGGTACCTCTCTCACCTGTGATGGCACTTCAGCAAAAGACTTCTGTGTCTCATTGGGACTAACTCAATCAGTCAACTTCCCGACCCGGATCCCAGCCAACGGTACTCTATCTCTTCTGGCTCTGATTTTGACAAATTTCCCTGAAAATATCTGCTGTTCTTCCTCCGCTCCAATCAGTTATTCTGACCACATGCTTGTCAAAGTGGACATTTCTCTGGCTGTTATCAGAGAACCACCTCACCGCCGTCGAGTCTGGCAGGGTCTCCAAGCAGCCATCAAACTTCTAGACTGGTCTCCCGTCACTTCTTTCTCCAACTCAACTCATCCTGGGAATTCTTTCAAAAAAAACTTGCTCTCCCTCATTCACAGATTTATTCCCTCTCATCTTCAGTTGTCCTACCCTTCCTCCCACCCATGGTTCACTGAAGATTGTGGTGAGGTAGTTGGCCTGAAACAACTTGCCTTTGCCTCATGGAAAGCAAACCCAACTGAGGGTTATCCCAGTTCCTTCCGTAAAGCTCAGAACAAGTGTGTCTACCCTCAGGAGAGCCAAAAAACAACATCTTTCTAGTCTCAAGTCTGAACTCTCAAACCTCTCAAACCAAATCCATTATCACTTCAGACATTAAATCCTTCCTCTTCTCCAATGGCCTGATTTCTTATCATCAATTTGGTTTCAGACCAGGTCACTCTACCCTGGATATGCTGCTTCTGCAATCCCAACAATGGATGGAGGTACTCATTGCCAGACATGAAATCAGAGCCATATCCCAAGACATATCACGTGCTTTTGACACGGTCTGGCACCCTGCCCTGCTCACCAAACTCTCTTCCTATGGTATCCAAGGCCATCTCCAGTCATGGCTCGCAGACTTCCTCTCCTCTCACAGCCAACATGTGGCCCAAAAAGGAGTTCTTCCACCCACCTCTGCCTGTCCAGGCTGTAGTTCCTCAAGGCAGCGTTCTGTGCCCTGTTCTTTCTCTGGTTTTCATCAATGATCTCTCAGACTCTCCGGAAAATCCTCTACATCTCTTTTCTGGTGACTCCACCCTCTGCCGTACCATCTGTAATCCCTAAGTCCGGCAAGCAGCAGCTCCTTCGCTCTGCAGATCTGGATAAAATCACCAACTGGTCCAACACGTGGAACATGTCTTTCAATCCTGACAAATCTCACACTCTCACAATGTCTCTCCGAAAGGACTGTTTGGAACCCCCCCTCCCCTCCCCCCCCATCACTCTGTTCAATCCCATTCTTCCCTCCAGCCCTTCAAAACAGATGTTCACCATCACCTCTTCTCTTCCCCCATCCAAAACCTCGATCTTTTCTACCCCCGTTAATCCACCCCAAACCCACCTCCTTCAAATTCCCTGCTTTCCTTCTACAAAATCCCTGTAATGTCCATCTTGTATACCCTATGTTATCCACTCCATCCCTCTCACTTCCACAGATCTCCTAATGTCTCTGTTCCCCACTGTTTTGTGCTTCCCCCTCCCGCCCCTCGTCTCATGCCCCCATTGCTGTGCGTTGTGTGTTGCTCGACAAGGTATACAGAAATTTTTTTTTTAAAAGATCAGAATCCGGATACGAGATTTATTTAATTTTTAAAGTGATTCTTCAGCATTGAGACGGCCAAAAACAATATAGTCCTGTATCGCATGATATTTCAAAAATGTATTGTGCCCAATATATTCTCTTGGATCAGGCTTTACGTGGCAGAGGTATGCACACTACCGAGTGCCCTTCTAGCGTTTAATGCCGTGAACAAACTTTGGTACATCACTGGTGGTGAAGATGGTGCTCAAGTTTCATCAGAACTGCGTGTGTAGTTTCTGAGAAGAAAGCAAATGCATATTTAGGGGGGGGGGGGAACTCGCCTCTCCCCATAGACCCTCCTCGACCCCAATACTTTTTTAAATGTCGTGAACAAACTTTAATACATCATGGGTGGTGAAGATGGTGGTCAAGCTTCATCGAAATTGAATGTGTAGTTTTGGAGACTAAATCAAAGACTTATTTTGGGGGGCATCAGCCCACATGTCCACGTCTTTGTAGTCTCAAGCATAATATGGAAGTAGATATGGTTAATGGTAGTAGATTTAAGGGATTTAAACCCTTAAATCTCCTTCAAGCCAGATTTTTATAATGTCATGAACAAACTTTGGTATGTCATAGATGATGAAGGTTGTCGTGAAGTTTCATCGGAATTGTGTGTATCGTTTGAGAATATAGCAAATACCTCTTTAGTGAGGCAACCCACTCCTCCCCCCCCACCCCCAAAACTCCCTCTGTCGACCCCTTCAGACCCTGTTTTTTTATGCCACCACGGGTGATGAAAGTTGTGGTCAAATTTCATTGAAATTGTATGTGTAGTTTCTAAGAAGAAGTTGCAAGTATTTGTGGATGGACAGATGGACGGACGGACAACACACCATCCCGTAAGCTCTGCGGAACTACTTTACAGGTGAGCTCAAAACCATCCCTGGGAATATTATTACAAACAAACTACGGTTGGAAACTGTCCGGTGCTCAGTAACAATCCTGAAGAGAGCCCTCGGCACAAAACTTTGAGAACAGAAAACTTCACAGCAGCTTGGTCCATGAATCGTGACCCCTCACCGAAAGGAAGGTGGATAAACTGAGCCCGTCCTGGGAGGACTCCATTCCACATTCTGAAATACCAATCAACAACACACAACATCCACACATGTAGATACCAATCAACAACACACACACACACACACACACACACACACACACACACACACACACACACACACACACACACACCCGATATCGGTAATTTTTCAGGAATCGGAAGTTTGGAGTCAATGTGATTTCCGACAACAGAACGTACTGTATACAACCCAGAAACCTTCAGTCACTTTCACCGTAAAACAACGTTTCATTGATATCCATATGTCAAGGATATGATCACAAACATTAGTCTTTATAAACAGATGCGTGTTATGGGTGGAAAAAAAAAACAATTGTCTCGGTAATTTAGAAAACAAATTAATGCGGCGAACGGCCTGGAAATCGGGATTATCAAATATATTTTGCTATGAACTCACAAAGAGAAACATGTAACGTTTGTCAAGCAAATCGGATGTAACCGAATGTTTTAGAAACACATGTGAGGACAAAGGAAAACTTGAGAAAAAGCTCCACAAGATATGGGATGAAACTTAATACCACCAAGGCACCTGGAACAGGTATTGTTTGTCCACACACCCGTGGAGAGTCCGTACAGATCGAAATGCACCCA
>NC_140971.1:87329189-87336689 GCF_056783735.1 Eptatretus burgeri
CAGGTAAAGCTGTATCACAGATGATGAAGACAGGAACTCCAAGCTGTAAAGGTCAATGTGTTACTTAGAATAGGAGAGGTTGGAAGGACGAATAAGCTCCGAGGGTATACATCACCCTGCCGAGAACCTTCTCGAAAATGGCACGTAAATCATCACAAATGGTGCCAACCAGGGTACACAAATTTTTAAATCATCACTGAAGTAACAGCTGTGCAATGTCTGACAGGTAGATTCCATGAGTAGAGGGAGTTCAGAGAAGAATACCTCACGGGGTATGATGTAAATAGTGAAGCAAAATGCCTACAGACCAATGCACAGTGAGTTGAAATTGGTCCGTCATGGTCATGGAACAAATGAGTCACTCAACCGTCACAGGTTCGCATACAGTTGACCCCTGATTCCTCCTTTACTCGGTATGTAGGTTTTAAAATGATACGTACCGCCTGAAACAGAGCATAATGGCTCAAGAGAATGTCGTTGCCTTCCCCTCCTCACCTCATCATCTTCTCCTTACATTCTGAAAACTGCCCTTTTATCTTTCGTCTCGGGTTGTTGTTGGTTATGTTGTTGTTGTTGGTGGTGTGACTCAACAGGAAATTTAACAGCCAATATTACCTTCACTAAAGCACAATGAAATGACGATACTGGTCCATAACAATATGCATATATGCTCAAACATGAACTCAATTGTACAGTAATTGTCTTAGTTGTCTCTCAATAGATGCTATTGTGGACAACAGACAGTATGATGTGTGGCAGACATGTTGGTAAAGATACAAAAGGCAATCGCCAGTGTGACATGTTGTTCCTGGTCCCACAGCAGTGAAGGAATTTTATTTGATTTTGTTAAAAGGCCAAGAATGAACAATATGAAAACTCTTATTTTGACAATATATTGCACTGAAGAAAATATTCCTTCAGAGAATATGAAAACGATTTGAAATGAACTCATCTATCCAAGACTGCCACATTGCTGACAGGTGATGGGGGTGAACTTTCTGAGCAATACATTAAATCTCAACCAAACAGTGAAAGTGTATTTTAAAACTATGCATTGTGAACAAACAAATAACAAGCCGGTAGGCAACGAGGGATCCGCGAGGATCGAAGAGCTGGATACGATGCTTTTCATTCTGACCGATCCACCGACGAAGATTCATTGCCAAGACGTATTGGTTCACATACAATTGTTCCTCTGCCTGGCAAGATTTTTCCTATTGCGTATTTTGCCAACTGGCACTCCTCATAAAAATTGACGGTAAATAGACACCCTATTTTTGAAGGACTACCATTTGAAAAATAAAACCTCAATCAAAAATCGGCTCGAGTAAAATTTTCTAAATATCTCGAAGTGTTTAATTCCGAAGTCTCGTTTCTCCACATTTAAAACTGAAGGACAAGTATTGAAAATACTGTCCGCGGTTTTTTGGCCGCTGCACAGCAACGGGTGGTTGGTCGGCAACGAAATTCAAACGCGCACATTCCCAGCACATATGGCACCTGTTGGCAAAGTTTCATCGAAATCGGTTCGCTGGTTCATGCTGTGGAACCTCGCATTGCAGACACACACACACACACACACACACACACACACACACACACACACACACACACACACACACAGACAGACGGAAAACCCGACAATAAGGGATATCTCACATATATAGCGAATTCAACAATGGAGTTTTTTTATTTTTTTTTCTTCGTAATTGTTCGACTTTGCGGTGTTTGATTAATTATCCAATGCTTTTTGCAACAGTTCTATTGGATGAGCAAACTGAACCTTTAAATGGTGATCACCAATCCAGTTAGTTTGCTCACCAGGGTGCTGCACAAACAAACAGTCACCAGGGTGCCAGGAACAGAATAGTTTGAAGCTTTCCCATGGTCTCCCTGGTGAGTTCTGAAACAATCGTTGACTCTGCATCAAGAATGTTAGCTTGACTGCCATTCCATAATGCACTCTATTACGGGAAAGCAAATTAGCTTCTGACTTTTTCAACATTGTTGAAAATAGGTTTGTTGGATATATGTACCAATTATTGTTCACACACAAAAGTTTATCTTCATACGACCAATCTCCCTGCCGAATGATAACGTACATGTTGTAATTTGTGAAGAATCTAAATTATTTTTCTTGTTTAAATGAGCTTATTATTTTTACACAGTTTGGTTTTGTGCCACCCTGCTCAGGTATATTTTTGTCTGTCATCGAAGCTGCTTCCTCAGATACAATTTCGAAAATGTTGAAAAATGCATGAAAAAAAAAAGGAATGCTACTTTATATAAATAGGGGCACAACGAGACATGGGGTGTAGGGGGTCCAGTCCTCTCCCTTGGCCATAGTTCAGAGTGTATTGTCTACAAATAGACATTGTGCCCCATTTGGATAGCCGAGAGGTATGTGCACTTACCTTTGATCTTTCATGCTTGGGTTCGAATCTAGACCAGCTATAAACTGTCACCCTGGCATTTTTCATGCAGACCTGCAGGGCGATGCAAACTGTAAATGTGTGCACCATTCATCGGAAGGATGTGAAGCCGGAGGACCCTTCTCCCAGACGCCCACTCGACCGGAGGACTAGTCAGTGATGGACAATAAACATTCCATGGTGTCTTTTGTGAAGAGTAAGAAAGTTATTGCTGGCATTCAACACAGATTCCAAATTCCTGCCACCTTCAGGCAAACGTGCACATAGTTTGCCCATGGCGTCCCCTCGTGAACCATCGCCGTCTCCAGATTGTGATTATTATTATTATTATTATTATTATTATTATGGCAGATATGTAAGAAAATTGAAAGGAAATGTGGCTTTTGTGGTAAAAGAACCAAAATTGGTATACATCATGTTTAATATTTACGAAATTATTTCAGACATAGTGCCAAGCTGAATATTTCCCCTGATGTAAATAAATGGGGAAAAATCCAAGGAGGCCACCACGCAAATTGTGAAAATGATTATGCCGCATAGCTTTGTCAATTTATGACATAAAAACATGAATGAAGTGTCCTTTTCTATGTTTTCAGACATAAAGAATCCAATCCCACCATCATTTATCGGAAAACAAAAAATCAAATGCATAGAAATCTTCATGGCTATGTTAAAATTGGCTACATCGAACATGAAAAACAGCCTCTTTGTCAATAACTTCAATAATTTGTAAGTCACTATTTTGAAATGAGCACGACAGATTGTTGTGTCCAAGTCAGTTAACACCGACACTGGACGGTTGAGCCGAACTGGCGGTTTCCTCGCTCAGACGACGTTATGAATTATGGCGGACAATGCGTGTACGGGTTGTGAGGAGAGACAGGAGAAACCTTAAAGCTTTTCAACCCAATGGGTTTATTTCCAAAATCGCAACAATCAAAAGAACCAGGGATGATTTAATCGCGGCGGAGGAGACGATGGCGGTTGGGATAGGGGAGAAATGGAAAATACTGAATCGATAATAAATAATGATGTACAATGAGGTAAAAGAAATCTAAAGCAACTAAGCACCACACTCCAGACTCAGTCACAGACGGGAAGGGGCCAAAACTGGGTGGACTCAGCTTTGGAACAGCGGGGATGAGCAGGTGATGAGAAGGGATGAGGAGCAGGACGATGAGGTGAGCAGATGATGGGGAGACAAACAGGCGGTGATGGCACATGACAGGCAACAGGGATGGGGGCACTGCAGTTGTCATACCCTTCCTCCCGCCCATGGTTCACTGAAGCTTGTGGCGAGGCGGTTGTCCTGAAACAACTTGCCTTTGCCTCATGGAAAGCAAACCCAACTGAGGGTAATCTCAGTTCCTTCCATAAAGTTCGGAACAAGTATGTATCTACCCTCAGGAGAGCCCGAAAACATCTTTCTAATCTCAAGTATGAACGCTCAAACCTCTCTCCCTTGTCCAAATCCTGGTGGCGTCTAATCAAATCTGTTTCTGGTGTGTCTTCCCCCTCCATCCCCTCCTTTACCTCAAATGGCTGCACTGCTGCTACCTCATGTGAAAACCCTGAATGCCTAAACTTACTGTTTGCATCTAAATCTTGTGTCCGAAACCCATCACTTTCTGTACCCACCTGACCCAATCGCACCGAGCTGTTCCTGGACTCTGTGTCCTTTTCTTCTGACAAGGTGGAGAGCTTGCTGTCAAACCTCGACTCAGATTCTGCAACCGGTCCAGACGGCATCAGCCCACATGTCCTATAAACCTGCTCCTCTGCTCTTGCTCGCCCTCTCTCTGTTCTATTCACCCTCTCATTTGCTCAAGGTCATCTGCCATCTGCTTGGAAATCTGCAAACATCACCGCTCTGCATAAAAAAAGGTGCAAAACAGATCCCTGCAACTACAGACCAATTAGCCTTCTCCAAATCATCAGCAAGGTGATGGAATCCATCATCGCTTCAGACATTAAATCCTTCCTCTTCTCCAATGGCTTGATTTCCGATCATCAATTTGGTTTCAGACCAGGTCACTCTACCCTGGATATGCTGCTTCTGCTCTCCCAACAATGGATGGAGATCCTCAATGCCAGACATGAAATCAGAGCCATATACCAAGACATATCATGTGCTTTTGACACAGTCTGGCACCCTGCACTACTCACCAAACTCTCTTCCTATGGTACCCAAGGTCAGCTCACTCATGTCTTGCCGACTTCCTCTCCTGTCGTAGTCAAAATGTGCCGCTAAATGGAATTCTCTCATCCCCTCTTCCTGTCCAGGCTGGAGTTCTTCAAGGCAGTGTTCTGGGTTCTGTTCTTTTTTCTTGTTTTCATCAATGATCTCTCTGACGGTCTGAAAAATCCTCTTTATCTCTTTGCTGATGACTCCACCCTCTGCCGTACAATCTGTCATCCCTCAGACCAGCAAGCAGCAGCTTGTTCGCTCACTGCAGATCTGGATAAAATCACAAACTGGTCCAACACGTGGAACATGTCTTTCAGTCCTAACAAATCTCACACTCTCACTATGTCTCTCCGAAAGGACCGTTTAGAAACCCCCCCCCCCATCCACTTTCTCGACAATCCTCTGGAAAAAGTCCTTTCAATCAAGCTTCTGGGTTTCACTATCTGCCATGACCTTTTCTGGGAAAGCCACATTTCGTACCTCACCTCCAAAGACAGTCGCCGACTGGAAATCCTCTGTCATGCAAAGTCCTTCATCGACCCACCTGAGCTCCTGACCACTTACAAAGCTTTCATCTGCAGCCCGATGGAGTACTGCTCTCCCCTCTGGGCTGGTGCTCCTGCCTCTCACCTTTCTCGGCTTCACGCTGTGGAAACCAAGGTATTTAGGATCATTGGTATCTCCCGCGGTGAGGCTGAGTCTTTGGGGCTCTCACTTTCTCATCGCAGGCAGGTCGGTGGTCTTTCTGTCTTCTACCGTCTCCTCTCTGGTCTTGCCCCCACCACCGCTCAGTAAGCGATATCTCCCCCCCCCCATATTTCTGCAGGGCGTTCAAGGTCCGCCAGCAAGCCCTCTCTGGTAAAACTACCAAAATCATGAATCACTGCTCACCTTCACTCTTTCATTCTTCGTTTTTTCCCTCCTTTGGAATAAACTCCCTCACTTGATTCAATCCCATTCTTCCCTCCAGGACTTCAAAACAGCTGTTCACCACAATCTCTAATCTTCATCCATCCAAAACAATGATCTTTTCTTCCCCCGTTAATCTACCCCAAGCCCACCTCTTTCAAATTCCCTGCCTTCCTTCCCGAAAGTCCATGTGGTGCTCATCTTGTATACCCCCGTGTTCCCCACCCCCATCCCTTTCCCTTCCACAGATCTCCTAATGTCTCTGTTCCCCACCATTTTGTCCTTCCCTCTCCCACCTCTCTTGTCTCATGCCCCCCTTGTTGTACGTTCTGTGTTAGCTCTCATACGAGCCTCGACAATGTTTACAACAACAACAACAAAAAAACAGGCACAGGCAGGCAGAGGCCGGCAGAAGCAGGCAGGCAGGACGACCTCCTTAAAACTCCCTTCCTCAGGAGTCGATGGTTCTCCTCAGGCTTTTATTTCCTCCCCCAAATTTGACACACCGATCTCACACACGCCAAACTGCCGCCCTTTTCCTCCCGTCATCTTCCCTCTGACTTTCAACTCTCTCAATCGTTCTTTCTCGACCAATTCTCCTTCCTCCCGTCGTCTTCACCTCAGACTCCCCAACTGCCAATTAGACCCCTCCTTCTTCTCTTGAGGCAACGCTCGGCCCCTCCCAGGCGTTCCAGCGCTCTGCCTCTCGGGAGGCGTTCGTAGCTCCGCCCCTTTGGTAGGTGCCTATAACTCCACCCCTATCTTTTGCCAAGCCTCCCAGTCCCCCCCCCCCCGCGTCGAGGTTTATATTGACGTTTTACATATGATTTCCTGAACCATAATCCATAACTACTTATTACCATGCACCACCCTCTGTGTGGCATTCATGCAAACAAGACAATTCTTAAGCTGACATTTCCCTACTTATACATCGAGATGGATATCTACTCGCACACGGACCATACTTCTCGACACATTCCTATCTGCTCGATGGGGATATCATGTAATCCCCCTCCCCAACCCCACAAACGTAACAATATATTCCAGCAATATATTGAAAGGACTCGGCTGCACCACACGCAGCAATATGTGCTTGGGTCAGAGCGTTTGTCCAACCACGACCGTCAAGGAAATCTCCAAGAGTTCTCCAGGCAGCCATCTCAATGTGTAAGCCACCAAGATCAATGATCCAGACTTCTGTATGCCGCATGTATCGGGCAATTTCCACTGGATTAGTTTCGCAATCGTGAACAGTGGCTGATCCAATGTTAGCACCAGGCACCTGTCCAGGGTTCAGACATTTGACAGCATGCTGGACAACATCTACTTAGTGATGAATCATAGCCATAGACTTGCAATTATCAGAACAATGGCTCAAGTGATGTGATGGTGATGTCAAAGTTGCCTGGTTGCGATGAATTTGAATGGAATGCAGCCCAGGAGATTGGATCAGCGATGCTCAGGGTTTCCTTGCTTATGTGCTGTTGTGTTGCTTTTTGCCACTTGTTCTCAACTTTGTGGGGCAGCTTTTACATTATGGTCATCATCTGTGAGAGTACCATCAATGGAAGGGATGAGGGGGTCTTTGTTCCTCCCCCGTCACATGGGTTAAATTTGGATATGACTCAGGTATAGTAACAGGGTCTGCTTGCTCAAGGGCCCAGGCTTCAGTGTAGCTCTTTTCCGTTCAACACCATCTGACGACGTGATACGATTCTGAAACAGGGATATACCTGTACCATGAAACACATCATGAGTGGTTGGTGAGCTTGGGTTGTGGTCAATGCTGTTGACTACAGCTCTGGTGAACATTTTTTTTTTTTGCAGGATAAGGGGACAAGCAACCCCATTGGTTTCATATCACTGAGTTAGCCTAAATGGAATTAGGTGTCCACAAGTCACGTTTGCTGTATGTCCGTGAATCATCAAGCCAAGGTATATCTGTAGTGGAGTCTTTCTGCCCTTACTGTG
>NC_140971.1:87341689-87349189 GCF_056783735.1 Eptatretus burgeri
AAAAAATATTAATTATTAGACTAGTCTTTTAAAAACGATAAATGTATAAATATGCGAGCATTGGGTGGCTTTGACACCAACTTTGGTTATCTTATAGTTTCAGTGCACACTGTTTGACGCGCTGAGTAATTTTTGGCATCATAGCTTCATCAAGAAGTCGACACTGTGTTCCAAATTCATCTCAAAATAAGCATTTGTGACATTGGGGAGGTCTTTCTTTACGTGTCTCCTATCGACACATATATGGGTGATCTCCTGCCTCACTTGTTCCTTGTATCCTTGCCAGTCGACAAGCAGAACACCTCAGGTGCGAGGATGTGTGCCATTGAACATGATTTCTGGACAGCATAGTCGCAATGCCATCTCCTTCATCAAGCTGGAATATGTCTACTGGTACTGGCTGCACATTAAGTTAACGGAAAAACAACTGTTCATATCGAATTTGTTGAACACTGAAGTGGTGTGGAAGAATGTTCTTGACACAAGGCACAAATCATATCAGGTCCAATCAATTATATCAGGTGTGGACGTAGATGACCACAGACTCTCACTGTGAAGAAGCTTACCCCTCTTCTTTGCTGACATGATGGGGACAATATCTGCTCAGCAATCTGCAAAGAAACTAAAAAAAAACTATATAATTCCTGAAATTAATAGCTATGCATTTTTTGAAATAAATGTTTGTGGCGGTTGATTCTCTATGTCTGAAAACATAGAAAAGGACACTTCATTCATGTTTGTATGTCTTAAATTGCTGAAGATATGCAACTTGATAGATGTTTGCAATTAGTGTGGTGGCCATCTTGGATTTTTCCCATTTTTGGGCATCAACAGAAATATTCAGCTTGTCACTATCTCTGAAATAATTTAGTAAGTATCAAACATAATCTCTGCCAATTTTGGTGCTTTTACCACAAAAGCAACAATTTTATTATATATCTGCCCTACTTTGTTGTTGTTGTTGGTATTGAATAATCCATTTCATGAATCTTTGATTTGCCTTCAAAACTTGTGTATATTCAACCAATCCCGCTTTGCCATGTCTAACTCTCTTATACCAACTGTCAACTGGAATTTGTGTCCTCACCCAAGGAAGTGGGAAAAGTTTTGTGCAGCCCAGATCATGTTTCAGTAACTGGGCACGATAGCATCTGTGCCCTTGTTCTCCTGCTCTGCTCCTCTTGCTTACCCTCTTTCTGCCAAATTCAAGCTGTCCTCCTTCGGTGGTCTCCCATTTGCCTGAAAGTCAGCAAATATCACTACTACCCACAAGAAGGGTGCAAACATTGACCCTCCCAACTAAAGGCCCGTGAGCTTGCTTCCAATCGCAAGCAAGTCATGTAATTCATCATTTCTTCTGATGTCACCTTTCCTGTTTTCAAACAGCCTGATCTCTGAGCATCAGTTTAGATTCCATCCCAGTCACTCAACTCTGGACATGCTTCTGCTCCTCTCTCAACAATGATTGGAGGCCCTCAATGTCAAACTGTCCCCCTAGATATATCTCGGGCATTCAACATGACCGAGCATTTTGCTTTGCTTGCCATTTCTAATTTTGTCCACTCACACAATCAACACGTAATTGTCAATGGAACCGTTTCCTTTCCTCTCCCAGTAAAGGTTGGATTGACCCAAGGCAGTATTTTAAGCTCCTATCTTGTTATTCGTCTACATAAACGACCTCTGATGCTCTGGAAAATCCTCTCTTCGTTTTTGCAGATGCACTGTGTCTTCCAGTGCCTCATCCCTCTGTTAGACAGACACCAGCTGTGTCTCTCTTTGCTTCGAATTATCTGAAAATTATTACACTCTGGTCTGATAAATGGAACAATCCTGGAACAATCTCCTTCAATCCTGAAAAATCTCAGTCTCACCTTGGTTGCTCCAGAAGGATCATCAAATGAAACTCTTAATTCTATGGTCGACCATTTGAAAAGGTTCAGTCTCTTGAAGGTGTACGTCTCATTTTCTCTTTTGGGCTGACAATATCGAAAAACTGGCTGACAGAGCCAGTTGCAGATTCGACATCCTCCATCATTCCAAGCCTTTCCTTGAAAAAGCAGAAGTATTCAGTCTATAAAGCCTTTGTCCATAGCTCAATGGAGTACTGCTCTCCCCTTTTGGCTGGGCCCCAGCATCACATTTGTCTCTCCTGGATTATATGGAACCTAAAGCTCTCAACTTTATTGGATTCTTTCATTATGAGAATGAAGCACAAGGTCTGTTGTTCTCACATTGCAGGGATTTCATTGATCTCTCTATTGTTTGCCTCTTCTGCTCTGGTTTCTTTCCCTCAGACCGTCCAAACAACTCCAGGATGTATCCATTCTTATAGCAACACCCTCATGCTGAAAAGTCAAAAATCAAGGCTGACTGCACTCCTTCTTTCCTCGCTTCTTCTGTTTGTGGAACCACCTTCCAGATGCTGTTCTGTACCACTCTTTCCACAAGGGCTTCAAGCAGATGTTGCACCACTATCATGTCCTATACCCTCTTACCTACAATCTTCATTACCCTCATTAACCCTTCCCTAACCCAACCCCCCTAACTTGCAATTTCAGTGTTTCCTTCCCTCCCCTCTTTTCCTGTTCATTCATTCCCTTGATTATTGTACCCAATAGTTACACCGCTGCTCTTCCGTCAGTTCTTACCATCACCTTGCTCTTTCAAAAGCCTTCATCTTATGAGAAAAGTCAACACAACGTAGACTTGATCCTTGAAACATATGCTCTTTTCACACTGCAAAGTAAGCCATGCTGTGCTGAATTCTATGACTACAATGTAAGTGATGACACTTAAAATAATGAGGCTGAGATAAAACTGTTGGAAACAATAGGATGTTAAGTGAGGATATAACTACAGAAATTACCTCTTGCAATGCACGGCAGGATTCAGCATGGCAAGGTTCACTTTACAGTGTGAAAAGGCAATAGAATGCCTTGTAATGTCATGTAGTTTGGGTTCCTCCAATAGGCATCTCAAAACAGAATAAAAATTAAAAATATTGTCCATTATGGTGGGAGAGTACAACTCGAACATTAAAATTAATATGAGTTCCCTTAAACAAGGAACTTCAATGCATGAGGAGGCCATTAGGCCCATCAAATCATGCGCGATGACGCCAACATGTGGTTGTTTGTCCATGCTTTATCCTCTTTTAAATGCTGAGCATCAAGTAAGTAAGCAGCACGTACCATTTTTAAAGTCCTTGGTAAGACACAGCCAGGGTTCAAACCACTGACCTCCTAGACTCAGAGCAGGCGTTTTAACCATTATGCCACCGAATCTGGTTATTACCCCACTCACGTGAAGCGAAAAGCGAGTTTAAGCAATTGGTTCACTTTGCCTGTCTGTCTGTCGATCAGTCTACAAACGTCAATTTATGATCGAGGAACAACTTAATTTACATTGAATGTTATATTGTGAACACAAATCGGAAAACGAACCTGTAGTTTAACAGTACTTTGTCTCTGAATTTGTCCCGATCGTGCACGCGTCAAGAGGAATGAGATAATTCATTGTCTGCCTGTCTGGCAGTGAAACAAAATTGAAAATCATTCCAAACAGGAAACTTAATTTTTTTTTTAAGGATGTCATAAAGGACACAAACAGGCATGAAGAACGAATGTAACGTGTTAAACAAGGTGGTGGAAAAGATGCTGCATCAATGGCGGTAATCGTCCGGAAATTCTTTTTTTCTATCACCTTTAAAATCTTTATTTTATTTCAATTGAATTATATACTGTACTTCAATGCTGAAGAACAGAAATCGCCTTTTTTGACACTTTCAAAGCATTTCCATTGAGCAGTACTTGGCCAAAATATTTCGGCATTTTACATCATCATGACCAATGAAATTTGCCGCTCGTAGACCCGCCCACGTGCTTGTTTCTCAAGACAGCATGGAGTAATGTGTTCTATGAACTTTCTAGTTTCAACAATATTACTGGTGCATGTTTTTCAAGTTGATCTTTTCATGTTTTTCTGATGACTGAAAAACACACAATTTACTTTTTACACTTATATTGAGGTCCTGGTGTGAAAGCTTTTATGTTGGTTGTCACTCCAAGTCCTATCGAAACCGAACAAACAGCTCAGTAGCATTACTCACACTGCTGAGATTTCCACATTGCATTGCAACAGCTTGTATATGTGTAAATTCAGAGAGCCTGCACTATCAGTCCTAAACTAACATTTTGTCAGCACTGTCGCCATGCAAGTGCACCAATATGGGACCAGTTTTAGTGGGCTTCGGTGTGCTGTCTGGGAATGCCTTAAAGAACAGAAGCCCAATGGGGTAGATTTTCATCAAAAAAGGACCCGAAAGAGGCACCGTCGTTAAGTGTAATCCCACCTGTATGGAGATATTAAAATTTGGCCATGGTTTTGGCAAAAATGCAGCCTAATCTTGTATTAGAGGCAGAATATAATTGTGAGTACTTTAATTGTATGGGAGAATCAAACAAAGAAGACGTGCAGGCAGAATAAACCAAAAATGGCAATAAATGCAAAGCAAAACAAAAACCTTGAACACACAGAAACGAAATTGAACAGAATAAAAAACCTGAATTGGACGTTTTTTTTTTGTTACAAAGTGAGGATAAACTACCACTTGGAGGGACTAATGACGATGAACTACCATTTGGAGGGATGAGTGGGGATGAACTACCATTTGGAGGGACAAGTGGGGATGAACCATCATTTGAAGGGACTAGTGGTTGAACTACCATTTGGAGGGACTAGTGAGGATGAACTACCATTTAAGACGAGTGAGGATGAATTACTATTTGGAGGGACTAGTGTGGATGAACTACCATTAGGAGGGACGACTGTGGATGAACAACCATTTGGAGGGACTATTGAGGATCAACTACCATTTGGAGGGACTAGTGAGCATGAACTACCATTTGGAGGGACTAGTGTGGATGAACTACCATTAGGAGGGACTACTGTGGATGAACAACCATTTGGAGGGACTATTGAGGATCAACTACCATTTGGAGAGACTAGTGGGGATGAACTACCATTTGGAGGGACGAGTGGGAATGAACTACCATTTTGAGGGACTAGTGGGGATGAACTACCATTTGGAGAGACGAGTGAGGATGAACTACCATTTGGAGGGGCTATTGGGAATGAACTACCATTTGGAGGGACTAGTGGGAATGAACTACCATTTGGAGGGACTCGTGGGGATGAACTACCATTTGGAGGGACTAGTGGGGATGAACTACCATTTGGAGGGACTAGTGGGGACGAACTACCATTTGAAGGGAGGTGCAAAATTTTATGTGTTGGAAGAAAGGAAAAAGGCAGAATGCAGAAGTACAAATGAACCAACAATATAGACGTAGGTATGTGGACAAGGAGGCGGCTGGTGGAGGATTACATGCAATTAAATTGCTGGGAAAACTCGAGGATCAACATCAGGATGTGAAGTAGTGAAGGCCGCTCAACCATCAACTTGGCTGCAATATGAGAGTAAGAGTCCCCATGTCCTGTCCTGTTACGAGGTGCTGCCACTGCTGAGGACCTTATTCACCACTACGTCAAGGGTGACAAGTGAAATGTTGCATCACTGGCTCAGCTTGAAGAAATATGCTCCAATACACTGCATCACCTGACAGAGGATGTCCAGGTGATTGTACTGTGCCTGCCTTTTGATACCAATTTTGATATGTGGTTCTTCAGGGAAAAGGTCACAGCTGATGGCGAGGCCATGTAACTTGGGAAGGAACCTTGATTAAAGGTTGGTTTGGAAGAAGACGAGAAGATTATCCAAAGTGTAGAGAGAGAGAGAGAGAGAGAGAGAGAGAGAGAGAGAGAGAGAGAGAGAGAGAGAGAGACAGAGACAGAGACAGAGACAGAGACAGAGACAGAGACAGAGACAGAGACAGAGACAGAGACAGAGACAGAGACAGAGACAGAGACAGAGACAGAGACAGAGACATACTTGGGTAGAGGTCTTGCTCCAGATAGCTGGTCATTTTTTTAAATGCACAATGTAATGGGGATGTATTAAAAGTAGTAACCATCTGATATTCAGAGTATTAACACGAGCATAAGAATTCGTTTAACATTTTGGTTGCGCTGAACACAGACCTTTTGTCTCAGATGTGAACAGCACATCCCAAGCATGGAGGAAATGACAATAATCAAAAGCAATGACTGTGTGCTGATCAAAGTGTCACTTTCAGGTATTTCTTTTTTTGGGGGTGTCCTGTGGGCAAAACTATTTCCATATCAAAGCTGTTATCTGTTTGATCAATTGCACTTAGTTTTGTACGCCAGTTGGTGTGCCAAGTTCAATATTCATTTTAAACACAGGAGAATAAAGGTAAACCATTCCTTTTGTCCTTTGGAACAAAGTACATACAGTATTGTTTTCTGTGATAAAACGAGAAAATCCCTAATTCAGCCCGGCAGAGAATATAATATGCACTATGCGGTGATCAAAAAGTCATTTCTGAATTTTCTGGAGATATTGTGTCATTTCAGCTTTGTTAACTATCCCACGAATGCGATTATGAGTCAACGTCAAGTTTCAATGATGGTGTAAATGAAGCGTCGAATTTCATCTATAGACTTTTCTTCAATTTCGAACGTCTGCCTGTATTTGAGTGTAACAATCTGCTTTGACCTTTTAATGTTGCCAACTGAAGCCCCAGCTCAATATGTGGGTGAACCAAGGTTCAAATCCCACAGTGGAAAACTCGTCTTTGCAAAGACCAAATCGGTCTGCATCGAATGAAAAATTCTGATTGTGATTTTTTTTTCACCCAAATGACGAGAGGGGTGTGCTGACCACCGTGGGAAAGAAAGTGAAGAGACGTTTCAGGTGTGAGCCCTTCTTCAAAGCAAGAGAGAACTCGTCGAAAAAAGGTAACTGTAATATCAATAAGTAAGAGACGGGAGCTCAAATAAGACCGCGCGTCCTGAAGCTCTCCAGGATCAGGAGCAACAGTCACTCAAACCCCATGCAGACCGCCGTAGACCCTGAATATTTTTAATGTCGTGAAAAAACTTTAGTACATCACGGGTGATGAAGGTTATGATCAAGTTTCATTGAAATTGTGTGTGGTTTCAAAGAAGAACGCAAATACATATTCTTGGGGTCAATAACCTCCCCCCACCCCAGTCGACCCCTTTAATGAGCACAGATTTTGATGCTGTTGATACACTTCGGTCAGTGCATCATGGGTCATGAAGGTTGTGGTCAAGTTTCATCGAAATCAGATGTGTAGTTTCAGAGAAGAGAGCAAATACCTATTCTGGGGGGTCAACCCCCCCCCCCCCCACTGTAGACCCTCTTAATGAATGCAGATTTTGATGCAGTCAATACACCTTCATTCAGCATCAGATATGAAGCTTGTGGCCCAGTTTCATCAAAACTGTGTGTTTGGTTCAAGTGATAATGACTGAAGTGTTTACGGACTGACTCACTTACTCACTCACTCACTCACTCACTCACTCACCTTTGGACACTGCTCAATCACATAA
>NC_140971.1:87351689-87376689 GCF_056783735.1 Eptatretus burgeri
CCTGATTTGATCTTGAATAAGGGGAACCTGAGTAGATTAGCATGGGGCATGATGCCCTTGTCAAGAAAAGTAGGGAACAAGCCCTTACACCTAAACACCGTTACACCTACACATCCTCCTTTACCACTTTTTTCAACATTGGGAACTGAAGACTTTTCTTTCTTTCTTT
Source organism: Eptatretus burgeri (assembly GCF_056783735.1). Lineage (NCBI taxonomy): Eukaryota > Metazoa > Chordata > Myxini > Myxiniformes > Myxinidae > Eptatretus > Eptatretus burgeri. Next base: position 87,351,859 of record NC_140971.1, read on the forward strand.
TTGGATACAGTTTTGAGGCTTGTGGAGAAACTAGAACACCGAATGGATCAGGGCATAACAGAATGAATGGACAGTATAAGTCGAGAGGGGCACCAACAGCAGGGTTGAGGGACAAAATAGATTGATACCTGGAGAAATAAGTGATGTGGGGAAGAATGAGGGCAAGGGAAAGACAGACACAAGAGGTGAACAAGATGGATACAACCATAAACTCTCAATCACAGAAGTGGAATGAACAACTGGAAACTCGGAAAGAGATCAGCTTGTGGTTTGGGGGTTAATGGTAGTAGAAAAGATCATTGTTGTGGATGGGGGATGACCGGAGATGGTGGCTGGTGAACAGCTGTCTTGAAGCCATGGAAGGAAGAATGAGATTGAAGAGACTGAGAAAGTTGGTTCTACAGGCAGGGAAAAAGAGGAACAAATGAGTGGAGGTAAGTGGTGAGGCTGGACTTTGAGAGTTTCACCAGAAGGGGTTACTGGCAGACCACAAGCACCCTGCAGAAACCTGGGGGGTGCAGAGCACAGAAAGGGCAGAGGGGTGCAAAACCAGAAAGGAGGTTGTGGAAGGCAGAGAGACCACCAATCTATCTGCGATTTAAAGTGATAAGCCCAGAGACTCCCCCATGCCTCCAAACACAGAGTTAGTGGAACAGGTTTTTCGGCACGAAAGGAGTTGTGCTGTATGAGGCAGTGCCAATGATTATGCCCCATACATGGCTATCAGGACTTTAGCAGCAAGAGCAGCCATGTCACATTGATTCATGGCTCCATAACAGTTAAGAGGGACTATTGGGATATGATCCTCCATGACTTGCCAGCTGAACTCTTTGCAGGAATACCAACCACGCTGATAGTGACCAGTGAGCCAAAGATGCATCTGGGAATTGATTCCCTTCTCAAGGGAGTGTTAGCATTGCCAAAAAAATTATCTTAAGCCTGACTAAAACTGGCAGCAACAGTGTAGTTGACTGCTTTTACCAGTGGAAGGTTCTGTATCTTTCACAGACTGTAACTAAGGCAGAAGGGGGCAAGGGTGGGGGTGAGAGGGGGGGGATACCAAGACCATCCATGAACACATGTCTCTGGCTTGTTGACAATCATTAGCATGAAGCAAACACTGCAGTATGATCAAGCTTGTTTCTGAGGATACATGGGACAATATCTGGTGACACATCTTTATGGTTCCAGAATGGTGAAGAAACTTATATTTGATATAATGCATGATGAATGTTTAGCCAGCTTAATTTTGTGTTGGGGGCATCTACTCCTTGCTGTTGATGACCAACCAGCAATAAACAGCCACAGGAGGTGGTGCCCCCTTTCTTGCCTGTCAACATAGGTCGAGAACGTAATGCTCTCAGATGTAAAAGCCTTGCAGCGAAGATGCATCAGATGGAACACATGGACTGAATGAAGAACAAGGATAATTAAACAAGGGTTTATGAGGAGAGGAACAGAGTGAGGAACTTATTACTTTGATGAGCACAGAATTGCTTGACAGAAGAGGATTCCATTTAATGCTTGCTCAGATTAGAAGTGGTGGGACAGTCAACCCGACATTGCAAAATGGCGTTGTCAGCATTTTAATTAAGACGCTTGTGCTGCGGCTGATACTTATAAAAGACAGGAAGCTCTCACCTCATCTCTGAATCGGCTGCGGCCACTTATTGCACAAAAGCATCTCCGTCTGTTGTCCGGTCCATCGCTGCTCTGACTGCTCAGCAAACACAAAAGCTGAAGATCACCTGCATTCAAGCCACTTATTTCATGCTCAGTCCTCCAGAATGCTTGTTTAAATCCTCTATGCTTGTTCAACTCCACATTTGCAGTAACGTAGACTCCTTGTTTTAACCCAGGCATTTATGCCCTGACACCATGTACAGTATTGTGTATTTCTTTGAGCATACATCCAACAACGTGTTTGTCCTTCACTATCAAGGCTCCTGCCTTATAACACAATGTTTCTTTGTTCACCTCCCCGTTTAACCTCCCATTGACAGTTTCAACCTAAAACGTTGACCTCACTTTCCACAAGGTGAGGACCCAGATGATGCGGAGCTTTAATGATGGACTGCTGATGAAGCTTGCTGTAAAGTGTAAAGGAAACCAGAGTGCTGTAGTCTGGCAGGCTGAGATAGCCTTCCAGATTGTAAATGACCAATCGATGGAAAAAGCATCTTGACAGAAATTTGATATTATCGGTGTTTTGGAGAAGTGAGGCAAAGTTAGCTGAAAGTTTTTTGGTGGAGGATTTCTTACTTCCTTTTCAAACAACGAGCTGATCATTTATGGGCATTGGTTATCCCCATATGTGAAGTTTCAAAAGAATAATGGTCGTAATTTTAATGTCATGAAGCTCAGCGAGTGACAAGATGAAAACAAACAAAAATTGATGAAATTTCATAGTTTGAGAATCAATCGTTTCATCACAACTTCATGCACCATCACCGTCATTAGACATCAATGGTCGTGATACCAGAGTTGGTGTCAAAGCCACCCAATGCTCGCCTGTTTATACATTTATCGTTTTTAAAAGATGAGTCCAATAATTAATATTTTTTATAAAGCATTGCAGTGAAGTATAATTATAAAGCAATATATGTATTTGTATATTGTAATCAGTAACAAGAGTGCAAGTGAGCACAATATAAACCCTAACAAGAAGGTATATACAGAATTGTGCTACGACATGGAAAACAGCATCCCGGTTGCCATGACAACCACTTTAGACGACGAACGTATGTCGCGACACACCGTCTCCACAGTCTGTACCTATGTACCAAATATGAAACGTGAAAGTTGAAAACTTTGGGAGTTAGAGTGGGGACAGGAACGGACGGAAACAGCATCCTGGTTGCCATGACAACCACTTTAGATGACGAACGTATGTGGCGACACACCGTCTCCACAGTCTGAACCTATGTACCAAATATGAAACGTGAAAGTTGAAAACTTTGGGAGTTAGAGTGCGGACAGGAACGGACGGACAGACAGACAGACAGACGGACGGACGACCGGTATCACATAATACACCCTGATATGTATATATATATATATATATATATATATATATATATATATATATATATATATATATATATATATATACATATATATGGCGTATAAAAAATAGTGTGGTCGATAAAAACATCAGAAAGGAAACTAGAGGGGGAGCACTCGGGAGAGTGCAAAACCTCCGCCGCCAATACTGCTGGGTCACTCAAGTGAACCTTATATCTTATTCATTAAATATGTCAACAGTGCTGACAGTTATAGTTCTTTTCTCCAACATTTTTTTTTTTGGGGGGGGGGGGTTGGAAATCACTTAAAACATGTAGAAATGCAAAAAAAATAAGAAATCGAAATTTTGTTGAAAAAAAAAGTTGCAAAATTTTTTTTTCTCTAACAATTTTTTTTGGGGGGCGGGGGGGGGGGGTTGGAAATCACTTGCAACATGAAGAAATGCAAAAAAAAAAAATTCTCTTAATTTTTTTTTGGGGGGGGGGGACCAAGTCCAAAATCTAATGGCATGATCCTTGGACCATACCTAACCCCCCCCCCCCCACACCAAGTTTCGTCGAAATCCGTCGAGGAGTTTTTCTGTAATACAAAAAATTTAACATTTTCACGCTCACGCCAGGGGTATCGCTATAGCTCTCTGTTCTTCGAACAGGCGAGCTAAAAAACGACATTTTTAATTGTTTCAGGTATCATAAACGCAGGTGCAATTTGATGCAAAGATGGTGTGTTCTGCAGTTCACGGGGTCGGTGCTGCTATCAAATCTGAATGCACACTGAAAATAAATTTTAAAAATTCTTGCCAATATGCAATTAAGAGGAGTTCCAATAGAATGGTGTAGAGGCAATGCAATTCCCTTTGATCTGTGAAGTCTGGGTTCGATTCGCCAGCACATTATGAAATGTTGGACAGGTGATATCACAGGCATGGTGTTGCATCATAAAGTATGCGCTATCCAGTCCCTTGGATGTGACTTAAGCTGGGTGTCTGGTCTGCAAGCATTATTTGGTGGAGGTCCATCAAGCCTAGCTTCAGTCGAACATCAAGCCTGGCCAAGCAAATCATGAACGACTTGGGGGAAGGGGGAAAAAAACCCTTCACTGACAAAGCCACAAGGTGAGCATAGATAGGGCCAGTAAAGCAATATGTTAGTTGTATTTTTACTACTTATATTTTTGTTTATCCTGCTCCTGCCGTGAGGCACACAAGGCTGCTGAGAGAGTTTCATTGCCTAAGGGTTACAATTCCGGACAGGTCACCACTCCAACGCAGAATACGTGACTGAGTGTGCAGGAACTTGGAAATTGAACAGCGTACCAGCAATAGCTCACCTACTCTTCACAAAGGACACCAAGGGAGTTTTAACGTCCACCAACTAATGCTAGGAGATGGGACACCCAGTTCAACATCCATCCGAGGTGTGTTGCCCAAATTAATCAGTTGGACTGCCTGTGAAACAACAAGATGACAGTTTGGGCTGGGTAGGAATTTTGACCGAGGTACAGATAGTTCAAAGGTGAGTACGCACTTGTACATGCCAATCCAGCTTTGTGGTTATAAATGAGAAGATGAAATCTCCTTGATGTAGAATATAATGAAATGGGTTCCCTAATGGGACGATATTTTTATTAACTTGAATTACCTTACATATTAAACGTGCTTCACTGGGATTATGGGTTTCCTTGGTCAAAACTAAGATCCAGGCTTTCATCGACATCTTGGATGCTGCTGTCCTGTCTGTACCTGTTTGTGGTGAGGATGTTGAGGTCGCGGAGAGATTCGCTTACCTTGGCAGTGATATTCACGTCTCTGCTGGCTGTGAGTCAGAGGTCAATAGACGTCTGGGTCGGGCCTGGGGAGTCATGGATTCACTGGATCATGGAGTGTGGCGCTGCCGGTATCTGTGCAGGAGGACGAAAATCCGAGTCTTCAGGTCCTTGGTGCTTCCACAGTCTTGCTTTACGGATGTGAGACTTGGACTCTGACCAAGGATCTGAGATGGAGACTTAATTCCTTTGGTACTAGGTTTCTTCGGAGAATCCTTGGCTATCACTGGTCGGACTTTGTGTCCAACGAGCGGTTGCTGAGAGAGACTCAAAAGAGATTTGTTACCTGCATAGTCCGTGAGCATCAGCTGTGGCTGCATGGACATGTGGCTCGTTTTCCTGACACTGATCCTGCTCACCAGATTCTCTCAGTGAGGGAGTCTCGTGAGTGGAGGAGGCAAATTGGCCGACCACGTGCCTCATGGTTGCAGCTGGTTGATCAGTATCTCAAGGAGATGAGGATGGGCCATGCATCAGCCTGGGGGATGGCCAGACGGAGGCCCCTGGAGTACCGGCGGAAAGTGGACGCAGCGACGCGCTGCTCCGGCACATGCTCCCATACCTGACCTGACCTGACCTTCACTATGGTGTAAATTGATGCTGCTGCTAAATGTTGTCCAAGCAAATTGTCATTAATATTCGTCGAATAGTTAACGAGTACAACAGCATCTTAAACAGGATAAAGTAAAGGATAGTAGCTTCTTCTTGCATATGGCAGCTTTGTCGCTGGGTAGTTATAACTTTGTTGGGGCACAGGTGTGCTGCTGATGCTGTGCCCCTATACCAGTTCACTGGCACTCGTTTCGCTGACCTCGGAAGGATAACAGGCTGAGTCAGCCCACCTGGTGTTAATTCAGCAGTCGACGGGGCTCGAACTCAGGACCCTAAGATCCCACGCCAGCCACCCTAGCTGCTTAGCCAACACCAGGCTTAGGATAGTAACTAAGGCCACATCAAACGGAATTTAATTGCAAAATCCCAGAAATTATGCCTGAATCTGGTTTGCTCTGTTTGGCGGTTTCATCTGAACTCTTCATTCATGAGCAATTTCAGATATTCCGTGACACCATCTACTTTCAATTCGACAGCTCGGTGGTGGTGGTCATAAAATTAACAAAAAGTTCACAAATGGCAATAAAAAAACATAAATATAGTAATAGTACAGTGCTGTAACTATGATGGCAGCTGATTATTGAATGGTGCAAAACCACCACACACAGCATTATGTATTGTGATGGGTGGCGTTCCCTGTCCTGCCTTGATGGCGAAGCGAATGTTTTGGGGATGACCAACCATAGAAACAAACACGCAAAGCTGCCCATGAGTAAAGACGGGTTCCTCAAGCCACACACCAACACCTGTGTCGGAATGGTGACCCGTCCAGGATTGTACCCAATAGCCCAGGCGACTGCTTAAGCAGCACCAATGCTCTACACAGAGTATGGTCCCAATGGATGGATGATCATTAATGTACGGGATAGGAGGATGATGTCCTGTGGTGAAGCCTGGTCTGCACTTTAATGTTGGTTGGGTTGCATTGGTTGGTACAGCAGTGGTTTTAAAGCATGAAGGGACACATGGTGGCACTTACTGCATGGTGACAATTACACTTTACCAAAATTTGTCCGAGTTGTGGATTCCACCAGAGAAGTTGGGAGGCTGTTCCATTCCTTGATCCTGCTTTGAATCAGGAAACTACTTTTGAGAAATAGCCTACACCTGGGCTTGAACACCTTCATGGTCGAGTTGGTAATTGCATAAAAGAATGGTGGGGGTTGATGTGGTTTGGTCCTTTTATGATGCAGAAAACCTGTATCATGTTACCTTGAAACTTGGTGTTGGCTTAAGATCTTTGGGACTTGAGTTCAAACCCCTCTGACCCTTTAATTATCACCAGATGGGTTGATTCAGCTTGCCATCCTTCCGAGGTGGGTGAAATGAGTACCAGTGTGCTGGTAACAGGGGGCATTGCATCAGTGGCACAACAGCGCCATCAAAAAATGATGTAGCCAAGCAGCCACAGGCTGCATACGAATAAATAAAATCAAAACATCACTTTGCCAACACGCGTAACATAGAGAGTACATGTTCAGGTGTCTTGGACTCTCTTGGTAGGAGACATGATGTATGGTAGGGACTAATTTGGTTGCCATTCTCTGTACCTTCTCCAATTCATTGCTATCTGCTACGTATCTGGGATGCCGTGCCAAGTTGCGATACTCCAACATAGGTCGAACCAGAGACTTGAACAGCAAAGGCAATGTAACTTCATCCAAGATCGTGAAGGTACATTTTATTAGCCCAAGTGTCTGGTTCGGCTTGGTGACTGGAGAGAAGTGATGACAGAACGTTAGGTCGTTGGCGATTGCGATGCCAACATATTTTTCTTTAAGGCCCAGTCACACCTTGACGTTTTAGCCAGCTTATGCCGATTTTTGGAAAATTTGTCTAAAACGCTGGTACACGTTGAATACGTTATGGGTAAGTTTTGATAACATTGAGAGCACGCTGAAAAACACTGCCATACGTCGTAGTACGCTGGCTTTAAACGTTGTACTTTTCGGTTGTCCTCAAATTTTCCATGCTTGAAATTTTAAGACTTATTCCAGCTTATGACTCACACGTTCCGCATAACGCTGGCCATTAGTTGTAGGCACGTCACGCGATCGTTGACACACGTCGACACACGTTACCTGTGAGTTACTCATAAGTCGAAACACGTCGAGGTAATGTTTAGCGTACCTGAAACTTATTTCTAACGTATGAGTAACGTGTTGTACTCACGTTACGCGATCGGTGACACACATCGACACACGTTACTTGTAAGGTGCTCATAAGTCAAAACACATCAAGATAATGGTTAGCGTCAGTGTTCCAGACTCCCTGGTTTTTTTTTTTGTTTTGTTTTTTTTCTTCCTTCCTTCGATATGATGGTGATTTTGACACTTCGATTTCTAGTGCGGTTATAATATAATATAATATAATTAATAGGCTGCCGCTCAACTATTTAAATCATAACCGCACTGTACACTGAACACCGTCATACCGAAGAAAAAAAAAACCGGGAGTCTGGAACACTGACGCTAACCATTACCTCGACGTGTTTCGACTTATGAGTACCTTACAAGTAACGTGTGTCGATGTGTGTCAACGATCGCATATCGTGCGTACAACTTATTCCCATCGCATGCGGAGCGTGTATCATACGGCAAGTACGTCGTAAAATTTTCAACATGTTCAAAATTACAAGACGTACTCCACTTACTACGACGTATGATAGTGTACTTTAGCATTCTACTCACGCATACCAAACTTACCCATACCGTATTCGACGTGCGCCAGCGTTTTCGACGCATTTTTCAGAGGTCGGCATACGCTGGCAAGATCGCCAAGGTGTGACTGCGATGTTGACACTTCCATTTTGCGGCGGTTATGATTTGAATCGTTGTGCGGAAGCCTTTTCATAACCTACGCCACGTCATCGTCGGCGATGCGTGCAGCGCGCTATGCCTAAGTTAGACTATCGTTGGGCATAGGTTGTGAAGGCCGACAACAGGTTCAGCATTCGTTGGTATAAGTTATCTATAACACAACGAAACGCTCTGTGTCCGTTACTAATATGTTATGCATACGACCAACTCGTTATGAATACGTCCGAATCTTTAAAAATAAGCATCAAAAGTTCAACGTAAGCCAGCGTTTTACATACATTTTAATACGTTGCCATTGCTGGCTAAAACGTCAAGGTGTGACTGGGCCTTTAACAACATTTTGAAGTCCAATTCCATCAATCATCGAACATTCATTGACTGCATCTTTGCTAAGATGAAGGGTCTTGCATTTATCTGGGTTTAAAGCAAGTTGCCATCATTGAGATCACTGTACTACCTTGTCCATGTAATCGTGAATGGCTGGAGAGTCATTACGGTCATTTGTTGGGCCGCAAATTTTAGCATCATTGGCAAAGATCTGTACTTTGTTCATCATCCTGGAAGGTAGATCATTGATAAACAACAGTCTGGTAAATTCTGCTCCACCCCCACTCCCTCCACCCCATTTACTTTCTTAACAATCCTCTTGAGGAAGCTCAGTCACTCAAACACCTGGTCTCACTATCGGCCATGATCTTTCTTGAGCAAAGCACATTTCAAAGTTGACCTCCAAAGCCAGTCGCTGACTGCGCATCCTCCGTCATACAAGGTCCTTCTTTGGCACACCGGAGCTCCTCTCCACTTATAAGGCCTTCATCTGCAGCTTGAAGGAGTACTGCTCTCCCCTATGGGAAAGCTCCCCTGCCTCACATCTTACTCATCTTGACACTGTACAAACCAAGGCCTTCAAGATCATTGGACTCTCCCATGCTGAAGCTGAGTCGATGGGCTTATCACTTTCCCATCACAGACAGGTCGGTGGTCTATCTGTCTTCTCCCCCTACTTTCTGGTCTTGCACCCTCTGCTCTTTGAATGCTTTGTCCACCTCCCCCCCTCTATCGGTGAAACTACCTATATCCAGGACCACTGCTCACCTCCACTCATTCGTTCCTCTTTTTCCCCACCCGTGGAATCAACCTCCACATTCTCTAAGTCTCATTCTTCTTTCCCAGGTGGGTTCATTCTCCCTCAATCATCAAGCTGCACGAACACCACTCGAGGGGATGTGTTTCTGCCTTGGCTGATTCCATCGAGTCTGAAGCCCTTGATGATTTTGGTGTTGCTTATTCCAGTACCGACAGTAATTATTTCTTCACTTGTTCCGCATCGTCTTCCCTGCCTTCCTCTTTCTTACTTGTAAAGCAGATACGTCCTTTTGATGTATGGCACGCATATTGATGCCTCGTTCTCCTGGGGACATTATCTGTGAGCTTTTTTTTTTTTTTTGCAAAGTTCAAAACATGTGGTTGTGCCCACTTTGGAACTCGTCTTGCAGCAGCTCGCAATATACTGAACAAATCGGAAGCATCAATATCTTTGAAGTCCCCATGTTGTGAAGCTTGCTCTCGCTTCAAGCAATGCTCAATAATTTGCTTTGATGTTCCATTCTGCAAACTGTGAGGATCATGAAGGAAGCTAAACACAGAACTAATTTGATTTGTGTGAATCGTTCTTCAACTGTTCGCAATGCTGTGTCAAGGATTGCTAAAGAAAAAGTTCATTTTGAATTTTTTTTCCTTGGGGGTTCTGAATCGGCTTCCTGTTTCTCCTAATGTGGACCGGATCTGGTTCAAACTCATCAGAAAGTTAAGTAATTCACTTTTTCTTTTTTAGATCCTCGTGGAGGATCTCGAAGTCTGTCTGACTCACGTTGTTGTTCTTGTGGAGTTTTTTTGTTTCACAGCCTACAGTTTTCATCGAAACTTCCTGAAACTTGGAATATATATGTAAAAATACCCTGCGCAGACGGTAACCATCTCCGATTTTGAAAATTCCTCCGAGAAAAAAAAGGTATGACGTCAAAATATCTCCTCTAATGGAAATCGCCTAAAAAATTATCTCCGAAACTAGGCAAGCTTTTTGAATCCTGTTTGCGGGAATCGAACAGAGCATTAGCAGAGATGAATTACCGCACATATGATACATCACTATGACGTCATATAAATTTTTAATACGCCATTCCTATTTTTTGACATTTTTTGTTTCACAACCCAGAATTTATCGGATCTTCGTGAAACTTGCCATGTATATGCAGAAAGCCCACGCGCGGGCAGTAACCATCTCCGATTTTGTAAATTCTTCCGAGAAAAAAAAGGTGACGTCATAATATCGCCACTTATGGAAATCCCCTATACCATTATCTCCGAAACTGGGAAAGCTGTTTGAATTTTGTTTGCGGGAATCAAGCTGGGCATTAGCACAGATAATTTATCGCAAACCTGATACATCACAATGACGTCATATTCGTTTTTATGACGTCATCATAAAGAGGACGAGGATCTTAGCTCATTTGAGCTTGTTAAGCAAGTACAGTGTATTTATCCAACTATCTATATTCTATACGATGAGAGAGATGCTTGTCTGTCGCCATTTTTCTCAGAGATGGCTGAATGTATCTTCGTCAAACTTTTAGAGGTTCATCAGTAAGTGCTGGGGAGTATTTAAGGCAAAAAATGTTTTTTTGAAAATTTTGAAACCGTGATAGCTTCATGAAAGGAAATATTCAATGATCCCCAACTCCATTCCTTAGTGGGGGAAGGGAAGTGTTTTAGGCCACCACAAAAAAAATTGGATTTGTTCACAATGCCAACAGGATTAGAACAGCAATGCCAGATACCTAGCTAGTATTAAATAAGGAGAATTATCTGCATGTACTGTATGTGCATATATGCCTAGTGTTGGCTTAATGGTTAGGGTGGTGGGCTTGGGATCCTAGGATCCTGAGTTCAAATCCCCCTTGGTTGTTGAATGAATACCAGGTGGGGTTGACTCTACCTGTCATCCTCCTGAGGTTGGCAAAATGAGTGACAGCTTGCTGGTATCCTGTGTCGGATTGGCGACCCCCCCCCCCCCCCCGTCCAGGATTATGTCCAATAGCCAAGGAGACAGCTTAGGCAGCACCAACATTCTGCACAGAGTATGGTCCCAATGGATGTGTGTATGAACATCTGAAAATCATAGAAAAAACATGGCAGGCCCAATCTCCACCAAATTTTGCACATGTGTTGGTAGTACCCAGGGTCAGGTCATGGGCACAACTTACCCACCTCACCACCTCACAGTGGGGGAGCAGGGGAGGATAATGACACCAACATGCCAATGCTTCTGAAGGCAGCGGGTGTTGCTAGTTACAGTAATTCAACAACACAATTTTAGACCACCCCCTAACACCCATGATATCTCAATTGGTTTAACGAGGCTTGTACCACGGATAGTAAAGACCGGACAAGAGGAGGGACGTTAGATTCGGGGAGAGCGGGTGCAGTAACGAGACAAAGCAGAAACAGAACCATTTACTTGATCTCCACATGATGCCGATGTGAGGTCGGTGCTGGTTTCACATTTTGATGGCAGAGCTCAGGCGGTGCCCGTGGAGCTTGAGATGTTGCAGCGGCATCCACGATTACCAGCAGTTTTCAGGCGTAGCTCGTGGTTCTGACTTCAATGCACGATCACAGGGTGCACTTCTTGCATTCCCAGGGAGAGGTGAGCGGTTTTCTGGCTTGCAGAGCTGGTTGTTCACAGTCCATATATAATAAAGGAAAAACACATAAGCAGTTTTCTGGTTTACTTGTGTTATTTCATGAAGAGTTTTTTTTCCATCCCCAAATTTTGCTGCTCGAGGCGTCCACCTAGGTGTGGTGGTTAAACCGGCCCCGTCTGTTATCGGCAATACGTGATCCATCAATTCACCATCCGACGTGCCGTTTGATGTGCCGGTGATCTGTACATGAGGACATGATCCCGATGTGATATCCACCCAATCCGATAATACAGAGTCCCTCACGATCCCCTAATCTAATGTACCCCCAGCAATTCGCCTTGGTCTCTCCCACTGACGTGTTGCCCCATTCAGTGCTTTTCTGTTATGAGTCTGTAAAAAAGCAAATGGATGGAATCAGCAGGACATTGATGAAAGTATGGTAACTACTTCAACCTTTTGCTTCATCGAAGAAGTAATGTACAACACGTCATCTCCTTGGCTCAGCCGGTTGTTTGCAAACTTCGATGAATGTCCTGTTGATTCCACATCCATTGTTCACGTATGAAACTCCAGCTCCTGATGTCCGGTGAACTCTGCAGGTTCAAATCCCATATACCGAACGTTTGTCCCTCGTCTACTAATTTCATTGTTACCTCCGCCACTGAAGGTGAAGGATGTTATGTTTTCACCCCCTTTCTGTCTGTTTGATTGGTTGTCTGTATGCAGGATATCTCAAAAAGTTGTGGACGGATCCGAATGAAACTTTATGGACAGGTTGGGTGTGTGGGCGACGACGAATTGATTCGATGTTGGTGAAGATCCAAATCAGGATCTGGATACGATAATTATTTAATTTTTAAAAATGATTTTTCACCATTGAGAGAGAGGACCAAAAACGATAAAGTACTGTATAGCATGATATTTCAAAAATGTGTTGGGCCCGATATGTTCTCGTGGATCAGGCATTACGTGGCGGAGGTATGTGCTCTACCGAGTGCCATTCTAGTTATTCACGTAAAGGTGTATTGATACGTAGTTTTGTATTTGCCCAGCACATGATTTATGTGAGAGCTCCAGATCAATAATTTAATAGTAAAAAAGGTAAAACTAGCACAGCACTCGATAGAGTGCATACCAACACCAGGCGGATTAGTTTACATTTTGTATCCCACTGATAAGATCCGGATCCAGATCCGGCCGAAGTAAAATCCAATCAGCTTGTACTCGTTTCATACCCAACTCATCCACCTACTTTTCGTTACAACTCGTCCATACCTTATTGAGATATCATGTGAAAGTCGTTTTTGGCCCCATCTCTCAATGGTGATCAAAGAATCACTTTAAAAGTTCTCGTATCTGGATCCGAAGTCACATCTCCAAAATCGAATCAATTCGTCCTTGTCACACACCCAACATGTCCGCCAAGTTTCGTCCGAATCCGTCCAAAACTTTTTGAGATATCCTGCTCACAGACACACAGAGAAACGAGTGAATGAATACATATAACCTCCATCCACGTCCGATGTCGGGGGTAATAACCAGGACGCCGCAGCGGAGAAGCCGAAAGTCTTGCACACGACCGGTGTCTGCACATTTGGAATGTTAGACCACCTGACTGACAGCCAGATACCTGTACCTGATAACAATATTCTAATGGTTACGTCATACAATGTTGCTTCAGCTGTGTTTATGTGGATAACTTACAATTTGTTTATGCTGAATTGATTTCGTATTGAAAGCCTTTAATTCTGAAAAAAAATTCAAGTGTGTGTGTGTGTGTGTGTGTGTGTGTGTGTGTGTGTGTGTGTGTGTGTGTGTGTGTGTGTGTGTGTGTGTGTGTGTCCCAACATACGAGGTATCCTCCAATGTTTGGTGAATTTTAACAACGATTGTGTGCTGAGCAAGTGAAATAGCCAACAGCACAACATTCTGGTAAAATTATAATAGCAAGTAAAAGCATCCGAGGGACAAAAGTGTAAAATGATGGTGTTATTAAATCAATTTACAGCGATTTGTGCCTTCTTTATGTAATCGCTGTGATGGAAACATTATAATGTGCATTTTGAAATGCCATCTACTATTATGTACTCAAGATGCATTTGCTTGATTTTGGCGTTGATGTCCGGCTAGGGGACTTGTTTGGACACTCGTGGTCTTGATTGCCCGTCGTGTGACGTGGAGAGAGGATTTACCATAATTATTGAATCATAAATCAAACTCCATCAATATCTATCAATAACCTCACTCAACCTCAACCCTCTGCACTCGCTTCTGAGCTGCCGATACTGGGTTCGAATCTCGAAGCAGCTATAAAACTCTCGCCCTGGTGTTTCACATGCAGGCGACACATCGATGTGGGCACCATCCATGGAATGGACGTTGAACTGGAAGATCCGTCCGCTCGCACTCACTGGTCGCTGGTGGGCATTAAAGATCCCTTGGAGTCATTCTCTTGGAGAAGAGTCTGAGTTATCGCTGGCACCCTTAACAAATTACAAATTCCTGCTCGAATGCGCAGGGGCGCTGCGTCAACGGCATAGTTGAGCCTCAGTAATGATGCAACCAGCGGGATGAATTTAGAATGGAATCTCACTCCAGTATGTATGTGTTCACCATTAACAGCAACACAACCCTCTCACCTGCAGGTTACTGTGTTTCCTCCCCTCCTTTTTTCCTGTTTTCTCATCTGTCGTGGCAGTTGTGCCCAACTCTGGCCCCACTGGCCTCAACATCTGTCTGTCTCCGAACTCTTTCATGAGCCTCGATCTTGTATAGAAGAAGAAAAATCAAATCACGCTGGCCTGGCAACATTGTCATCTGAACTCCTGGCTCATGATGAGGAACTCAGGTTAGCATCTCATATTCTAGATGTCTTTGTCTGTTGTGTAATAATGTCCTGTTAATTTATTTAAATGTCCACTGATGTCTCCCATGTGATTAATGTATAAACTCCACCATGAATCCCAATTAATGTCAATAATAATAATAATAATAATAATAATAATAATAATAATAATAATAATAAAAACAATAAGTAGAGGCACATCTTTACAAACTTCTGGGATGTGTATCACCACTCGTCGAGAAACAAATTTCTGGGATTGAACCACTGAAGGTACATACAGTAAGTTGTTCAAGGGTGCTAGCGTTAACTCGCCCACTTTTGGTGAAATACACTGTGTCGGATGTTTATGCTCCACAAACGAGTGCGAGCAGATGGGTCCTCCGACTTAACGTCCTTCCGATGTATGGCGAGCAAATCGATGTGAAACGCCACGATGAGAGTTTTGGCCGGGTCGAGATTCGTTCCAAGAGGAGACGTCTTAGAGGTGAGTGTGCAAACCTCGAGAAGCTATTCCGCAATGAGTCTCTACGAGCCCTTAAATTTTTTTTTTTTAATAACAGTTAATACCGAAACTAAATTTAAAAATTCTAGTATCCGGATTCGGATCTTCACCAAAATCGAATCAATTTGTCCTTGTCGCACACCAAACCTGTCCACCAAATTTCGTCCGAATCAGTCTCAAAATTTTTGAGATATCCTGCTCACAGACGGACCAGCAGTCAAACAGGGGTGAAAATATAACCTCCGTCCGCCTAAGGCGGCGGAAGTACTTAAACTTAAAGTTAAGACGGCATGACACTAGTTCAAGCAACTAACTTTTCCAATATTATTTTCACTATTTTGCAAGTCTTATTCTCGCTCTATAAAAATATGCAAACGTTCTTTAAAAAAAAGATTTAAAAAAATTGCTCACCCTTCAGTTTGAAATATCATGTCCAACTGTCAAATGCTGGATTCAGGAAGACGATCCATCATGTGTACAGGTGCAACCCACCTCACCTGGAAACGTAGTTAGCCGAGAGCAACACTGCAGCAGATAATGAGGGAAGAGTTAATGGAATGATGGCATAGGAGAGAAAAAAAAAATACCCGAGCAGCACTTATTTAAAGAATACATTTTCAATGCAAATGTGTGTCGAGGAAAATGGATCCTATATTGAGAAAGTTAGTCCGGAATCCCTTTGTCCTCGACAATAGAAAACACTTGTGGTGATAAAAGCTGTAATGCGGAGCGAGAAAATAACAGGATGTATTAGCTGTTGTACTTTGAAGTGGTTTTTTTTTTTTGTCATGGTTGCGCGGTTCGAACCAACAGGTAAACTAATTATATACATTCACGAAGCCAGACTGGAATCAGGCATTCTCACAACCTCACGACCAGCTCAACAAATTGCATTATACTGTACAGGTACATTGTAACTGGAGTGCATTTTCATGAAGTCGTTAATGAGATATTTTTTGAAATTTGCAGAAAATTGTTCCAAAGAATGCCTTTGTCGTGACATCATGAATGACGGGAGAAGGCATCTCAAACAATGGGGGTAACCTCTTTCCCTCAAGGAGAGACTTTTTTTTTTGTTTTGTTTTAACCATGATGGACACATCTCGGTATCGCCAATTTACTCCTACCTCTTATCGCCCATCCACATCCACTTGTTTGTATTTGCAGTAGTCATGCTCGAGCGTTTAATTAATTCTCAACGCTTCGTCACACCGCAAATGACTATTCATCCGCGAGATGTTTTGAAAGATGAGGATTGTGCCCATCTTCCAGTGGCTCAGATCAGGGCTCCAGAAGCCACCGGCTGCCTGCAGGGCCACGCGGCTCACCCTGCGGCAGCACATGGAATGATTAATGTTGGAACTGCACTCAGATTCCTGAAGGCGGCAATGTGCCATTTTCAGGGCACGGATAAAGAATGTTAGCTCACACGTCGAGTGAAGCCAGCTTTTATCTCCATAATAAACCTGGGATGTGCACGACCGATGCCTTTGGGGGAGAGAAGCAGTAGAGCTGGGAGAGGCAAGGGGAAGAGCATTCGGTGGGAGTGACATCATGGTGGGGTGGGGTGGCACAAGCCATGTGCAGAAGACTTGCCAGACTTCAGCCAAATGGCAGGTTATATATTTATTTATTTTTCTGCCACAATACTTGTCCATAAGAAAATCTGAGTCGCAAAGCTTCGTCGTAGAAGATGGCACGATGAAAGCAACTCAGGCTTTTATAAGACAATGAATCGTCAGTTTTAAATATTTTTAAAATTGCTTTCTAGTTTTTTTGTTTTTTTTTTCTTCCCAAAGAGCATGCATATTATTTTACCATTGTTTACTTTTTATTTTCTTCCATGCTGACATGCTACAAACGTGTGCACACATTCATTTGATGATGGCGTCAATAGTCTCTCTGTAGGCATAAAACGCATGCCTTCGGTCGCACCTGCAATATCGTGGGCACACCTTGTATACCCGAGGAACGTACTTGCAGGTCGTGAAGTTAAATGGTAACCTTAGGTCTCACGAGCAGCAGTTAAATGCAGGCTGAATCAAACTCAAGATGGGATTCATTTCAGGTATGTACACACGGCTGACTTTTTAACTCTATCCCACTCCCCTTTTCCCCCTAACTTTTGGTTGACCCATACATTCCCCTTCTGTTCTGCCCCTTTTATAGTATCCCTCCTCTTATCCTATCCTTTCTCTTTTCTCCCATTCCTCCCAGGCTTTTTTTTTTTACCTCCATCATCCCTCCATCACCTTGTTTTCTCAAAATGAATTTTCTCCCATTTACTCCGCATCCCCTTCGTCAATGCAATATATACACAGGCACTCATAACAACTCCAACATGCAACACAGTAAGTTTGTTTTCCATACAAGTAGATTTAACTCTTCACAGTCTTCCCGGGAAATTAATTTAAACATTTATATTCGTATGAGGTTCACAGCGTGAGAATGAAGCTTTCACAATTTTTTTGCCATGATACGTAACCTATCCCAGCAGTGAGGTACTCTGTATTATAACCACCCACCCGGCTGAGTTGGCATGCAGTAGAGCCACGGTTGCGGGAGCAATATGACCGCAGGGATGCTACCATATTTGACCCACACAGCGAGACACAACCGTGGGCGATTATTTCTTGGGCGAAACAATTTGTTTGCTTTGAAGTAAGGGCCTGTTTGGAGTTATTGACACCTTTGTGTGGTTTTTTGAGCTGAAAATCAGCCTGAAATTGCCCCCATTCAGGATGGTCTCTGTAATGACCGGTAGTCAGCCGAAGTGTGCACCATTTCCAATGGCAGAGGAAGCTGTTAACTTTGAAAGGCCGTTTTACTTTGGCGGTTTTTTATTTTCGATTGGATGCTTTCAAGGAAATGCATCACACATGGCTCCCAGCAGTCAGGTCTCAACTGTCAAAGGTGTACTCTGTTGGTGAAGTCGTCAGCTGGACATTGTATGGGACACATTCGGTGTGTGTGTGTGTGTGTGTATACACAGATATATATATATATATATATATATATATATATATATATATATATATATATATATATATATATATATATATATATATATATATAGAAATATATAGAAATATATAGTGTTTCGGTTGTGGAAATTCGCATTACACCATAAAGAGTCCTCAGGTGAGATTTCTGGGTAAGTCCATGTGTAGTAAGCCCAAACCCGTTGTATAGAGGGGATATGTGTGCTTCATCCGGGCTGCGACGCTTTGAGTGAGCCATTTTTCTGTTCTATCTTTTATTTCAAACAAACAGCATCTCAACAACCACGCCATCCCAACCACAGCGCCAACCACACTACAACGACGCCACCTCCACCACCTACGCTACCACATCATCGCTTCTACAACCATTCGCAAACATTGTATACACACAAACACACACACACACACACACCTACATACAAAGTCTACACGCCCTTTCAAATTTTTCACCTTTTGTTGCCTTGTTGCCTGGAATTAAATTGCATTAAATCAGACATTGTTCACCTTTATTTACACATCATAACCCACAACTTCCAAGTGAAAAACAAATTCTACAAATTTGATAAAATTAATGAAAAATACAAAACTGAACTGTCTTGGTTGGATAAGTTTTGTTTTTTTTAAATGTTGAAGGCTCCAGTCACAGACGAAATAGTCCTCATCGAGGCCAGGCCTTAAATAAATAAAAAATAAACGGGAGAATGTAAAGTGAGGAGAGAAAATGAGTGAGCAAGAAAAGTGTGTGATGTTTGTTTTCAGGAAAGAGATTTAAAGCCGGCCCGGTAGTTATAATTTGAGTGAGACAAGAAAGTAAGACCAGCAATTCTGACACGGAGTGTGTAAGATGGTTCCGGGAACCACTTTACCACTCTGAAGTCAGAACGGTAGTACCACCCTGAGCGGTTGCTGTCCACAACAAAAAAAACGGTCTAACCAGATGGGTGTTTTATTGGAGATACCCTCTCCTTACTGGATGTCCGTTGGCTCCCTAAAGGAGCTCATCTGCTCTTTAGCAGGAATTGTCTTTAGTCCTGCAGGGTGTCACAGTTACCCTCCCCACTGGCAAGCCAGTGAGGGTAGTCAGTTTAGTCGCCGACTACCCGACAATGCAGCAGGTAGCACTAGGTTACATGTTACCAGTGGCAGTCAAGAAACCTGACTGATCTGACCTGAAAAGTATCCACCCCCCTGAGTTAATACTTGGTGGAAGCACCTCTGACAGCAATTACAGCCGTTCCATTTTCTGCACTCCTCCGCCTGTCCGCAATGACTCGTCCGCCATACCCTTCGAGCACGTGATAAAATCTTGAGCACATCAACCAACGTGTCCACCTCCTCTTTATAAGGAACCGCTCAGCCGTCCGGGGGCTGTCGGTGTTAACCGCCTGTCACCATAATTTGGGTCAGGAGGTTTACCTGGGCTACCACCCCTGCGACAAGATATACATGTACACACACACATATATATATATATATATATATATATATATATATATATATATATATATATATATATATATATATATATATATATTGTTATGGATTTTAGAATCCGGTCTGATGAATGCATCCACACATCCAGGTCCTCAGACAGTTATTTCCTGAAATGCATGTTCAGATTAGCCCCATCCCCATGTCTAATGGGATCTTAAATGTGATGCGTTGAGAAGGGTAAAGGTTAGATCTCCTCTCTTATGGGAACTTTTTTTTTCTTTATGACAGACATATTTACACACATTTCTTTCACGATCTCTGAAGCCCGCTCCCCATTCTTCCTCAGCGGCAATTTTTCATGAGCTCCGACACCCGCCTTTTTTGAGAGCGCACAGGTAGTCATGGTAACCGTGCGCCAGTGGGCCGGGGTGAGCTTGGGGTGGACGGCACCCCGCGGAGACGGCCCGGAGATATAAAAGATGAGCGAGAGGTACGTTCTGGAAAGAAAAATAGTGTGAAGAGAAAAGCGAGAGGAGAAAAGCTCGAGGAGAAAAGCGTGAGGAGAGAAAGCGGGAGGGAGAAAAAGCAAAAGAGGAAAAAGAAAAAGCGAAAGGAGAGAGGAAAAAGCAAAGGGAGAGAAAGCGAGCAAGAAGCGGGTGTCTGACCAGCGCCGACGAGACAATTAGTCCTTCTCAGTGCATCGGCAAGCGAGCGTGTGGTGCGCGTCTGGGTGTGAGCAGCGCTGCAAACAAGTGAGGCACGGGTCGGTCACCAACAAAAGCAGGGTCTAAACCCAAGACGGACAATCTCGGTGTCCTCCAGACTTCGACTGGCGTTCAAGGCTGACCCACGAGAGGGTGCACGGCAAAGCTGGGTGCTGGCGACGGACGTGACACGCATGCATTTCAAGGCATTTTCGCTTCATGGACGACTTTCTGGTGAGCAGGCCAATTCTTCCCCCCCCCCTCCCCTGAATGATCCGTTGGGTAACCTTGTCAGTGTTTAGCTGTAAGTAAGTCAACTCCTGATAAGCATCTGCTCTTTGTCTCTTTCCTGGCATTTTGATTGATTTTTCTTTGAAATTCGTTCTTTATTTGTATACTTTATATGTATATTTATATGTATATATTATATATACATATATATATATATATATATATATATATATATATATATATATACATATATATATATATATACATATATACATATATATATATATATATATATATACATATATATATACATATATACATATATATATATATACATATATATATACATATATATATATATATATATATATATATATATATATATATATATATATATATATATATATACATATATATATATATATAGTCCCGATTTCTCAATTGTCGTACGACTGTTGCGCGATGGTCGCACGACCGTCGTGTGACCGTCGCACGACAGTTGCATGTGCCAAAAAAATCTCAGTTTTGTCACCTGAACGTCACGTGAATGTCGTGCGACATGTATGCGAACTACAGGCGAAGTTCATCCCAAATTTCGCTGGGAGTTCGTGGGACATTCGTGCGATATTCGTGAGACATACGCAAATGTGTTTTAGTATAAATTCAGTGTGATTCCAAGTGAAAATTATCGCTGTTTTATCGCAATTTTGTGTCTCCAACTAGTCGAGAGCTATCGCAGCCCAGTGAGATACAGGCTTTACAGACTGGCAGAAAACGCTCGGTATCTGACAAAACCAGTCTGTAACCGGGGTCTATTTCCCCAACTGGTAAGGTACGTTGGTATCGCGATTGAAGACGCGTGACCCAAGGCCTGTGCCGAACCAGCCGGCGTTATAACCCCTGAAACGGCGGTGGTTAGGGTGCCGCCGAATCTGTAACATTTGGCTATCGAGAGCCGGGTGAGAACCCCCCACCCCCCAGATCTGCAACAATATATATATATATATATATATATATATATGTATATATATATATATATATGTATATATGTATGTATATATATATATATGTATATGTATATATGTATGTATATGTATATATGTATATATATATATATATATATATGTATATATGTATGTATATATATATATGTATATGTATATATGAATATATATGTATATATGTATGTATATATATGTATATATATATATATATGTATGTATATATATGTATATGTATATATGAATATATATGTATATATGTATGTATATATATATATGTATATATATATATATATATATATATGTATGTATATATATATGTATATATATATATATATATATATATATATATATATATATATATATATATATATGTATGTATATATATATATATATATGTATGTATATATATATATATATATATATATATATATATATATATATATATATATATATATATATATATATATATATATATATATACAGTCATGTGCCACTTAACGACGGGGTTACGTTCTGAGAAATGCGTCGTTAAGCGACGTCGTCGTTGTGCGAATCTTTTCGGTTTTATTTTTTGTTTTCATTTTCGAACATCGTACTTGCACAAACCTAGATACCTTGGCAATATGGTGTAGCTTATTGCTCCTCGGATACAAACCTGCACAGTCTGTTACTGTACTGAATACTGTTGGCAATTGTAACACAGATCCAAGAGAGATGGAAGACATGTTAGTTTTACCTTTGTTCAGGTCATGATGGCCATCGGTGTTGTTAGCAGCAGCTTACAATCTCCTCTCGCATCGATTAGAGAAAGGTGAATAAATAGCGTTTGGATTTTATAAATACGTTATCATTTCATCGATGTTATAATTTACAAATGAAGAAACGAGCACCTGTCAATTGTGATATATATTTTCAGAACAGTGCGATTGTTTTAACATAAAAAGCTTCACTAAAAACAAATTTGTGTTTTAATTTCGACTGAAACAACAACAATTTATTCGCGGAATTCTTCAATTCAAAGTTAATTTACTTGCCAGAAGGTAAACGTGCAAACATTGGTTCAGTTTGAAAGCCGATTTCCTTGAATCCCGATTTAGCACGACCCTGCTTTTTTCGCGATGACATTTTATGGACCTCAACGATCGCATAATAACAGGACCACACTGTCGTTGTTTATTATCATTAGGAAGTGTTCTGTACTGTACAACATAATTGTATGTGCTATTTTTATACGACTGGCAGCGCTATGTCGGCTACATCACTCGGCGATAGGAATTTTTCAGCCACATTTGTTTTTTCATTTTTTTTTTTTTTCATAGCTGGCAGATCCGTCGTATATGCGATCCGTCGTTGCCCGGAACGTCGTTAAGTGGCGCATGACTGTATATATGTATATATATATATATATATATATATATATATATATATATATATATATATATATATATATATATATATATATATATACATATTGTTACGAATTTGGAATTCAGTTGCACACAACATACAGGCCCCCTGAGTAAGCTATGTCGATAAGTGCATGTTCCCTAGATAGCTCAACTTCCATTGTTTAAATGTTCAGAGATCGATTAGATGCGCTGCGGATCGATTTAATTGTTAGGGAACGAAACAATGGAGACGTCCCTCCCCCTCTTCTGCAAAGAGGAAGAAGAACCCTGCCATCCCGTGACGTCAACAACTCCCTCCCACCCGTGGTTGAGCGTGCGTCACGCACGAGGGCATGAGTCACGCCGGGTGCGGGGGAGGGGGTGCAAAAGATAAAGAGGACATCTTTTCTTTGTTCAAAAAGAGTTCGTAAAGAGTCCCGTGGGAGTCCCGTGGTAGGGCTGAGTTCGTGGGAGTCCCGTGGCAGAGTTCGTGTGCTGAGTCCCGTGGGAGGAGTAAGCTTTTTGCTTCGGCAGTTGGGGGAGTCGAGAGGAAGCCAGAAGCCAAAGAGCTGCGTGGAAGTCCGGGCGTTGCGAAGGAGACGTGAGCCGGAGGCGCAGCCTTGCTTGCTGTGTCGCGCAAACCGCGCGTTCATGTGGAGAGAGCCGGAGAGAGCTCGCCTGCCACACGGAAGGCCCGAGCTCGACCGCGGCTACGCTAGCTGCTGTGGGGAAGGAGCATCGCAGGTCGCTCAAGCGCGTTCGTGTGGAGAGAGCCAGAGAGAGCTCGCCTGCCACACGGAAGGCCCGAGCTCGACCGCGGCTATGCTAGCTGCTGTGGGGATGGGACGTCACGGGTCGCCCGAGTCAGACACCACGAGGCTGCAGGTAACCTGCAACGGTCTCGTGGGACTCGTTCGGTCTGCCAAGTCCAACGCCATAAAGACCCAAGAGGTCCAGTCTGACCCCATTGCCTTTGATGGGGTCTTTTTCCTGCTTTTCTTTCGAATGAATGTTGTGGTGCCGAGTCCCATAAGTAAAACTGTGTAAGTGACTGTACATTAATAATTGGTCTAGACGGTTGTAGTTCTTTTGTCATGCTTTTGTTGCTTGTATAATTGCATACGTGTTTTGCCTTATTTAATTGCATACGTGTTTCATTATAATAAATGTCCTTGTGTAAATGTAAACCTGCTCGTTTCGTCCATTCCCTCATTGACTGAACATTTCGTGTGTTGGGAGTTAGAAAGCCGTTGGTTTGCCGTAATAGGGGGACATTTGGACCGACGGTTATCGGCGATTACGCCGCTCGGAATCGCGCGTGGACAAGCTCGCCTCGGCGGTTTGTTCCGTACGAGATCCGTCGAGGGTGGAATACCCCGGTAGTTGGATCACATGGGTATTTAGGTACATTGAAGACTGGCAATCGACCCTACCCCACGTGATCTGCCAATTGGCGTATTTCGGTTCTTGTACAAGGACCCGTCGCTCGGAGTTATCCGGGCGGCGATCTATATTCCGGGCGATCGGTCGGGCCGACTCGACTTGCGGCTCCGTTCAGAGCAGTCGGTTGGCGGCTGACCCCTGGCCTGTAACAATATATATATATATATATATATATATATATATATATATATATATATATATATATATATATATATATATATATATATATATATATATTGTTGTGGATTTCCACCCGCCGGCGTGCGAGCGACCGCGTTTAGCCAATAGCAGTCGC
>NC_140971.1:87389189-87399189 GCF_056783735.1 Eptatretus burgeri
TGCCTTGCAGCAACGCAGCCAGCCGAGGAAGCTGGCCAGCCTTTGCCGTTCAGTGGAGGTTGGTGGAGGGAGTGCGGTGGTGCTGGCCACTCGGAAGGCGGGCTGGGACCTACCCTACGGTCTCCCTCCCAACCTATCGCCTTTGTCTGTCACCGTCCATACCCACTCCCTTAATTTGTCAAACCCCAATTTAGCCTCTACTTATTTTTTTGTTGTTGTTGTTTTTATGTTCACTTCCCCTCTATAAATCGTCCCCTAACCCCCTTTACTGTCCTTGTTCGGCTCACCTATCCTGTCACCTAGCCTACTCCCAACCCCTATGTTCCCTTCCCGGAGGGGAACAAGGGAGAGCTAGCGTCCTGTGTCGAGGCCCAATTCAAGCCTCAGGATGGCCTCCCCAGACTTCAGCGATCTATAACTAAAGTGGGTCCAGCGGCCCACAACGAGAGCGAGGGGATGGATGGTGCGGAGGGGTACACTTCCTAATCTACCCTAACCATTTAACTGTTAAACTACCCCGGGGCTTTCAACAAGCGCCTCGCGCTTAAACTATTGGTTCTAACAACCCAGATTCCCGTCACCTGTGTTGGTGTCCTCACAATTTCGGGCCTCGCCCCCCAATTTTCTCTCCGTGCCCTCACACGGTCTCATGGCTGGGACACGTGGCTCCCTTTGGCAGGCACGACCCTCTGCCGAATCTCCCGTTATGGCACCCCCGGGCACTACACTGCCTCCGAGCCTACCAGCTCCCTAAACACCGGGGAGTGCCCCCCATGGCACCTCCTCTGAAACGCACACGTGGCAGGCTGGCTTCCCAGGCCCCTTTCCGAGGGTCACCCGTGCCCACAACACTGCCCACGCGGCTAATGGCGCCCCGGGCCCCCGCACCAAGCAGGCGCACCCGTGCCCACTACGCTATCCCGGCCCCCCATGGGCCCTTGGCCTACCACGGCCGACTAGCCTGGTGCCCGGGGTACCCACTCAGCGATACTCACTTTTCGCAGCCACGCACCCAGCACGTCAACAGGGCTCCTGCACGCCTCCAAACGGGTTTCGAGCCTACACTCCCACCAACAACAAAACGACCTCCATTTTGTAAATTTGACTAACCCCCCTGACTCACTCTACACTGACCCCGGGGGTCCCTTGGGCGGGAGTCACTCCTCCCCCCAATCAATCATCGCACCATGCATTCCCCATTCGCTCCACTCACACAGACCCGCTGGCCTCACTCACTCAACAAGTACTCACCTCACAACTCACCAACACACACACCGCTGAACTCTGCCATCCTCCTAACTACATCCCCTAACTAACTCGTGCTCCCACGTCGTCCTTTAAACTACAGCACGTTCCTTTTAACACTACGTAGCTAAACTACGTCAACTCTACACATCCAAAGGCTGTCACTGTTCTCTAATGTCCCAAAAATTATTTACCCAACCTACATCTGGCTACAATCCCTCTAACTAATCCATTCCACGGGCCCCATGAGGACTTACCCCTGCCCCATGGAGCCGGTCTAGCTATGCTAACCCTTCCCCCTAACTAGTTTCCATCCTGTGCCCTGGTCAAGGGGGTCTTCCACCCCTTGCCCAGGAATCCTGTGCACCCGAAAGTGAGGCTTACTGTTTTTTTTTTTCCATGCGCATCACCAGCGCGGCAACTCACAGCTCGCGCACTTTGCACCTGCCCGTGATGTCATGCAGCTGCACGTGTACCTCGTCCCTCCTTGGACGGTACCATCCGGCAGGGATACCCCTCCTGCCGGATTCCAACCCCATGTGCAGCCATGACGTCACCGTGCGCATAAAAAAAACAAGCCCCACGTCTCGAGGGGTTCCCCACGCGAACACATGTGCTTTGCCCGTTGCAGCTTAACACACACGATCGCGTGGAGAACCTGTCCGGTCCAAATCCATAATCCTGCCTAAACTTTGTCCGTCCGCGGGATCGGCAAATCCACCGAGTGCGTTTCCGGACCGGGACTTCACTCTCGCAAGCGAGCACGTGGGGGCCTCGTGCGTTGCACAGCACGGACCCCGTGCTCGCGGCTGGGCGAACCCGGCACGGTCCCCGAAACAACTACAGCCGCTACCCGGCTTTCTTTCCTCTGTCGCCGTCGTCGTCGCCATTCAACACACGCACACCTGCGTGTTACGACGCTCATACACCACACCATTAAACTCACACCGGGAGACGCGGCTGCATGTTCACACATGCCCACCGACATCTCCCTCTCATACCGCTCTCTCACACACACGGTCTCCCTTGCACTCGGCCGTTCACTCACGCATGCCATCTCCCTCGCACACGTGGCTCCACTCACTCGCGGCCTTCCACTCACTCGTGCCATTTCCCTCACACAAACCATACCACTCACACACGCGGGGGCACTCGCCCGTGGTGCCTCACTCATACTGGCCGTTTCACTCACACACACGGCCTCTTCCACTTGCGGTGCCCCTTTTACACACGGCGTGCTGGGATGCACGTACTCCGGCACAATCGCCACCACACCACTCACACACGGGGTCGCTTCCACACACGGGGGACGCACTCACACCTTGCACCACACACACAGGGACAACCACACTGGGGATTCGTGTCCCCACAAGGGTCTCCGGGGCCTCTATACCCCCCAAGCTCTCCGTGCACCTGTCCACAGCACTCCTCCCCTCGACCTCGCAAAGCACGACCGAACCCACCTGGTCGTGACTCGGCTCAAGGGGGCATACTCCCTCCCCTCGTTCCTGGAGGAGGCCATCCAACTGCTCGCACCGGGTCTCTACCCAGTCCGCGAGCTCACCCCCATTATCCTCCACTACCTCCGTGTGTGTGTGCGTCACTTACCCCGTCTTCATCGTGTAGTCTTCCCTCTATCGTTCCCATCCCCCGTGTCTCTGCCAACTCAGTCACCTCTTCACCCTTTACCTCCCTTGTCTCAACTATTATTTCCGTCTCTTCCCTTGTTATCTCCCTCGTGCACGTCTCCGTCACCCCAATTAGTTTGTCCCTCTCGGTTACCGTCACTTTTTTCCGTCACGACCCTCGCCCAACACGTCCCCCGAATTATTTTTTCTTACCCGCCTCCACCGCGGGCCCGACAGCCGTTGCACTCCCTCCCAGCTCGTTCACTCCCACACATGGCGTCGCCATTTTGAGCTCCCCGGTTACTGCCTTCATGCCCGCCTGCAGGCTTCGGCCCATGTTCCGCGTCTCACCCCGCAGCCCTTTCATTTCTTCCCTCATGTTTGTTTCCATTTCGTTCATTTGCTGTGTATTCGCATCCATTTTCGTTTTCACTTCGTTCATTTGCTGTGTATTCGCATCCCTTTTCGTTTTCACTTCGTTCATTTGCTGTGTATTCGCATCCATTGTTTCGTTCATTGCCGCCAGCATGGCGCATAGCTGGGCCATGTCAGGTGCGCTTGGGTGAGCCGTTTCGGCAAGGATCGGGGGGTTTTGGTGGAGAGGGGGAGGGGAGGTGTCATACACCGCGGCCGCCGCCGCACCTATTTCGGGCTCTGGGTTCAGTTGGGGGAGTTCGTGTTCCTGCACAACCAACATTTCCTGCACGGGGTTTTCATCCTGGACCATGAATTCTACACATTCTACATCCATTTCTAATACCCCCGGCTCCCGCTCGCCTTGAGACGCCATCTTATTTCTCGTAAAGGGTTAATTTAGCTCGCTCGTAATTTGGAGGGAATCGGGGGTCGCTCCTCTCACCCCTGGACCGATTCCCGTGAATTTAGCTGGAGACAGGAGAGCCCGTTTTCCCGTTCTCCGATACCAGTGCCGCGAGGAGGGCGATGATTTTATATCGCACGACCTGACAACAGTGTTGCGGATTCGCGCCCGCCGGCGTGCGAACGGCCACGTAACTCGAATCGCGGCACGTCGCCCACCGGACGGACAATCCCGTCGTGACCCTCTCGGACTAACGCCGGGAACTAGTCACGGGTGGGCCTTTCGGCCTCACCACGATCGTGCCAATCGGCCCCCGCGTGGGATAGGGTTGCTCGCCAAATTCGACCTACCTAAGTACCCACACGGAGGGTAGACCGGGCGATCGCACCTCGCCGCAGGTCGACTTCGGACACGGGCCACTTTAAGCGACCCGTTCCGTACTATCGGGATAACCGAGCGGTGTTATCGTCAACCTGGACGGTTCGATTAATTATCGGGCGTTTTAGCCCACGACCAACCCTTTACGTGAAGTAAGATGGAGATTCAATAAAGGCAAAGACAAAGCGAAACGGGAAAACAGTTCAACATAAAGCACATTTATTTCGTGATGAACGGAAAGCACACATATACAATTACACCAAAAGCAAATGTAAAAGAAGAAGAAACACACAATAATACACAAAAATCAAATGTAAAAGCAAAACACAATGCAGATATACCACCGACTACCGAGCACACGGCAACACTTATACAGTTTTACTTCACAGACGGCGCCGACAACACATATACTCAAAGCAAAAGAAAAAGGGACCACCCTCCATGATGATGGGGGGCAGACGGGCCTGGGGCCGAGACCGCGTCGAGCCTACCCATCTGGTGATGAGTCGCAAAATGGCGGTGGCGCCCCGACTCCGCGGGCCTCGCGGACAGTGTCTGGAATGGGGTGGGAACGGGGCCCCCTTCTCGCACTATCTCAGCGCGGGGGGAAACAGGAGGGGGTTGTTGATGCTCGGGGGAAGGAGGATATCTCCCTGGCTCGGGTCCTGTGACGAGCGTCTCCACCACAACCTCGGTCGCGTTTCCGGCCTCTCCTCTCCGCAGCTCCCCGACTCTGACACGAGCACCCCCTCGACTGCCTCCGCCGCCGCCACCTCTCCAACTCTCCACAGCTCCGTCCAACTGCCTTCTCCGACTCCTCTCTTGACTGGCTCTTCCCAACTCAACTCCGAACTGAACTCTTTGGCGAGCGAACGCGGCCCTTTATAGCCCCCGTGGCCTCGCTCCTTCACCTTCGACCCTTTACCTCTGGCTGGCTCCCCATTGGACAGAGGAAAAGTGGGCGTGAATGCTTTTTGATCCATGAATCTGCATATAGCGATATTACTCCGACGCACCTGGAGGCGTGGCAAAATCGCCCCATGCTCGCTGATAGGATGGAACAGAAGTGGGCGTGAGTCGTTTTTGATCCGATTTCTTCGGAAAGGCTGGTGTTTCTGCACCCGCTGCTCGGTGCACGCCCTGCACGAGTCCAGTATCGGTGCCCACAAGCGGCGCGGGAATGACGGTGATGCGATGGTTGCGAGGGCGAGTTGTGACGGTAAAGGTCGTGGCTGTTGTTGTGAAGCGGCGTTGCGCTTGGTGGTTGTTGTGTGATGGCTGTTGAGACGTGGTTGGTGGTGGTAGTAATGGTAGTAATGGAGGCTGGTCCAAAATAAAGATAGTAAAAGAAAAACGGCTATCTAAAAGGGTCGCAGCCCGCATGAATGACATTTATTCCCTCTAAACAACGGGTTTGGGCCTAACTACACATATACTTACAGAGATATCTCACCTAAGGGACCTGAATGGTGGTTTGCGAATTTCGTCAACCACAACAATATATATATATATATATATATATATATATATATATATATATATATATATATATATATATACATATATATATACATATATATATATACATATATATATATATATATACATATATATGTCATATATCCACTACTCTGCAAAAGTCTTAAGCTCATCTTGCACTATCTGATGTTCGCCAACACGACGCAACAAGACCGTCTGCAATGAATCCTGCATCATCTCGTTTTGTCGTAGACTACCACACACTGCACGACTGTCAATGACACTATTGTCAGAAAACAAAAAGAATATGAAAAAGAAATGTAGAGAGAGGTTGAGAAGGATGAAAGCTATGAGCACTGCTGCTTTGCTACTCGCGCTGGTACATCGCCAACGGTGTCCCAGGAGAAAGAAGCAGCTGTGGGGAAAGCTCTCGGTGGAAAGAAGGCCAGCTCAGGGAGCGTTCAACAACTTATTTGTGGAACTTGCTGCAGAAGATAAGGGAACTCATTTATATTTACTGGTAAATACCACTTCCCCTGGGAACGTGCAGCTGCATTCAGCTCAAATTCCCTCTTCTTCCTCATCTTCAATCATAGAAAGACAGGCTTTTAAAACAGGAATTTTTTTGACTTAGCTGATACTAATCTTTATTCCAAATAAATTGATTATTAGCTCTCCAATCAAGTAAACCGATTATTAGCTTCGAAACGGAACCATTTTTATTATTCTATGATAGCAGGAACAAGGTACAGTTAGGCCCCGGTTAACGTTGGAGTTGCGTTCTTGGAAAGTGTGACATCAAGTGAATCCATTTCTCCCAGAGGAATAAAATAACTATTCCTTCAAAGCCATGAGGTCCATAGGGCTGCCGAGGCCGTTTCATTGGCTCGGGAGCACAAGCCTGGACGGGTCGCCATCAGTCAGCTGATCAACTCCAGCTAATCCAGCATACAGCAGAATCATGTAATTGCCTTTGAAGAACATGAGTTAAAGGAATTGGCCAGGAGAGAAACGCACCTTTGGCTGCTGCACAGATCGATCATCTAAGTCTGACTGAATCTGGTATAAGTTCCTTGAAGCAGCAGGATTTGTGCCATTGCATATACAGGAGAGGGTAGTGGGCATAATTCGAGAAAGGAAATTGAGAAGATCTGTGAAAAAGGTGAATGGGAGAGGTGTGCAAAGTTTGTCAGGGGGAAGGCGAAGCAAGTCATATGTACAATCATTAAATGGACAATGGGTCTATTAAATTAGCAAGAGCATTGAGTAATACAATGCGTCTTCTCTCCTTTTTGCTAATTATATTTCATAGCTTAAAATTGATGGGATGGAATCATTTCGTTCATGAAACGAAATTGAAAATGCACCTGAAATGGACATAAAATGTGGCTGTAAAGCAGTCACGACCTTATAAACCAGGTAAATGGTATAATATATTGATGAAACATTCACCTTTTGGTGGCCGACATGGAGCCATATAGTTGAAGACTTGGAGCACATCTAGATTATATTATTGTGCTCGCAAAATTGATGGAACTTTGGACCCACTAACCCCTACCCCACAAATACCAAGTACAGCCCACCTTCACCCCCTTTGCTCAACCTTAATTTAATTGATAGGAGCATTGTGACAGATTTGATTCCTCCATCACAATCTAGTTCCTATACTTTAAGGCTGATTGTTTTTCTTGGAAACGATTATTTCAAATTGACATTCATGTATATTTATATTTCTGTGCGTGTTTCTCTCCGAGGAAGCAATTTTCAACATCCATCCAGGTGTTTACATCAAAAATGATCTGTTTTTTTTTGCCTTTTCTTATTGTGGAAAGATATATTTGATGCCATGAGGAATGGGCATTATTATGCTGAGTCTGCAATTTGGAAAAAAAGAACGAAAAGGAATGTGGTTTTGGATGATGAAAGAAAGGTGCAACTTTTTCCACTTGAGTGAACATCTGCCTGGGGGTGAGTAATGAAAAATATATGTTCGCTCCAGTAAGGGGGGCTTCAGAAGAGCTTAGTACTTCTTCCTCTTTTTCAATGACCCCAATTATTCTCACCTTGTGCAGTCAGCTGGGGGGGGGGGGGTGTGATTCCGCCAAACAAAAAAAGTTGAAACCTGTCGTTGGACTGTGGCAGGAATTTGTAATTTATCCAGGGTTCCGACAGTATCCTGCCCACTCTTTCGAAGGAAACTGTCGGATCTCTCATGTCCACCAACTGCACGTCTTTCTCTCTTCCTCTGGTTGTATTCAACCCGCATCGGTGGAATAATGGTTCGATCGTCCGTTCTAAGTCTGGGAGGTCAGTGGTTCGAACCCTGGGCGAGTCATACCTAACACTTTAAAAATGGTACGTGCTGATTCCATGCTTGATGCTCAACATTTACAAAGTATATAGCAACGACAAATAACCATAGGTGGTAATAATAGTGCAGGCTTTGATGTAGCACAGACCTAAAGGGCTCCTTCTGCATCAAAGTTCCTTGTAACTGAACTAATATTATAACTCATGCCAGCATTCGGGACACCGAGCTTAACATCCATCTGAGGAACGGCACACACATTGATGAATCACCATGCCTGCCAGACACCAGGAAGACAGTTTATAGCCAGGCTGAGATTCTAACCCATGATAAACAGCTCAGAAGCAAGTGGACATACCTCTTGGATATACCAGCATCCCAGAAGAATTTATTTATTGAATCTGATAAATTCGTTATTATTTAGTAATCACATGCCCTTGTGTTGTGGGTATATCATCCAGTTACAT
Source organism: Eptatretus burgeri (assembly GCF_056783735.1). Lineage (NCBI taxonomy): Eukaryota > Metazoa > Chordata > Myxini > Myxiniformes > Myxinidae > Eptatretus > Eptatretus burgeri. The sequence continues at coordinate 87,397,515 of NC_140971.1, forward strand.
CACAGACTTGTGCATAGTACAACATCATGATTATCTAATGTTTTTCTGAGTTGTTTTTTATATCCACTTGCATGTCGTTCATGTTCTGTCTGCAGCGATAATTAATAGAGCTAACAGTGTATCTCCATGGTTTTCAGGCTTACCTGGTTTATCTCATCATACTCTCACGAACACTGTTACAAATTTGTATTGTCTTAATGATGCAAAGTTTAAATTCAGAGAACACTGAATTTTGCAAGTTCTAATGTAAACTTTTTATCGGCTTCTCTGGAATTGGAATTCCAGATAAGATATTGTCATTGTTCACCGTCCGTCCGTCTCCTATTTCGACTTTTCCGGCTAAACCGCTGAGCCAATCCGGCTGAAATTTGGCTGCAATGTTCCTCTCTTGACTGGTGAAAGTGATTGCAAAGCTCATTCCAGTCACATGACTAAGTTTGTCAAAATGGCAGATTCGGTAAATTCCTTCAAAAATCTTCTTCTCCAGACCCACCAGACTCCAGAATGCCACCAAATTTGGGTTACAACATTAGACTAGGTCCCACATAAGCGACATGATATTTTTTTATGTTCCTGATGAGATTGCTAATTAAAATTTGAAAGGGAACAGGGAGTTTTTCTGCATCTTTTAGCATATTTCAAAGCGTGGTGTTAGCTTAGCGGTTCAGATGGCTGCCTTAAGATCTTGTGGTCTTGAGAATTCAAGCCCCCATCATGCTGTTAAATAACACCCAGTGGGTTGACTCAGCCTGTGATCCTTCCGAGGTCGGTGAAATGAGTACCAGCTTACTGGAAAGAGGGGGCATCAGTGGCACAGTGGCGCTCCCAGCAATGATGCAACCAGCAGCCACAGGTTGCATACGAAATGATAATGTGATGAGTGTACTTCAGAGAGGATAAGAAGTCATTGATAAAAAAAAATTTTGATTTTGTTCCAAGTAAAACTGGATTCCCATGCACAAACAGTTTTTTCAAAAGTTCTAGAAATGCTTTTTTTCCTCCAAACCATGAAGCAAGATATATTTTTGTCGGGGAAATCTTTTTTTTTTTTAATCGTTTGATAATCCATACCAGTTCCGGATTGGCAAGAGTCCTCGCTGTGAACATCTTCGCCTGTATTAGCATTTCACTGATGGTGGTATTGATGCAGTGCTTTGTGCGCATCTGTAAAAGGAAGTAATTTATGGATGTGGAAAGAGGATAATTGCTTGCCATTAGGTCGAAAGGATGTCTGTGCCCATGGGGACAGCTTGCTGTGCTGTAAAATAAGCTGAACAAATTCTCGGGGCCACTGCTTTATAAATGTTATGCAAAATGGCGATCCTTCCCGTCACAAAAAAACAAATCATTAAGTAGAACTATCCGAGCAGGCCTGCATGATGCCCTTTCCCTAGCTCAGTCCTTCCTTCCATGCAAGTGGCAATGTTGAGCTTTACTGAATAGAGGTCAAATGAGTGTCTCGACGCTTGCGAGTGTAATTGAAGACCAAAATTAAGAGTATCGAGCCAAAAATGGTCCAACCCACTGAATTATCTTCACCCACAGGCTTAAAAGACTAAAGGAATCAAGCTTTCTGCCCAAGTGGTCCTTGTTCAACCATGTACAAATTATATCTTGGAACTGAGGCAGCTTGTGTTGGACAGATGGCAGGCCCACGAAGGGTGGCTGTGGAGCT
>NC_140971.1:87404189-87434189 GCF_056783735.1 Eptatretus burgeri
CCCCAGGACAAGAAATGTTGCAAACGCTCTGAATTTGTACCCCGCACACGCGAAGTGAAAAGCGGGGTTAAGCAATTGGTTCACTTTGCTTGTCTGTCTGCAAATGTCAGTTTATGATTGAGAAACAACTTGATTCCAATTGAATGTTACATTTTGAACATGAATCGGAAAACAAACCTGCCGTTTAGCGTTACTTTGGCTCTCCCCGTATCCCCGATCAGACATGCACAGATGTGTCCCCGATCAGACATGCACAGATGTGTCCCCGATCAGACATGCACAGAGTATTGAAAAAAAATTGTTTTTTTACTCTGTCTGCCTGCCTGTCAAACAAAATTGAAAATCATTCCAAACAGGAAACTTACTGTTTTTGAGGATGTACTAAAGAACACAAACATCAAGGGCATGAAGAACTAAGATTCCACCTGATGACTCCATCTTTGCTCTTCACTTCAAGTTCCTTCTTGGTCTGCTGTTTTATTTTGTTTGGACCATATTCTGATGCTGTGTGAACTGTGCTTCCCCACTGATTGACATCTGGCAGCTTGTACCTGTTGCTGTGTTTGAGCCTTGGGAGTAATCGCTGAAATCTATCTGTCCGGGTTCTTCCCATCTTTGTTCTTTGTTCCTTTCACATTTCTCTCCATTTCTTTTTTCCATAATTATCTTTATTCATTCTAATTCTTGCTTTTTCTTCTCTTTCATCTCCTTTACTCTTTCTTTCTCTCTTTTGTTACCTACTTCTCTAAAGGCCCTGTCACACCTTGACATTTTAGCCAGCGTATGCCGACATATGAAAAATTTGCCGAATTCGCTGGCACACGTCGAATACGTTATGGGTAAGTTTTGTATACATTAAGAGCATGCTGAAGCACGCTGTATACGTCGTAGTACACCGAGTACGTCGACAAATTTTCAGCATGTTGAAAATTTTTTGACATATCCAGCGTATGACGCACACGTTCCACATACGCTGGCATAAGTTGTAGGCACGTTAAGCGATCATTGACACATGTCGACACACGTTACTTGTAAGTTACTCATAAGTCGAAACACGTCGAGGTAATGTTTAGCATACCCGAAACTTAATTTTTAACCTATGAGTAACATGCTTTGAACCTATGTGTAACGTATCTCCAACGCACATTGACATATGTAGACGTATTTGACGTCTTCCGGACGACCACAGAACTTACTGAACGTGTTACTAACTTACAGCTTCCGTATAATGGCGTATTGGCAGCGTTTAGGGGAATTGGTATATAAAAATGGGCTTCACAGGAGGAACCCGTCAGCGTTCCAGACTCCATGGGTTTTTTTTTTTTTTTTTTTCTTCTTCGGCATGACGGTGATGTTGACACCTCGATTTCTAGTGCAATTATGATTTAAATCGTTGAGCGGCAGCCTATTAATTACATTATATTGTGACGTCCACGGGACTTGAACAGTCCCGCCAACGTAGAATGAGCCGAAACGATGGAGGCGGTTTATTTATTTATAACCCAAACATGGCGGTTCTAATCGCTCTACCGCAAACGGGACGAGGAAAGTGGCACGAGTCGCTTTTCACTGAGTTGATGATGTTTATTTGTTTTTATTATTAACCAGAAATAACAAGACTCAGCAAGAAGAGGGATCCGGGGCGATTCGACGGGATGGTGTGGGATCGGGCGTGGGGAAAACACAGACAATTCCAATGAATATACAATTCTCAAACCCTCTAAGGCGCCAAGTACACACACACACACACACACACACACACACACACACACACACACACACACACACACACACACACACACACACACACACACACACACACACACAACGTAGCTACTTCTGGTGGTCAGGCTCGACCGTGGTGTGGACGCAACTGTCCCTGGATCAGCGTCGGACGAGCTGGCCTTGCTCTCGTCAGGGGGGGGGGGCAGGAGAAACCGTGGTCCTGTCGACCTCCTGGTCCTGGCCCAAGTCCGCTCACAGCCGCCAGGGAACCAGTTCTGGCGCCAAATTGCGAGCAGGAGAGGGAGGCAGGTCCGCCCGCCGTTCGACCCCGTACTCCGAGTCAGCAGAACCCCAGAGCCAACCAAGGTGAGGCACGAGGCTCAGCAAGGCTCCAAGACACGATGAAGAACACGATCGAATCAGCACAACAACAAGTATGCTTCCCGCGCAACAGCCTCCACACCAAAAAAACACGATCTTTTTGTCCCGATCTTCTTCCTCTTCCTTTTCGACCCCGAACAGAACCTTTTTATCCTCCCATCTTCGTCACTTCCAATCGAGCCGTTTATTGGCCCACCGTCGTCACCCTCCGCCAATCGTGATCACGGGGCGGAGCCATCCGCTGCACTGTCCTGTGACGTCACGGCCAGCCTCCAGGGACTACTAAAAGGGGTTTACGCAGACAACCTTACCCTATCCCGTGTCCCTATCTAATTACGTGACAATTATCATTTCCCCCTTGAAGAAATGAACATTTACTAGGCAACTTATCACCACTGAATTGCTACTTATTACATCGAGATCCTGGTAAACTCGAACAGCATGGCATACCTAATTAAACATCCTAATTACCCTTTGAATGCATACCCCCCCTCAAACGTAACAATATTATAACCGCACTATAAATCGAAGTGTCAACATCACCGTCATGCCAAAGAAAAAAAAAAAGAAAAAAAAAACCATGGAGTCTGGAACACTGACGCTAAACATTACCTCGACGTGTTTCAACTTATGAGTAACTTACAAGTAATGTGTGTTTACGTGTGTCAACGATCGCGTAACGTGCCGACAACTTATGGCCAGCATATGCGGAACGTGCGAGTCACACGCTGGCATACGCCGAAAAATTTGAAGCATGGAAAATTTGTGTAACAGCTCGGCGTACTACAACGTATGCCAGCATGCTCTTAACGTATACAAAACTTACCCATAGGTATTCGACGTGTGCCAGCATTTTAGACAAATTTGTAGCTACGCTGGCTAAATCGTCAAGGTGTGACAGGGCCTTGAGGAGAAGTGAATTCTTGCAGAAATTTTTCTATGAGGCTCACTTGGCTGTACCTGGATTGGTTTTAGGGTTGTGGAGTAGCGGCTGAAACCCGAATCCTATCTAGGTTCCTCCTGATAACTCTGTCTTTGCTGTTCATGTATTTGGGTTCCTTCTTGGTCTGCCATTTCATAATGCAGTGTGTTCAATAAGGTGGTGTACAAAACACTGCAGCAAAGGCGGTAAACTTCCGATTTTATTTTTCTCCAACTTCGAAAATCTTAATTTTATTTCAATTCAATAATATACTTGAACATTGTAGAACACAAATCGCCTTTTTGACATTTTCAAAACCCTTCAGTTTAGCAATACTCGGATGAAATATTACGGCATTTTACATCATTGCGACCAGTCAATTTTCCGCTCGCAACCCCCTCCCAAGTCTTTGTTTCTTAAGACTGCTCGGGGTAAGGTGGTCTATGAACTTTCGAGGAAGAAAGATTTTGACATAGGAAGGGTTTGTGAGCATTTAAAGCAGTCTTTAGGATTTATAGAGCCATTAATGCTTCTGTGGCAAAAAAGTAATCTGCATGAGCCCAAGCTTTTTGAAAATTCTCAAGGGCTAAAGGCCACCCAGAGCCAAATTCAGACAACACGATTGAATACCTCGTGCAAAGTTTTCATAAAAAGGTGATATTCCACACGGCATCGTTGTTTGCAGAGATAAAAAGGCGCACTGTGTCAAAGTAACGGGTCTGGCCATGAATATTTAGGTTTTACTTTTCCCATGATCATGGCAAGGTCACCTTTCCGGCAGATTTCGGCACAGAAACTCACGCGGTCCCCCCCACAGCTGCTCGAATGAAGTGTAAATGAGTCGGGGGCCCCGCGCTGCGATAGAAAGAACCTCGTCACCTCCAGTCATGTGTGACGTCAATACAAAAGGCATCGGGTCATTCTGTCCAATGAACTTTTGCGATGCTGGATTTGTGCCCTCAATTTTTAGCAGCTTAAGAGGGTCTTAGAGGCTTAACGGTTGAGTAGTTGGTGCGTGTTTATGACCTCGTTGCATCCCAGGCTGCATGAAACGCAAATAAGTGTAAAAAGGATTTGTGTCTTTCCATTGGGTTACGAGCGCTCTCCGTTTAATGTGCGTTTCGAAGACCAGAAAACCGCATAGCCCCAAAAAAGAAGCGATTAAGCAATTTAAAAAGTAAAAGTCTATGCCCAAAAGTGTTATTTCACCATCGCATAAGGACTGTTCATGGGAAAAGAGAGCAAGAGAGGGAGAGGGAGAAAGAGAGAGATGGAGATAGAGAGATATCTAGAGAGAGACATAGATTGATTTGAACAAGAAAAAGGTTTCGGAAATTTGTTCCATGGAGTTATGTGCTTTTCAAGAAAGGTATAGTTTACACTGATTGTCAAAGGTGACTTCTCAAATTGCACACTCAGCATGGGTTCATCACAAGGAAATACATTCTAAGAGAGGAAGGAAGGTTCTTGAAAAAGAGCATACAACTCGCCAATGTGTTTTCGATTTTCTGCTTTTGGTTTAAATCAAATGAACACCCATTGTACATTTCCAAACTTTGCGATAAATTTACGAAAGTTTTGCTCAGTTCTAGCTCATATGCTCAAAACTGAAGAGCTTATCGCTGCTGTGTGTTCCCGCGTCGGTTTCTTAGCCACACAATGATATTGATTGCTGTACAATCAATTCCACCATGAAAAGGGAAGGTTGTGGTGGGGGGGGGGGGTGGATGGGTTGAACTCCGCACTGTAAATCCCATTTTATCTGGGTATGAAGCGGTGACAGTTCGAGGTGAAATTGCTGAGGAGGAAATACAATCCTTCTGTTCACAGTAGATGATAAATAACCATTCCATGAAACAAAGTGTTGCCGTGTACAATGTTATTCTATCTTCAGATCGAAAGAAGAGCTGCAAGGACTAATGATTTTCCGCCCCATTAGCTTTATACGTTTATTCGACTTTTCTTGCCTCTGTGTTTACCGAGTACTCAAAAACTTCTAAATACAGTTGACCACACTCCCCTCCCTTGGGTGCATAGGGCCCTCTGTACTGCCATTGGCCAGAGTTGTGGTTTACTGCAGGTGTATTTCACCTGAAGTTTCCATACCATGATCGAAGAGTGAAAGTGCAGCCTCTGGGATATATCACAAGCACGTTGTTGGCCTTGTTTAAAACGTTATTATAGTGACGTCACATGCTTATACAATGATGATAACACAATCTGCAATTACGTCATTGATACACCCGATGTTCTATATAAATGGGTCGAGCTCCTGCTTGAGTGCTGCGAGAATGAAACAGAAAAGGAACTTTCGTTTCAAATGGCCTGTGCCGCAGCCCATTTGAGACTAAAGCAGGTAGATATTGGATCAGTTCAGGTCAGGTATGGGAGCATGCGTCGGAGCAGCACGTTGCTGCATCCACATTCCGCCGGTACACCAGGGGCCTCCGTCTGGCCATCCCCCAGGCAGATGCCTCACCCATCCCCATCCCCTTGAGATGCCAATCAACCTGCTGCAACCACGAGGTTTTGGCCTTCTCCACTCACGAGGCTCCCTTGCTGAGAGAATCTGGTGAGCAGCATCAGTGTCAGAAAAACGAGCCACATGTCCATACAACTACAGCTGATGCTCACGGACGAGAAAGGCAACAAATCTCATTTGAGTCTCTCTCTCCCTAGAAAGGCAACCACTTGTTGGACACAAAGTCTGACCAGCGATCGCGAAGGACTCTCCAAAGAGACCTGGTAGCGATCGAGTTAAGTCTCCATCTCAGATCCTTGGTTAGAGTTCAAGATCACATCCGTAGAGCAAGGCTGGAAGAAGTACCGAGGATTTAAAGACTTGGACTTTGTCCTTCACAGGTACCGACTGCGCCACACCACATGATGCAGTAAATACATGACTTCCCAGGCCTGACTTAGGCATCTATTGACTTCTGGCTCACAACATATGGAGACATGAATATCACTGCCAAGGTAAGTAAATCTGTCAGCGACCTCAATATCCTCACCACAAACGGTTACAGACAAGACAGCAGCATCTATTGTGTCTTTCGAATTCTGGATCTTATTTTTGACCCAGGAAAGCCAGAGCCCAATGGCTCTGACTCCTCATTCAGCGCCTTGAGGACCCCCATAAGGATATCTTGTGTCTCCACAAATATCACTGCATAATCTGCAAAATCAAGGTCAGAGATCTTGACCTTCCCAAATGATGCACTGCAGCTTGATCTCTCTGACATCCTCCCCAAAATTCAGTCCATATACAAGGGCTAAAAAGTGTGGGGGCCAGTACACACGCCTGACAAACTCCCGCAACAACTGGAAATAACTTGGAAATGGAAGCACCACACCACAGAGCACTCGCAGAAACACAGAATAGTCAGAAATCGGATTGACCAATTTTGTTGGCACCCCACGAAGACTGGGACCCAAAGAGCAAGGATACAGTCAATCGTTGACTTATTTGTTGTAAAGCCTGAATGCTCTGGGTGCTGGTGTCCAATCAAGTGGTGGCAAAACCCATAAAGCATTAACCGAGCAAAAACCTTGCCCCGCACTGAGAGAAATAGCAGGGAGGAGAGGGAGAGAGGAAGGAGGAGAGAGAGAGATGACAGAGGGGAAGCTAGGAAGGGGTGAGGAATGGGGGAAGAGCAAGGAAGGGGTGGTGGGGGAGGTGGAGAGAGCGATACCTCACCAAATGTTGCTGTACACTGTGGGAGGGATTGGGTGTGAGGAAGGGAGTGTGTGTGTGTGTGTGAGAGAGATAGAGATAGAGATAGAGAGAAAGGTGTGAGGTGCTTGGGGGGGGGGGAGAGAGATAGGTGAGGGAAGGAGAGTGGGGTTAACAAAGAGAATATGTTATGCTTCATGACTGAACACACACACACACACACACACACACACACACACACACACACACACACACACACACACACACACACACACACACACACACACACACACACTTGAGGTTTCAGTACCCAGAAATTTTGGCCTAAACAATGCAGAGATCAAGAAAATGACCAAATACCAAGATTCCAAAAATAAGTGAAATGACCCTGGAAGTTGAAGAGATCCCAAATTGTACCATTGATCATTGAAGCAATGGGAATGATGAAGAACCTGACAGGGATATTATAAACCATCCCTGGGAATATTACAACAAGCAAACTACAGTTGGAAGCGATCTGGAGCTCAGTGACGATTCTTAAAAGAGCCCTCGGAACAAAACTTTGAGAACAAAACTTCACACCTTGGTCCATGATTCGTGACCTCTGTTACCAAAATGGAGGTGGATACTTTGAGACCTGGGAGGACTCCGTTCCACCTTCTGAAATCCCCCTATGGAGGTAACGAATTATACACCCACACACGCACACAAACGTGGATACTTTAGAGGCCTGGGGCAAGAGCATTTAAAACCCATGCTATCTACCTGGCAAAGGTCTGCCTACATGCATGCATGCATGCTCGTATATGCATCGACCACTGCACCCCTCTGGTCGGCTCACTCATAATCTGATTTGTTCATGCTACAATCCCCTCAACAGAGGGGAAGGGGGTGTGGGATCAGGGGGGAGGGGGGAAGGGCAGGGTCAGAAAGAGTTAGAGGGGTGGAAGAGGGAGGGGTGGGTTTGGGAGGGAGAGAGGGGGATGGGATAGGGGTGAGAGAGGCAGAGGGGTGAGAGAGGGAGAGGGGTGGGAGAGGGAAGGGGGAAAGGGATTCCAGAATATGAGATGCCCAGTTTAACGTCCATCCAAGAGACGGCACACACATTGATGAATCATCCTGCCTGTGAAACACGATAACAGTTTATAGCTGGGTTGGGATTCATATCCAGGCTCGACAGCTTCGAGTGAGCATGCATACCTCTTGGCTTTCCTGCCGTGATGTGGCGATTCATTACATCATAAGAATTGAAACTATTTTTTATTCATTGTGATCATATAATTTATTTTGCCTTCCTACCTCCAGAAGTGCACTGTGGCAATACCATTGATTGAAGCTTGAAGAATGTGCACCAAGTGGCTTCACCAAGCACTCCATAAAACGGTTGAATAAACTTTTAAAAATGAAACGTTTAATTTTATATGTATTTATCTATGCCGAAGTCACGGGTCATAGAATGGAAGAATGCACAAAAAGGGGAAGTATCATGGAAAATAAAATTTCACATTTTCAGCGAGTCAGCCATCACCTATTGCACCGCAAAACAACATGTGGCCAACGCACGCAAATGGCCACTGAACTTTGTTCAATTTGATTGATGTAGTATTCAGTGACAGTGCGAATATTGTAGAATGCTTGCCAAGTGGCTAAAACACTCCAACAATGATTGATAAGAAACTGCTCGCTTGGCAAATGATTATTATGAATCACCGAACTGTCATATTAAACACACACCTCCCAGAGACGCACGAAGTGTGAAATATGGCTGAATTGGACAAATGAACACTTTTTTTAGGAGTCGGAACTGCTGCGAAGTTCGATTCTGGAGCTTAAATTTCATAAATCAGCTTAGTTTAAGAGATTCTCGAGGTTATCACATGTGCAGAAATTAAATAAAGCCACGAATGCTGGTGTCCCCAGGAATTTATAAGCATTGCAATGTACCCAGTGATTTGTAGCGACGATGAACAGGAATTCGATAATATAATACAAGTGAGGAAAGTGGAAAAAAAACTTTATCGTTAAAAGATTGTTGTGACCTGTTCCAAGCAGGGCATGGTTGAGCAGGCCAAAAAACGTGGCAGATTCAGACCCGAGTGAGGTAACCCATGATACGCCTTCAGAAGTCAGAGAGCGAGGTGGCTGAAGAGCACCTGATAAAGGACATATTTAAATAAGACCGTAAATTATCTTACAAAGGGGTGTTTTAATTAACCCAAACACACAATTTTTAGTCAGGCACTTCCTTGGAGTTTTTATAGTCTGCATGCAAAGTTTCAGGTTGCTAGATTTCATGGTTTTTGAGTTATGGAAGACACACACACACACACACACACACTTTTATTAGTATATGTTTGTGTATATATATATATATATATATATATATATATATATATATATATATATATATATATATATATATATATATATATATATATATATATTGTTACGTTTGAGGGGGGGGTATGCATTCAAAGGGGTATTAGGATGTTTAATTAGGTATGCCATGCTGTTCGAGTTTACCAGGATCTCGATGTAATAAGTAGCAATTCAGTGGTGATAAGTTGTCTAGTAAATGTTCATTTCTTCAAGGGGGAAATGATAATTGTCACGTAATTAGATAGGGACACGGGATAGGGTAAGGGTGTCTGCGTAAACCCCTTTTAGTAGTCCCTGGAGGCTGGCCGTGACGAAACAGGACAGGGCTGCGGATGGCCCCGCCCCGTGATCACGATTGGCGGAAGGCGACGGCGGTGGGCCAATAAAACGGCTCGATTGGAAGTGATGAGGACGGGAGGATAAAAAGGTTCTGTTTGGGGTCGAAAAGAAAGAGGAAGAAGTTCGGGACAAAAAGATCGTGTTTTTTTGGTGTGGAGGCTGTTGCGCGGAGAGCGTGCTTGTTGTTGTGCTGATTCGATCGTGTTCTTCATCGTGTCTTGGAGCCTTGCTGAGCCTCGTGCCTCACCTTGGTTGGCTCTGGGGTTCTGCTGACTCGGAGTACGGGGTCGAGTGGCGGGCGGACCTGCCTCCCTCTCCTGCTCGCAACTTGGCGCCAGAACTGGTTCCCTGGCGGCTGTGAGCGGACTTGGGCCAAGACCAGGAGGTCGACAGCACCACGGGTTCTCCTGCCCCCCTGACGAGAGCAAGGCCAGCTCGTCCGACGCCGATCCAGGGACAGTTGCGTCCACACCACGGTCCAGCCTGACCACCAGAAATAGCTACGTTGTGTGTGTGTGTGTGTGTGTGTGTGTGTGTGTGTGTGTGTGTGTGTGTGTGTGTGTGTGTGTGTGTGTGTGTGTGTGTGTGTGTGTGTGTGCTTGGCGCCTTAGAGGGTTTGAGATCTGTATATTCATTGGAATTGTCTGTGTTTTTCCCCACGCCCGATCCCACACCATCCCGTCGAATCGCCCCGGATCCCTTTTCTTGCCGAGTCTTGTTATTTCTGGTTAATAGTAAAAACAAATAAACATCATCAACTCAGTGAAAAGTGACTCGTGCCACCTTCCTCGTCCCGTTTGCGGTAGAGCGATTAGAACCGCCATGTTTGGGTTATAAATAAATAAACCGCCTCCATCGTTTCGGCTCATTCTACGTTGGCGGGACTGTTCAAGTCCCGTGGACGTCACATTGGTGTCAGGAGTGGGATGTTCGAACCCCTCTAAATTATATTTGGTATCGGGAGAATATACCAAGATTAAAATCTCGCCACGAATTGGAATATAAAATTACTACAGAAAAGCACGCGAGCGCGGGAAAATTTTGGCGGGATTTTTCAAATTTAAATTAATTGGCGGCAAACGGGACTTCTGCACCATGGCGGATGTGCAGATGTTTGAGGAGGAAGGCCACGTGTCTGGCAGCGAGTCGGGGGAAGAGGGGAGAGACGGGGGTAGGGTTGGAACCTCCCCCATTCCGAGCGTGGACCGTGCTTCATCGCCCGTAACGGAGCCGGCAGCGCCGGAAACCGACACGATGACGATCTGGACAAAGTTGGAACGTTTAATGAGTGCAATTACAGCACAGGGGGCAAAAATGATGGCACAGGGGGCACAAATGGCAGAAATGACGGCACAAATGGAAAATCAATTCGTGACACAGAGGGCAGACATGACGGCACAGGGGGCACAAATGGCAGAAATGACGGCACAAATGGAAAATCAATTTGTGACACAGAGGGCAGAAATGACGGCACAAATCGAAAATCAATTCGTGACACAGAGGGCAAAAATGACGGCACAGGGGGCAGAGATGGCGGATCGATTGGGGGTAATGGGGGAACAGTTGGGTGCACGGATTGATTTAATGAGGGATGAATTGGGGAAAAAGATGGAGAAAATGAAAACTGAGATGCAGGAGTGTGTGGATGTTAAATTGGGAGACATACAAAGCAAATTCGAGGATAGATTGGAGGAAACAAAGGTAGAAATTACATTGGAGGGGGAAAATATACAAAAAAATTGGTAGATAAAATTGATGCAACGAACATTCGGGTTGATAAAGTGGATGAAAGCCTGGAACGTCATCGTGCCTGTGTGGATGCTCGTATGCAGCTGCAGGTTGAAAAGTGGGGAGAGCTGAGGAATTAAGGGATGAATTTGGCAGAGGAGGTAAAAGGATTGGAGGCTCGTTTGGACGAACAAGATAAAATTATGAGTCAAGATGAAGTCTTGGATAAAGGCCTGGTAGAGCCGTCTTTTGTAAGTGGAGTGTCCGGGTTGGTTGAGGAGCAGCTACAAACTCGCGACGGAGCCTTGGAGGAGGTTGTGCGGGCCCAGAAGATCCTGCGGGAAGAGGTGAATCGGTCCATTCAACGTTTGGAACAGGAGGCAAAATTGACCCATGAGACCCTAACCACAAAACATCTTTGGCCACAGTGGGCTCCGAAATTGGATACGCAGCCACAAGGGTGTTTGATCCCTGGGCTGGATTCGGACAAGGGAGAAACTGAGAAGCGGGCCACCGTAAAAGTGATCCCCCTGGTAAATTACGACGGGTCAGGGAGCGTTGAAGCTTTTCTGACGCAATTTGAGTGCATTTCCCGACTAAATGGGTGAAATGAGCAGGAAGGTACAGGGAATTTGGTGGCAACGTTGCGGGGACCAGCCGCAGATGTGTTAAACGTGATCGCGGAGGGGATGTTGACCAGCTCCCACATTTGCGAGGCATTGAGCCGTCGGTCTGGGTTCGCGGCAAACTGTGATCTGGTGCGGGCCCAGCTCCAGCACCGCAGATTAAAGCCGGGTGAGACAGTGCAGGAGCTGGCACAGGACATTTACCAATCAGTCAGGATCGCGTATCGGGACCTTACAGTGGAGGCATGGGACAGACTGGCACTAGAGAAATTTTTAGCTGCTCTTCCTGACCCTGAGGTCCGAGCGCTAGTGGAGTTACAGGATCCACCCACCGTTCACCGAGCGGCTGAGTGCGCAGCCAGGCTGGCCTCGTGGAGGCGGCCGGGTCGGGTGCCCGAGAGGCCATCGGTGACGATCCGACTGGCGGAGATTCAGGATCAGGGAGGGGGGCTGGGAGAAATTGGCATTACCCAAATATTACAGAGGGTGAATCCTCCTGCTGAACCGCCAGGTCTATCCGAGATGCCCTTTCTTAGGTCGGGTCCAGAGATCACTGTCGGGGGTCGGGGAGACTAGATTGGGCTGAGCATATAGGGCCATGCTCGGCTGCTGAGATTGTGCCGAAGTGCCCTCCTTTGGTGGAAAAAAATGAATTGTGGGAAAATTGGCATGGGTTTGTAAGTTCTGCTGGGTTTTAGAGTGACAATCGGGACAGTGGGTAATTGGTAACAAAGCGGGCACAAGTGGCTGTCCAATGGCTGGTGCGTGGATCGGGTGAGAAGTGCTGTGTGACTTGCTTCAAGTTAAGAAGTGAAACGTATGGTGCACACATTGATTTTTATTGGACATGGTGTGGTAACAGGGAAGGTCATGGTCGTCGGAGTGTTAGAAATGCAGGTGTCACATGTAAGGCCGATGGGGTGGGGGAGTCATGTGGGTTTTGTGGGTGGGGATGATGTGCTTGTCCACAGGAATTGCTGAAGCTCATGGTGAGCGTGAATTGCGACCCCCTTCAAGGAGATTCACCACCTGGTGGCTAATGGTGACAGTGTCTGGAGGCAACTGGGAGAGGGTCTGGTTGGGCGACCAAGGCGGGTAGGACCTTGGCGACCCAGGAAGGCCAGAGGAGCCAGTGAGACCCCTTCCAGAGTATTGTACGGGATTAGAGCTGATGGCTACCAGGGGGGAGGGAATCAAAGGGAGCGGGGCGGAGAAACGTCCGGGTTGGACTAAAGCTTACCTGTGGGCATGGTTGCACCTGAGATGCCCCCATCATCTTGTGGTAAACCACCCCACGGCCATGACGGGATTCAGCCTGCATGATTAAAATGAGGACCATGACCTAGAAATGTGATGATGACCATGGTGTGAGTGTTGTGAAGATGGATGAGTCCCACTCGATCCCGCACAACTTGACATGTGCAGCAAGGGCATGATGTCCGCATAATTTTGGGGCAAGCAAATTTGAAAATTGGCTCCCCAGGTAAAGCTGGGTCTATTAGCATCCACTGGGGGAGGCGGTCAAGTGTAAATATCCTGTGAATAGTGTCGTTAAGGCTTAGAGTAGGAATGTAAAGTATAAGTGTTGTGTTTTTGTGGAACCTTTTGTTTCCCCTCCCCAGATCACTGGAAGAGTGTTGGGCAAGAGCGATGATCCAGAAGATGGAGTGCAACTTCGCTCAGTGCTCTCATGTGATAAAATAAATAAATAAAAATAAAATAAAAACGAATGATTGTTTAGGCGAGGATAAAGCCATAAGGGGGTAGTACATTAAGCAGGATAGGTAAGTTAGCTGCGACTCGCTGCCCATTGCCCCTCCTACTTTTTTTTCGTTAGGTTAATTAGGTGTGAGTCAGTAAGTGTTAAGGCTGGTACGGTAGCACCTGTGATATACCTTGCAGGAGCTGCGGTACCAGAGGAGGGGGCAGTGTTACGTTTGAGGGGGGGGGGGTATGCAGTCAAAGGGTAATTAGGATGTTTAATTAGGTATGCCATGCTGTTCGAGTTTACCAGGATCTCGATGTAATAAGTAGCAATTCAGTGGTGATAAGTTGTCGAGTAAATGTTCAAGGGGGAAATGATAATTGTCACGTAATTAGATAGGGACACGGGATAGGGTAAGGGTGTCTGCGTAAACCCCTTTTAGTAGTTCCTGGAGGCTGGCCGTGACGTCACAGGACAGGGCTGCGGATGGCTCCGCCCCGTGATCACGATTGGCGGAAGGCGACGGCGGTGGGCCAATAAAACGGCTCGATTGGAAGTGACAAGGACAGGAGGATAAAAAGGTTCTGTTCGGGGTCGAAAAGAAAGAGGAAGAAGATCGGGACAAAAAGATCGTGTTTTTTTTGGTGTGGAGGCTGTTGCGCGGAGAGCGTGCTTGTTGTTGTGCTGATTCGATCGTGTTCTTCATCGTGTCTTGGAGCCTTGCTGAGCCTCGTGCCTCACCTTGGTTGGCTCTGGGGTTCTGCTGACTCGGAGTACGGGGTCGAACGGCGGGCGGACCTGCCTCCCTCTCCTGCTCGCAACTTGGCACCAGAACTGGTTCCCTGGCGGCTGTGAGTGGACTTGGGCCAAGACCAGGAGGTCGACAGCACCACGGGTTCTCCTGCCCCCCTGACGAGAGCAAGGCCAGCTCGTCTGACGCCGATCCAGGGACAGTTGCGTCCACACCACGGTCCAGCCTGACCACCAGAAATAGCTACGTTGTGTGTGTGTGTGTGTGTGTGTGTGTGTGTGTGTGTGTGTGTGTGTGTGTGTGTGTGTGTGTGTGTGTGTGTGTGTGTGTATGTGTGTATGTATGTGTGTGTGTGTGTGTGTGCGTGTGTGTGTGTGTGTGTGTGTGTGTGTGTGTGTGTGTGTGTGTGTGTGTGTGTGTGTGTGTGTGTGTGTGTGTGTGTGTGCTTGGCGCCTTAGAGGGTTTGAGATCTGTATATTCATTGGAATTGTCTGTGTTTTTCCCCACGCCCGATCCCACACCATCCCGTCGAATCGCCCCGGATCCCTTTTCTTGCCGAGTCTTGTTATTTCTGGTTAATAGTAAAAACAAATAAACATCATCAACTCAGTGAAAAGTGACTCATGCCACCTTCCTCGTCCCGTTTGCGGTAGAGCGATTAGAACCGCCATGTTTGGGTTATAAATAAATAAACCGCCTCCATTGTTTCGGCTCATTCTACGTTGGCGGGACTGTTCAAGTCCCGTGGACGTCACAATATATATATATATATATATATATATATATATATATATATATATATATATATATATATATATATATATATATATATATATATATATATATATATATATATATATATATATAATATACACACACATATACACACATACGTATGTATATATATATATATATATATATATATATATATCTATACTAATAAAAGGGAATGTGTGTGTGTGTGTGTGTGTGTGTGTGTGTGTGTGTGTGTGTGTGTGTGTGTGTGTGTGTCCTCCATAAATCCAAAACTATAATACCAAGCAGCCTGAAACTTTGCATGCATACTATAAGAACTCCAAAGAAGTGCATGACTAAAAATTGTGTGTTTGGGTTAATTAAAACACCCCTTTTGAAGATAATTAACGACCATATTTAATTATATCCTTCATCAGGCGATCCTCAACTGCCTTACTCTCTGGGTCTTCAGGTGTTTCCTGTGTAACCTCGCTGGGGTTTGAAGTCGCTGGGGTGTATGTGTGTGTTTGTCAACAAATGAGGTTTCAGAATGTGGAATGGAGTCCTCCCAGGATAGGCTCAAAGTATCCACCTTCATTTCAGTAAGGGGGTCACAATTCACGGACCAAGGTGTGAAGTTTTTTGTTTTCAAAGTTTTGTGCCGAGGGCTCTCTTCAGGATCGTTACTGAGCCCTGAACGGCTTCCAACTGTAGTTTGTTTGTAGTGATATTCCCAGGGATGGTTTTTTTTCATATTCGTCCTCTCCATCATCATTCAAATAAGGTTCTTTGTCATCACTGGGACAACGTTGGCATTCTTCAGTTTTCAGGATATTTTCACTTCATTCATGAAGTCTTGGTATTTGGTCATTTTCTTGATTTCTGCATCGTTCGTCCAAAATCACTGCTCTTATCACCTGAATTAGCAATGCCTTCTTCTCTTTTTTTGCACCTCAGTATGATATCTGGTCACGATGCTTTGTTTTCAATGATCACGCTCAATGGGATCATAAGATCGTATGTGAGCGAGCGGTACTTCAATGTTTTCAGTGTTTGCTTTTGGTTCATTTTCCCACAAATTTTCTGGAACTGGAATATCAAAGTTTTTGCAGATGTGCCAGCGGATTACTTTACAAACTCTGTGTCATTGTGTGTACAGTTGTTCTGACAAGTTTTTTTTTTTTTTTTTTTTTCATGTTCGGTCATAATACGTAAAATATCATTCTCTGCTAACCCCACCTCCACCCTTCACCTGTATTTTTTTCCCCTCTGCTCCCAAACCCTTTTCTTTCACTCTGTCCCCTCCTCCCTCCCCCATCCTCATAAAATGCAGCACTTTCCTCCCACACCTCTCTCTCCCTCTCTCTCTCTCTCCCTCTCTCCCTCTCTCCCTCTCTCCCTCTCTCCCTCTCTCCCTCTCTCCCTCTCTCCCTCTCTCCCTCTCTCCCTCCCTCCCTCCCTCCCTCTCTCCCTCTCTCACGCACCCCTCATCCCACAGTGAATAGCAACGTTTGGTGAAGTGTCACTCTCCCTACCTCTCCCCTAACCCCCTGCCTTCATCCTCTCTGCCTCCCCTCCCCCCCCACCCAAATCCTGCCTCCTCTCGCTCCCTCCCACTTTCTCTCCCCCTCTTTCTCTCCCCTCCCCCCTCGCTCCCTCCCTCCTTCTCTCCCCCCTCCCCCCACTTTATTGACCCATCAGCGACGTTATGGATTGTATTTGCTCGTGTATCTACATATAGACATATATTTGTATAAATATATGATGTCGAAACATGTAGGGTGTGATGGGCACTCCGCTGATCTCCATTGGACGTAGTCGAACACCAAAGCGTCACCTCCAACCCAGAGGCCTCAGCCCGGTGACTATATCAAACAGACAAAAATTACGTGGTCAATATCAGCTAAACATCAAACGGAGCCACCTATCCGCATTTCAGGCTTGTTTGAAAAGGCTGCACCAAATGGCGAAATAGGACAACTTCCAGTTGGAGCGAGGGGTCCAAGGGAGTCTAAGGATGTGCTTGATACAGGATATACTTAAATAAGGCCATTAATTATCTTCAAAAGGGGTGTTGTAATAAACCCAAACAACCAATAATAAACACCAGTAAATATCTAACTCATAATGACCACATTAGTCATTTAAACATCAGACACATCCTGACTGTTATGGTGAGCATCGCTGTGGATTATGTCTCGCACAGTAAAACTGCATAATCTGCAAAGAACAAATGTCCATCTGCCACCCAAACGATTGTTCCCACAAATACAAACCATTCATCCAGAAGGCACGTGATGTGGTCGGTGGGTAAATCAAAATATGTGGAGTATGATGAGCACTCCCCCGATCACCATTGGACAAAATCCCCCACTATATATATATATATATATATATATATGTGTGTGTGTATATATATATATATAAATATATATATATATATATATATATATATATAAATATGAATCTGTGTATATATATATATATATATATATATATATATATATATATATATATATATATATATATATATATATATATATATATATATATATATATATATATACACATACACATACACATACACATACACATACACATATATATGTTTATATGTTTATATATGAAGACCACAAGAGGAAAACCAGAGATGTCAGGATAAGTCAATTTTGAAGAAACTGAAAAACAAAGTTTCAAGACTTTGGTGGACTGTTTAATAACTGTTATATAGCTTTCTTTTCCAGTAAAAGGAAGTGATCATTGGCCGATCAAATTGAGCATGTGGCATTTGCCAAGCTTCTGTGTTATTTAATTTAAGAGCAAAGAACGAATCAATGTTGCAAACTGACATCACTGGTTATTCCCTTGTTTAATAATTGCCATGCAATTTTAACCCAGGATGTGTAGCAAATTCATGCTTGTTGGTTATTAGCATACATGACATGACTTTGGTGATCACAGATTATTTTTTTCAACATTAAACGGTCATTTTTTTTTTGTTTGATTGGTGTTCAACGCCATACTCAAGGGTATTTCGCTTATATGACGATGGATTCTCCATTTCTTACTCCGTACTACTTAATATGATGGAAAACCAGGAGGAAACCAAGGATAAACCATCCCCGCGATAGTCGAAGTCACCTCATGTGACTCCCTCATATACCTAAGCAGGTTGATTGGGTGGTGGGTACATCGAATGAGGATGGGTACTCAGACGCGTTAACCATTAAGCCACGGCGTGGGTCCCATAAAAGTCACAATAAAGGTTTGACCAGGCTTGAACCATGATATGCACCAACTACGGAGCCCATGATATAACCAAATAGGCCATTGTAGTGCTCAGAGTTTATGCTGTGAAAGTTTTACAAACTTTCATTTTTTAGTTTCTCAACTCTGAATATTATGGTGGAACAGTTAACATGAATGAAAGGGAGATAACCAGGAGTAAAGTACTGACAACTCTGGGTTTCTACTTGTTCAGCTTTCACAACACTTGTTTTTTCATTGCACGGCTAAACTTTATACCATATAAATTATGTGACACCCCTGGTTATTTGTTAAAGTAATATTGTGAGAGGAAACCTTATCTTAAAAACTATTGGCAGGTGCAATAACTCTGAAATTTATAAAAAGTGACATCTCTGGTTTTCCCCTTGTGGTCTTCATATGTATATATGTAGATGTGTGGATGTGTAGATGTGTAGATGTGTAGATGTGTAGATGTATATATATATATATGCAGATGAAATATATGTTTACATTTGCATATATATATATATATATATATATATATATATATATATATATATATATATATATATATATATGTAAATCTGTACAAATAAATGCTGTGTGTGTGTGTGTGTGTGTGTGTGTGTGTGTCCTTCATTACTCCAAAACCATGAAACCTCGCAGCCTGAAACTTTGCATGGGTGTTTGGGTTTATAAGAACACCCCTGTTGAAGATAATTAATGGCCTCAATTAATTATATCCATCAGCAGGCACATCCTTAGACATCCTCGGACCCCTCGCTCACACTCGAAGGGTGTCCTATTTTGCAGTTTTGTTTGGCCTTTTCAAACATTCCTCAATTTGGAAACACGATCCACTCTCATGGACAAAATAAAGTATATAATTGAACTATTATGTCGGATTTGAGAATCGGATCTGGTGAGCAAAATAAATGTTGAAATCTGGAGTGAAATCAGTAAATTTTCACAAATTAGCGATTTTTATAACTTCCTGAATTTATTTATGCAAAGCATTAAACACAACTTTTTCTACTGTTCGGGCGATTATACCGAGTGAAGAAAAGATTATGGAATGTGCAGAAAGTGTAACTTCATTGAGTGAAACGCCGTGCTTCATAACCTGCTTTGAAATTGAGTGAAACGCCGTGCTTCATAACGGCACAGTTCACAGGGGTCCTGTTTTTTGGCAATTACATGGACGCAGTTTGCTCTTTCCGTTTTGGGTGATTTGCTGACATTATAATATATTCATATAAATATACTATTATAGTTCCGTCAATATATTAATAGTCGGTAGTTTCTGCAAACAAAGAGGAATTTTTTTTGTTGCTGCAAGTGAAGAGACTTTTTTTTGCTTTACACCATTTTGTGTGTTATTTCATTACAAAATATTAATATAAATATACTAATTGTTACTGCAATATATTTATCGTTGATAGTTTCTGCAAGCGAAGAAGTATGTGGACAGCACACATAGACGTGGTAGAAAGGGGAACAAATGACTCTCCATGGAGTGGGTGCGTGCCTGTTCTTGGTTACGTGTGTGCGGTGCGCAGGTTTCGTGGGTGTGCGATTAGAACTCAAACTCAAACTTGGGTCTGCGGTGCATGGTGCTGTGGAGGAGGTTATGCGACCATTTCGCGAACCATGTACTTCTGAAGCGCCGAAGTCTCATGGGGAGTGGACGTGCTCCGGCATCGAAGCCACGCGGGGCGTGTCACCACGCAGTGCAGGTGTGGGGAAATCTGTGCATTTGTGTGAATGAAAGATCAAGTATATCGCCGGTGCGCGTGCACATTTAGTTTGGACTGCGAGGAGGTTGGAGGAATGCATTGGGGGGGGGGGGGAGGGGACTGCATGCTGGCAGGACTTTACCAAATAGCATTTGTTTATATTTTTAAATGCTACCACCCAGTTTAAATAGAACACCATGGTTAGAAAGAAAACGCTGCTGTTGGGCGTGTTTTATCACCCCGGCAATGCCCTAATATGCTGCCTTCCCATTACATCCCCTAGTGCTGCCTTCCCATCTCCTCTCCCCACGTCGCCTTCCCATTCCCTCCCCTCGTGCCGCCTTCCCATTCCCTCCCATTGTGCCACCTTCCCATTCCATCCCCTTGCGTCACCTTCCCATTCCCTCCCGTCATGCCACCTTCCCATTCCCTCCCCTCACGCCAACTTCCCATTCGCTCCCCTCATGCCACCTTCCCATTCGCTCCCCTCACGCTGCCTTCTCATTCCCTCCCCTCACGCCACCTTCCCACTTGCTCCCCTCACGCCACCTTCCCACTTGCTCCCCTCACGCCACCTTCCCACTTGCTCCCCTCACGCCACCTTCCCACTTGCTCCCCTCACGCCACCTTCCCATTCCCTCTCCTCATGCCACCTTCCCATTCCCTCTCCTCATGCCACCTTCCCTTTTTCTCCGCTCGTGTTGCCTTCCCATTCGCTCCCCTCACGCCGCCTTCCCATTCCCACCCCTCACGCCACCTTCCATTTCCCTCCCCTTGTGCTGCCTTCCCTTTCCCTCCCCTCGCACTGCCTTCCCATTCCCTCCCATCAATTCAGTTTATATAAAGCAATGAATTGCCAGATCATGGCAGAATAGCCAAAAAATAAGCATTCCCGTTCTAAGCTGTCTCGCCTTGGTTCGTATCCTGCCTCAGCTTTAAACTCTCTTCCCGGTGTTTCACAGGCAGGAAGTTTCATCGATGTGTGTGCCGTCTCTTGGATGGACATTCAGCTGGGCATCACATCTGCCGGGATCCCGCTCCTCCTCTCCCTCCCTTCACTCACTCCCACTCCCTCTTCTGTCTCTCTTCTCTCTCCTCTCTCCTCTCTCCTCTCTCCTCTCTCCTCTCTCCTCTCTCCTCTCTCTCTCTCTCTCTCTCTCTCTCTCTCTCTCTCTCCTCTCTCCTCTCTCCTCTCTCCTCTCTCCTCTCTCCTCTCTCCCTCTCTCTCTCTCTCTCTCTCTCTCTCTCTCTCTCTCTCTCTCTCTCTCTCTCTCTCTCTCTCTCTCTCTCTCTCTCTCTCTCTCTCTCTCTCTCTCTCTCTCTCTCTCTCTCTCTCTCTCTCTCTCTCTCTCTCTCTCTCTCTCTCTCTCTCTCTCTCTCTCTCTCTCTCTCTCTCTCTCTCTCTCTCTCTCTCTCTCTCTCTCTCTCTCTCTCTCTCTCTCTCTCTCTCTCTCTCTCTCTCTCTCTCTCTCTCTCTCTCTCTCTCTCTCTCTCTCTCTCTCTCTCTCTCTCTCTCCCCCACCCCGATCCCGCTCTCTCATGCTCCCCTATCCCTCTCTCTTCCTCCACCCTTCTCTCCCTCCCGTCCCTCCTCCCCCACCCTTATCTCTCTCTCCCCCCACCCCGATCCCTCTCTCTCTCTCCCCCCCACCCTGATCCCTCTCTCTCATGCTCACCCATCCCTCTCTGTTTCTCCACCCTTCTCTCCCTCCCGTCCCTCCTCCCCCCCCCCCCAATATTACGGGTTGTATTTGTTCGTAGATATAGATATATATATATATACACACACAAATATATAGAGTAAGTGGCCGAGCAATTCAATATGCAGTGGACTGCGCAAAGGCATGAGGCCACCTTGAAAATAAATATTTTTCTTTTCAAATTGGTATGTTTCGATTAAAAAAAAAGGTATTATGATGATCATGTTTTGTTAAAAAAACAAAAATGAATTATCTATATATATAAAGTTGAAAGTGTGTCTGTCTGTGTGTGTGTTTCTCTGTGACCTATGCACGCGAAAAGTAATGGACTGATCCTCACCAAACTTCACATGCTGACAGAACATGTACCTGGGAGTGTCCCGATGTAAAAGAATTGTACTTCCGACTTCCGGTTTCCGAATTATGACGTCATCATCTGATTGCATAACGTTAATTTTTCAAGTTCAGCCGATTGACATGGGACCAACGGAATTTGCTAGAGAATGAGAAATTAATACTACAGTCAATTGAAGACAATGACTTCCGACTTCCCGGTTTCCGAATTAAGACTTATGCATTCGACACACTTTTCGTAACGTTAATTTTTCAAGTTCAGCCGATTGACATGGGGCCAACGCCATTTGCAATAGAATGAAAAAATAGTGCTACAGTTAATTCCGAATTCCCGTTTCCGAATTATGACTTATGCATTCGACACACTTATCATAGGCCCTATTCACATCAACAAACGCCTCTTTTAATGCATGATTAACACAAGTCATATTTTATTGTACATACAGGTAGTCGTCGACTTACGACCACGATCGGTTCCGACCGACCAATCGTAAGTCGATTTGGTCGTAAGTCAACCAACCTTTATTTATCGTGTTGAGGCCTATGCAAAAATTACCGTATGTATATTATACCGTATCCAGTACACACCAGATATGTTTAATGAGGCTCTGATATACATTGAAGATTTGGTATTATACATGAGCGGGAAAGATTTAACTAAGTGGGGACTTCCCTCTTCTAATAGGTCTGAATGCGCAACCATCAGTAGAGAATGGTTCCGTGAAACAAACTACAACACAGATACTCTCGCAAAGTTTGTTTCTGACAATGAGCCGCTTCTGGTACAGGATCAGAGTAATGCATATCAACTGATTTCTGAAGCGGTTCAGGTGGGAAGTGGTGTGATATTTTTCTTGGATGCCCCAGGTGGTGCTGGCAAAACATTTGTCCTCAACCTTTTGCTTGCTAAGATGAGGAGCCAGAAAAAGATCGCATTAGCCGTTGCTTCATCCGGTATAGCCGCAACACTACTTTCAGGTGACCGCACAGCGCATTCTGCTTTCAAATTGTCTCTCGACTTAGCTACAATGGAATATCCGGTTTGTGGCATTGGCAAACAAACTGAAGCAGCAAAAGTGCTGAAGAATTGCGACCTCATAGTTTGGGATGAAGGTACGATGTCGCCTCAGGATGCATTCGAAGCATTAGATAGAACTATGTGAGATTTAAGAGGAGTAGACCTGCCTATAGGTGGAGTTACGCTGGTTATTTCTGGCGATTTCAGACAAACTTTACCTGTAGTACCCCGTGGCACTCCAGCTGATGAAATGAAAGCCAGTATAAAATCTTCATACCTCTGGACATTCGTACAAACTATCCATCTAACAACAAATATGAGGGTCAAATTATATGGTGATTTAGATGCTGGCAATTTCGCACAATTACTTCTCAAACTTGGAAATGGTGAAATCCCGAACACAAATGATGTAATATCTATTCCCGATGACTGTGCTACAATAGTTTCATCTATGGAAGAATTAGAGGCTCATGTGTCTCCCAATTTAGCGACTAATTACAAAAACATACAGTGGCTCTGTGAAAGAACAATCCTGGCTCCACTTAATGAAACAGTCCGTGTAATAAACAATCAGTTATTACAAGTAGTTCCAGGCGAACAACATAGTCACAAGTCTATTGACACCACACTGGATACTGAGCAAGCCATACATTATCCCACAGAATTTCTAAACTCATTGGAATTACCAGGATTGCCACCGTACAATCTGTCGTTAAAAGTTGGATGCCCTATTTTGTTATTACGTAATCTAGATGCACCAAAACTTTGCAACGGAACTAAACTGATTGTGAAAAGACTACTACCACATGTAATTGAGGCCACTATCATGACAGGATGTGCGAAAGGAGAAGATGTATTCATTCCGCGAATTCCACTCATTCCATAAAATTCAACGATTGAATTTAAGAGACTACAATTTCCTGTATGCCTGTGCTTTGCGATGTCTATCAATAAGGCACAAGGACAGTCATTGAAAGTAGCAGGGCTGGAATTATCCACTCCTTGCTTTTCCCATGGTCAGCTATATGTGGGATGCTCCAGAGTGGGATCATCGGAGGCTTTATACACATTGGCCCCAGAGGGGAAGACCTCAAATATTGTTTATCCTCGAGCACTCCACTAAAATTATTGAGCTACTTCAGTTATTTCATAAACGGGAATAAGATGTGCGATGAAGGAAATACATGTTGCTGGTGAAAAATAAAAATGGTGGTGGGAAATAAAAAAATGGTGGTGGTGGTTTGTATATATACATATTACAGATATAAATAGAATGGTGATAGCGTATGGCGTATGTGTATAATATTTTATAATTAAATGGTTATGGGCTATGTAGATATTTTATAGAATGGTTATGGGCGTAGGTACGTTGTAACTTCGTATACATAATATAACATAATTTTTTTCAGGATAACAGACGTAAATAAATCAAATACGCTGGGCCAGGCTGGGTTATGCCCGACGTATAAATTAAGTCGCAAATGATGACATGAAACCAGCCTCACATTGTTGAGGCATTATGGTTTTTTATCTGATGCGGAAATAAATCTTAACATTTTTGAACTCGAGTCTTCTGCATATAAAACATGGCGGGGAAAATATAATATTATAGTGGTGATGAAAAAAAAAATAATGGTGGCAGCCTCTACAATTTTATAATTAACTGTGACATGTACTCCTTCAGACCCGCCGTCATCCACGGGATTCCTGTGTGGAGCACGGATATCCCTGCTAGTATTTTATAATAATAATGGATGAAATTTCAATATTTGGTGTGTCCACCTTTTTCATGCAAAACAGCCGATATCCCTTTTGGAATGCTTTCTTGCAATTTCTGGAGAAGTGGTGACTGCTCAAAACCTCATCAGATTTTCATCAGTTCTTGTGATCTTTTCTTTGTACATCATCAGTAATTTGTTTTCCCGTTGAAACTTCCATGAGAAGAAAAGAGTTCATCGACATTCCTTGTGTCAAAAAACTACAATGTTAACAAGTGAACTCAACAATGCAACAGAGATTGAGCCAAAGGCAAGTGCAAATGCCATCTGACTTATTGCGGTGCTGTGGCAGTAATTTTACTCCAATCATCGGTTGGACCATTCAATTGTGCCCCATGACAATGACAGCATTTTGCCCGTGCGCAGAGGACGATCCATGCCAGATGATGAGCATCGAGTTGCTGTCAATTGCAATTACACGGTACACCCCGGTGTGTGATTGGGAGAAGAAGGAGGGGTTGTTGGGTGAGGTTTCGGGGGGGGGGGAGGAGGGGAGGATTTGATGCTCATGGCTGGATCAGCAGGTTAGCAAATCCTAAAGGAGGATGCCTTGTGCAAAACGGCTGACCCAGCAAGCGACCTCTTAGAAATGCAGGATACACTTCTGATAGTTAGGGAAGATCAGTGCAGAACATATTTGAAAGTGTTTTATTTGTTGAATTCAAATTTATATGCACAGATGAGTGGACCAAGGCTTCCTGCTGGTGTGCTTTGGAAACACGTGTGTGCACAGCGGTGTAACTATGAGGACATTTTGACTTGAAAATGTACTTTTGACCGATTCTAACTCGATGGTTATATTTCAGTACTTTATGGATTTTCCCGCCATTTTGGTGCCACAACGAAGCACTTACAACCTTCATGCACACACACACACACACACACACACACACACACACACACACACACACACACACACACACACACACACGATCAGCTATTCCTAAAATATCATATAATTTAAAGGATTGCTGTAAATTATATCATTTCACAACATTCTATGTTCAACTTAATTTAAATGGTTAACATAAAAACGAAGTTCCATCACCTAAAGTAAGAACCTTAACCTGTAAACAATTGAATGGTTCACTGACCGCACGGATCATCAGCTGGACACCATTCTTCCTCGAGGTTTCGATCCTTTCAGCCCAGAACCTCTCCAAACAGTGGATCCACAATCTTTGTCATGGATCCACATCAACAGATCCACAACCTCAGTTTCATCCAGACAGTCAGTCAACCCATCAATGTAACATCACTTACAAGAGGTTTTAATGTATTATCAAAGAGTTCAAACTCCCATCACACATTCCATTAATAATACATATATATATATATATATATATATATATATATATATATATATATATATATATATATTTATACATAAATATATATATATATATATATATATGTATATATATATATATGTATGTAAATATATATACATACATATATATATATATACATGCATATATATATACATACATATATATATATACATACATATATACATATATATACATACATATATACATATATATATACATATATATATATATATATATATATACATACATATATATATATACATACATATATACATATATATACATACATATATACATATATATATATATATATATATACATACATACATATATACATATACATATACATATATATAGTGTGGTAGCCATGTTCGAAAAAACGAAAAACTTTGGACCTCTATCTCTGAAACTGCACCAACAAAAAAATTGAAACTTGGCACGTAGCAAGTACTCCTTATGGTAATGTGTAATTTTTTACGATGTCATAGGTTCCTTCGTTATGACGTCAAAATTGTGTATGTGGAATGCTTCATCGGATCCTTATGAAAATTTTTGAGGGTCCTCTCGGGATAAAGTGGTCGACAAAATATTTTTGGATGATATCGGTTGAGGGCTTGGGGTTGGGTGTGGCAGTTGATGACTTGGGTTAGAGTAGGAGGGGTTGAGTACTTGGGGTTGGGGTGGTTTATTTTTTCGAGCAACATCTTTAGGGAGCACATTGCCAGACAATATGAAATTCCCACGATATTTAAGTGTTTGTTGCATAATATTGTAGAAGTCACATTAATGTGGCGGTTGTACCAGGATAATCCACCAGCTGTCGAGTTGGACGTCAGGGGTGTAACAATTCCTGTTGCTGACCCTCCAATAAACTGTGGTCCACCTTTGTTTGTGGAAACACAGGCTGTGGCGAACCGGTTGAAATGGGGTAAAGCTCCAGGGATCTGTGGCATCCATGCTGAACTTCTCAAGGCTGGTGGAAATGCTGCACTCGTGTCGTTGCATGCAGTTCTGTGCTCTGCCTGGAACACAGGCATCATCCCAACTGACTGGAAGAGGGGCCTTGTTGTCCCTGTCTGAAAAGGGAAGGATGATCACCAAGACTGCAACAACTACCGAGGGGTGACGCTGCTCTCAGTGCCGGGCAAGGTCTTTGCTCGGATAATTCTTGATGGGGTTCACCACCATGTGCTTGAGCACCAGCGTCCAGAGCAGTCAGGCTTTATACCAAAGAGGTCAACGATTGACCGTATCCTTGCTCTTCGGGTCCTCACCGAACGCAGATGAGAGTTTCGGCAGGGGCTGTTTGCAGCCAATGTTGATCTCTGTAAAGCGTTCGATTCAGTGAATTGGGATGCCCTCTGGAGGATTATAGGTCTTCGTGGGGGTGCCACCAAAACTGATCGATCTGATGTCTGAACTCTATTCTGGTACGGAGAGTGCTGTGAAATGTGGTGGTACCATCTCTAACTTATTTCCAGTTGTTACTGGAGTTCGTCAGGGGTGTGTACTGTCATCCACACTTTTTAGCACTTGTATGGACTGGATTCTGGGGAGGATGTCAGAGAGATCAAGCTGTGGCGCATCTTTTGGGAATGTTAAGATCTCGGACCTTGATTTCGCAGATGATGCAGTCATCTTTACGGAGACTTTAGATATCCTTTTGGGGACCCTCGAGGTGCTGAATGAGGAATTGGAGCCCCTGGGATTACGGGTTTCCTGGGTCAAAACGAAGATCCAGGCTTTCAATGACATCTTGGATGCTGCTGTCCTGTCTGTGCCTGTTAGTGGTGAGGGTGTTGAGGTCGTGGAGAGATTCACTTTCCTTGGCAGTGATATTCATGTCTCTGCTGGCTGTGAGTCAGAGGTCAATAGACGTCTGGGTCGGGCCTGGGGAGTCATGGATTCACTGGATCATGAGGTGTGGTGCTGCCGATATCTGCGTGCGAGGACGAAAGTCCGAGTCTTCAGGTCCTTGGTGCTTCCAGTCTTGCTCTATGGATGCGAGACTTGGACTCTGACCAAGGATCTGAGATGGAGACTTAATTCCTTTGGTACCAGGTCTCTTCGGAGAATCCTTGGCTCTCGCTGGCAGGACTTTGTGTCCAACGAGCGGTTGCTGAGAGAGACTCAAATGAGATTTGTTACCTGCATAGTCCGTGAGCATCAATTGCGGCTGTATGGACATGCGGCTCGGTTTTCTGACGCTGATCCTGCTCACCAGATTCTCTCAGCGAGGGGGTCTCATGAGTGGAGGAGGCCAATGGGCTGACCATGTGCCTCGTGGTTGCAGCAGGTTGATCAGCATCTCAAGGAGATGGGGATGGGCCAGGCATCTGCCTGGGAGATGGCCAGACGGAGGCCCCTGGAGTTCTGGCAGAAAGTGGACGCAGCGGTGCACTGCTCTGGCGCATACTCCCATAACT
The DNA here is from genome assembly GCF_056783735.1 of Eptatretus burgeri. NCBI lineage: Eukaryota > Metazoa > Chordata > Myxini > Myxiniformes > Myxinidae > Eptatretus > Eptatretus burgeri. The sequence continues at coordinate 87,432,746 of NC_140971.1, forward strand.
GACCTGACCTGACCTGTTGCATAATATTGTAGAAGTCACATTAAGTAGAATTTGCATGGGTACCTGCGAGTATTGATGAACACACTTCTCAGAATCCATCATTTTCACAGAATCCAAAACCATCCTCCGTGTGTTTTAATCATGTGTATTCAAGGGATTTCTCTCAAACATATGCAGGATGATATACAGTACAAAAGGGTGGAATTATAATTACAACCAACTCAAGCAATGGCAACTCAGGGCAAAGTAAATACACCAATAAATAAATTTTAATTTCATGCTTTAGGAAAGATTCCGATTCACCTGAAATCAATGCACACTAATGTCAGCTGCACACTTGTACTCATTTAGTGGCGGTAGAATGTAGGCTTCTCAGCAGAGCCTCTCCAGCTCTCCGCATCAGCTGCATGATCCGCACAGTGGAAATCACTGCGGCAGCCTATAATCTCCCTTTAAATCGTTTTCCAGAGGAAAATCTGGCCATTGCCAGAACATTTCACCCAGGAAACCCAACAGATCACAAAATAATACATGTTGGTTAAGCTTCATTAAGGACTAAATCCAATATGGCCTGCTAACTGACATCAAAGCTTCATTATAAACTACTCCAGACTGGCCTGCTAATATACATCAGAGTCTGCCAAGCCAACCAGGTTAGCAAGCCTACCCCCACCACCACCCTTACAAATTACAATACAAATCTCTTGACTTCCCCCCACTTCAACCCACACATGCGCATGCACTTGCCACCAAAACCTTCAGCAAGCTTTTTCACGATGTTGGTGAAGAAGCCTCGTGTTGATGAGACTAAACTGGCATCCCTAGAGGTTGCGCATTGAATTCTGGCAGAAGGCAGCAGCATTAATGATTTGGATTCGAAGCAACTGGAAATTGGACCTGTCTGACGAGAATTACCATGCGACTATTTGATTGCCAGTTTAAAAAAAAAAAAAACCCAACCTGGCTTACTAATTACCTTCACAGAGGAGGTCATTTTTTGGCTTCCCCCTCAAAGTCTGGCCTAGTGTGATACCAATCCATACTTTGTGGTTGACTCTTAAATGCCTCACTGCAAGTTGGGATCGGGGCAGGAAAATACCGATGTTAAAGGGCAGCATCATGCACATTCCTTAAAAATGAACAGAAAAGAAAGACACTTTTGTTTCTATCCCAATACGCCAAAGCTTCTTTCTCATCCTCATGAGACACCTCGACAATATTGAGTTTGACGCGCTCATCCTCACAATTACCATTATACGTACATGAGGATCCAAGAAGTGGCAATGGCCTGCTTGCATTCCACTCACTCTCCGTGTCTTGAGACAAAGGATCGACAAATATTGCGATTCCGATATCTGACAGACACACTTGCTGTCCTATGTGCAGTGCCGCTCAACGCTTCCCATGTGTTTTCCTCCAGAGTTGTGCGCAGGGCACAGAGCAA
>NC_140971.1:87436689-87439189 GCF_056783735.1 Eptatretus burgeri
TATAGACATGCAGGAATGTCTATACAGACATATAAACATGCGGGAACCAACATGTTCTTGAAAACACCTGTCCTCCACATAGTTCAAAACACCTCACCACGCGCTGCTAAAGAGATAGACTTGTTTCAACCAAGGATAAGTACGCGAATAGCTGTGTTGTTATGATTTACACCAATCAGAATTCAAATATTTAGTTTGCAAATTAATTTATAATATTCATGATATTACATTTTTTTAATAAACAATTGAAGTTGAAGATTTAAGTGTGAAATTTTTTTTAAATACAATTCTAAAAATTTCAAAAAATAAAAAATAAAAAGGACATACACACAGAAGAGGTAGGTGCAGCCCGGAAGTATAAATATTTGTAGACTGGCGTTGATCGGCTCGCTGTGCTCACCTCACCACATGTCAATGCAGTGGGACAAACACCACCACGTTATTAAAAACACCTCACCACAACGTTATGAAAAACACCTCACTGCCACATCGTGAAAAACACTTCATCACTGTGTAACTGCCACATTATTAAAAACACCTCACCGCCACATTATGAACGAGAAGGATACTCGGTCGAGCGCATACCTCCGCCACGCAATCCACGAGAACATACCAGGCCCCATCTATTTTTGACATGTAATGATAGATATCATTTTTGGCCCAATCTCTCAATGGTGAAGAATCACTAAAAAAATTATCGGATCGGGACCAGATTCGGATCTTCACAAAAAATTGAATCAATTCTTTCTTGTCACACACGCATGACCACCACCAAGTTTTGTCCAAATCTGTCCACAACTTTTTGAGATATCATGCTATATATTGTGTTTGGCCTGATCTCTCACTGGTGAAGAATCACTTGAAAAGTACTAGTAGCCGGATGTGGATCCGGATATTCACCAAAATCGAATCGGTTTATCCTTGTCACACACATAACCTACCCTCCAAATTTAATCGGAATCCGTCCTCAACTTTTGTGAGATATCCTGCACACAAACAAACAAATTAAAAAAAATGTCACCCGCAGGGTGACCCGTATCTTGCCAAAAGGTGACCACGTGTGACTTCTTTCAGGTCAGAGTGAGGTGAACAGAGCTGCTATCCAGCAGGAGCGACTCCTTGAGGAATATCTGCCTACGAGAGATTCTGATGAGAATCGTTCTACAGAGGAACCATGAAAAATATGCGTTTGCCTCATAACGTCACCAAATGACGTCATAATGTCTCAAGCTTGACATATCTAGAAAGCACTCATCGAGGTGTTCAATTTGAGGTACTACATGATATGGTTCCTAAAACTTGAAAATTTGACCTTGGGGTCAAATATGTTTGACCTCAGGCGCTAACCATGAAGGTCAAGGACAATCGCCACCAAAAACTAATCAGCTGAATGCCAGACCATATACTACATTCCCATAAAGTTTGGAGATGATTCGATTAAAATTACTCAAAAAATAAGGGTTTCGTCGACCTCCATGATTTACCGCAAAGTGACCTTGACCTTTATGTGTGCTGAAGGGTATTGTAATAATACTACGATATGTGTACCCACAAGAGTTTCCGATGAGAATTGTGCTCTACAGAGTGATATAAAGGTGAAAAATCCAATAATTACAGACAAACAAACAAAAAAAACTTCCAAGTAACAGATCTTGCAAAAACTTGGTTTTGGCAAGATAAAAAACCAATGTCACCCCCAGGGTGACCAGTATCTTGCCAAAATGTGAACATGAGTGACTTATTTATTTGATTAAAGTTACTCAAAATATAAGGGTTTCGTCGACCTTGATGCTTGACCTTTTTGTGACCTTGACCTTTATATTTTCGTCCGGTTAATGGTATCTCTCCAGGACTGTTGTACATGAATATCAAGAGATTTTGATAAGAACTGAGGAAATAAAATTTTAATGAAAAATCCGTTTTTTCGTCATGACGTCATAGCGTCAAACTTTTGACAGATCTGGAAAGCACTTAGCAAGCGCTTTCATATGAGGTATTACTCGATATGGTATCTAAGATTTCAAAATTTGACCTTGGGGTCAAAAACTTTCGACCTCCAGCGCTAACCATGAAGGTCAAGGCCGATCGCCACCAAAAATTAATCAGCTGAGCGCCAGACCATGAAATATATTCCCATGAAGTTTGAAGACGATCCGATCAAAATTACTCAAAAAATAAGGGTTTCGTCGACTCCCCTGATTTGCGACAAAGTGACCTTGACATTTGACCTTGACCTTCAAAATTTTATGCTCTGAAAGGGACCTCTATAGGACTCTGATATGCGAAGTTACAAAAATTTCCAATGATAACTGTGCTCTGCAGAGTGATCGACACGTGATTACAGACAAAAAAAACATATGAAGGTCAAGGCCGATCGCCACCAAAAATTAATCAGCTGAGCGCCAGACCATGAACTATATTCCCATGAAGTTTGAAGACGATCCGATCAAATTTACTCAAAAAATAAGGGTTTCGTTGACTCCTCTGATTTGCGACAAAG
>NC_140971.1:87444189-87501689 GCF_056783735.1 Eptatretus burgeri
CCTTTCAAATATAAATGTTTAGGGGGTGGGAAGTGGCTAGTGAGGAGGTAAAATGAGCCCTTTGGGAATGACGTTTCGCGTGTTAACCCTTCGTCAAAGCAAAAGTGGTGCACGGTTAGCACCCAAAATGTGAGCTTCTCCTTGCTTTCCCATGGTGGTTAGCATAACTCAGTCAACGTCCTGTTGATTCCATCAATCTTTCTAACTGTCCGCCAATGCAGATCGACACTAACCTCCACGAGCAAGACTTGTTCTTCATTCCTCATTTTGCACCGATGAGTGAATCAGAACACTTGGGCTCATCGTCTACAAGAAACACTCTGCGTGTGTCCAATAACTCCTTCAAATCGCAATGTAGTCGTGAATAAAACACAGGTTATTTGAAATAAAATATTTATTCATGTATTATCCTTTCGGCACATCATATGCTATCATAAAAGCCAATAATGCATGTCATGAAAGCTTGCCATCATTTCCATGGAGTTCCGATTGTCGGTATATTTCTACAAGTCAATAACAAACATCGTTCAAAAGGCCTGCGGTTTATGAAGACACTATATTGCATGTCATGTTCTGCCTTATTGTACAAGGGGCAGACAAAATTGATGAAGCAGAAGGCTGCCCTGTTAAGGAATAATGTAAAATCGATTGTGGGATTTACAGTCATGTTTTGGCAGGAAAAAAAAGGTGCAGGGAGGGTTTGAGAGTTCTGGATCTATGGGCCAAAACTTTCGCGTTTCCTGGTCAGGTTCACAGACACCGATGCACAAAAAAAATGGTCGGCATTCGTGCTTCTTGTAGTTTGAACTTGATTTTGGGATAAGAGCATTAGGTATTTCCTGCTGCTACCACCACCAGTCGAAAATCAGGCCGAGCCAGTTGGTTTGTGAGTGAACTCGGTCAACAACACATGCTCAGATTTGAGCCACCGGCTCCATTGTAAAAATGGAAGATGCCGTACCTGCAAATTGGAGTGAAGGAAATGACAGAAGTCATCTCAAGCAAATTAGCAAGTTTCGGTAAATTCTATACAAAAGGGAGCATATGGATGACAAACGATAAGGACCATCAACCTATTAGGCTTAATCTAGACATAGGATTAATCCAGAAATCCATCATGGTGATCAGGAGTAGAGGTTATGCAGAAAGTAGGAATATTCTTGAAAGGTTATGGGCAATTGCTGCAGCTTTCAGCCGAACCTCCATCTACCCGAGCAGCCGGTTTACCAGCTCCTATTCAAGCCTCCATATGCCCAAGTGGCCGGTATACCAGCCCCTATTCAAACCTCTATTCACCCAAACGGCTGGTTTACCGGCTGCTGATCAAACCTCCAGATACCCAAATGTCCAGTTTACCAGCCCCTATTCAAGCCTCCATACACGCGAGTGGCCGGATTTTTCTCCAGGGAGCCCAAAGTGGGGGAGCTGAAAGTCCAAGGAGTTTAGGATTCAAAGGGTTAAACATAATTTTCAGCATTTAAATGAGTGGCAATTTCTCGGTGGTTAACCATAATTGTTGTGTTCCAAGATACAAATCAGATTCATGAAAACATCGGAAATACTAGGACACTCCAGTGGGGCAACTTAGCTAAATATTAGCTAAACTTAGCTAAACTTAGCTTAGCAATTGTGCATTTTGTGAGGAAAGCACCAAATTTGGCACACGAGTAGCCTAACATATTATGAACAGATTTGGATATTGGGCCATCTCAAATTCAGCCTCTGATGGCTGTGGCAGCCATTTTCCACTGCCATCAAAAATTTTGAGATGGCCCAATATCCAAATCTGTTCATAATATGATAGGCTACTCGTGTGCCAAATTTGGTGCTTTCCTCACAAAATGCACAATTGTTATGCTAAGTTGCCCCACTACGCGGCAAACTTCCGCGACATAATGCCTGATCCACGAGAACATATCTGTCCCAACACATTTTTGAAATATCATGGTATATATCATTTTGAACCCAATCTCTCAATGGTGAAGAATCAGTTTAAAAACTTCTAGTAGTCGGATCTGTATCCGGATCTTCACCAAAATCTAATCAGTTCGGAGTTGTAACACACCGAACCTGTACACCAATTTCATCCGGATCCATCCACAACTTTTTGAGATATCCTGCACATAGACAAACAGACAAGACAAAAAGGGGTGAAAACATAACCTCCTTCACCTTCGGTGGTGGAGGTAAATACACGACATGGCCAAAAGTATGCGGACACCCCTTCTAATTAGTAGATTCTGCTATTTCAGCCACACCCATTTATAACAGGTGTAAAAAAATCAGGCACACAGCCATGCAATCTCCACAGACAAACATTGGCAGTAGCATGGGCCGTTCTGAAGAGCACAGTAACTTTCAACGTGGCACCGTCATAGGACACCACCTTTCCAACAAGTAAGTTCGTCAAATTTCTGCCCTGCTAGAGCTGCCCCTGTCAACTTTAAGAGCTGTTATTGTGAAGTGAAAACGTCGAGAAGCATTAACAGCTCGGCCGTGAAGTGGTCGGCAACACAAGCTCACTGAATGAAACCGTCAAGTGCTGAAGCGTGTCGCGTGGAAAAATCGCGTGTTGTCGGTTGCAACACTCACTACTGAGTTCCAAACTGACTCTGGTAGCAATGTCAACACAAACACTGTTCATCAAGAGCTTCATGAAATGGGTTTCCATGGCCGAGCAGCTGCACCCGAGCCTAAGATCACGATGTGCAATGCCAATCATCAGCTGGAGTGGTGTAAAGCTCACTGCCATTGGACTCTGGAGCAGTGGAAACGCGATCAATGGAGTGAAGAATCACGCTTCACCATCTGGCAATCCGATGGACGAATCTGGGTTTGGCGGATGCCTGGAGAACGTGACCTGCCCGAATGCATAATGCCAACTGTAAAGTATGGTGGAGGAGGAATAATGGTCTGGGGCCGTTTTTCATGGTTCGGGTTGGGTCCCTTCGTTCCAGTGAAGGGAAGTCGTAATGCAACAGCATACAATGACATTCCAGATGATTCTGTGCTTCCAACTTTGTGGCAACAGTTTGGGGAAGGCCCTTTCCTGTTTCAGCATGGCAATGCCCCCATGCACAAAGCGAGGTCCATACAGAAATGGTTTGTCAAGATCAGTGTGGAAGAATTTGACGGCCTGCACAGAGCCCTAACCTCAACGCCATCGAACACCTTTGGGATGAATTGGAACACCGACTGTGAGCCAGACCTCATCGCCCAACATCAGTACCGGAACGAGTTCCTGGGTCTTGTACGACAATTAACTATGCCTCGAACCCAGGGAGCATAAACGCTTCCATGACCGACACACCACGTCCAATTATTTATTTATTTACCGTAAACAATTCCACAATCAACACACCACGTCCAATTATTTATTTATTGACCTTAAACGATTTCATGACCGACACTTTCGACAATTATTGAGTCCGGACGATATCCGATCTTAAAAAGCGAAATAATATTTCGATTATCTACTTTAATTAGTCCATGAAAGTGTACCGTGGAAAAAAAAGTCTCATAATGCATGAAATTGCTCCACGCTCCGAATTTGAAAACTACGGTACTTACAAAAGCGATGTACACAACGATTTGTAGCAATGATGAACAGGCATTCGAGTGAATGCATTCAATCACACAGCTCAATGAATCCGCCATTTTGCCTGCTCGTCTGTGCACCCGTCATGTGGTGCATTGGTTTGAGGTCCGTGCAATTTCTTTTTTAATTTTTTAAACCAGATTTGCTTTGATTCTCTCTAAAGAGCACCTCGCAAAACCTCCGAAAATATCGACGCAGATTTGGCAGACGCGATGGATAGGCAGTCCCTCTGGGAGACAGGGTGCGAGGTCTTCCAGTGAATGCATTAAATCATACAGCTCAATGAGGCTGGTTAATTTTGTTACGTTCCCAAATTTTTGTTTACTCAATATAATTCTCCAAACAGTCAAAAAAAAACAAGTTTAATGCTTTGGAAATTACACATTATCTTGTGTATGTATGGAGGAGGAACATAGCCTTGTTTGCTTAAAGTAAATAGGTATAACGGCTTTGTTATAAGACTCGTTATTTCTTCAAATTATCAGATTTCACAACAGATTTCGACACTTATTTAGTCTGGACGATATCCGCTATGAATGATGCTATGATGAGCAGGCATTCAATACGAGTGAAGAACGTGAAAAATAAACTTTATCGTTAAGAAATCGTTGCGGCCTGTTCCAAGTCAAGGCATGGTTGAGCAGGCCAGAAAACATGGCGGCTTCAGACCCCGGCGAGGTTACCCAGGATACGCTTTAAGACCCCAGAGAGCGAGGTGGCCGAGGATCGCCTGATATAAATTATAATTAAATAAGGCCGTTAATTATCTTCAAAGAGGTGTTTTAATTAACCCAAACACCCAATTTTCCTTCTGCACTTCCTTGGAGTTTTCTTAGTACACATGCAAAGTTTCAGGCTGCAAGGTTTTGTAGTTTTGGAGTTATGGTGTAGACACACACACACACATACACACACACACACACACACACACACACACACACACACACACTGCCTTTTATTCGTATAGACGAGCTTCAGTGTGTCTGTCCAGGTCATAACTCTTTACCATTTGATATTTTTCCATCCAATTCTGAACAAACCTTCACTCTGAGAATATGGAGAAGACAAATTAATAAATTCTTGCATTTTTTGTTTGTTTTTTTTTAGCTGTTGGTTTTGTCAAATGTAGTTGGAGTACAAAATGGACGCAGATGGGCTTTGCATTTTCAGATGCTTTCTAATTATTATTGTTATAAACGAGTTCATTGACCAATCGTTTTGAGGAGGATTTTCATTCGAAGCTTATGGTGGAACTTGTGATGCATTTCGAAATACCAAATTGAACAAACACTGGTTGTATTAGTGAAGTTGACACACACTGGCATGTGCACGCACGCACGCACGCACGCACACACACACACACACACACACACACACACACACACACACACACACACACGGGCAAATTATATTGATTGTTTAGTCACACATTACAAACAGAGATGGAGCACAGCGGCAGGTGCTGATGAATCATGCTAAAGTGAGAATGGATGGGAATTGCAGAAATGAGAAAAAAAGAATGTGTGGAAGAAAGAATTGTGGGAGAGAAAATGACGTGTCATTGTGTACTAACTAGTAGACAGAAGAAGAATGTGCACTGACCTAGTTAGCCAAAGGTGGACAGATGACATTTAAAAGAGCAAAATTAATGGCAGAAAGCAATTCATAACAATGCTGGACCTCGTTGGAATACAGGGATTACAGGAGATCTGAGAATGAACGATCTGTATTAAAGTAGATCGGCATGCGGACTCACATACTGACACACAGACCGATTTCCGAAGCCTCTCTCCTTTTGGGAACGGTCGAGGCTAGTAAACACCACTCCACTGAGAACACCTTTTCCTGAAGCATCTTCAGAGTTAACTCCAGTCATGATCAGTGCTTTGGACTCGGTATATTACAAAGACAAACAAACAACAGGAACTCAAGTCCAAAAACGAGAATTACGGTCCACTGAACTGTGAATGAATATGCTTTGTAAGGTCTAAGGAGCTGATCATGATTAAAAAAGGATTAGACACCAGTGAAGATTTCTGATATTGTCAACTTGCAACAAAAGAGGTTTCGATTTACGGGTTGTTAAAACCTTAATGAAAAGAAGCCAGCGTTTACGAAAAAGATTGATTCAAACTTATTGAGTCAGGTGGAGTAAGGTGCCCCTGGAAGGAAAGTTGTGGGTAAGATGTTCCCCACCACTGATATACACACGTCCACCTTTGTGCTTTTGTTCATGAAATTAAAAATTTTCCATTGAAAATGTGACATTCCAAAATATTTAGCACCAAATTGCCAAATAGCCAGAGCCCTCTGATGAGGACGTTCAGGATTCTGAAAATATCACCAGGACCGACCGAGGAGGTAATACTGGGGGGAAATTGGGGCGGGAGGGGGTGCATCTTGCCAGGGGTATCTTGCTGCACCTTCCTCTGTTATGAACAACAACCCAAATATGCAACATGCTGTTTCCATTTTTGTAGTTAAATTCCACTATTTGGTGGTTGCGTTTGAAACATAAGTCTGAAATCTGAATCATCATTTCGATCAGAGTCAATGCCACTTTCCCATCTGCACATCAGAGAGAAAAACAAATAAGAACCATTGTTGCAGTAGAAGAGATGAATAATACACTCCGACGATTAATAATGCACAACTTTGAGAATATACTGCTTTTATCCATACTAAAGCAATCCCCAAAGATCAGCTCCCACAAAGCCAAACTGAAACTTAAAAATCCCAACACGCCTCAATGCACAGTGTTAGTGTCACTTCATTGAAATGCAGTCCTCATGATCTTGCATTATCTGTTAAAGAAAAATGTTTCAAATCCGGCTGAAAGTAAAACACAAGGCGGATTTCGCAAACTGAGAATTGCTGCGGTGTCCTGCCAGAATATAATGATCACTCCTGATTGGGAACAAACTTAATTCGAACATTCTGTGATACTAATGCAATCAAACAGACCTCATATATTAGTAGCTGGTAGCATGCCTCATGTAATATGCAAGAGCTGCAACAAAATTTATTCCACATTTGGCAAAATCTGGATCAGGTCATTGTAAAATCGATGCCTTCATGGGTTCAAGGACCGTGTGATGCCGAACGACATCATACATGATGACACGACCATTTGGTACCGTACAGTGTTTGAATCCATGAAGGGTTTGAATCGATGATATTCTGTATGATGTACTGATCCAGATTTTACCAAATGTTCAGTAAATTTTGATGCAGTTATTGCGTATAATTTGCCAGAGGTTGGATTTTTCACAGCTCCAGACCCATGTCCCGGTATATTCGACGGTGTTCATATCAGGACTCTGTAGTTTACATGTAATAAGCTGCAGCCAACTCAGTCTCTTCCAGGTAGAGGTGAATCTGGATGCCAGCCCTGTGGCACCATCTTCCTGTCCAATACTGCAAAATGCCAAGCTGGTATCCAAGAAACCCTTACCACTGTACAACGCATATGACGACATAATTATGTTTCAAGGTCATTCGTGGAAGCACAAGGGCATAAATGGAGTCGCGTATATTTCACAGAAAAATAGTGTTCAGGATGTGGTTGCCTCCAAAGAGCCGAGCTGCTTCGTGATAAATTATTTTGCACGAGGACTGGTATCTTGTACCTGTTGCTATGTGAACTGCTCTTCCATGCTGATGGACTTCTGGTAGCTTGTACCTGCTTTCTACTTTTTCATATTTCTCTTTATTCATTCTAATTCTTGCTTTTTCTTTAATTCTCTCTCTGCCTCTGTCTAGGGAGAAGTTAATTCTTGCAGAAATTTTTCTGTCCGGCTCACTTGGCTGAGCCTGGACGGGTTTGTGGGTTGTGGAGCAGCATCTGAAACCCAAATCCTATCCAGGTTCCTCCTGATGACTCCATCTTTGCTCTTTACTAATTCAGGTTCCTTCCATTGACCCCAATAAAGTATTTGGTTTTCCATTTTATTACTAAATTAGTGAGAAATTCCACAATGGCCAGATATAACAATTTTCAGCTTGTGGGTGTTCGAGATCATTTTAAAAAGAGCAGGCTTTGAGGCGAGTATACCTCGTGCCCTTGTGTTGACAGAATGGTACATTGTATGTATTGTGGTAAAGAATGTAATTTACATGAGCCTTTTAATCTAACCAATGGAAAAAAAACACATTCTATGGAAAAACACAACACAAAGCACATTATGACAGGCCCTGCCATCTCGTGGGACTGCACGTCTGGAAATTATGTTATTGTTACTCAAAGCAACACCTTAAAATTCACACTCTGATTTTACGCATTTGTAAAATGTGTAAAGGAAATTCTTCCGTGATGATATTATATTCTACAAATAATTTCAGCAGAGGTTAGTGCTTTATGGTCTGGAAGGATATCCTGAAGGTGTACTCACTCACCTCTGAACTGACTAGCCTGGGTTTGAACCTCGATCCAGCTGTAAACTATCATGCTGGTGTTTCGCTGCAGGGTGAGAGCGAGACATCATTGTGTGTACCATCCATCGGATGAATGTCAAACCGTAAGATCCATCTGCCAGCGATGGTCGTTGATGGATATTAAAGATCCATTGGTGTCTTTTTTTTTTGTATGCATAGTCGAGGATCGTGGAAGAGCTAGTATATTGAACGGATCAGGACGTAAGATGATGCATAAGGAACAGCAGAGTGAAGGGGGAAACACCAACAGCAGAGTTGAAGGCAAAGATAGAGGGAGACGTGGACAAACGATGAGTTTTTGGAGGAATGAGGGTCAGGAGAGGATGCCTGGGGTGGACAAGATGGATGGAACTATAAACTTCAAGGTGGGAAAACTGGAAATTTGGAAGGAGGAGTGATTGGGGTGGGGGCTGGGATAACGAGGCTGGAAAATATCATGGTTTTAGAATGGGGACAATCTGAGATGGTGGTGAACTGCTGTCTTGAAGACCTGGAGGGAAGACTGAGATTGAAGGGAATGTGGAAGTTAGTTACACAGGCGTGGAAAAAAAAAGAACGAAGAGTCGGTGAGTTATTGCCCGCACCCTGAGCTAATTCCAAGTTCCTGCCAGAACTGAATACTGGGAAGGCAGTGGCAAACCACCTAACGAATCCCTTACCAGGAGACTGCTTCAGGAGCACCTACACCTTGTAAAGATAGGATGATAATAAAGATTGTTTTATAAAATGAATCAAATTCGAACCATCGTGGTTTTAAGTAGTAAACATTGCAAAAATTATTTATATATATTGTGACGTCCACGGGACTTGAACAGTCCCGCCAACGTAGAATGAGCCGTAACGATGGAGGCGGTTTATTTATTTATAACCCAAACATGGCGGTTCTAATCGGTCTACCACAAACGGGACGAGGAAGGTGGCACGAGTCACTTTTCACTGAGTTGATGATGTTTATTTGTTTTTATTATTACCAGAAATAACAAGACTCGGCAAGAAGAGGGATCGGGGCGATTCGACGGGATGGTGTGGGATCGGGCGTGGGGAAAAACACAGACAATTCCAATGAATATACAGTTCTCAATCCCTCTAAGGCGCCAAGCACACACACACACACACACACACACAAAACGTAGCTATCTGGTGGTCAGGCTGGACCGTGGTGTGGACGCAACTGTCCCTGGATCGGCGTCGGACGAGCTGGCCTTGCTCTCGTCAGGGGGGCAGGAGAAACCGTGGTGCTGTCGACCTGCTGGTCTTGGCCCAAGTCCGCTCACAGCCGCCAGGGAACCAGTTCTGGCGCCAAGTTGCGAGCAGGAGAGGGAGGCAGGTCCGCCCGCCGTTCGACCCCGTACTCCGAGTCAGCAGAACCCCAGAGCCAACCAAGGTGAGGCACGAGGCTCAGCAAGGCTCCAAGACACGATCGAATCAGCACAACAACAAGGATGCTCCCCGCACAACAGCCTCCCCACCAAAAAAACACGATCTTTTGGTTGTAATCTTCTTCCTCTTCCTTTTCGACCCCGAACAGAACCTTTTTATCCTCCTGTCCTCGTCACTTCCAATCGAGCCGTTTATTGGCCCACCGCCGTCGCCTTCTGCCAATCGTGATCACGGGGCGGAGCCATCCGCTGCACTGTCCTGTGACGTCACGGCCAGTCTCCAGAGAATACCAAAAGGGGTTTACGCAGACACACTTACCCTATCCCGTGTCCCTATCTAATTACGTGACAATTATCATTTGCCCCTTGAAGAAATGAACATTTACTAGACAACTTATCACCACTGAATTGCTACTTATTACATCGAGATCCTGGTAAACTCGAACAGCATGGCATACCGAATTAAACATCCTAATTACCCTTTGAATGCATACCCCCCCCCCTCAAACGTAACACTGCCCCCTCCTCTGGTACCGCAGCTCCTGCAAGGTATATCACAGGCGCTACCGTACCAGCCTTAACACTTACTGACTCACACCTAATTAACCTAACGAAATAAAGTAGGAGGGGCAATGGGCAGCGAGTCGCAGCTAACTTACCTATCCTGCTTAATGTACTACCCCCTTATGGCCTTATCCTCGCCGAAACAATCATTCGTTTTTTTATTTTATTTTATTTTATTTTATCACATTAGAGCACTGAGCGAAGTTGCACTCCATCTTCTGGATCATCGCTCTTGCCCAGCACTCTTCCAGTGATCTGGGGAGGGGAAACAAAAGGTTCCACAAAAACACAACACTTATACTTTACATTCCTACTCTAAACCTTAACGACACTATTCACAGGATATTTACACTTGACCACCTCCCCCAGTGGATGCTAATAGACCCAGCGTTACCTGGGGAGCCAATTTTCAAATTTGCTTGCCCCAAAATTATGCGGACATCATGCCCTTGCAGCACATGTCAAGTTGTGCGGGATCGAGTGGGACTCACACATCTTCACAACACTCACACCATGGTCATCATCACATTTCTAGGTCATGGTCCTCATTTTAATCATGCAGGCTGAATCCCGTCGTGGCCGTGGGGTGGGTTACCACAAGATGATGGGCCATCTCAGGTGCAACCATGCCCACAGGTAAGCTTTAGTCCAACCCGGACGTTTCTCCGCCCCGCTCCCTTTGATTCCCTCCCCCCTGGTAGCCATCAGCTCTAATCCCGTACAACACTCTGGAAGGGGTCTCACTGGCTCCTCTGGCCTTCCTGGGTCGCCAAGATCCTACCCGCCTTGGTCGCCCAACCAGACCCTCTCCCAGTTGCCTCCAGACACTGTCACCATTAGCCACCAGGTGGTGAATCTCCTTGAAGGGGGTCGCAATTCACGCTCACCGTGAGCTTCAGCAATCCCTGTGGACAAGCACATCATCCCCACCCACAAAACCCACATGACTCCCCCACCGCATCGGCCTTACATGTGACACCTGCATTTCTAACACTTCACCGACCATGACCTTCCCTGTTACCACACCATGCCCAATAAAACAACAATGTGTGCACCATACATTTCACTTCTTCACTTAAAACAACTCACACAGCACTTCTCACCCGATCCACGCAACAGCCATTGGACAGCCACTTGTGCCCGCTTTGTTACCAATTACCCACTGTCCCGATTGTCACTCTAAAACCCAGCAGAACTTACAAACACATGCCAATTTTCCCACAATTCATTTTTTTTCCACCAAAGGAGGGCACTTCGCCACAATCTCAGCAGCCGAGCATGGCCGTATATGCTCAGCCCAATCTAGTCTCCTCGACCCCCGACAGTGATCTCCTGACCCGACCTATGAAAGGGCATCTCGGATAGACCTGGCGGTTCAGCAGGAGGATTCACCCTCTGTAATATTTGGGTAATGCCAATTTCTCCCAGCCCCCCTCCCTGATCCTGAATCTCCGCCTGTCGGATCGTCACCGATGGCCTCTCGGGTACCCGACCCGGCTGACTCCATGAGGCCAGCCTGGCTGCGCATTCAGCCGCTCGGTGCACGGTGGATGGATCCTGTAACTCCACTAGCGCTCGGATCTCAGGGTCAGGAAGAGCAGCTAAAAATTTCTCTAGTGCCAGTCTGTCCCACGCCTCCACTGTAAGGTCCCGATACGCGATCCTGACTGATTGGTAAATGTCCTGTGCCAGCTCCTGCACTGTCTCACCCGGCTTTAATCTGCGGTGCTGGAGCTGGGCCTGCACCAGATCACAGTTTGCCGCGAACCCAAACCGACGGCTCAACGCCTCGCAAATGTGGGAGCTAGTCAACATCCCCTCCGCGATCACGTTTAACACATCTGCGGCTGGTCCCCGCAATGTTGCCACCAAATTCCCTGTACGTTCCTGCTCATTCCACCTGTTTAGTCGGGAAATGCACTCAAATTGCGTCAGAAAAGCTTCAACGCTCCCTGACCCGTCGAAATTTACCAGGGGGATCACTTTTACGGTGGCCCGCTTCTCAGTTTCTCCCTTGTCCGAATCCAGCCCAGGGATCAAACACCCTTGTGGCTGCGTATCCAATTTCGGAGCCCACTGTGGCCAAAGATGTTTTGTGGTGAGGGTCTCATGGGTCAATTTTGCCTCCTGTTCCAAACGTTGAATGGACCGATTCACCTCTTCCCGCAGGATCTTCTGGGCCCGCACAACCTCCTCCAAGGCTCCGTCGCGAGTTTGTAGCTGCTCCTCAACCAACCCGGACACTCTACTTACAAAAGACGGCTCTACCAGGCCTTTATCCAAGACTTCATCTTGGCTCATAATTTTATCTTGTTCGTCCAAACGAGCCTCCAATCCTTTTACCTCCTCCGCCAAATTCATCCCTTGCTTCCTCAGCTCTCCCCACTCTTCAACTTGCAGCTGCATACGAGCATCCACACAGGCACGATGACGTTCCAGGCTTTCATCCACTTTATCAACCCGAATGTTCGTTGCATCAATTTTATCTACCAATTTTTTTCGTATATTTTCCCCCTCCAATGTAATTTCTACCTTTGTTTCCTCCAATCTATCCTCGAATTTGCTTTGTATTTCTCCCAATTTAACATCCACACACTCCTGCATCTCAGTTTTCATTTTCTCCATCTTTTCCCCCAATTCATCCCTCATTAAATCAATCCGTGCACCCAACTGTTCCCCCATTACCCCCAATTGATCTGTCATTTCTGCCCTCTGTGCCGTCATTTCTGCCATCTGTGTCACGAATTGATTTTCCATTTGTGCCGTCATTTCTGCCCCCTGTGCCCTCATTTCTGCCCCCTGTGCTGTCATTTCTGCCCTCTGTGTCACAAATTGATTTTCCATTTGTGCCGTCATTTCTGCCATTTGTGCCCCCTGTGCCGTCATTTTTGCCCCCTGTGCTGTAATTGCACTCATTAAACGTTCCAACATTGTCCAGATCGTCATCGTGCCGGTTTCCGGCGCTGCCGGCTCCGTTACGGGCGATGAAGCACGGTCCACGCTCGGAATGGGGGAGGTTCCAACCCTACCCCCATCTCTCCCCTCTTCCCCCGACTCGCTGCCAGACACGTGGCCTTCCTCCTCAAACATCTGCACATCCGCCATGGTGCAGAAGTCCCGTTTGCCGCCAATTAATTTAAATTTGAAAAATCCCGCCAAAATTTTCCCGCGCTCGCGCGCTTTTCTGTAGTGATTTTATATTCCAATTCGTGGTGAGATTTTAATCTTGGTATATTCTCCCGATACCAAATATAATTTAAAGGGGTTCGAACATCCAACACCCTGACACCAATGTGATGTCCACGGGACTTGAACAGTCCCGCCAACGTAGAATGAGCCGAAACGATGGAGGCGGTTTATTTATTTATAACCCAAACATGGCGGTTCTTATAGCTCTACCGCAAACGGGACGAGGAAGGTGGCACGAGTCACTTTTCACTGAGTTGATGATGTTTATTTGTTTTTATTATTACCAGAAATAACAACACTCGGCAAGAAGAGGGATCCGGGGCGATTCGACGGGATGGTGTGGGATCGGGCGTGGGGAAAAACACAGACAATTCCAATGAATATACAGTTCTCAATCCCTCTAAGGCGCCAAGCACACACACACACACACACACACACACACACACACACACACACACACACACACACACACACAAAACGTAGCTATTTCTGGTGGTCAGGCTGGACCGTGGTGTGGACGCAACTGTCCCTGGATCGGCGTCGGATGAGCTGGCCTTGCTCTCGTCAGGGGGGCAGGAGAAACTGTGGTGCTGTTGACCTCCTGGTCTTGGCCCAAGTCCGCTCACAGCCGCCAGGGAACCAGTTCTGGCGCCAAGTTGCGAGCAGGAGAGGGAGGCAGGTCCGCCCGCCGTTCGACCCCGTACTCCGAGTCAGCAGAACCCCAGAGCCAACCAAGGTGAGGCACGAGGCTCAGCAAGGCTCCAAGACACGATCAAGAACACGATCGAATCAGCACAACAACAATGATGCTCCCCGCGCAACAGCCTCCCCACCAAAAAAACACGATCTTTTGGTTGTAATCTTCTTCCTCTTCCTTTTCGACCCCGAACAGAACCTTTTTATCCTCCTGTCCTCGTCACTTCCAATCGAGCCGTTTATTGGCCCACCGCCGTCGCCTTCTGCCAATCGTGATCACGGGGCGGAGCCATCCGCTGCACTGTCCTGTGACGTCACGGCCAATCTCCAGAGAATACCAAAAGGGGTTTACGCAGGCACACTTACCCTATCCCGTGTCCCTATCCAATTACGTGACAATTATCATTTCCCCCTTGAAGAAATGAACATTTACTAGACAACTTATCACCACTGAATTGCTACTTATTACATCGAGATCCTGGTAAACTCGAACAGCATGGCATACCGAATTAAACATCCTAATTACCCTTTGAATGCATACCCCCCCCTCAAACGTAACAATATATATATATATATATATATATATATATATATATGTATATATATATATATATATATATGTATATATATATATATATATGTATATATATATATATATATGTATATATATATATATATGTATATATATATATATATATATATGTATATATATATATATATGTATATATATATATATGTATATATATATATATATATA
The DNA here is from genome assembly GCF_056783735.1 of Eptatretus burgeri. Classification (NCBI taxonomy): domain Eukaryota; kingdom Metazoa; phylum Chordata; class Myxini; order Myxiniformes; family Myxinidae; genus Eptatretus; species Eptatretus burgeri. The sequence continues at coordinate 87,458,807 of NC_140971.1, forward strand.
TATATATATATATATATATATATATATGTGTCAAACCACTGTTGTACTGTATATGGATGTGGTGAAGAATTCTAGATTGTCAACAATTTTTTTTAATAATTGCAGTAGAAATGATCCCATTGTCATTTTATTTCAAAAGCACATCTATATGTGCCGATTTCTGTGAATAAATATAATGTCTGCTGCTTTAGTACATCATCTCAGCACAAACTTTCCAAAATAACATACAGCCCTACAGCAGTTATGATAAATGCAAAGTCTGTCGATTTGGCCTGATATTAAATGAACTCCATTACTTTGTGCAACAATCTGAGCTCCCTCGAACCAATCAGTGTTTCCTTATTGTCCATTCCTTGGTTTGGTCAAGAATTTCACATCGTCCCATGCTGTACCTATTATGCCTACATTTCATTATTTTTTCATTTATAGCTAGCAGGATAGCATAGAGCTATATATGCGAGCTCGCCTCTGAGCTGTCTTGCCTGGTTAGTAGTAGTAGTCGTAGTAGTATAAGCAATTCGTGGCCACATGTTGATAATTTCATGCTAAATACAGTATTTACAGATGATGCTCGCCATAAATTATTTCATGGAATTAGCATATAAACGCAAATAAATTCAGACGACAGTGCCAATAAAATCTACAACAGTTGCAAAACGACAAATGGCTTTCTGCGTTGTTACCGCTGTAATCACAAAAAAAAAATGAATATCGTATGTTGGTCAAAATTATATATTGAAAGAAAACAATACAAGGTAATTTCGGTCCATCACACTTGTGCTACATCTTGTCCCGAGCACTTTGGCACAATAAAAATGCATTTTCAAGCAAGCATTAAAGAGGCCATCGACTTACTACATGCAGAAATATGGGGAAATTTTGACTCTCTCCCCATATGCCCAAATTGAAACCCTCCACCTCCTCCTCTCATACAATTCACTCATTGGAAGATTATCTTCACAATTCCATACCATACCACCGGAACAACCCCTTGGATGAAAGAGTAAATGGTTTGAACAAACAGAAATTATTTGTTTCCAATGACAGAGCATATTTGATGGGTTGAAAATTTTATTATATTGTGATGGCTGGACTTCAAATCTGACGTGTCTTTAAAAAGACCACGGGCGCCGTCGCCAACACTCGCCTCTGGCTGGATCTTTGGTGGATGTAATGAACAGTTTACATTTTGTATCCCACCGATAGCCGGATCTGAATCCAGACCTGAACCAAAATCAAATTGGCGTGTTCTTGTTACCTAACCAACTCATCCGCCTAATTTAGTCATAACTCGTCCACAACCTTTTGATATAATCATGATATACATCGTTTTCGGGGCTCTCTCAATGGTGAACAATCATGTACTTACTTTGACTTTGACAGTTTGGCTGAAATTATCAATTATTTTCTCCATCTTCTCATAATAATGGTTTGTTAAAAATTTGATGACAAAAGCTCAAATGGTTAAAAAAAAGAAAAAAAAGTGATGACCTGGACATGCAAACAAACACACACACACACACACACACACACACACACACACACACACACACACACACACACACACACACACACGCACACACACACACACACACACACCATGGGTCGATGGGCTATAACCATTCCTTTCACACTGTTAAGCACATGGGGCTTCCAAGGCAGTTGCAGTGGTTAAGGATCACAGTCATGGACGGGTCGTCACTCCGACGCACAACACTCGAATGGTTTATTTTTCCCAGAGCTGGTACTCATTCTGCCGACCTTGGAAGGATGACAGGCTGAGTCAACCCACCTGGTGTTATGTATTGCGGCATGAGAGGGGTTTGAACTCAGGACCTTAAGATGTTAAGCCAACACCAGGCTTGAACTCGTTAATACTGGCTTTTTATTGTCCCTCTTTGAGTGACGTTCTGTTTATACCTGCATTCTAATTCCTTTTCCCCATTCATCTCACTACGTTTTCAGCACAGTGATTCTAATCATAACTTGCTGATGTTGAAAACTTCTTGCTTCTCTAACAATAACAATGCTTCTCATGTTTTGTTTGACTTATGAGATCTTATGTTTCAAACAGCTGTCCGAGGTGACAGAATGATCCATACGAACTTTTAAAATATCCAAATACCATTAAGCATTGACTTTTAATGTAATTTCCCATGAAACCAAGCTGTTAAAATCTGTCTCCCTCACTTTCTCTGGTTTTCCTTTCGCACATTGTCCTTTACAAGGCACAGTAAGCTGACTTAATTTAACTAACTTGGGGAGTTATTACACCCCCCCAAAAAAAAACCACAATGCAAGCTTATTCGATAACCTCGAGTGTAAAGTTATCACACCCTGGAAGATTAACAAAACATCCATTGTATTTATGTAAACGCTTTCTCTGCATCATGCTGCTCCATCAGGACCCATTCTACTCTGTAATCACCATTGGCTCTGTGACTCTCAAGACCCAATAAAGGTCTCCAAAGGAAAAAAAAAATGAAACAAATCATTATTTTTGCCTTTTGGTAAATATTAAATTTTTGGTAAATACTAAATTTTTGCTAAATATTAGCATAATTTGGAGATTATTGGAATGTCCCCGTGATGAAGCCTTCACACAAGATCCATTGCTCTCACATCACTGACGGGTCAATGGCCTTCATTTTGTTTACCACCACCTCTCCTCCAGTTCTTTCTGCTCTCTCAGGCCTCCGACGTTCCTCAGAAACCCAGGATATACATGCATTCTTCCAGTATCTCCCTCCTGATTAAACTCCCAAAACTTAGGCTTGTTGCACACCTCAGCTCTTTTGTTCCTCTTTAAACCTGTTTGTAGAACTATCTTCCAGAGGCTGCTCATCCCCGCACTCCCCTCCAGGGCTTCCATCTCATGTCACAAGACGTGCACAACCATCTCATGTCACCTCCATCCCCATTCTCATCCTTGATCTTTTCTTCCACCATTAAATCTAACCCTCACCCAACCCTCGTATTTGCAGGTTTTTGTGCAATTCCCCCCACCCCCCCTCTCTCTCTCTCTTTCCTCTTTTCCTGCTTGTTGTTTCCCTTTCTTATGGTATCCAACCGTTCGTTGTCCTCCTGCCCAACTTGTCGGTATGTTGCTTTGTTTTTTTACTCTCCATCACTTCGCTCTTTCATGAGCCTCAATATTGTGTACAAAAACTTACTATTGTGCTGAATATAACTTGCATAATTAGTAGAATTATTTATTGTCCAATATCCAAATCTATGGTGTAATTCTGATGGTTTGCAGAATTTATCAGAAATCTAAGGAACAAAAACCACCAGATAGAGCTTTCGTTCCTCCACTCATCTCTCTTCCCTTTTTATCCATGAAGCAGGCAGAGCGTAGATACCTTTAGATAATAAAGATGAATGACAAACCACCGCTAAGACCTCTGGGAAAGCTCATCCATATTTCATAATCTATGGCAGATCTCCTGCGAGGACAGGCGGCACCAGGCGACTGCATGGCATTCTGGGACGGCTCTGAAATTGTGACCCACCAATGACCTGGATAATGGGAGACATTCCTTACCTGTCTACCCATTGTTGTAGTAACGCTCGGTGAAATCACGGGTGGATTGTCCAATGCCAAACTCCATTCCGACACACGTGTGTGGCTTTTCAAAAAAAGCCCACTTTCTGCATAACTGCCCGATTTTCTTTGTTTTTCTCTTGACAATACGGACAATGAAAGAATAGACCAGCTCGAATTTCCCTTAACATATCTTTCTGGTTGACATTTCATTCATAGCATCTTGTATTATAAAATGGACTTTTAAAAAATTTGAAACAACCTGAACAATGGAAAAAGAATATCGATGAAATATCATGAAAAAGTTCCAAAAACAAATAAATTCAAAAATCTTTCAAGGTCATTAACCCTTTCCTGAAGGCCACCAAGAAATAATGTATTCTTTTCTGTTCTACATTCACCAGTAGCGATCGGTCTTAGAGCGTATCACACGAGAGAAGTGTCTGGGGGTGGGGGTAAGCACACAGCACACTGCCAGGCAGCTATGGGCAAAGATAACAGGGTTTTACATTGAGCTAAAGAAGATGAGAGGATAGTTTTAAGGCAAGAGGTCTTTCAGCAAGAGAGTGGTTAATGCAAGGAATTATCTCCCCGGAAAGGTAGGGGCAGTGGAGGGGTGGACAGCTTGAAATTGGAATTAGACAGGTAACTGGATCGATTGGAGATAGATGGGTATAGGGATATTGGCAGGACTTGAAGGTAGCTTATGTGTGGATGGGTGATGGATACTGGGGTTGGTGTAACACAGGCATGATGGGCTGAATCTGAATGGCCTCTTCCTGCACCAAAGTTCCTTATGTACAGAATATCTTTGTGCATATTGTTGACTCGGTCAGAAGCAGAACCGAATCAGAGATCATGTGCCTTCGAGGAGAGATATCTCATGCCTTGGCACTCAGTTTTGAGTGCTTTTATTGGCTAGTAAATGGGAGTTAATCACTTAGAAAGACGACTCATTAAGCAAGCATGTTTCCATTACGAAAAATTCCAATCAGATTTCTATTACATCTTTCAATAAATTGTTGATATTTTCAAAGCATTGCTTTTACTTAATGTTTGAGAAGATCGATTTCACTAATATTTATTTATGTTTCTCTTTCCCTCCCATGTTTCCAAATGAAGAGTAAAGTTGTATTTTGAAATTGGAATGAAGCATCATGGCATCAAATGATGGATACGAGTTCAGGAATCCTTTGCATTCACAGGAACTAATCCCGAGGGCTGCGATGTTGTACCTAAGCATCAAACAACCTGTCATGTAAAAGCAAATGTGTGAAAAAGCATTTTATCCAGGTGGGAAAACAACCGCTGAAACAACTTCAAGACTAAAAAGGTCTCCCAAGCTACTTTCTCCAACTCTTCGGCACCTTCCTTCCACCCCTGTACCAACATATGTGGTTTATGGATATTTATGGAGGTGTGCAATAGAAATGAAGGAAGTTTAACAGATTTCTCACAGTGGAAATGTAAACGACCACCATTGCAACACACCCACGATGAATCAACCATCATTCTTTATAGCAAGACGAGCTCGTCTCTTGTCACAGATGCATCATGTGGAAAATTCCCACTGGGAAGGTTGCTCGATGTGGGTCCAATGGAAAATTCCCATGGGACATGTTGCTCGATGTGGGTAAAAATGGAAAATTTGCACTGGACAGGCTGAAGCGGGTCAAATGGAAAATTTCCAATGGAGAGGTTGCTTGATGTGGGTCAAATGGAAAATTCCCAATGGAGAGGTTGCTCCATGTGGGTCAAATGGAAAATTCCCAATGGAGAGGTTGCTCCATGTGGGTCAAATGGAAAATTCACACTGGACAGGTTGCTTGATGTGGGTAAAAATTGAAAATTCATACTGGACAGGTTGCTCGATGTAGGTTGAATGGAAAATTCCCACTAGACAGGTTGCTCGATGTAGGTCGAATGTAAAATTCCCACTGGACAGGTTGCTCGATGTAGGTTGAAAGGAAAATTCCCATGGGACAGGTTGCTCGATGTAGGTCGAATGTAAAATTCCCACTGGACAGGTTGCTTGATGTGGGTTGAATGGGAAATTCCCATGGGACAGGTTGCTCGATGTGGGTAAAAATGGAAAATTTGCACTGGACAGGCTGATGCACGTCAAATGGAAAAATTCCAATGGAGAGGTTGCTTGATGTGGGTCAAATGGAAAATTCCCAATGGAGAGGTTGCTTGATGTGGGTCAAATGGAAAATTCCCAATGGAGAGGTTGCTCCATGTGGGTCAAATGGAAAATTCCCAATGGAGGGGTTGCTCTATCTGGGTCAAATGGAAAATTCCCAATGGAGAGGTTGCTCCATGTGGGTCAAATGGAAAATTCACACTGGACAGGTTGCTTGATGTGGGTAAAAATTGAAAATTCATACTGGACAGGTTGCTTGAAGTGGGTAAAAATTGAAAATTCCCCTGGAGAGGTTGCTTGATGTAGTTAAATATCGAAAATTCCCAAGGGACAGGTTGCTCGATGTAGGTCAAATGGAAAATTCCAACTGGACAGGTTGCTTGATGTGGGTTGAATGGAAAATTCCCATGGGACAGGTTGCTCGATGTGGGTAAAAATGGAAAATTTGCACTGGACAGGCTGATGCGCGTCAAATGGAAAATTTCCAATGGAGAGGTTGCTTGATGTGGGTCAAATGGAAAATTCCCAATGGAGAGATTGCTTGATGTGGGTAAAAATTGAAAATTCATACTGGACAGGTTGCTTGATGTGGGTAAAAATTGAAAATTCCCCATGAGAGGTTGCTTGATGTAGGTAAATATGGAAAATTCCCATGGGACAGGTTGCTCGATATGGGTCAAATGGAAATTTCCCATGGGACAGGTTGCTCGATGTAGGTCGAATGGAAAATTCCCATGGGACAGATTGCTCGATGTAGGTCGAATGGAAAATTCCCATGGGACAGGTTGTTCGATGTAGGTCGAATCGAAAATTCCAACTGGACAGGTTGCTTGCTGTGGGTTGAATGGAATTCCCATGAGACAGATTGCTCTATGTGGGTCGAATGGAGAATTCCAATGGCACAGTTTTCTCAATATGGGTCGAATGTAAAATTTCCACTGGACAGGTTGCTTGATTATGTTCTTCTTCTTCTTCTTCTTCTTCTTCTTCTTCATCTTCTTCTTGCGTAAGGCAACTTGAATGGGTAGCTATCATTTTGTTGGGGTGTGACTATACCACTGATGCTGTGCCCCTATACCAGTATTCGGATCCAGATTCTAGAATTCTCAAAATGATTCTTCACCATTGAGAGATAGGGCTAAAAATTATATAAGCTTATAGCTGTGAGATGTCTCAAAAAGTAAAAAAATTGTGGATGGATTATGACAAAACTTGGCCGATGAGTTGGGTATGTGACAAGAACAAGCTGATTATATTTTCGTTAAGGTACAGGTGCAGATCTGGCCTATCAATGGGATAAAACAACGTAAATTGTTCAGCCTCGCAGAGGTATGCACTCTACCGGGTGCCGTTATTTTATTCCCCATGTATTCATTCCCCATGAAAAAGGCCTTCAACATGATTCAAACAAAATATGCCCGAAAGTCCTTATTAAAATGTATAACCTTATAAAATGTATTTGCCTTTCTCTTGTTATGAGCAAAACATCACAGTATATTGAGACCAAGTTTGATATTGAATAAAATCTGAGTATTGTTTCATTCCACTAAAGTTTCATGAGGACACAACTGAGAGTCAATGCCAACAGTGTCTATCTACAGGAAACATTTCGTCTTTTTTTTAACAATGCTTAAAGTGATGTGCCTGCCTAGATGCTGAGATATTCCGGATATAAAGGAAGCCCACGGTGCTAAGATGTCTCAAAAGTGAATCGGAACCAGCTCGCTGCTGGATGCCCATTTGTGCAAAGAGCGATGTGGTTTTGATCATGGGTGCAAGAGTGCTCGCCAGCTCATTCCTCACTGTGTTTTTCAGAGAATGACAGGTCTGGATTGCTGTGAAACATTTCACTCACCGACAGATTTACTTATGAATCATATATGACCATTTATGACTCGGTTCACACGGAAGTCATGCATGCATATCACCTTTGAACAATTTAGTTGTCCTATTGTTACAAATGGATTATTCTAGCAAACGGAACTGTGGTCATTCACCTGTGAATCATGCCGCGGCTGGCACAGCTGCTGGAGTGAAAGCATGTTGAAAATGTTTTGATGCCCTACAAGAGCAAGGACATACGATTGCAGACAAGGTAACCCTTACTGCTCACTGAAATGTCAGTTCTTTCTTGCAAGCAGATGTGTTATTGGCATTTGCAGAGCGATAGAGGGATACCTGCTCTCCAAAGTGTCTGGAGATGCTCTCTCATGTCACGCTGGCCTAGGTACCCCGGTTGCCAATAGTACTAGACAAAATCTGGCTCAATGTTGGTACAGCAGGCAAGGTGTCTAGCCAACGTCAGTTCGAAGTCGTTGGCTATCTGGAGATGATGAGGTCTCAATGGAAACGAGCAGATCTTTTGTTCAAGGTGTAATGATAGGCTGATGTAATATAGTATTGCAATGGCTCATTTGATTAAGGCTGGATAGGTAATGACATCTTTGAATCCTCTTGTTGGTGGAATTGTTCAAGTTTGGAAGTGCTCAGATACTTGAAACTTCACATTTGCCTCATCTGTAATGGATGGGAATTATGCAGAAAAACAATGCACAAAGAAATGCCAAGTGCCAAATCATATCATAATATATTTTCTGAGATGGTGATTTCGCTGCTCAAATGACTTGTAGTGGAGGTTTTGTTGCCATGGGGATTGGAGAGTATCATTTTCTGGACAAGGGTTGTTTGGAATTCTTAAATTCCTTCCTTCCTGAAAGGGAGTAAAGGGAGAAAGTAAGACATGTTGCTGTTGTGTGACAAATACTGGAGATATCCCTGAATTGGGACATGCAGAACATGTTTGGTTCCAACTTAAAAACGAAAGTCTTGAATATTCAGGTGTAATAATGCAGGAGATATTTGATATTGTCGAGTCCGAGTACCAATTAACACAGGAGTCCTCAGCACCAGGACCTTAAGGCTCGAGAGATGGTCAAAACGGTGTTATATGGCACTGCGTTCGGTTATTGCTCGACAACTTTATCGTTCTCCAAGGTTGCTCAAATGAGCCAAAATCGATGGAAGATACCCAATAAAAATAAATGTACATTGCCATTTCCAGCTCCATGGTACACTGCGTCACCATAGCTGGCGTACACTGGCCAGAGAGAACCTAATCGGCCTAGTTGCACAAATGAGCATCTGTTTTTGGGAAGTCCACACCTAGCCCTGCCTACAAACAAGAGGTAGTCACTCATACATAATTATAATGTTGACTCTGTCTATAAATTACATACGCTGCCTCCTCAGCATCACATGTAACCATCCACTAAACCACTCTTTCTAATGAAGACTGAGAACCAAGCAGCAATATGCGCATCAAAATCTTCCTATTCAAACGGAAGACCACAAAGGAACCCGAAGAAGTAAAGAGCAAAGATGGAGTAATCAGGAGGAACCTAGATATCTCCTCTTCGGAAGACGCCGTGGAACCTTTAACATCCAAGTGATGCTAACAGAAGGGATACCCAGCTTAACATGGTGCAGATGTAGCTCAATTGCCTTCGAGCTGTCTCGTCTGGGTTCGTTTCCCAACCTGACTTTCATCGGAAGGACGTTGCACGACAAAGTGCATTGTCCCTCATATGGATGGATGTTCAGCTTGGTGTCCCTTTGGCTAGCATCTCTTGGTGGACATTAAAGATCCCACAGCGTCTTGCGTGAAAAGAAGGCGAGTTATCACCGGAAGCCTGAACAAATTACAAATTCCTGCACCTTCAGTCAAACATCAGCCCTGACCGGCAAGTTCGTGAGAGACTTAGGTCAAAAACGTTCCGAGCCGACCTCACAAGAAGGTGGAAATAGTAGGGGCCATTAAAGAAGTAGTGGTTGTAGTAGTAGTAGTGGTGGTGGTGGTGGTGTGTGCGTATTCAGATACCAGCCTCCAGAGCATGACCGCATGTTACAGTTGAATTGCCAGGCAGCTGAAGTTAAAATATAGAATGTGGTCCAGAAAGTGAAATTTTATTTTGAAATACAATCTCTGTGGGTCGGACCAATAGCTCGAGCAGATGAATGCAAACATGCAAGAAAGGACCTCAAAGGGGCAGTTTGTAGCAAACAGATGCTTCAGTCAAACTGGCTGGAGACTACTTACTATTCTTGCAGAGACCATGACCCAAATACTGGTTTGTGGGAGGGAGGGGAGTCACACATTTTTCAGGCTGTTCTAATTTATCATCACATCTGCTTGTCAAAAATAGTTCTCAACAAAAAAAGAACAAACAACAACCAGAATTGCTGGTGAAAGAACATTTTCATCAGAAATATGCCTCCACTGAAGACGTCATTAGTTCTGGTCACTGGCTCTATTCCAGGTGCTGCACAGTGTGCCTTTTATAGGATCCCAGTTACCGCTACCTTCATTTCGATTCCAAAAAAAAATCATCTCCTCTTTCTTGCTTCACTCTGCACATTCATCTATTGGTATTTTATCTTGCCTCCCTTTCCGAGGGTTGCATTCCTTAATACCAGCCTGATGTTGGCTTCGCAGCTCGGGAAGCTGGTTTATGATCCTAGTATCGTGAGTTCAAGCCCTGTTGGCTGCTGAATTAACACCAGGTGGGGTTGATTTAGCCTTTCATCCTTCTGAGGTTGGTGAAATGAGTGCCAGTGTACTGGTAGAGTGGCACAGCATCAGCAGCACAGCTGTGCTTCCGAGAAATGATAGCTACCCAGCAGCCACGTTGCCCTATGCAAGAACAGATTCCTTTATAACTCGTTATTTTTTTTTCTATCTTTGTCTCTGTGCCAGTCTGGTGTTGATGTAAACTGCTGCACAATACTGCCTCTTGCCGGCGGTTGTTTGTGGCAGAGGTCAGGAGAGATCTATTTGGTCTGTCTCTCCACCACGATCCCATCAAGAGTGTTTCATTTATTGAGGTTAAGGTGAACTCCGTAATGACAGCATCTTTACATGAGGTACAAGTCGGGGCAGCCTTTGCATTGCATTCCTTTGAAGACTCATTTATTAACGAGGAAGAGTGTGAATGTAAGCTTCACACTTTCAACGAGCCATTGTTTATTTTGTAGACAGTAAATATGTTGTTTCAAGGTTATATGAGGCATTCTGAGATTTATCATTTCATAAGAAAAATTATAATCATGACTTCAAAACTGCTCGTTGTATTCGGGGTGTGTCGAGGAAGGTCTTTATGTAAATAAATAAATAAATAAATAAACAAATCGTTCAGCATATGCAAATCATGAACCCTTGGGGTTTAGAGGTGACCACAAGCATTCTGAGCAATTTTGAAATAATCTTTCCATGAGATCACCATGTGCATCATCAATAAAAACCACTCTGATTACATGATTTAACGAGAGTTCATAGAACACGATACCACGTGCAGTGTTCAGGTATGTCCAGTACTGTACTTCAATTATAATTAAATAATAATTCTCACGATAATTTAACAAAAAACATTCGGAAGTTTAGTGCTGTTTAAGTCGTCCAGAACAACGCCATATTATTGAACCTTCATTTAAATTGAAGTACTGCACTACAAAACTGGAGGTTCTTTGAAGTATATTGACGGGTGATTTGTGTTGTCCGGTGTTCAAATGTGTAATAAAAATTAAATAAAATAAAGATTATAATTTTTGAAGTGATTATATTCACCATTGAGAGATTGGGCTACACCGATATATAGCACATATATCTCAAAAAGTTAGGGACGGATTCGGACGAAACTTGGTGGACACTTTGGGTGTGTGGCAAGGACAAATTGATTCGATTTCGGTGAAGATGCGAATCCAGATCCGGAAAAGGGAATTTTTTAATTTTTAAACTATTTCTTCACCATTGAGAGACGGGGCCAAAACGATGTATCGCATTGTATTTCAAAAAATTATAAGGCCAAATATGTTCTCCTGGATCAGGCATTGCATGGCAGAGGTATGCACTCTACCGAATGCCCTTCTAGTTTGTATTTGTATTTATCTCTGCCAAAGTTATGGGTCATATTATGTAATATCGTACAAAAAGGGGGAACGTCGTGTAAAATAAAATATCACATTTTCAGCGAGCCAGGCACCACCTGTTGCACCACAGAACAACATTACGCCAATGCATGTGAGTGGCCCCTAACTTTTATTCAAGTCGATCAATATACAGTATTCATTGACAGTGTGAATTTTGTAGAGTGCTCTACAAGTGGCTTACGCACTCAAAGAAGCACTCCAATGAAACGGTTAAAACAGCTCGCTTGGCACACGATTAGCAATCACCGAACTGTCATATTAAACATACACCTCCCAGAGATGCCTGAAATGTCACATATGTCCGAATTGGACAAATGAGCACTTTTCTCAGAGTCAGAACTGCTGCTAAGTTCAATTATGGAGCTTAAGTTTTGTAATTCAGCTTAGTGTAAGATATTCTCAAGGTTATAGCATGGGCGGAAATGAAACAAAGACACGAATGCTGAAGTCTCCGGCATTTATAAGCATTGACAGTTCCCAGCAAATTTATAAGCAATACCCAGCAATTTGAAAATACGAGTGAGGAAAGTGAAGGAAAAAAAAAACTATCATTAAGAAATCATTGCGGCCTGTTCCAAGTCAAGGCAAGGTTCAGCAGGCCAAAAATCTCACACTCTCACTATGTCTCTTCGAAAGGACCGTTTACAAAACCCCCCCATCCACTTTCTCAACAATCCTCTGGAAGAAGTCTTTTCTTTCAAGCTTCTGGGTCTCACTATCTGCCATGACCTTTCCTGGGAAAGTCACATTTCCAACCTTGCCTCAAAAGCCAGTCGCCGACTGGGAATCCTCCGTCGTGCAAAGTCCTTCCTCGGCCCTCTTGAGCTCCTGACCACTTACAAAGCTTTTGTCCGTAGCCTGATGGAGTACTGCTCTCCCCTCTGGGCTGGTGCTCCTGCCTCCCACCTTTCTCGACTTCACGCTGTCGAAACCAGGGCTTTTAAGATCATTGGCATCTCCCGCAATGAAGCTGAGTCTTTGGGCCTCTCACTCAATCACCGCAGGTTGGTCGGTGGTCTTTCTGTCTTCTACCGACTCCTCTCCAGCCTTGCCCCCCTGCTCTCTCTGTGATTTGTCCCAACCACATTTCCACAGGGCGCTCAAGGTCCGCCAACAACCCCCTTCTGGTAAAACTACCAAAATCACGAATCACTGCTCATCTTCACTCTTTCATTCCTCTTTTTCCCGCCTTTGGAATAAACTTCCTCACTCTATTCTTTCCCATTCTTCCCTCCAGGCTTTCAAAACAGCTGTTCACCACCACCTCTTATCTTCCCCATCCAAATCCTCGATCTTTTCTACCCCGATAATCCACCCAAGCCCACTTCCTTCAATTCTCCTGCTTTCCTTCCTGAAAGTCCCTTTAATGTCCATCTTCCCCTCGCCATGTTCCCCGTCCCATCCCCATCCCTCTCCCTTCCACAGTTCACCTGTGTCTGTTCCCCAATGTTTTGTCCCTTCCACTCCCGCCCCTCTTGTCTCATGCCTCCTTGCTGTGAGTTGTGTGTTAGCTCTCATACGAGCCTCGACCAAGGTATACAAAAAAAAAAAAAAAAAAAAAAAAAAAAAAAAAAACATGGCGGCTTCAGACCCCAGCAAAGTTACCCAGGATATGCCTTAAGATCCCAGAAAGCGAGGTGGCCAAGGGTCGCCTGATGAAGGATGTAATTAAATAAGGCTGTTAATTATCTTCAAAAGGTGTGTTTTAATTAATCCAAACACCCAATTTTCACTCTGTACTTCCTTGGAGTTTTTTTTAAGTCTGCATGCAAAGTTTCAAGCTGCAAGGCTTAATGGTTTTGGAGTTATGGAGGAGACACATTGACAAACACATTGCCATTTATTAGTATAGATTCATCTCTGTCAGAGGTTTGTACCTCGTCTGCGTCCCATGATGTGACATAAATAAATTGCATCAACAACAATCATATGTTGTTGATTTTTTATGGTGTAGAGTATATGGCAGTCCACTCACAGGTTATCAACATTTCCATGGCTGATAAGCCACAGAGGCCAACATTTCACAAATTTAGCCTCAGTTTATTTATCTGTATACAGATAAGGTTTGTGGAAGAGCTACAGTTTTAGAATTTAAAAGTACCGGTGCACATTGGCCTCCACATTGTGAAAGGAAACAAGAGATCTTTCACATCCACCAACGAATGTTGACAAATGGAACACCCAGCTTAAAGGCCCAGTCACACTTGACATTTTAGCCAGCAATGGCAACGGATCAAAATATATGTAAAACGCTGGTTTACGCTGAACTTTTGGTGTTTTTTTTTTAAAGATTCGGATGTATTCATAACGAGTTGGTCGTATGCATAACATATTTATAACGGACACAGAACGTTTCGTTGTCTTATAGATAACTTATACCAACGAATGCTTAGCCTGTTGTCGGCGTTCACAACCTATGCCCAACGATAGTCTAACTTATGCATAGCGCGCTGCATGTATCGCCGACGATCACGTGGCGTAGCCTATTAAAAGGCTGCGCACAATGATTCAAATCATAACCGCCGGAGAAATGGAAGTGTCAACATCGCAGTCACACCTTGGCGAGCTTGCCTGTGTATGCCGACCTCTGAAAAATGCGTCGAAAACGCTGGTGCACGTCGAATACGGTATGGGTAAGTTTGGTATACTTGAATAGAACGCTAAAGTACGCTATCATACGTAGTAGTAAGTGGAGTACGTCTTGTACTTTTAAACGTGTTAAACATTTTACGACGTACTTGCCGTATACATCACATGTTCCGCATGCGATGGGAATAAGTTGTACGCACAATATGCGATTGTTGGCACACGTCGACAAAAGTTACTTGTAAGTTACTCATAAGTCAAAACACGTCGAGGTAATGGTTAGCGTCAGTGTTCCAGACTCCCTGGTTTTTTTTTTCTTCGGTATGACGGTGATGTTAACACTTCGATTTCTAGTGCGGTTATAATATAATATAATTAATAGGCTGCCGCTCAACGATTTAAATCATAACCGCACTAGAAATCGAAGTGCCAACATGACCGTCATACCAAAGAAAAAAAATTCAAAATAACATAAAAAAACAGGGAGTCTGGAACACTGACGCCAACCATGACCTTGACGTGTTTCGACTTATGAGTACCTTACAAGTAACGTGTGTCGACGTGTGTCAACGATCGCGTAACGTGCCTACAACACCTTACTCATAGGTTAGAAATAACTTTCGGGTATGCTAAACATTACCTCAACGTGTTTCGACTTATGATTAACTTACAAGTAACGTGTGTCGACGTGTGTCAACGATCGCATAACGTGCCTACAAGTTATGGCCAGCGTAGCGGAACTTGTGAGTCATACGCTGGCATAAGTCGAAAAATTTCAAGCATGGAAAATTTGAGGACAACCGCAAAGTACAACGATGAAAGCCAGCATACTACGACATATGGCAGTGTTTTTCAGCGTGCTCTCAATGTTTCCAAAACTTACCCATAACGTATCCGACGTGTGCCAGCGTCTTAGACAAATTTTTCAAAAATCAGCATAAGCTGGCTAAAACGTCAAGGTGTGACTTGGGCCTTAACATCCATTTGACGTATGGGGCACACCCATTGATGTGCGCCACCCTGCCGATGAGGACTCGATCTGACAGTCGACAGTCTGGTAGGGAATCAAACCTAGACTAGATAGCTCATTGGCAAGTGCGCTACCTCTGCAACATCCCATCCTGTTGGACAGAGAGCATGCACTCAAATAATTCAGAAGGTTTGAGTGCACCCTTGCACTTTACAGGTGGTCAACTTCGTGCGACACAACGCCCTTATGCGAGTAACACACATCAAAGGCAGTGTCATGGCGACAAGAAAGCTGCAAATGCTGTGTGCAAAATTACCATGTTGGCAGCAGCATCGATACAACATGCTGGCCAGGACGATTCTTCCACCAATCAAAGCATGTAGTGATGTAGATGGCTCTCATAACCATCACGGGATCTAAACGGTCGCTTCATCTGCCTCCACTGCCACCAAATGTGCTGATGGAACTCCAAGTCAGTCCAGCTTGCTCCGTGGAGCTGATTACTCTGCCTCCTCCGGCATGGAGAGAGGCAAGTTATTGGATAGTTGGAAAAACACCCACAAAGGGCCACAAGTATGCTCGATGTGTTAAATTCAAACTTAATTGTACTCTGTCTTTAGGTGAAATTCACATATTATGTACACTGGGTCAGAGGGGATGGAAAATGGAAAGGAGGTTGGATGAGCACAGGCATTAAAGGAGGAGAAGGAAAAAGGACGTATAATCATGCTCAGTGGAGGGAAAATATGATCAAAAAATTGCCGTCTACTTTGTACGTACTATAAAGATAGCCACTATGACGCATAACACGAGGATTTCCCAGGATTACAAATTGCCATTCCAACACTGCATTGTGCAAATGGTGATGTAGCACATACGAGGGAATACAAATGATTTCGATCAGATTTTAAGCCGACTATATAATCTGCTTGTAATTCATATGCTGGCAAGCGAGATGGCTTCAGAAGAAGTGGATCGTGTATTTTGGCTGAATTTCAAATTCCCCCATGGGGTCGGAGCGTGGGCTTTACCATGGGCGCTTCATTAAGACCGTTCTCAGGCACTATCAAGATTCCGCAGAGACATGAACCTACTGCTATAACTTTAAGTGGGAAAATAATCAATGGTTTTGAAATGTACAAAGCAAAATAAAAATGTTTTAAAAAGATTGATTCACAAATGAGCATACATTATCAGCATACCATCAATAATCTCAACAATGGTTATGCAATTAAAGGTGATTGATGGAATTATTGTTAACATCTGCCATATCTTTAGGATTTCACAACAAGAATTAAGTAGTGACCTGTTGAATATTAACAATTGTGAGAATAAACAGTGACAGCAATGGCAATCGGTACTGGAAGCCAAGGCAGATTTAAGGCTCCATCGACACCACCGCGTGCGTCTCCATGGAAACTGCCCCTTTGTTGTATCTCGTCGCAGAAGGCGATAAGGCAGAGTATGCTTTCGTTAAGGAGATGCGAGCTGTTCAGCAACAATTAAAAGCGCATCACGTACTAAGCTCAAAAGACAAGAATGTGTCAGAGACTGGTGTGCCACTTCAATGGAGGGAATGGACCTGATCATGGTACAAATTGGAATACAGCTCAAGTTTTTCACAATTTTAAACCCTTCGACCACAGTACCTATTTCTGATGCGATGCTTTGGATTCTTAAAAGGAACTGGTTAGGGATTCGATTCCCGATAAGCGTTAGCGAGAACACACACGGGGCTGCTGCACCATCGTGCCAGAGATGTGAAACCGGCTGTTTATTCTGCACCTGTGACCGAATCGAATGCAGCTAGAGATACATCCTTTGTCATCATGCAAACTTTCTAGCAACCCATTGCAACCTTAATCAGACGTGGAGTGTTCAAAATGTTATCAGAACGACATACTCACAGTAGTGCGAAGCACACCAACGTTTATTACTTTTCAAGACATAATGAGTGTGTATTCCAAAGAAAATATAGAGTTGCAATATAATGTGTGTATATAACTATATATATATATTTGAAATTTATTTGTCATACAGGAAGGTCCAAGTCGTCTAAGAAGTCAAGGGTCTAAGCTGTCTATTCTGTCTGAAAGGTGTAAGGGGTCTAAATGGTGTGGAGGTTTAAGGGTTCTTTGGGGTCTTTTGGGGTTTTTGGGGTCTTTTAGGTCTTCAGGGTCTTTTGGTTTTTCTTGGGTCTTCAATGACTTTGGAGTCTTCAGGTATGCCTGGTGTTGGATTAATGGTTAGGGTGATGGGCTTGAGATCCTGAGTTAAAATCCCTCTCTGCTGTTGAATTAATACCAGGTGGGGGTTAACTCTGCCTGTCATCCTTCCGAGGTCGGTACAATGAGTGCCAGCTTGGTCGTATCCTGTGTCGGAGTGGCGACCCATCCAGGATTGTGTCCAACAGACAAGGAGACTGCTTAGGAAGCACCAACGCTCTGCACAGAGTATGGAACCAATGGATGGATGGACATCATTTGACCAAGAGCTACCATGAAAGGAGTACGTAACACACGGGATATGCAACAACACTGCATTTGACTGTACCTGCAACATGAACAAGTGTTCGATTTGGCGCAATCCAAGATTTTGGTACATTTTTCCCGAAAATCGGTCCCGTCATTTTCTGCCACCTCAGGTCCCGTCATGTGCGTAATCGTTGTTGCAGGAAGTTAATGTGCCAATGTGTTTTTTTTGTAGTTTTCGAAAATCCCAACAACTTTACCATGCCACCAAAGAAACGGGCAACTTTGGGCAGATCTACATCTGCAGCCCGGAAAGAAAAAGAAGCCCGGAAGCAGAAAAGCTCACAAGAAAGACAACCACATGTTGAAGCTGACCATGAACGACATGCAACAGCCAGAACAACAGAAACATTGCAAGAAAGACAATCTCCTCAGAAAAAAAATAAATCTAATTCCGCCTCTTGTGTTGAACTTTATTTTATTTAAACTGGAAAAAATAATGTGAAATTTATCCCGGACAACGCCGGGTATCTCAGCTGATATATATATATATATATATATATATATATATATATATATATATATATATATATATATATATATATATATATATATATATATATATATATATATATATATATATCCTGGTGTTGGCACAGTGGTTAGGGCAGCGGCTTGGGATCCAAAAGGTCCTGAGTTCAAGCCCCGTTGGGCCACTGAATTGATACACCAGGGGGTTGACTCAGCCTGTCATCCTTCCGAGGTCGGCGAAATGAGTACCAGTGTACTGGGCTGGTGCATAACCCGGTCAAAATAGGTGTACCATATCCCTGTGTCGTAAGAGGCAACCAGGGTTGCGTCAGGAAGGGCATCCGGCGTAAAACATGTGCCAAATCACGATGCGGATCATATGGATGATCCGCTGTGGCGACCCCTAACGGGAGCAGCCGAACGAAGAAGAAGAAGATATATATATATATATATATATATATATATATATATATATATATATATATATATATATATATATATATATAATATCCAAGCCGGTAGGCGGCGATGGGTCGCCGAGCATGGAAACTACAAGATATAGAGCAAAATGGATGTCATATAGCGGATAGGGAATCACCTTAAGATGATGCATATCAAATCTCATCCAGTTCCATCTACTGATAACTACTCGGTATACATTTGAATGAAAAGTACCGAAAATGCGGTTTGAAATCGGAAATCCCCAAAGTTCGAGGGGGTGATGTGGGTGAACAAAGATCTAAATCGAAAATCCGGCTCGATCGTTTGTGCACAATGTGTTACAGACGATTAGTGTGAATTTTCATGACCATCCGACCATAACCCAAGAAGGATAGCATTTGGCGCGAAGGCACCTCCAGCTCTCGCATATTATCGATTTTTGCACTGATTGACCTTTGACCCCTGACCTAAGCGAAATCGGTCAATATGTCCTGAGGCAAAGTTGTAGTACTCATTGAGTACCATGAACCTGCAAAGTTTCATTCGTATCGATGCACTCACCTGGTCGCGAGAGGGCCTTCAATTTTCGCCAATTTTCGCGCATACCATAATTGTAGTAGTACTGCAGCATAGCAAACCAATTGTTCGACTTTTCATAAAGCACCAAAATTGGTACATATGTTGACTAATGTATTCTGAACAATTATGGATATGGAGCCACTCGAGATTTTGCCTTGGTCAGCTTTGGCGGCCATTTTGGAAAATGGCCACCATTCTACTTTAACAACATGGGATATCTGTCATTGTTATTCTCTTTGTAGGTTTCTTAGAGGTGATAAATACTCCATGTGATGTGCATTTACAAAGGAAAACAATACAAATGTCATTTGGCAAAGGAGCTGGTAGTCACTGATGGTGAAGCAGTCATCCTGCCTTCCAAGGCAGGAAGATGAAAGCTCTCTGGCTCCATGCGGTCAAGAAGGGGCGGACACTCGCATCATGCTACATGTGGCCCATGCTGCAGAACATGACCACCGTCGGATTCAAGTTCGAACCGTAGACACCGACGTCGTCGTCTTGGCGGTGATGGTAGCCCACGCACTACCATGCGTGGATGAACTCTGGATTGCCTTTGGGACGGGCAAGAACTACCGCTACATCCCTGCCCATGAAATAGCTGCCTCCCTCGGTCCACAGAAGGCACGTACCCTCCCTGTCTTCCCCGCCATGACCGGATGTGACACGGTATCAGCATTCGTGGGGCATGGGAAGAAATCTGCCTGGGCCACATGGAACTCGTTTCCAGAACTGACAGATTCTCTTGTGACCCTGACCACCATGCCAGTCAACATCCAGGATGACACTATGCACTGCATTGAAAGGTTTGTGGTGCTCCTCTATGACCGCACCAGTCCATATACGGACGTCAATGAGGCCAGAAAGAAACTCTTCGCCAAGAGGAACTCCGTCCAGCGCATCCCACCTTCCGACGATGCTTTGGAACAGCATGTGAAGAGATCAGTCTTCCAGGTGGCTATGTCTGGGGGCAGGTCTCGGTCCCTCAACCCGTGCTTCCATCACCAATAAGCTGGGGCTGGCGGCAAACAGAGGATGGGTCCTACGAACCGCTGTGGACCACACTCCCTGAGGCTTCAAAAAGCTGCTTCGAGCTGGTCTCGTGCGGCTGCAAAAAAGGCTGTAGAAACCGCTGCAAATGCAAGAAGGCTAATCTGCAATGCACTGGACTGTGTGCTTGTGAATGAGAATGCCAGTAGACAGACGCAGTAGACACAGACTGAGATATCGGCCTAGCTTAGAATGTGCAAATGCAACGTCGCATTGCTTGTAAAAGTGTTAACTTCTTGATCCAGAGCCAGTACACGAGCTCAGAAACTCGTATTGTACTGGACTGATGTATGCGTGCACCATGTGTCCTGGTAGAATGGTAGTAGACAGTAAACCGTAGCCGCTTCAAAGTGAAGTGTGCAATAATTTGACTACATTTTCTGAGTTTGTCATTATCACGATTATCAGTTCCCTTTTCAAAATAGAGTAAAGTATGTCATCTATAATGCAATTTTTGTTGATTCCAAACCCATTGAATGTGATGAATATCATTTGACTCTTGTTCTCCAGGCAAATGTGGGTACTTTTCAGCGAAAAGTTTCAGGAGAGCAGCAATTTACAAATCAAATAATGGCTTTTTTCCGAAAATACTGGCTTATAATATTTGAATACGCCTTTTCATGGTCAATTTACTGAATTTTACACTTTCCTTATATCTACCACCAATACAATAAGAAAATAAGAGCATACAGCCAATTTCACTAAGTAGAATGGCGGCCATTTTGGAAAATGGTCGCCGAGGCTGACCAAGGCACAATCTCGGGTGGCTCCATATCTAGAATTGTTCGGAATACATTATTCTACAGTAGGGTGAATATACTGGTTCTAGCTCACTTTTCCCCATGTAAATGAATGGGGGATTTTCAGCGATTCCCTTTTTTTTCCCCTAAAAATAAACCCCCTTTTTATCCGTTTTTCCCTGCTGTGCAGGGGTTTGGCTTTTTGTGAGGCAATGTTTTATGGTCGGATGCCCTTCCTAGACACCTCTTACAACACAGGGATATGGTACACCTATTCTAACCGGGGCATACACCGGGACCAGTATACTGGTACTCATTTCACCGACCTCGGAAGGATGACAGGCTGAGTCAACCCCCTGGTGTTAATTCAGCAGCTGAGCGGGATTCGAACTCAGGACACTGGGATCCCAAGCCGCCACCCTAACCACTAAGCCAACACCAGGCTTTGTATATATATAGCCAGGCTATCCCAAGGTATATTTATTTGTCTCCCCTTTTAACCTGGAGGTTGATCAGCTCACTCATTGAACCTATAAAGATTTGTTCATTCTCAAATTCCTTCAATAGTTTAATTTTCTTTGCACAATAATCCCCATCTAAAATATTGACAAACAAAACATTTGAATCTTTATATTTTTTAAGATACCCCTTTTGTGCCATTACGAAATGATAAACTTCTCTTAATGATCTCATCTGACTACCTCCTGAGCCACATATCATTTTGAGATTATAGTAAATTGTTTTTTCATTGTTCAATTGATAACCATCAAAGTTTTCAGTCCATTCAAGGATATTCATTTTTTTCTTTACATCCTCTAACTTACTAGTTTTTAAATTGATTCGCTTATTTGTTTTATTTACCTTTGTTTTAGTTATTTTTTCAATAAGACTTATTTGATATTTTTCACATTCATTATGTTTTCCATTTATATACCAAGACTGAGATTTTCTCCACTCTTTAGTTTGATTAATACTTGGTTTAACCATTTATATATTGCGAAAAAATGCGGCAGTAGCCCTTAAAAAACCCTAAACCATCTTCCCATCGTTAAAACGCAATCTATTTTATACACTCTATCATACAATATCCATATGGAACACAATCTATTCCATTATCTAAAATAAATCTCTTATCATCAAAGGCTCCTAATGCCTTTTTATTTACTTCTTCACTATATATGTTATGTTTATAACTTCTTATTGTATTCATTTTCCTGTATTCTTCTTTCTTATTCATCAAACAATTATAATAATTTCTAAAAGTTATTGATTTCTTTATTACATATTTCTTTATTCCCTTTAACCTCTTATCAATCTGATCACCATACTTATAAGCATATGCCTTTGCTCTCAATCCAATAAACTCACTCATTACTTTTCCACCCAACTCATCCTTAAACTTACCAATAACCTTTTCATTCTTTTTGGAAAATAACTCACTCTTCTTGCTGAAATTACTTGTATCATATACTCCAATATTTTTCTTCATATCTTCATAAACATCATCAGTTTTTATATCTAGGATAAAACTATCAGTGTCCATATACAACAATGAAACATTTTCACCATAATCTTTCTTTAAGTCATTATACAAATAATCATACATCAATATCTTTGATAAATCAAGAACTGCTGTTCCAATATAAATTGGTTTATCCATTACAATACTTTCCTTTTTCATATGAATTGCAGAAAAGTTCTCTGAAAAAACCTCTTCTCTCTCAAAACTTGGTTTATTTATCAATCTCGAAGCTTCTTTCCAAGATGTTGCGAATCTAATGTTTTGCCTGTTTCTAACATTTTCCATAGTCTTTCCAAATACAGCATTATTCATTAATTTATAAAAGTCCCCTTCAAATTTTACTTTTGTATTTGCTCTCATATCTGTATTGAATTGAATATACTTTTTCACCCAAGGACTTTGTTTAAATTTTAAAACTCTATGAATTTTAGCTACTCTCAATCGTTCTCTCAAAAACTGTTTTAAGCTTCTCTGATGCAAAACATATCCATCTTTATCATAGAATGTTGTTAATAACTTTTCTGTTGATTTACCTTTAATATTAAAACTTTTATGATAATCACTTAACCATTCTTTCTTTGGGGTTTCTTTCTCACATGCAAAAGGAAGATCTTTATGCTTATTATGAAGATCACTCGGGTACCTCAAATCAACTTCAAAATAATAACCTTCTTCTTCGTCATTCAATTCCTCTTGAGAAGAAATAACAATATTCATCAAAGCCTTTTCATAATCCTTTTCTTCCACCCACTAATTTACCATAAGGCAGAGATTGAGACATTGCCCATCCATACAAATTATTAGCATCAAAATACATCAAATAATTACTATCTTTTTCACTATCATAATTTGGAAGATATTTATTATTTGCTTTAGCATATCTTTTTGAACATACTTGTGATATTCCACCTCTCTTGGACTTCTCAATCATCAAAAGCATATCAACATCACTGATTAAATCTATATCTTGTTTTGTCATTTTCAACATTGCACTCCAAGCTAAACCAGGAGCTGTGAAATAGTGGGCAGGGTCTAATCCATAACAATTTTTATTATGACAGAGTGATCTAAAAGCTTCAAACACATCAGCTAACAATAAAACATCTGTTTTTAGATATAAATCATGATATTCTCCAAGGTTCTTTATCTTAAATAATTTCCATATTTCTTGTGCGTGTTTATATTCCTTATCACTTATCTCTTCTTCATAAAGGTTATTATAGAAACTTTCTTTTGATGGAAGTTGTGTTTCTTTAAATCTCATAAATGAATCCATACAATCATAAGGATAAATTCCCTTACTTGTAAGAATTTTCTCTTTACTTTGAATTTCATTCCTTGTTTGAATTTCCTCTCTCATAAGAATTCCTTCTTTAATCAGAATTTCATCTTTAATCAGAATTTCCTCTTTAGTTAGAATTTCATTCATTGTTCGAATTTTCTTTATAATTAGAATTTCATCTTCAGTTAGAATTTCTTCATTAATTAGAGTTTCCTCTTTACTTTGAATTCTCTCTTTAATCTGAATTTCCTCTTTAGTGAGAATTTCCTCTTTTGGAAAGAATGAATTAGGATTTGGAAAAGAGTCCGTGGAGCTTAGATTTGATGCGAGGTAGGCTAGTGGTGTTCCCATAAACTTGTAAGAATCAAGAAACCGAATACGAGTTATAGGTTTTGTGAATATCATTTTTGTAAATGAAATATACTTTTGACTTGTGTTTGTTATGGCAGAAATATTCCCTGGTGTTTTTGAAAGTTCATTTATAAATAGATGTGTATCATAGTTGGCGCTGTTGTGAAGAAAGACTGGAATAAAAGAAGGTAATTTATAATTAAGATTACAACAGGAATGAGCGGGACCTCTATATTTACCAGTAAGATGACAATGATCCCTAACTTTAGACTCCTTAATTTCCCCCTCACAAATATGACAGATATTGTTCTTTCTAAATTCTAAATTTTCTTCTTTGGTTAATTTCATCGGTTCATTTGTTTCTTTCATTAATTTAGTGAGTCTTATACAATCCTTTTCTAATCGTTTTACAAACTCTTGTGAAGCTTTTTTTCCACGATAATGTTCAAGTTTGTTATACTTTTCTCCAACAGATGATTTGATATAATAACAGAAACCACAAGGAATATGTTTTTGATATTTATTTGTATATGATTCTTTTGGATTAGGAGAAGCAGTATTAATCTTTTTAAGGATACACTCAAAATCAGCGTATATCACAAATGGGTGCATGATAGATTTATTATAATCTTCAAAAGAAATCTTTTCACCAGGTTTAGGCATTGTAATTACAGCTGATTTATGATTACTACAATATTTTGAATGTTGTTCTAATCGTTCTTTTGTATGAAATGAATTAAGACATCGCTTACAAGGATATATTTTGTTTGCTGTTCTGAATACCTGAGAAGAGATTAATGTTGATAAATTATTGATGTATGTGTAATGTGAATTCTTTCCAACACTAAAATATAAAAGATCAATGTGTGTTTCTTCATTTTTATAGTTGTTTGAAATTTTTAATATTTGAACTTTGTTTGTATCCGTTAATCCATATACATTAATAGAAAGATTATTCTTTTTCTCAAATTTAGGAATATCTGTTAGTGGCATTGGGAATTTAAAATCTTTAATGTCTTTAATTTAATTTAAATGAATTTAAAATTTTTAATTAAAAAAAAGGTATTCTCATATTTCATATATTGTTTTACTCTTTCTGAATTACATTTTGGTGGATGTAAGTGAGTAAGAACAGACCAGAGAAAACATTTATTATCATTGTTCTTAATATTAACAACTGCCTTCTTTAGTTTTATTTCTTTTGGTAATTCAATATAAGAAGAAGCTTTAACAGGGTTTGATTTTAGAATGTGTATATCTAAAAAGATGATTTTTTAAATATTGAATCCACTTCCTACCACTGTATTATCAACATCCTCCTCGTGTCTTGATAGTTCTTCATAAACCCCACTATTCAAAAAATCTTGAAATGATGTTATAAAATGAAGATCTGTTCTCATATAAGGAGTTTGTTCTTCATCTTGTCTTTTCATATTCATTTTCACTCCCATATAAAACTTTAAAGTTTTCATTTCTTTTAATGTCTTTTTAATAAATTTTTCAACATCGGGTTTCACTATTTCAATTGATTCAGCTATTGATGATGGACCGGGTTCTCCAAATTGAAAAATCCTTATTTTTATATGCCCTTTAAATGCCCCATCAGTGTTTTCAATATAATAGTCTCCCTTTACTTTAAACTCATTTTTCTTGTGTTTTTGTGATTGAAGATGTTTATTATAACTACTCTTCAAAACATCCTTTGAACAGATATCACAATGTTTTCTTTCCAACTCAAGAGGAGATATTTTATGAAACAGATTAAATGTGTGTTTGTTGGTTCGGAGGTGTTTTCTATAATGTTTATATTCGTGATTACAAACATCGCAGTATGTTGTATTCACCATATTTATATAATAAATCTTTGCTTAAACTAAAATTTTCTTGATGAAAATTTCGTTTGTTTTACAGGTGAATCTGTGCTTAAAACCATTTTATCCTCCAACTTTTTCACTTAATAAATACAATGTTTCAAGACACAAAAGACAAGTTTCAATCAATCTCTTCATTTGTTAAAGATACTGAGAAATATGTCAAGGATGTAAAATTGAACAAAGATAAATATAACAACTATTGGATAAAAACTATTATGGTAAATAATATGAGTTCTTCAATTTCCTTCAGTGGAAGGGCTTTTAGTATACCTGGTAGAACAACAATTAAAGTATCTCTAACAAAAGTTTCTCCTCTCCTTCTAGTAATATATTCAAAACTAGAAAAAGCAATGAAACAAGAAAAAGTATCAAAAAACAAAAACCTTATGGATGAAGCTTCAGAAAGAAAAGATAAGACCATCTGTAATATGCAAGGAGAAATTTGTATTTTTTTCAACAACCCTAAAGATGTAAATCCTGATGAAATAAAGGATGTTAATATATCAGGTGAAATGACATTTCGTTCAATAGTAATTAACGATCATTTTAAAATTACCTTTAATATAAAAAATGTTGTCGTTGAATCTGATAATGAAAAAAAGTATATCGATATCGATGGTAATATACAACTGAAAGTATAGATGAATTTCAGTTTAAGTAAAGTTTTACTTTATAAATATGCTAGACTTTCCTGATTCTCCATATGACAAATTTGAGAATTGTCCTGCGTGTGAAAGACGGGGATTAAACACAGAGTCATAAGCCTATAAACAATGTATATTCTGTGATTATCTTCTAATTAATGATAATAAAAAATATAAAAAGGAAAATAATTCTTTTGGATTTACACCAAAAATGAATTACTTTACAAGATTGATTAGAGAAATGAATGTAAAGTATGAGGGTGATAACACACCTTTCCTTACAAGGGAAGAAACTGAACGTATAAGAGAAATGTTCAAAGGATTGTTGTTGTATATTATTCATGGATGTAATTTTCAGGGAAATATCAACACAAGATATTGTATAAATAAAATAATGGATTATCTTGAAATTAAACCTGAACTTAGGATAAAATATAGAGTTTCTAAAAAAGCCAATAATAAATTAAATAACCTGTTTTTCAAATATATAAATGAATGATTTTTTACCTATTTGGGAAAATAAGATAAAATTTAACAACCATAAAAATCTCCCAAATTCATTAAGATGTCTCATAGTTGGTTCAAGTGGATGTGGAAAAACCTGCTTACTTTTAAAAATGCTCCTCACTCCCAACTTTTTAGATTATGATAATTTAATAATTTTCACAAAGTCGAGTTTTCAACCAGAGTATCAACTACTCTCACAAGGTTTTAATGCTGGTCTTCAAAAAGAAGATATAATCGGTTTATTTAAACGCCAAAAAAACCTAAATGATTATAACATTGAAGATATAATTCAACTATTTTGCGATACACAGAGATGTAAAAAGAAATCAAATCCTATAACTTGTATTCTTAGTGATAATACGGATGATATACAGTCTCCCCAAGATTTGGATAAATCAAAAAAGAACCTCGTTATCTTTGATGATTGTGTTAATGAGAGAAACCAAACGGTAATGGACAGCTACTACACAAGAGGGAGACATTCTTCTTGTAATTGTATTTATCTCAGTCAATCGTACTTTCAACTTCCTCGTCGTTCCATCAGAAACAATGCTAATACTTTTATTTTATTCAAGTTAAATTCAATAGATATCAATAATTTTTGGAGAGGTAATTGTTCTACATTATGTAGTAAAAAGAAATTTGAGGATTACATGAAGCACACGACTGAAAAATATAAATATATTGTGAAACAAGATGAGATATTAAGGGATATATTTTTGTTTTATAAACAATTACAGATATAAATGACAACTATTATTATAAATCTTGTGGGTAAATCTGCTTCTGGAAAAAACTTTCATAAATCAAGGTTCTTGTGTAGTACAAATGAGAATATTGTAAATTTACTTAAAGAACACCCCGTGATACGCATTGTATCAACAACAACTAGAGCAATAAGACCTGGAGAAGTAAAAGGTGAAGATTATCACTATATTTCAGTGGAGGAACATATGCGATTGAGGAATGAAGGTCAAATGTTTGAGGAGGTTTCTCTTGGTACAACAAAATATTCACATTGTAAGAGTGAGTTAAGGAAACTAAAATCTGGTGGTGTTGGGATATTAGAAACTAATCCAGAAGGAACGAGACAAATTATTAAACATCTGAGTGGAGTGAAGATTTTATCATTCAGTTTTGATGTTGATGAAGAAACTCAACGCAAACGTATGAAAAGCAGAGATGCAAGTATTAGTGAAGAAGAAATTACAACTCGCATTAATGTTAATAAAGAATTTGATGAAATATTTAAAGAAAAGGATTTATTTGAACACATCTACTTGAATGATGAAGAAAAGGAAAATTTCCCTGTTGATCTTTACAATTCATTAAATGATATTTTACAATAAATAAATGGATGCAAAAGAAAGAGCAAGAAGATTTAAGGAACATCAAGAGTTGGTTTCAAAAGTTGTAAAACAACAGGAAGACATAAAGAAGAAACGCAGACAGAAACTAACGGGCGAAGAAGCATTTGAAAGAAAACAAGAGAAATTTTTTAAACCACTTTTAAAAACTTCCCAAGAAAAATGAAAGATGTTTCCACAGTTCCCACAGTAGAATATACTCCCAGAAAGCTTCAAATGTTAAAAGATTTCAGTCAAATGACGGAGGAAGAATTAGAGCATATTGGAGAATTAGAATATCATGATGAAGAATTATTTCAACAACTGGAAGAGATTAATCAACCCCCTGATTATATTGTGAATGCTGTTCAAAACAATGAATATTCAGCGGATTCAAAAACCAAAGCAGGACTCATTCCAACAGAACAACCAGCAATATTTCATCTTGTTCAAGAAAAGGTATTGATATTTAATGATGAATTAAGGTTCTTGGGTTCTGCTCAACCCCCTGTTAAACTAACTCCGAGATTAATGTTTCTTCTCACAAAAGATGGAAGACAAGGTTCAACTGTGAGGGATGAATCAAAGTATATTGATAAACCATTGGATATGGAAAATAATGATGATAGAGTATATATTGATCTGCTGAACACTCTAAATTATAAGGTTATTCTTTCTGGTAAAAGTAGGAAGAATGAGAAGGAGAAACACATTATTCAGGCTTTAAGTATCCTTGGTTCAGGTGTTAGTTTTCTTCCAAATGACCCATCGCAATTAGTTAATAGACTGTTGTTGTTGTTAGGCAGTAAGAAGGCTGGAAATAACAATTGTTTTAATGAAGCATCAGCCATTTTAGACCAGTTGATGAACATGAAAATAATTAATAAATCTCAATATAAAGACATTTTATCTCATATTAAATAAGATGAGAAGCACAATCCTTAGTTTCAATTTCACAACAAGCGACCACACATCTTCATTCCCATACCCACTACAACTTGACACAACAAAAGAATATGAGGCATCTTTATTGTCCATGGAAACTTATAATACCTTATTTAATATAACTGATAAAAATGACAAGTTTAGTTATAATCCCGGAAGTGGATACAAAACGATAACAGTCTCACCCGGAGCATATGAGATTTCTCAAATATCTTCCGAAATTGCTCGTCTTATGAAAGAACAGGGTGATGAACCAAAAAATATTGTTATAAACATCCAAAAACATACTTCAAAATCAACGATTAAAGTTAAAAATAACTACAAGGTTGATTTCACAATTGATAATTCATTTAGAGAGTTATTGGGTTTCTCCTCAAAAAAGATTGAAACTAATGGGACTTTTTACAGTGATAATGTCATTCAAATATCCTCAGGAATAAATTCGGTGTTAATTCACTGTGATTTGATTGATGGTGCTTATAATGATGGAAAAAAAACAAATACAATATTTTCATTCAGCGCATACTCAACCCCAATTGGTTATAAATTCAATATGGAACCCAAAAATTTGGTTTATCTACCTGTGTCAGGAAAAACCATACACAGAGTAAATTTTAGGATAACCGACCAAGATAATCTTGTGATTTCTTTTAATGGAGAAGTTATATCCATCAGAATTCACCTACGTGAAGTTTTCCAATAAATAAATACGATGGTTATTGTGAGGAAACACGAGTTGGGAAAATATAAAATAATTACAGGGGATGGGATGTTCCTTTCCCCATACTACAAGGGTGAAGGTATGTATCTTGGTAGAGGATACTATAAACCTAAGAGACAAAGGGGTGTTGGACATCAATTTAGAGGAGATGGGATAATTGATACTCTCATGGGTATTGGTTCAACTATTCTTAAACATAAAGATCTAATTGGTTCAACTGCTTCTGCTGTGGGAAATGTAGCAGGTGCTGTAAAGAGTATAAAAGATGCTCAGAAGGAATCTCATAAATTACAAGCAATAAAAGAAATTAAGAAAGGCAAAACTCAGTTGTCCCCCAAGAACGACAGAAAATAATTCAAATACTTGGATCAGGGTTTCAAAAGTTTTAACATCTTTTTTCCTAAATAAATACAAGTATGGAAGCAATTGATAGTATCTATGATTTGGATGATACTATTATTATCTCAAACTCCACTAAAAAGAAGATTACTTCAAGGTAAATGCAATAACTGGAACAGACTGGAATACGAATGGTACAAAAAGTTTTGAAATAAATAATCAACAAACCTATTTGAATCTCTCCGAAAGTTTCTTGTTGTGTAAATTTAAATTCACTAAAGCTGGGAATAACACAAACGCTACACTTGTAAATGATTTCTTCTGGAAAATGTTTGATAGTGTGCGTTTGTATATTGGGACACAAGAAGTTGAAGCGGTTGATTATGTCTCTGCTGTATCTGAAATGATAAAATTTACACTCTATACATTCAGTGATAGAATGGGAAAGGGGTCTGTCGAAGGTTTTATTCCTGATATGTCAACGGGAACAAACACAGACCCTGGATATATTCAAAGGAAAGGAGCGTATAATGATGATACAAAAGCAGAAAATAGTTTTACTGTGGCGGTTCCTCTTAAAGGTATATTTGGATTTTGTGATCATGATAAAGTTCTGTATGGTCTTAAAATTAGATTTCAACTACAAAGGAATGATAATGAAAATCGATTGCTTTTTGGTGTTGCTAGTGCTTTTGGTGAACAGAATAAATTTGTAATTGAGGAGATGAGTTGGTATATCAGTGAATATACTCCTAATCTTAAAACAGAAGAGATGTTGAATCGAAGACTTAACTCAAAGAAACCACTCAGTGTATCATACCTCAAAAGAAGATGTCAACACGTTAAACTCAATCAAACTACTTACACATGGAATTTGGGTGTTCTGGAAGGAAAGCCACGATATCTGTGGATCATTTTTAAAAAGCCAGATGGTGATACTGCGACTGATAAGAATAATGCATTGAGTGATAATGCTAAGGTGAAACAACTTCGCGTTTCTCTAGATGGAACATTTTATCCACGAGATAGATTGGAAATTAATTGGGAAAAAAATGATTTTGCTGAAGCATACAAGTCTTACCAAAAGGTGTGTGAAAGTAATGGAAATAAAGAACCTATTTTGGATATGACAGCATTTAAAAGTTTGTATACAATCTATGCGTTTGACCTGAGCGCGCAAAAGGAAACTATAAAGTCTAATCGAGTGGATACTTCCCTATACATTGAAAGAGGAGAGAGTGAAGAAGTTGATACATATTGTTTGCTTTTGGAAGAAACAGAATTGCAGATTAATACAGATAATGGTGTGATGATTAGTCTCACATAATTTTTTGTTAAATAAATGAGTGGCAAAGTACCAACTGGGGTATATGTTAATCAAATCAATCTTCATAAACTATCATCTTGTGTTCAAAATCAAAAGCCTTGTACGATTAACGTTAATACAATTCAGAGAAAAGGAGCAGTAAGAATTGATGTTTTGCTCACAAGAGAACAGGTTAAAATCTTGAATGACACTGGCTCACTTAAAATTAAAATGACAAAACCAATGTTGAAAAAATATTCAATAAGAGAGACGAGTGGAGGATTTCTCCCATTTCTAATTCCTTTATTTGCTGGTTTAAGTGCGGTTGGAGCATTGACGGGTGGTATTTCAACAGCGGTGAAAACTGCCAACGAAAGGAAGGCTCAACTCCAGGCTCAAAAGAATTGGAAAGACATAACAAAGAGTTGGAGAAACAAATTAGTGGAAGTGGCGTAATTGTAGATTTTGCTGAAAAACTTGAAGGTCTGCCTGATAAAGCGAGATTGTTAGTTGGAGATATGCTTTCTTCTATTGCACAAGCAGGTGTAAAATTAACGAAAAGAGGTAATGGATTATATCTTTCTAATAAATAAATGAGCATTGATGAGTGGTTGGAAAAATTTGGAAAGAATACAACATCAAATTTACAACTTGACAAATATTGTAAGAAATTAAAAATTCATAATGTGGTTATTTGTATGAGAGATGAAATAACAAATGTGCCGAAACATACAAAGAATATTATTATGAACTTAGAAGATAATAATGGGAACGGTTCTCATTGGGTTTGTATTTTTAATAGTCAAGACAAATATTATTTTGATAGTTTTGGTCTTCCACCACCTGTTGAAGTTATAAAATTCTTACAGAATGGTGTTTATCAAACATTTCAAGTCCAAGAATTAAATTCCAAGTGTTGTGGTCAATTATGTCTATATGTGTTATTTCAACTCAACAAAAATAAAAAATTTTATGATATTATTTTTAATCTAATATAAATGACTTATGTTGGTAAAGATGGTTCTATCTTTGGTGTATCTCAAGAACTGGATATTGATTTATCAAATTATTACACAAAGGCACAGGCTGAACGACATAAATATAATATAACCAAAAATATTAACATGAAAAATGCTTTTAAATTAAAAAATTATCCAAGCCCGACTGACGTGAATGACTTGGTGAGATTAAGCGATTTATCACAATATATATCCTTAAATAAAACGGCTGTGTATTCCAAAGATACAGAAGTGTTGATATTATCTCCAGGTCATACAGAATTCACAGTTCGAATTAAAATAAATTTTTATAAAGAAGGACGTATCGTTTGTATGAGAATAGAACAATGGGGGTATGATATGAATGATTTAGGGTATAATTGGTCATTTAAAATTAACCTCGAAGACCTGGAACAATTAAATCAGTCTCGTAAGGAAGAATATTATCCACTTGGTATCGAGAATGACTTTTGTGGGTCCACGATTAGTAAACAACAAATAAAATAATTTAATAAGGGTAAATATAATAATGGTTTTGCCCTTGTTTATCTCATGAAAACAGAAAAAACAGGATTATATATAATAAGTAAGGAAATACAAAATGATTTAACTATGGGAAGATGGGGAGGTGTTTCGTGCCATAATATTATTCTAACATATATTTCTAATACATAAATGACAGCAAGAAGGCTTCAAGAAAATTATCATTTCTGTGTCCAAGCATACCTTCAAGAAAAGGGTATTCGGTATTTTAATAAATATGTTCTACAACATAAGAATGAGGTATTTTCAATAAAAGATTGGCATTATGCTGATATTGATAAACCGACAACTTTAGATTTAATTACAATGTTAAATAATGAAAAAATTATAAAGTTAAGAAAAGGTAAGGCTCTTTTAGAAATTCAAAAGAAATTTTATTGGTTTCCTGTTGTAAAAAAAATTATTTTCGATGCAGGAATAACAAGAAATCCTGATGAATATATGTATAATATTCTATGGGGTGTAAGTGATTCAAGGATAGTAAGGGATGAGGAAGGAGTTGAAGAAGAGAGGGAAGAGGAGGAAAATGAGAAGAGAGAGAAGGAGGAGAGGGAGAAGAGAGAGAGGGAGGAGAGGGAGAAGAAAGAGAAGGAGGAAAAAGAGAAGAGAGAGAGAGGGAGGAGAGGGAGAAGAAAGAGAAGGAGGAAAAAGAGAAGAGAGAGAGGGAGGAGAGGGAGGAAAGAGCGAGACAAAATAAATATCAAAATATGGAAACCAGTGAGATTCAAAAAAGATTGGTGGTATTACAGAAAATAACTCAACCCACCGAGGAGGAAAACAAAGAATTGACAAGTCTATTTGCAATATTTTCTTCAAGACTATTGACATCGTCAAGCTATTCATTTTAATTCAAGTTTTTTCTTAAATAAATGGAGGAGAGAGTGAAGGCATTTCTTAGGATTCTTTATGTTTTAAAAATTAAGATTCAAATGTGCATGTTGGAAACTAAAAAGGTTTTTGCACTCTGCAGGACTTTTTCACATAAATAAATGAGTTATTGTCTCAAATGTAAAAGAAAACTAATACTAAAAATATTTCATATATTAAAAGTAAAAATAACAGGGTTATCCAAAAAGGTATATGTTCGGTGTGTGGTTCAAAAAAAAATCAATTTATCTCCAAACACAAACTCGGAGGAGATATACAAAAGTTTTTATCAGGAAGTAAATTTACAACTACTGGAATACCAGGGGAATTACATCTTCCAGGGTATTCTTTCTGTGGTCCAGGCACAAACTTGGATAAAAGATTAGATGAGGCAGACAATCCTAAATCCTGGAGTCAGCCTATCAATAGAGTTGATGAAGTGTGCATGAGACACGATATTGATTATGGGAATACCACAACGTTGGAAGAAAAGCATGAAGCCGATAGAGAAATGTTGTATAATTTGTCTCTGATACAAAATCCAACCTTGAGAGAAAAAGTTGATCGGTTCATTGTGAAGAAGATGATCAGTGATAAATTGAAACTTGGACTTGGAAATTCAAAAAACTTATAGGCTCTAATGATGCCATTAAGACTGAAGAGCAATTAGCTGATGAATTACATAAACCAATATTCACAAAGTTTCAGAGAAGGAAAGTTTATTCCAAGGAAGTTGATTATATCTGGTCTGCTGATTTGATTGAACTCAATAATGATAAGGGGTACAAGTATGCTTTAACCGTTATTGATTTGAGGAGTAGATACGTATGGGTTGTCCCATTAAAAAACAAAACAGGTAATACTCTTATGTTAGCTTTTCAACAGATATTTAATAAAAGTAAGAGAAAACCTAAAAAATTGTGGACTGATGAGGGTAGAGAGTTTTATAACAAGACATTTATGAATTTTCTAAAAAATAACAGTATTACATTATACTGTACCTTTAATGAAGGGAAGGCAGTTGTTGTTGAACGTTTTTATCGTACCTTAAAAGAGAGACTATATAAAAAATTCACACAACTCGGTTCACAACAATGGTCATCTTTTATTCAGGATATTGTGGATAAGTATAATGACACGATTCACACGTCAACAAATATGAAACCATCAGAAACATTTACAAAATTAAAATATGAAAAAGAGATTAATGTCAGAAAACCTAAGTTCAAAGTTGGTGATATCGTAAGAATATATAGGTGGAAATCTCATTTTGAAAAAGGTTATATTAAAAGATGGACCAACGAGCTTTTTAAAATTGTTGATGTAATAGATACGGTTCCTTGGACTTATAAAATATATGATTTGGAAGGGGAAGAGATTTTAGGTTCATTTTATTCACAGGAATTACAAAAGACAAAGATAAATTGAAATTTTTTGACTCCGCCCCTTTTTAACTCCACCCACACAAACCCCGCCCACACAAGCCCCGCCCATACAAACCCCACACAAACCCCACCACACACAAACCCCTCACAAGCTCCAATAAATTGAAATTTTTTGACTCCGCCCCTTTTTGACTCCACCCACACAAGCCCCGCCCACACAAACCCCACACAAACCCCACCACACACAAACCCCTCACAAGCTCCACACAAAAACTCCACACAAGCTCCACACACACAAGCTCCACCCATATTCATCATATTCACATAATTAGTGATTACTTAATTAGTTCCCCACACACAACATGTTTATTTAATTAAAAAATTATCCACCCATCCACCCATCTCTCCACCCATCCATTGATCCACACAAACTTCATCCACATTCACCCCTCCCACATAAGCTCCACCCACATAAACCCCTGCCCACATAAACCCCTCCCACATAAGCCCTGTCTACACAAGCTCCACACAAAAACTCCACACACATAAACCCTGTC
Organism: Eptatretus burgeri; assembly: GCF_056783735.1. Taxonomy (NCBI): domain Eukaryota; kingdom Metazoa; phylum Chordata; class Myxini; order Myxiniformes; family Myxinidae; genus Eptatretus; species Eptatretus burgeri. The sequence continues at coordinate 87,495,028 of NC_140971.1, forward strand.
CACATAAACCCCTCCCACACAAGCGCCACCCACATAAACCCCGCCCACACACACCCCGCCCACACAAGCCCCACCAAAGCCCCGCCCACACAAGCTCCACCCACATAAACCCCTCCCACACAAGCCCCACCCACACACCCCGCCCACACAAGCCCCACCGAAGCCCCGCCCACACAAGCCCCTCCCACACAAGCCCCACCCCTCCTCATCCCCCCTGTGCGCCCCCCACCTTTGACCCACCACCTCCCTCATCCCACCCCCACCCTTCCCCACACACACACATGGGGAGGGGAGGGATGGGATGAGGGGGTGATGGGTCATTGGGGGGGCGCACCTACCCTCCCTTCATGTCTTGATTCTCTTTTTGTAATTCAGAATCAAGTAATTGTATACAAAACAAATATAATTTATTAATATTGAAAATATTAAATATTCATTTGCGAGAAAGTATAATCTTTCCCAGCAATCTTCTTCAGATGTCTTGTGATTTTGAAACTCAGACACCATATTCTGTTTTGAAACAAAAAGTGGATAATAATTAGGTTTTATAAAGATAATTACATGGTAATATGAGTAAGCTTGTTGTTGGTTCTAAGTTCAAGCCTCGTTGACCACTGAATTAACACACCAGCCTCGTTGACCACTGAATTAACACACCAGGAGGCCGACTCAGCCTGTCATCCTTTCAAGGTCAATAAAATGAATTCCAGTGTACTGACAAAACCGCGTCCAAACTGATGATGCAACCAACATTAGACGACATTCTAAAGAGAGAGTGATATTAATAATAATTCAGAAATATTTACCTCCAGAAAATCATGTGTTGTACAAGATTGCTTCAACAGCTGATGTTGTGCGATAGTGCTGAAAAAAAAAATAATAAGTCAAGGGTATAGATGAAGAGACAGACAGACAGGGAAAGCAACACACACACACACACACACACACACACACACACACACACACACACACACACACACACACACACACACACACACACACACACACACACGTGTCTCACCATTGGTTTAATTCATTCGAGATCAGAGACCAGTCATTATAAATCATTGATCTCTTCAATAAGAGCAGAGAGAGGTAGGTAGAAAGACAGACACACACACACACGTGTCTCACCATTGGTTTAATTCCTTCGAGATCAGAGGACGTGATAAGACTTCGTGCCACTCATTGTAAATGTCTTTCAATTCTCTTCTAAAATCATTGATCTCTTCAATAAGAGTATTAATTTCATGCACCACGTCGTGATACGTAAACTCAATTTCTTCCAATGCCCTGTCAGGGAAAAAATATATATATCAGAATTATCATGATTTAATTAATAATCATTTGCTTCATCGTTCAAAGAGAAAACCATACACAAACTTACCAACTCTGTAGTAAGCTTTTGTCTTCATCGGAAGAAAGATCGTCCATGTCTCAGTTGTAAAAATGAAAATCCCGTCTGGCAGAAACTTTGTCTGGTGAATCACTTATAAGGCAACGACGAGGAAATTCCCAAAGCATTGGGTGCGGCCACAGGAAATGACAGCTTGGAAAATAACTGGGCGATTGTATGAATCATTTACAAAACATACTTAAAATGGTTTTGATTCAAATGTTTTCAGTTCGTGTTCTGAGATAAAATATAAACACGAGACCTTGTCTCAAGAATAGTTCCTATTTTTTCACAGCATGACTGTCTAAAACCACACAGCACGACCGTGTCAAAAAACACTTCCTCATTTTCACGGCATGAACTGAAAACATTTGAAACAAAACTTTTTTTATGGCGTGGTTTATACACAAAAATGATTTGCAACTCGGGCGGTGGTCAGATGAGATCATTAAGAGAAGTTTATCATTTCGTAATGGCACAAAAGGGGTATCTTAAAAAATATAAAGATTCAAATGTTTTGTTTGTCAATATTTTAGATGGGGATTATTGTGCAAAGAAAATTAAACTATTGAAGGAATTTGAGAATGAACAAATCTTTATAGGTTCAATGAGTGAGCTGATCAACCTCCAGGTTAAAAGGGGAGACAAATAAATATACCTTGGGATAGCCTGGTTATATATATATATATATATATATATATATATATATATATATATATATATATATATATATATATATATATATATATATATATATATATATATATATATATATATATATATATATATATATATATATATATATACATATATATATATATATATATATACAAAGCCTGGTGTTGGCTTAGTGGTTAGGGTGGTGGCTTGGGATCCCAGTGTCCCGAGTTCGAATCCCGCTCAGCTGCTGAATTAACACCAGGGGGTTGACTCAGCCTGTCATCCTTCCGAGGTCGGCGAAATGAGTACCAGTATACTGGTCCCGGTGTATGCCCTGGTTAGAATAGGTGTACCATATCCCTGTGTTGTAAGAGGCGTCCAGGAAGGGCATCCGACCATAAAACATTGCCTCACAAAAAGCCAAACCCCTGCACAGCAGGGAAAAACAGATAAAAAGGGGGTTTATTTTTAGGGGAAAAAAAAAGGGAATCGCTGAAAATCCCCCATTCATTTACATGGGGAAAAGTGAGCTAGAACCAGTATATTCACCCTACTTTCTACATGTGTACCAATTTTGGTGCTTTTATGCAAATTTGAACAATTGATCTGAAATATCAGACTACGCTGCTGGACTATAGGGGGCACTGCGGGTAAGGTATTCTATATATCACAAAAACCGGAATATATTTGATAGAGCATCACCTGCAGATCATTCGTGCCAAATTTTATAACCCTATGTGGGATAATGGCTTTCGCAATTGATTTCATGGAAACGGTACCGATTTTGAAGGTTTTTCGGTTGTTGCTAGGGAACCAAAGCGGGAACCAAACCAATTTCCAAAGCACTAGGTCATAAGATGTACCTACCACCCGAGTTTGGTCAAAATCGGCCCATGTCTACTACCAATTATGCTGATGACAAACGAACAAACATCCAAACAAACAGACAAACATCCAAACAAACAGACAGAATTACTGACAATAAGGGTCACCTATTTCGGCAACCCAATATATATATATATATATATATATATATATATATATATATATATATATATATATATATATATATATATATATATATATATATATATATATATATATATCCTCACAGGAGTACCCAGCATTGCCCAAGGGAATTTAATTCATATTAACTCGAGGCCTGAACACAGAGGTGTTATAATAAACCTGTGTAAAGCAATCTATTTAATAACAGGCAAAAGTGCAAACACTATAATAACTCGAAGGACACTCGATAGAGCGCATACCTCCGCCACGTAATGCCTGTTCCACGAGAACATATCGGGCCCAATACATTTTTGAAATACCATACTATACAGTACTACATCGTTTTTGGCCCTTTCTCTCAATGGTGAAGAATCATTTTAAAATTAAATAATTCTCTTCTCCAGATCTTCACCTAAGTCGAAACAATTCGTCGTGGCCACACACCCCACCTGTCCACCAAGTTTCGTCTGAATCCGTCCACAACTTTTTGAGATATCGTGCTCCATACCAGTTTAGCCCTATCTCTCAATGGTGAAGAATCACATACAAAATGCTCTCACCTCACACTGTCTTCCCTTTCCCTACCCCTCCTCGCTCCCCCCTCCATCCTCTCTCCTTTCCCCTCCACCTCTTCACTATCCCAGCTCTCTCTCTCCCCCTGCCCCCCTCTTTTTCTCCCTCATCCCTTTAGTATCACCATCAGTGAAGCGACGGGTTGTATTTGGTAGTGCATAATAAACAAACAAACTTTCTTTTTTAGATGTCCGCTGGACGCCGCTATTCGCGGATTCGCTATTCGCGTGGACCCCGTGTATTCACGGGTCATTAAGTGTGCCTTGCTTTGACATTCGTGTTTCACGTATCGCTGGTTGTTGTTTGTTTTTTTTGCACTTCAGGACTGGTCTCCTATATCCACCTGGAAATTTAGAAATCAGCCATCATCACAACATTACACAAAAATAGGGGCAATACCCTTGGATGCTCACCTGGAAGAATCGTGATACTGAGGAGCAACTCAATGTGGGACGGAATCAGCAAAATGTACCAATGAACCAATGTTATAGCAAATACCTATTTTTTTGGCAACTCCTCCCCAAACCCACCACCGTACACCAACTCTTAGACCCCAATTATTTTTTTAATGTCGTGAACAAACTTTGGTTCAACACGGGTGATGAAAGTTGTGTTCAAGTTTCATCGGAATTGTGCGTGTCGTTTCTGAAAAGAAAGCAAATAACTATTTTAGGGGACAAACCTCTCCAAAGAGCCCTAAGGACCACAACATTTTTAATGGAGTGAACAAACTTTGATATATCAAAGGTGATGAAGGCTGTGGTCAAGTTTCATCAGAATTGTGTGTGTAACTTCTGAGAGGAAAGCAAATACCTCCTTTGGGGGGGCATCTCCCATGTAAACTCCCTCTGTAGATTCCTCAGACCCCAATTTTTTTTAATGCTGTGACAAACTTTAGTACATCATGAGTGATGAAGGTTGTGGTCAAGTGTCATCAGAATTGCCTGTGTAGTTTCTGTGAAGAAAGCAAATACCTATTTTGGAGAGCAACCCCCTCCACCCACTTCCCGTCCCACCCTATAGACCACATCAGAGCCCGATTTTTTTTAATTTATGCCATGAACAAACTTTGCTACATACCGGGTGATTAGGGTTGTGGTCAAGTTTCATCAAAATCGTATGTGTAGTTTCAGAGAAGTTGCAAGTGTTTGTGGATGGACGGATGGATGGATGGATGGATGGACAGACAACGTGCCATCCCATAAGTTTCCCATAACTAAATTACAGGTTAGCTAAAAAGGTGCAAAAATGGATCCCTTTAACTACTGCCCAATTAGATTACAGTACTTCCAATCATCATCAAGGTCATGGACTCCATCATCACAGTTGACATGGAATCATTCCTTTTCTCCAACAGCCTCATCTCAGATCATCAATTCGGATTCAGACCTGGTCACTCTACCTTGGAAATACTGCTTCTACTCACCCAACAAGGGATGGAGGCTCTTAATATCAGACATGAGATCATGGCCATCTTTCTGGACTCGAGCTTTTGATACAGTCTATATCTCGAGCTTTTGATACAGTCTGGCATCCTGCCTTGCTCTCCAAACTGTCTGCCTATGGAATCCAAGGCCAACTCCACTCTTGGATTCGTGACATCCTCCACTCTCGTAAACAACATGTGGCTCTCAACGGAAGCCTTCATCTCCTCTCCCTGTCATGGCTGGAGTACCCCAAGGTGGTGTTATCGACCAAATATTATTTCTAATCTGCATCAATGATCTCACTGCCTCTCTGGAACATCCTCCTTATCTCTGTGCTAACGACTCCTCTCTCTGCCGTGATATCTCTCATCCTTCTGACAGAAAGACAGCAGCCTCTTCCCTCTCTTCAGACCCTGACAAAATCACAAACTGGTCAAACACAATTTTACTTGTATATTCATATTGTCCACCCTTAGCGCTCTGCCGTACCTCTCATCGTTACATGCATCACTTGTTTGCCCGTCTCTGACTACTTTCTCCCTCCACCCTGCTGTTGGTGTTTCCCCTTTCTCTTGCTGTTCCTTTTGTTATGAAGTGTCCTGATTTGTTCTGTGTAAATCGCTCTTTCACGAGCCTCGACCATATAAAAAAAATGTTGTATTTTTTGGTTTTCGCTTTTAAAACAATGCCTCCACATTCACAGCACATTTTTAGATAGGTGGAAGAGGTAGGTGGGAGGAATACTGGTTGTGTCGAGGGTGCGGGAGTGGGGGGTGTGGTGTACTGCAATGTGGGGGGGGGTGCGGTGTCGTGCCAGAGGAAGATGGGATTGCGAGTCAGTAATGATGTTCTTTGTACATCCAAAGAAGACGGGATAGAGGGGTGGATAGAGAGGAGAATAGATGTGTAAGGAGAAAGATCCCTATCCTAGCTAGTGTAAAGGTCTGTATGTGTAACGTGAACCTCCGTGGGACGCTCCTCCTGAGACTTTCCACCTCGTGATATGGCGTGTTATATCCTGTATTAATTACTTTTCCTGGGCTCATCGAAACGTGTGCTCAGCACTGGTCTATCTGGCTGCATGGGGGAAGGAGAAGAAGGAGAAGAAGGAGAAGAAGGAGAAGGAGAAGAAGGAGAAGAAGAAGGAGAAGAAGGAGAAGAAGGAGAAGAAGAAGGAGAAGAAGAAGGAGAAGAAGGAGGAGAAGAAGAAACACATTCTGGCAATCACACACCAATAGCGAGACAGGGAGCGAAGCGAAGAGGCGAGAGGTGAGCGAAGAGCCAGCAAAGAGCTAAGCAGAGAGCAAAGAGAGTCTAACGGCTCCGCGCTACCCCTCTTATCAGCTCCGGGTGAAGGGTGGGGTGATAACTGCAAAGCGATGTGCCGTTGCCTGAATCCTGCTCTTCTATTGGGCCACAGCGGTCCAAACCACGCCCTGCCAGGCTCCGGCACCGGACACCGTCTCCATGGCCCACCTGGTTTGGCATGGGTCAGAGCTCCTGACTCAACATAGGGCATGCTCCCTGAGCCGGCACCCAGCCCCTGAACATGCTCTGAGTGCAGTCTCAATGTCGAATAGCAACGGACTTTCCCCGCC
>NC_140971.1:87506689-87531689 GCF_056783735.1 Eptatretus burgeri
TGAGATCAAATGGCCACTTTAGGCCTCACAGTCTGTACACGTAGAAGCAAATGTTGAGATGAATGTATGGATAGGATTTTGAGTTCAACGAGTCAAATATGTATAATGTGTAAGTAACGAACATTTTCCACTTACGGAAGAGCATCAAAGCATGAACCCCGAAGGTCATGGAAAAGAAATAAAGACTTGTTCTCACTGCGTGTGTTGACGAATTCAGCCTTGGAGCACTTTTTTGGAAGACATCTTGTGCACATATCCCCAAGAAGGGACAGGATGAACTTGATGGATTTGTACATTCTAGTTTTTGGGAGTATTTAAGGAACTTTTCCAGTGTAAATTGAAGAATCTGGAAAAAACAATTTGATTGAGAAGATTTTCTTGACCGTAGTTTGTGTTCCAGGTGTGAGCCAGCACAGACAGACGACAAAGAAACTACCTATTAAGATGCAGAGAAGGATACCAAAGCAAGATGTGTATGCTCCACAAGACACTCTCACTCATATATTCATATCGTCACATGTGTAGGATGAGCACATGATGGTCAAAATCAGAGGAAAAAAAAAGCCATCCATGAAGATGCCAACCATGTACTGTAGGTAGGTGCGCAGTGAATACACACCTGTGTATAGTCATTACAATGACCTCGCAGAGATTTATACGATTTTTATCCAAGTGTGAGTTAGCATGACAAACGTACTTCCCATATCCGTTTTATCTGCACGAAAAATGACTCAGACATTCGCTCACTCGGGTGAGGAGACGATGAAAAAAGCTGCGGCGCGTGATGGTGCCTCCCTCCTCCAAAACAAAGCGCGTTGCACCAGGCCACGAATAGTTCATTACATTGATTGATGAAACCACTTTTTATCAAACTCCTCCAAGGGAATCCGGCCAGCCCACTGTCCCTTCTGCGCAACAAACAATTACTCTTTGTCCCCTCCTGAAATCGGAGCAGAAAAAGATTCTAAGGAGGACTCGGTGCACAATTTTTGGTTTGGCTCTTGAAGTGGCTCAGCACCTTGCAAAGAACCATGCGACATGATAAGGTATCGGATGTCATCTTGTTGTTGAACATATATATATATATATATATATATATATATATATATATATATATATATATATATATATATATATATATATATATGTGTTGTTATGGAACGGGGGTTCAGAGTTCATCACGATGTGGACTTCTCAGCCTCTTCCCGACATCCAGACCTGAGGCCAACAGCCATGGATAACTCCACGGTCCTGCAGGATGCTCGTCAACCACGGACACCAATTGACACCACCAAACTGAACAGGGTCCTTGCATCCAATAAAACCACGTTACCTACCGGTGGTTCGGTGGTACTATATGGGGAACCGCACGCTCAATGTTCACCAGTCAATTTAATACATACGCCCGGCAAACCGTGGATGAACTTCAGCTCGTGGTATAACCGAATGGTGGGGTAAAACTTCCCGTCGATCTATGCATGCACACTAAATCAGACCAATGGAGCAAAAGAACAAAGTAAGCAGGTCAGAAACGTTTAACAGTTCAACAATATCCAATTAGCAATCAATGGCATGTATTTACGAGGCACAGATATCAATCACAAGCAAATATTACAACTAAAGGCACAAAAGAGAAGTAATTATTCTTAATACTTACAGATGCCCCTTACATATTCTTACCTTTGGTTAAACACAAGACATGGCACGCCATCAGAATATTCCTAGGAAACATAGATAGAGACAAACCTATTGCTGTCAAAAAGCCATTTCTGGGTAAAGGTGGCAAAGCTAAAAGACTGAAATATGCCCAAGAACATCAGAGTTGGGATGCTAATCAGTGGGAAAAGGTACTTTGGAGTAACGAGTCAAAGTTTCAAAATTTTGGAACAAAGAGAAGACAGTTTATCAGGAGGAGGGTTGGTGAGAGGTATAAGGATATGTGTGTGCAGCCGACTGTGAAGCATGGTGGAGGCTCTGTTCAGGTTTAGAGATGTATTTCTTCTGCTGTGTTGGTGATTTGGTGGGAATTGAAGGAACACTGATAGCTGACAAGTACTGTACAAGCATGTCCTAATTTACCGTGGTGGCCCATCAGGAAGGAGGATAATTGGCAACAACTTATTTTTCCATCACAACAATGACCCCAAACCCACTGCAAATGTCATTAAAACATATTTACAAAGAAAAGCAGAGTCAAGAACTCGAGAACGATTGGAATGCCCCCTCTCAAAGTCCTGATGTTAACATCACAGAAGCCTTCTGGGATTATTTGGACAGGAAGAAAAACGAAAAAACCCCAAAAAATCAAAAGATAAATTATGGGAAACTTTGCAGAATGCATGGAACAACTTCCCAATGGAAACTCTCCAGAAATTCCACGAAAGTATTACAAAACAGATTTCTGCTCCTCATTCATATGCAGCACAAGGCTGCAGGGAGCATCATTGGCTGAGGGTGCAGCTGTGCCACTAATGTAATGCCCCTATTACCAGTACACAAGTACTCATTTCACCAACCTCAGAAGGATGACAGGATGAATCAACCCCACCTGGTATTAATTCAACAGCCAACAGGGGCTCAAACTTACACCTTAAGATCCCAAGCCAGCCACCCTAACCACAAAGCCAATACCAGGCTTAGGACATCTCCTGTTTTGCATGAAAAAGGTGGTCACACCAAATAATGAAATTCCATCCATTAATATTACAACGTACAATCCATTTTTGTTTCTTTGATAAAATATTATCATTATAACACCTATTGTTTATCAAAATAGGCCAATTTGAAAATAAGATTGTTTATTTTCTAGGCGGCTTAAGACTTTTGCACAGTATACTGTATATGGTGATTCGACCGAGCTTCATTGGACAGGAAAATAACAGGCTCTCCAGGCGTCTCCAAACCCATAGCTCTTCATTTGGCAGATAAGTCAAGTGCTTTTAGTGGGAGCTTGATTGAAATCTTACGCGCACAAAAGCATGGCAACATGGTGCTCAGAGCCCTCGAATGCCACACATAGACATCAGCACATATGTATGCGATACCTGGCTTTTGCTTGAACTGATAAGAAGATGCATCAGATGGAAATTCCTTTCTGTGTAAGGATGAACGGCTGTGATGTTGAAAAGCTGCCATTTGACCGGGTGGAGATGAACATCGCAAATGTGCGCAAGCATATTGCAATGGTGTTGAGTGCGTGCTATGAAAATGATTTACTGCTGATGCTCAAGAAAGAAACTGGGAGCAGCACTTCGAACCTCGAGTTGATTGTACCTGGGTGGTTCAGAGGTTCAAATTTGACCTTGACCGTTAAATATCCTTACATTAACCGTGTATTGTGTCCGGTTCAAATTTGAAACATACACCTATGGGCATCTTTGTCCATTGAGTTAATGTATAATGTATACAATAAATAATTGTCCCCCAAACCCCAGGTAAGGGGCCATCACACCGTGCATACGCAATAAACAGATGACAGCTCCTGAATGAATATATAAACCCATAAACGCTTGCATTCATGTGATAGACAGCTAATGGTCATCTACATATTCCGTACACAAATGATAATCTTGTGTTTTGAACCCTCCTTCCCTTTGTATGCCCCTGACATACATCATCTTCCTTTTCTTCCCATACTGTAATCGCATCCAAATTTCTTTCCCTTTTCTTCACCCAACTCCCAGATGACTACCTTCCCTTTTCTCCGCTACCATTCCCATTGGTATTCTCAATTGAGCAACCTCCCTTCCGACCTTTTGGATACCTAATTTGTAGGTGATCACTGGAATCACAGTGTTGTAGCTGAAATTCAAATCGACAAAAGGTCTCTCTCTAACTCATGGGATTGACCAATGAAAATCCACAGGGAGAGAAGAGTGACCAAAACAAGGTAGCTACACTCGGGTTTGTATTCCTATTATCAAGTTAACATTGTCTCATTGAAAAAAAATCATCGAAAATATTAATTCATTTGTAAAGTAAAAAATCCCTACTATAATTCAGGAACCAGTGTTTGTGTACGTGTGTGTTTGTGTGTTTTTTATTTTTATTTTTTTCTGTGTTTGTGTTTATTTTTGTGTGTGTAATAGAATTGTAAAAATATACATACACATGTACACACGTACACACATACACACACACACACACACACACACACACACACACACACACACACACACACACACACACACACACACACAAACACACAGAATTGTAAAAGTGTAAAAAAGTGGCACGTGTCACAAACTTCTGGGCTATTTCCATGGATTAGATGATATTTCTAAGAAGTACCGTGAAAAACTGAAGCTGTGTGGTCTTAGTGAAGATCCTTATATTATTTCAAAGGATAAATGGACAACAGAAAGGAAATTTTGGCCTCAAATCGTTTTCCCTGACATCTATGTTTACCTTATTGAAACGCAGATTCCTTACACTCAAGCCAGCATGAAAGCCTTCAAGACAATGGACGCTTACTCGTGTTATGTCACCGGGTTTGTTAGTGACATAATCTCGACGAAAGCTGACAAGAACTGTATTATAGTGAGGTAAAGGTTAAGCCTGTTTTCTTTCATTTCACGATTCTTCTATTATCGTTGTTGCTTGTTTTGTTCAGAAACCAGCGTCACTTTTTTTAACCTGACTGCTGCCACGTAAGTTAACTTCAAGTGAAGCTCTTGTCTAAATGCTAAGTTTGTAGAAAATCTTGGTTCGTCAGTTTGATTACAGATACCTTATATTTTTTTCCATGACAAACATCCGGTGTAATGCCACACTGCTGTGGATATTTACAAGTGATCGTTTTTTGTATTATACATATCAATGTTACTTTCTGTAGTGAAACAACTCAGAACTGTGCGCGTGAGACGGCTGTTAGAAAGGCGATCTAGCCTGTCTCATTCTGTCAATAAAACGAGGGATATAATGCATTTTAATGATACAAATCAGACAATATTTTGTAACCACCGGCTATTTAATACCAACTACTGAAATAACGTATCAGAAATTAGTTACATACCGGAGACAAAGTGAAGGCCTCACAACCAGTCATGTTCGCCAGGCCGCCATTTTTCTCTTCTCAGAACCGATATCCAAAGATTTCGTCGGTCGACTTCGGCGGGAAAGCGGTAAAACTGCCCTCTGGAGCCTTTAGTACAGGGGTCGGTAACGTGTGGCTCGCGAGCCAGGTATGGCTCTTTTGATGATTGCATCTGGCTCACAGATAAAATTGGAGTTTGAAACTTGGAAAGCCCAATATTTCTCGCAGAAGCTTTACCTATAGTTTGAATGGTGTCGTGCTTCATTCACGTGCAGGGCTGAACTTGGCAGAAGGAGAGAAGAAAAAACACCTCCGAATTGTCTGAAGCAGTTTTTGTTTCGTCCAGTCATGCGGCCGACGCGAGTAGTGATTTCGGTTCCTCCAATGACGTGCCGCCGCCGAGACGCGTCACGGAATTCATATCGACCAATCACGCGCCACCGCTGAGGGGACAGCATCCCAGAGTCGGCCGGCCGCGCCGCACCTCTCGAGTATGTCAGCCCGTGCGCAGGCCAGCCAGACTCACTTGGGTCAACATCTCCCTCTCTCTCATTTGCTCAAAGCTAACCCTTCGACGAAGAAGATGGCGAAAAGAAAAAAAGATGAGGAGTATCGTACATTTCAGGACGAATGGGCCGAATAATTCGCCTTTGTGGAGAGAGCAGGTTCTGTGGTGTGTCTAATTTGGAATGACAAAATTGCATCGATGAAACGGTCGAATATAAAGCGGCACTTCGACACGCGCCATGCTACCTTTGCATCAAAATACCCTGTGGGAGACAGCAGAAAGAAAGCGTGCCAAGAGCTACTGAGCAGGGTGCAAGCCAGCCAGCAGCAACTCCGCGTATGGACCCGGCAAGGTGACTATAATTCCGCCAGCTTTGCTGGATCTTTAGCAATAGTGAGGAACGGAAAACCATTCACAGATGGCGAGTATGCAAAAACGTTCATGCTGGATGTCGCCAATGAACTTTTTGATGATCTTCCGAACAAAGACAAGATAATCAAACGGATACAAGACATGCCTCTGTCGGCAAGAACTGTTCATGATCGTACCATCATGATGGCAAACCAAGTGGAGGAAACACAAGTGAAGGACACAAATACAGCGCCGTTCTTTTCCCTGGCTTTGGATGAGTCAACAGACATAAGCCATTTGTCGCAGTTCAGTGTGATTGCAAGATATGCTGCTGGCGATACACTGCGCGAAGAAAGTCTTGCTGTTCTGCCAATAAAAGGGTCCACAAGAGGTGAGTATTTATTCAAGTCTTTCATGGAGTTCGCTCAAGAAAAAAATCTACGAATGGATAAACTTATCTCGGTGTGTACTGATGGTGCTCCGTGTATGGTGGGGAAAAACAAAGGATTTGTGGCGCTTCTCCGTGAACATGAAAATAGACCCATCCTAAGTTTCCATTGCATTCTACACCAGGAGGCACTTTGTGCTCAGATGTGTGATGGGCAGCTTGGCGAAGTGATGTCGCTGGTCATTCGTGTGATCAACTTTATTGTTGCCCGAGCCTTAAATGCTCGCCAGTTTAAAACACTGCTGGATGAAGTTGGAAATAACTATCACGGTCTGCTTTTGCACAGCAATGTGCGTTGGTTGTCAAGAGGGAAGGTGCTTAGCCGTTTTGCGGCTTGCCTGAACGAAATCCGGACTTTCCTTGAAATGAAAGGGATTGAGCATATGACTGAACATCTGAACCAGCTCAACGTGAAAATGCAAGGCATTGGAAATACAGTGTTATCCCTTCAACAAGCCGTGTTTGCTTTTGAAAACAAGCTTGAGCTCTTTATCATGGATCTTGAAACAGGTCGTTTACTACATTTTGAAAAACTGAGACAATTTAAAGATGCATGCACAGGAAGTGAGCCCACTCAAAACTTTGATCTCCACCAGTTAGCTGGCTTCACATCCAGTCTCCTACAGTCATTCAAAGCACGCTTTGGAGAATTTCGTGAGCACACTCGTCTTTTTAAGTTCATCACCCATCCAAACGAGTGTTCACTGAACACAGCCGACCTGAGTTACATTCCTGGTGTCTCCGTCGGAGATTTTGAAGCAGAAGTGGCTGACCTGAAGGCCTCAGACATGTGGGTGAATAAGTTCAAGTCACTGAATGAAGATTTGGAAAGAATCGCACGACAGAAAGCAGAGTTGGCGAGCAAGAACATGTGGACAGAAATGAAAAAACTTCAACCCGAAGACGAGCTGATTATCAAAACTTGGAACGCGCTTCCTGTCACATACCTCACACTGCAGCGTGTGAGTATTGCTGTATTGACCTTGTTTGGATCTACGTATGCATGTGAGCAGTCATTCTCACATCTTAAAAACATCAAGTCCAACCTACGATCACGTCTAACGGATGAAAGCCTCAACGCTTCCATGAAGCTTAACCTCACCAAGTACCAACCAGACTACAAAGCCATCAGCAAATCCATGCAGCACCAGAAGTCCCATTAATGGTGAGTATTATAACAACATTATTTAAAAGAATAAATTCAGAGGCTTATTATACTCACATTTAGTTGAATTCAGTCTTAAAATATATTATATGGCTCTCACTGAAATAGATTTCCAAATATTTTGCTTTAATGGCTCTCTGAGTCAAAAACGTTCCCGACCCCTGCTTTAGTATATCGCTGAGTACATCCCGGGGCACAACAACTCTTACGCATTTGCAGAAAAAGAAATCGCTTGCTTGGAAATAACGGTGTAGTTGAAGTGGAGACTATCGTTGTTATGGACGTGGTATATACTTTCTTGTCACTCAATATGGCGGAGCTGCCACAGTCACGTGACCGGTGACGTCATCTGAATAAGGCCAACAGACACTCCTTTCAAGTTTCCATTTGTCAGAATGGAATACACACACACACACACAGGTGCATACACACACGTGCACACGCACGCACACATACACACACATACACACACATACACACACGTATACACACACACACACACACACACACACACACACACACACACACACACACGCGCACGCACACATACACACACACGTACATACACACACACACATACACGCATACACACACATACACACACGTACATACACACACACACACACACACACACACACACACACACACACACACACACACACACACACGCACGCACGCACGCATACACACACACGTACACACACGTACATGTACACACACACACACACACACACGTACATACACATACACATACACGTGCATACACACACACGTACACACACGTACATACACACACGCACACGTACACACACATACACACACACACACACAAACACAAACAAACATACACACACTCACACACAAACACAAACACACACACACGTTTGATTTTCATAACCGTAAATATAACACGGTATAAATAATCAGGAACGAGTCTCCTGAAGTCGGTTTAAAACGACGTGTCACGTGTCACAGATGAAGTGCTGAACATCCTTTTAATGAGGATCGATAATCGACCCTTGGAGAGTAATCACCACCATGAGGATCGTTTCACGTGTACTATCCCTCCGCAAATCATCCGTTCATCAGGGAGTGCAGAACTCCGGATCACACCAACTCTGACCATCGAGCTGGTGGTGCACTCAAAATATCCATCAGTGGGAGGACAACCATGCGACAGATTGCGAGACAGAAAGCAGATCGGCAGAAAAAACTGAGGAAGGTCATCAGGAAGCCAGGGTAAGTACCGACCGACATACCACGTACAGCCTTGCATCCCATGGACTACCACCAAAGACCGGTCCATTATACAAGCCGCTGTGGTCAAGGCCTGATGTCACATGGTGTGGTACAATGGATATACAGTGTATATATATATATATATATATATATATATATATATATATATATATATATATATATATATATATATATATATATATATATATATATATATATATATATATATCCGAGAGCCAAGGAAGATGTAAATAGGTTTCTTCAATCTGATGGCAGGGTCAGTTCGGTGTGGTTGAACAGCAGTTATGGCCTCGACAACAATCACTACAAAATGTGGAAGAGATTGCGGATCCACTAGAGCAGGAATGAGACAAAATCCCAAATCCAACCTTTCAAAACCTAAGGACCATTGTGAGACCAAGGTTCTTGGAATATATAGTTGTGAAAAAAATTGTACATTGACATCAAAAAAAAGAAAAAAAAAAGAAGCAAAAACTAGTTATGTCTGATTAAAATCAAATATTAGTGAATTAAATTTGCTTCTATCAGTATTTCACAGGAAATATTTTCACAGATAGCCTGACTGATGTGATAGCGTCAACAAATAACCCCACAGAAGTTACTGTGAACAACGGCACACTACTCTACATTTATTAGTCTCAACCAAAAGTGTGTGTGTGTGTGTGTGTGTGTGTGTGTGTGTGTGTGTGTGTGTGTGTGTGTGTGTGTGTGTGTGTGTGTGTGTGTGTGTGTGTGTGTGTGTGTGTGTGTGTGTGTGTGTGTGTGTGTGTGTGTGTGTGTGTGTGTGTGTGTGTGTGTGTGTGTGTGTGTGTGTGTGTGTGTGTTAGGCCAGTAATGCTCACTGCAGAGCATCAAGCATGCACAACAACCCAGCTCATTTGCATATGTATACTGTTTCCCTATTCAAAGAGCATGCCATAAACCAACCTACACCTAATCTCAGATCCTCACCACACTCACCACAATGCTACAACCTTCACCATAATGCTCACAACGCCTCCCAAAATTCCCCACAACAACCTATGCTCGACCTCCTCACCAAAATCATGTCATCCATTTCAGTCTCCTCGTCGAAACCGCCTCAACCACTCTCAACGCTTCAGCACCTTCACCACAATTTCCAAAGCGCTTCCTCGACCTCACAACAAGCGCTACAAACCACCCCAACCACAGTTAGCTCCCTGGACGCTCACCTCAGTCTCTGGGATGTTCATGTCTGGAGAGCGCTTCCGAAATGCTCGGCCAATGTAAATTACGGAGCTCTATTGCATGGCCAGGCTGGAGAGGAACTGAAGCCATTTTCAATTATGGAGCCTGGTGGGGCCTGTCTGTGGCTCACGATGACATCCATGCACGAATGGAAACGCCTACAGGGTCTTTTGATCGACTTTCTGGCTCCTCCTGTACTTCGGGCTCTATAAAAAGAAAGCAAATCAGGTTCAGTGGGTCTCTTTTGTCCTTTATCCAGAGCCTTTGCTGAGCCGAGCATCATCCGAGCTGAGAAGGCAGCACAACCAAGTGAGGTGAGCAGCGTTGCCGGGTCGTTGCTGGGTCATCACCAGTTCATCGACGCTCGGCTTCCATGGCATTCCACAGTCATCTTTGTTAACCATACACGTATAGATTTTCTTCCACATGCCCCGTTAAGCTATCTCTCACGCATCTTCTCTCCCATTTGATGGTCTCAACCACTGTGGATGCACAAACTAAAAGAGAAACAAACAATTACTGATTCGCACCTCTCACACTTCGTCTTGCATCACGCTGCACCACATTTTTGCACCTCCCACTTACACACCGTAGACACCCCAGTTTTCTTCCCTCCTCAGCGATTGGGTTGCATGGGTCCGTTAACCATGCCAACGACAACGAGGTCGCCTTCACATCAACTGCTTCTCCTCTTTCTGAACTTGGGTGTGTGTGTGTGTGTGTGTGTGTGTGTGTGTGTGTGTGTGTGTGTGTGTGTGTGTGTGTGTGAGAGAGAGAGAGAGAGAAAGAGAGAGAGAGAGGGGGAGAGGGGGAGAGAGGGAGAGAGGGAGAGAGAGAGAGAGAGAGAGAGAGAGAGAGAGAGAGAGAGAGAGAGAGAGAGAGAGAGAGAGAGAGAGAGAGAGAGAGAGAGAGAGAGAGGGGGGAGAGGGGCAGAGGGGGAGAGAGGGAGAGAGGGAGAGAGGGAGAGAGAGAGAGAGAGAGAGAGAGAGAGAGAGAGAGAGAGAGAGAGAGAGAGAGAGAGAGAGAGAGAGAGAGAGAGATATGGCACTTGTTTTGCGAGCATAATTTAAGATTGCAGAAGTTTATCTTGGGTTAACTCTGCTCTGTGTCTTCTGTCTTTGTAAATAATAATTGCATTTATTTTTCCACACCCACGAATCCCTTTGCTTTCACTACTGCACATAATTGTGAATAAACCCTACCATTGTGCCACATAACTTTCCTCATCCTCAATTTAAATAAATTGCTTGTTATAAATGTACCCAGCTCCTTTCGTCTTTTCCTTCATTGGTTCTGCATGGTCCGCACATTAGCTTATCCAAGAAGTTCTACCCGACCCAATTTGCTCTTGTTAGCCAGTGCACATTCACTGTATCCATCAATCCATTGGGACCATACTCTGTGCAGAGCTTTGGTGTTGCCTAAGCAATCTCCTTGGCTATTGGGAACAATCCTGGACGGGTCGCCACTCCGACACAGTCTACCAGCATGCTGGTACTCATTTTGCCGTCCTTGGAAGGATGACAGGCAGTTTCTCTACGACGTGGGATTAGCAAGTTATGCATTGAGAAACAGGCCATGTTTCATTCATTTATTATGTACACAATTGACCATTTTTCCTGGGGCCATCATCGGTATCAATTGAATTGTGACTCCTGTACCCTCAAACGCATGCAGGCGCAGCCAAGTGAGTCTTATGCAAAAAACAAAAAAAATTCTAAAAGTTCTCAGATTCAAACAAGTAAATAATTCTGGCTGCCAGACTTTGTGTCCAATTGGATTGAAATTTATGACATACCTTTCACCTGTCGGCTACATTGTAATTGTGAAGTTTCACATTTATTGATTCAGTGGTTCCAGAGTGAATATTATTTAATATTTTTCCTTCAATTCAATATGGCTGCCAAACCATGTGGCCAATTGATTTGAAATTTGAAACTTTTATTCCACATGTCAGCTGCATCATAACTTTGAAGATTCACGTTGATTGATGCAGCAGTTCCAGAGTAAACATTATTTAATATCTTTGCTTCAATCCAATGTGGCTGCCATACCACGTGACCTATGACGTTGTAGATTTATATTCTCCCTCTCGTGGGGTCGGGGATCATGCTTGTTAAGTTTCTTGTTGATTGGACACAGTGCATTTTTCTATCCAAGATGGCCACCAAACCATGTGACCTGTGGCATCATAATTTTAAGACATATGCAGCCATGGGGTTAGATGATAGTTGCAACATTTCACTTCGATCAAGTAAGTGGTTCCAGAGAAAACATTATTTAATATTTTTCTTAAATCAAATATGGCTGCCAAACCATGTGACCTATCAATTATTCATTAACAAACTTATATCCTCTTACATTGGTGAATAGGTTTTTGAAGTTTCCCCTTGATTTGACCAGCCATTCTGGAAAAGAAGATGTTTGAAGGTTTTCGGGTAAATTCAATACGGCCACCAAACCATGCGATGTATCACTTAGAATTTAACAAACTTGTGAAAGGATATCATGGGGAATGTGTGTATAAAGTTTCTTCTCAATCTGTCCAGTCATACTGGAGAAGAAGATTTAAAAAAAAAATCAAAACAATATGGCTGCCGAGTCCAGTGACCTGTGATGCCATAATCATTTTTTATGGTGAATTTGTGCATAGATGATGCTCACGAAATTTCAATTTTTTCCGATGCAGTGTTCTACATGTCGAATTTTCACCGGGATACCGCTTCACCGATGAGGTCAAGAAAAATCACGTGTTCTGCATGGAGATTTCTGAGCACGTATTTTAATTTTTTCAATTGCACAGTTTCAGATATACAGAGGTCCAAATTTTTTGGTTTTTCCAAGATGGTACCCGAAGCACGTGACCTACGACGTCATAATTATCAATTAAGTATGCTATCAAAAAAGATACATACGGCGGTGAAAAGTTCGGACTTATGTGTCGATCGGACTAACGGTTGCCAAGAAAATGAATTTTAAAGTGAAAAAACACGAAAATTGCCAGTGGAATAAAAAAAATAATGATCAGAAGAAAAAAGAAAAGGTTTCCCAGCCTTGTAGGCTTGGTACCCCAAGAAAGAAAAACAATGGGTTACCCAGCCTTGTAGCTTTGGTATCCTAATTCCCCTCAGGAAAGGAGAGGGGATTGCACTTTCGTCCCTTCGTTTGTTTGTTCATTTTTCCGCACATTACTTTCGTATTTTTCTCTGCAACCGCTTGTCGGATTGAGACAAAATTTTCACCGTTGGTGCGACTACTCATGTAGAATGTTTCAATAATAATTATGACTTTATAGATCACCTGGTGTTTGCAGCCATGTTGGAAAAACGGAAAAAACTTTGGACCTCTGGATATCTGAAACCGCATCCAAGGAAAAAATTGAAACTTGGCAAATAGCAAGAACTCCTCATGGGGAATGAGTGTAATTTTTTTATGACATTATAAATGCCTTCGTTATAGGGATTAATTAAATGATCCAGAAAAAACTTTTTCATGATGTCATCGGTCTTCTGATTCGGCAGCCATATTGTTTTTTTTTTAAACCTAAAAAAAAATCCCCTTCTCTGAAATGGCTGAGCAGATCGAGGCAAAACTTTATACATATGACCGCCTATCCAAGAGGAACAAAAGGATCACACAAATGATGGAAAAGGTCTCATGGGTTGGCAGCCATATTGGATTTTCCCTCAAACATTAAAAAAAATCTTCTTCTCCAGAACAGCTGGACAGATCGAGGGGAAACTTCACGTAAATGTTCCCCAAGGCATCCGTGTACGAGGTTGTAAAGGAATAATTGATGTCACATGGTTTGGCAGCCATATTGGACTGAAGAAAAATATTAAATGTTTTCTCTGGAACCACGTAATCAATCAACGTGAAACTTCACAATTGTGATCTATTATTGATGGGAAATACATAACATGTTATAAAGTTCAACTTGATTGGACACGTGGCCTGGCAGCCAGAATTATTTAATTTTTTGATCCGGGTTCTTTTTTATTTTTATTTTTTGAATAAGGCTTACTTGGCCGTGCCTGGATGGGTTTGGAGGTAGAGGAGTTGCAGCTCAAATGTGAATCCCATCCAGGCTCCTTCTGATGACACCTTTGCTTTTTGCTTATTTGGGTTCCTTCTGATTACTCCAATGCAGGACTTCACCTATTTGGTCTTCCATTTGATTTGAACTGAATTTATTTGAATCAAATTCTGAATTCAATTGAATAAGAATTTTAAAAACCATCATGCGTCGGGGTCAGGTGTCCAATCAAAGCGGGGTTGCATCAAAGCGGAACGTCTTGGTACCCGGTCATCACTGCCAGCAGTTTTAAAGTGGCAGTTCTAATAATGTCTCTTATTAATTATGTAACACATCAGTACACAAACTACACCACACAATTCAAGTACTGGTGATGGTCTGCAATCTTTGATTGCTCTTTTTTTGTTAGGTTTTGAACTTCGTATATGGATTACACCCTGCAGTTTCTGAGGGTTTTTAATTTTTTCCACTGAGATCTTCTATAATAATCTATATCATGCATTGTAGGCACTTAATTAAATTATCTCACACGCACACAGCTTTACATAGCAATGATCAATGAAATTGGGTTATAAATTTGCATTTAAAATACACATGCTGAATTATAAAAATGAATTTTAATCTAAAAGGGGTTTGTATAAATTATTGGCTCGTGTGAAAGAGGTCTCCTAAACAAATACCCTGGTGAGGCTCTGCATTGTTAAATGCTGTGTCTTGTTCTTCATTGTAACATTTGCTGGGAAAGATTGTTTGCTGAGCATTTTGCAATTCAAGTGCTTCACTCCCTGTGCTGTGACCAAAGAGTGAAAGTGAAGCTTTGAAAGCCTCAGGGGTGCATTATTTGCACAACTGCAACTTTATGGCCTAATGAGCTGGGGTTAGGGGTTATCTGCCGTGTGGGTCGTACAACACATGATCCCCAAGAGCAAACATATGTATAAGGTCATCAGGAAAACCCATGGACTACAACAACCATTCAGTTCCATAGGACTTGCACAATATCATAACAATCTCTTATGGCCATCAATCAGAGAATGTCTGTTTGTACTGAGATGATTGTCATCTCCAATGGATGATCATGAGACACATGTCAGTGGTATACTCGGTATGCCGACTCGTCTCTTCGCTGATGGGTTTAATGAAAAGACAGTATGTTGACCTCACAAACATATTGCGTGTCTATCTGCGAATCTCAATGAGGATGCAAATTAAGTGAAACAAAAAAAAATGTGGATTTTTTTAAATAACACATAGTTGTTGTTGCTCTTGCCATGGTGGCTGTGGACGCAGATGTTTGTGTGCTCCTTCCTTGTTATATATATAATTTTAAAAAATTATAATGCTTTAAGAAATATTACAACTGCACATATATATATATATATATATATATATATATATATATATATATATATATATATATATATATATATATATTGTTACAGTTGTGGGGTAGATGGAGGAATTTAATAGGGAACGTAGAATTAAATAGAGTTCTTTAGTCCATGGACGTGTATGACACATCTCAATGTAATAAAGTATGGAGACTGTGAGCTTAAGTGTTACGTGTCACCACACGGGGTTGGGGGGGGGGGCGGTGCGGTGTTAATTAGCTAGGGAGTAAGAATAAGTTCTCACAGTATGTGATTGCCCACCTGTAACCTGTTGCTACATTTTTGCATATACAAGCGAGCCAAACTTGCCGAGCAGGCAGAAGCCCTGCCTCCAAGGGTGACGGAAGGCGAAGTCACGACCCCGAGGCTGATGATTGATGGGCGTGATGTCAGAAACTAGCCAAACGTGCCGAGCAGGTGGAGGCCCTGACTTCCCGGGTTTTGTGTGAGCAGGCCATGCCCCGGAGGCGGAGGATTGATGGGCGTGACGTGAGAAGCATGAGGAGGAAGATGGCGTGGGAGCCATCAGATTAAATAGGACGGAGAGTGGAGAGATTAAGAGAGTGCACACACAAAGTCAGAGTTGAGTTCAGGGGAGGAATGGTTCAGTGCGGAGAGAGGGACGCACGTGGTCAAGAGAGAACGTAGCTAGGGGATGGCTAGTAAGAACGGGGCTTTACGGCTGGCTTTCCTTTGACGCATGAAGAAGGTGGCACAATTCTTGTATTCATGTTGAGGCGATTTGGCTCACGTGGTGAAGCAAAACGCTGGCCTTTGGCTTTTGGTTGGGTCATGAGGAATGGACCCTGAGCCTCATGTATGTCAAACAGGGGCCATGTATGAGCCTCATGTAATATGTATGTCAAACTGTTGCCTTCATGTTGGATTTGAACCTGCAATCTTAGTAACATCTGGTGAGTAATATAACCACAACTCCACCAGAACATTCATCCATCTATTTATATGTTCGGCCATCCGACCCCCCCCCCCGCCCCCCTTCCCTGGGAGACGGGGTTTTATAATGGCGTGTGTGTGTCTTTCTATCTGTCCATCTGACCAGTCCATAACTTGTTTTTTAACCGTGTGAGTGAAAATAAATTTTTTATGCAGCCTGTAGCTACTGGTTGCATCATTGTTGGGGGTGCAGGTGTGCCGCTAACGCAGTGCCCCCAATCGCTAAGTACTTATAAAACCATTTGAGCTTTTGTCATAAAATTTTCATCAAGCCTTTATTTTGAGAATATGGAGAAAATAATTAATAATAGGCTCAATTGTGAAAGGGCAAAGTCATCTATATATATATATATATTACTAAAACTCTCATCTTGCATATATATATATATATATATATATATATATATATATATATATATATATATATATATATATATATATATATACATATTGTTGTAGATTCTCGCCCGTTCGGCGTGCGCATGACCTTTTCAACCGAATCCAGGCCACGCGTCCACCGAACGCGCAATCCAGTCGTAGCTTCCAGATCAATGCCGAAACCCAGCTACGGGTGTTGTTAACCACACCATAGATTAGCCAACTCTTCTGTCCACGCGACAGTGTCAATCGCCGAATTATCGATGTACCTAATTATTCGCGCAGACAGAAATGCCGGGGATCTGCACCTCAATGGAGCCTGCACGAAAACGACCCGCTTAAGCAGCTCGTTCCATTTGCGATTGCCGAGCGGTTATATATCGCCAAGCCCCATCGGACCCGATTATCTTATCGGTGTTAAAAAACAGCGAACATTCCGAACGCTCCATGGCAGTCAATGTGAGGAAGGGACGCAACGAGCAGGTGACATTTAACAATGGGGAACATTTATTTGAACACAGGCATGCAAGAAATGAATGAATGGGGATAGGGGACAGGACACGAGCAAAAACCTACAGCCAAGTTCCATTATGAAATGTAAAGCAAATACAACACAGGCACTTAACAGTTTCCTACTTATTAGACGGGCCCACAAACACTCATACGCACACACACACCCAATAAATGGTGGCTGATGCCTTTAATAAGGACTTCAACTTCGAGGACAGATGAGCTGAAACCCAGAACCGATCTAGAACCTCTCCACCTCGTGTGGTCTTCAAGCTGCTTGGACCCGGGCTCCAGCGAGAGCGAGCTGGATCCAATCGCCGTGATTCTTCCCGGGCTCCAGCGAATCCTCTCGCGCTTCCGAACACGTGCTGGTGAGACGAGGCGCTCATCCTTCCCGTCCATACGTCGCTTCCTCGAAGAACCACCTCCAAGATGAGGCCGAGGAGTCGCACCAAGCCGGGAGCCAAGCGGAGAACAAAGAGCTCCGAGCCGAGCAACCAGCTCAACTCTCTTCCGATGAACAAAGCCTCTCACAACACGAACCGATAACAAGAAGCAACCATCACCAGCTCGAGCCGAGCAACCAGCTCAACTCTTTCCCGATGAACAAAGCAGCTGACTCTCTTCGACGAACCAAGCCAGAGCCCAAAAAGCGAACCGAGCCAAGCAGAACCCGAAGGCCTGCTGAAAAGCCTTCAAAAAGCCTCCAGAAAGCCTCGACCCTAACCCGAGCCAAGAAGCCGAAGCTTACTCAACCAACCTCAAAAAAGCAGAGGATCTCTTCCTTATCCTCCTCCACCCCTCCCCCGCTCCCGGCGTGACTCATGCCCTCATGCTCCATCCCCCGCTCAACCACGGGTGGGAGAGAGTTGTTTACGTCCTGTGATTCAGGACGGGAGGGCTCTTCTTCCTCTTCGTAGAAGAGGGGGAGGGGCATCTTCCTTTGTGTTGTGATCGCTCCCTAACTATTAAATTAAATCACAGCGCATCTAATTGATTTCTGCCCATTAAACAATGGAAGGTGAGCTTTCTATGGAACATGCACTTATCGACATAACTGAGCTAAAGGAACCTGGATGTTGTGTGCGATCGAATTCCAAATTCTTAACTATATATATATGTATGTACATATATTGGGTGTCGCGAGAATACCGTTATTCTCAGGTTTTCCGTCTGTCTGTATGTTGTATGTAATGGACAGCTCTGGAGGCCAGAGGATTCAACTGATTTTGATGAAACTTGACAAGTAGGTTCATACCAGGATCTAGTTGTATGCTTTTGAGCACCATTGCCATGGACGCCACCGTTGCCGAGCAACAGGACTTTGAAATTTTTGAAAAATCCTAAAAAAATTATTTTTCGAAAATCAAAATTCGGCTTTCGCACTTTTATGCGTACTATAATAAACCTCTTTGTCAAAAAATTTCAGCCCGATCTGTCAAAAACTATGACGTATGCAATTATGTAGCGACCACCCATGTTGCCTACCGGCTTGTGTGTGTGTGTGTATATATATATATATATATATATATATATATATATATATATATATATATATATATATATATATATATATATATATATATGTTCTCAAAAATACAGCCAAAACGGTACACAATAGCGCAAAAATTTTCGGGCCACCTTTCTCAACATTCGCCTGCGGTGTGCAGTATCAAGTTTCGTTAAAATCTGGCAACGAAAAAATTATTAAACAAGTGGTGCCAGGAAACAACAAATCCCGCCCATTTAAGGCATAAAGTTATTTTGGGGATCAAATTTAAATTTGATACATCCTTAACCTGAATGTTGATTATAAGGAATAGAATAAGGGATATTTTCGTCTTAGTTTGAAGTCAATTAAACCATTTTAGACGAAGTTATGAGCGAAAAAAGATGTTGACCTTTCAAGGCCAGGTCAGGTCAAAGTTCATGGTGTCAAATGAAAGCCAACAAATGACTTGATATAATTTATGTCTTCCATAGTAAACACGCATATTCCTAACCTTTTTTGATTTATAATGGAAAATATGTAATCCTAACCATGACCCCCAAAACTTCGGACCCTACCGATCTTCACAAATATGCATTTTTCACGATAGGAATGGGTAGGATTATAAGTGACAAATAGAATAAGGTTCACTCTAAGCTTAGTTTGAAGTAAATCAGATCATTTTTGACGAAGTTATGAGCAAAAAACGATTTTGATCTTTTTGTGACCTTGACCTTTGACCCAATTGGACCCAAAAGTTAATGGGGTCGTCCAAAGTTCATCGCCCACCTGTGTATTAAAATTCATAGTGTTTGCTAAAGCCGTTTTGTCGTAAAGTTGCTAACAGACAGACAGACAGACAAACAAACAGACAAACAAACCGGACGATTACAATATCCCGCTCCCTCCCTCCGGGGGGCGGGATAAAAATCAATTCCCTATTCAGTCAAGTACTCTTCGGGAGAATTTGATCAATGCAAACAACCTCAGCGGTTTAGTTCGCTGGAGCTATCTTTTTTTCTTGAAATGATTTTTTTCATCAACCGCTGTCACAATGGGAACCCAACAGGTTCACGGGTCGTCTAGTAGTAACTAAAAATAGCCATGTTAGTCCAGCAGCAGCATGTTAAGTGCCCACTGCGAGTTTGTTTTCGCCTTGGAGATGAGTTCCCTGGTGGTTTCTGGGGGAAAGTCAATTACATGGACGCTCTCCTCCCTGTAAACTGTTTATTTCTCGGCAGGAAAAATGATCAAAAGTGTTCAGGGTTTCTTCTGTAATTTCTTTTTTTGATTACAATGTTTGAATACGAAAATAGTTTTGACAAACTACACATGACTGAATACATTCTCCCTTCCTCCTCTTCCATGTTACCTCCCCTCCTCTACTCTACTCCATCCTCCTCTCTCAACACCCCCATCCTCTATTCCCTCCACTCTCACCTCACCCCTTCCTTCTCACCTCACCCCTTCCCTCCACTTGGAAACAGAGATGGATCTTTTTGACTCATATAAAATTGAGCTCACTCATAATATCCACCTCTTATGATTAGGTAACTGATAATGATAATGGTAGATAATGACAGCGTGTCAAGCGTGAGACGCCCCATTTTATTCATCGCTTGGTGTGTCTTTCTGGGCCATCACTTTGTTACCAATTGAGCTTTTTTTTTATCAAATCTTCAACAAACCCTTATTACGAGAATATGGAAAACACAAATGAACAAAATGTTCAAATATACAGTACATATGTTTATTTATTTGGTCTATTTCAAGTACCTAAGTTTGTTTTGACTACATACTGTGCAAAGCAGATTAGCTTTGCCTTTTGGGATGCTTTCTCATTTTGGTTATGTTATTACTAGCCATAGAGGCCTGTGAGTGAAAATAAGGCACACATAATAAGTGAATCATTATTTTAATGCCTTGCCTTTTAAAACTGAATGACATTACACGAGCAAACTTTTCTGGATTTGTGCACCAAAGAACAAAGCAGCTGCAGTGGGTATGAAACACCCTTTTGAGATTGTGCCAATCAGCTTGGAAAGTAATGTCTTGTGAACACCTTTTATGCTAGCTATATAGAGCATTCGCAATTCATTTCAACACCTAGCCAGTAACACTCGTGACATCGATCACATATCATTATTGTATAATGATCACAGGAAACTAGCGACAGTTTCAACATTTTACATTTGGATGAGATCAAAGCTTTGCCTTTTAAGCTGTGATCCCTTTTGAAAGACAAAGCCTTTTTTGTGCTTTGCCACTGAACACCAAATTAGCATTTTATGCAAACAATTTCGGTTTATTTACTGCACAATGCACGAATGACACATTGATGGCTTTGAAGCAGATTGAGATTGTAATTGATTATTATGAAGACAAGTCTGAAGACGACGATGGTTCACGAGCGGTATTTGACGATGTAGATTGTTTCAGAAGTCAAGGATGAGACAATGTGATAATGTTTGACCAAGTTATAAAAATGATCAACATGATGTGGAACGGGTGACAGGTTATTACCTGCAAAATGTCGAAAACCCGGTTTCGTTCAACAACTTCAAAAATTTGACCTTTGCATAACCTTTAAAGGTCACAAAACAATGTTGTGGACATTAAAATAAGGAAACAGGGATAGGTGCTATAGCTTACTGGAGTTAGTTCGTCGAAGAAGGTCGAAAACCGGTTCGATTCCCACAACTTTGAAAATTTGACCTTTGTGAACTTTAAAGGACAAAGGTCAAGGATTATGACCTTTGGTGCAAAACTTCCTCTGGAACATTCCAGGAACAATATAACGTCATATAGGCTATATGGCATTTCGCACTCCTCGGATTATCCATACTTTGATGAAATCAGCATAAAAACAAACTTGAAGGGGGCGCCACGGGCAAGGTGTTGGAGATGGAGCAAAATGGTTTCAAGACTTTAGGTGGGGAATGACCTCAAGATTATGCATAAAAAATATTGTCATCCAAGCTCTCAAAGTTTGGGTGGTCGTATGATTTTTATGTCCAAAAATTTTCTAAGTTCGTGACCTTGTGGCCTTGACCTTGGGACGAAAATGAAAAATCGAGCTCCGTGGGGCTATGCATGTGCCATTGGACTAAACAAATACCAAAACCCCTGCCAGATTCGACAAACCCCCTAGGAGAAGATGCAAATTGAAATCGGCTACCCCCTAAAAACACAATTCGCAATTTTCTAAGTCCGTGACCTTGTGGCCTTGACCTTGGGACGAAAATGAAAAACCGAGCTCTGTGGGGCTATGCAGGTGCCATTGGGCTAACCAAATATGGAACCCCCTGCCAGATTCGACAAACCCCTCGGAGAAGAAAAAAATTTACGTCAAAATTCGCAATTTTCTAAGTTCGTGACCTTGTGACCTTGACCTTGGGACGAAAATGAAAAATTGAGCTCTGTGGGGCTATGCAGGTGCCACTTGGCTAACCAAATACCAAAACCCCTGTCAGATTCGACAAACTCCCTCGGAGAAGATGCAAATTGAAATCGGTTTCCCCCTAAAAACACATTTTTTGGGCGTGGCTCCGCCCATAATGGGCGCACCATGCCCATTTTCAGGAAAACACAACGAGATCATGATATAAACCTCCCACTAAAATTTTATCAGGATCGGATCAAAACCCACGAAGCTATGCTCGGGAAAGGCGGACAAGCCGGTAGGCGGACAAGGGTAGTCGACTACCCAATAGAACCTGACCCAATGGGCCCGTTTGATGGGGAATGACCTGAGGATTAAGCACAAGAAAATTCATGATTCTTGCTTCAAGGGTTAATGCTGCAGATTGTTTTTTCATTAAAATACCCCCACATTTGGAGGTTTTTTGGCTGCTGCTAGGCAACGGAGGGGTCCATAGCAACGGTTCTTTCTCACACATAACTATGACATACCCTGAACCTACCATACCAGTTTCATGTATATCTGACTCATAGCCTCTGAGATATAACGAACTTCGTTTTTTTATTGTTTTCGACCACGGTTCATTCAAAGTCTATCTTCTCCGACTGGAAATTTTTGACAATATGGCTGAATGTACTGCCCACAGTCGCTCGTGGCCCGATTTTTGATTTCGAAAAAATATTTTTTTTAATGATTTTTCAAAATTTCAAAGTCCCGTTGCTTGGCAACGGTGGTGTTCATAGCAACGGTTCTCATTTGCACACAACTAGGTCATGGTATGAACCTACCAACCAAGTTTCATTGAAATCGCCATTGTATTAACGGAGCACTGGACCGATCAGAGGGACAGACAGACAGACAAACATATCGATGGAAAAACTGATAATAAGGGTAGAACAAATTTCAAAAAAAAAATTTTTTTTTAATTGTTTTTTTCGACTGTATCGACTACCCAACAGACAGACATACAGACTGACAGACATACAGACAGACAGACAGACACACAACAATAACGAATATAGTGGTCACTTATTTTTTTCGTGAACCAATTAGTTGCCATTTATTACCTCTGCCACCAAAGGTGGATGGGGGTTATGGTTTCACCCCTGCCTATCTGTCTGTCTGCTTGTTTGGGAACAGCATATCTCAAAAAGTTGTAAACGGATTCCGGCAAAATTTGGTGGAGAGCTTGGGTATGTGACACAGATGAAATCATTGTATTTTTGTGAAGATCTGAATCCGGATCTGGATCCTATAATTTTTAAAGTAATTTTTCACCATGGAGAGATAGAGCCAAAAACAATATATAGCATGATATCTCAAAAAGTTATGGATGGATTCGGACGATACTTGGTGGACGAGTTGGTTAGGTGACAATAACAAGCCAATTCGATTTTAGTTCAGGTCCAAATCCAGATCTGGCCTATCAGTGGGATACAAAACGTAAACTAATCAGCCTGGCGAAGGTATGTGCTCTACTGAGTGCCTTTCTCGTTGTTCAGAAACTTGTATTTCAATCTTTTTTGATTGAATTTTAATTTGCTGCCACCAGCTATTTGCTGTTCATTCATGGTGCAAAACCCTGCATCTCCTGTCAACTGACACAAGGACCAAAGGCAGTCAGTGCTTCACGTTGAATGCAAACGAATTTTGAAACACATGGGACAGTCGGCAAAGTTAATTCATTGCCAGCAATTTTAAGGATGATTGCTTCCTAATTCCTGAAAAGACATAACAGGGTGAGATTCAAGGACAGATATCGAGAAATATAAACACGAGAGATGATTTCATATAAAGAGCCAAACCACTGATAGGAGATAGGAAGCTTCTGACCCTAACCCTGAAAAAGAAATGTCAGATGGCACAATAAAAAGACAGTTTGCAAAACGATATTACACACCAGTGGTCCACAAAATCATGACAGATTATCTGACCGATGGTGGCACATTGGTGGACACAGACCTTTAACATATGAAAAGTGTATCTCCAGGTTCGGCCCAATAATCTAGCCTTATTAAAGTAACTATCGAGGATGAACTATCCAGACAGTAAAATAAAGTGATGCCCTGTGAAAGGGAAAGGTGCATGAGTTAGGACCGATGCAAGAAATTAAAGATAGGGTGGAAAACAGGGAACAAGAAGCAGCTAATGGAACTGGATGGAATGGTGGAGAAAATAAAAACAGTCCAAAGAGAGGAGGAAAAGGGAGTGTGTTTGAAGCTTACAGGGAAGTGGGTAAAATTTCCATAACTTTTGGTTTCGAGTACAGTTCTTAATATGGAGATAACCCTGGTGGATATCACAGGCATGAATTAGGAATGGGCTGACAGGATTGCCTTGAGGTATGCACACTCGCCTCTAAACTGTCTAACCTGGGTTCGAATTCCAACCCAGCTATAAACTGTCATCCTGGTATTTCACAGGCAGGGTGATTCATCAATGTGTGTGCTGTCCCTCCAATGGACATTATACGGACCACCCGTCTGCCAGCATTCATTGGTGGGCATTAAAGATCCCATGATGTCCTTCGTGAAGAGTAGGTGAGCTATTGCCGGCACCCTGAACAAATTACAAGTTCCTGCCCTCACCTACAGAGGGCAGTGCATCAGTGGAGTAGCCACGTCCTCAGCCAATGATGCTACCCCGCAGCCTCATGCTGCGTACAAAAGAAAAATAATTAGCAAGGGAAATGAGGAAGGGGTTAATGTGGGGATTCAGGGCTATCTATGCTTTGAGTCGCATCTATTGCAGTGTATATTGCAATAAATTTGGAAATTAGATCTCTTTCCCAACCCTACCAATGGCCAATACTCCTATCCCCGAAGATCTCCCAAAATGTCCAGTT
>NC_140971.1:87544189-87549189 GCF_056783735.1 Eptatretus burgeri
TATTTGCCCATTCTTCTGCACAAAACTGTTCAAGCTCAGTCAATTTGCATGGGGAGCGTTGATGGACAGCAATCTTCAAGTCATTGCACCGATTTTCTGTTGGATTTCGGTCGGGGCTCTGACTGGGCCACTCAAGGACATTTATCTTTTTGTTCCTTAGCCACTCCATTGTCGCTTTAGCTGTGTACTTCGGGTCATTGTCTTGCTGAAAGGTGAACTTCCGTCCAAATTTCAGCTTTCTTGCAGAGGGCAGCAGGTTTTCCTCTCGGATTTTTCTGTATTTTGCTCCATCCATTTTCCTTTCTCTCCTGAGAATTGCCTCGGTCCCTGGTGATGAAAAACTTCCCCGTAACATGATGCTGCCACCACCATGCTTCACAGTAGGGATGGTGTTCTTTGGGTGAAGTGCTGTGTTGGGTTTGTGCCAAACGTAACATTTTGCATTCAGGCCAAAAAGTTCCATCTTGGGTTCATCAGACCACAAACCTTTTTGCCACATGGCTTCAGAATCTCCAGTGTTTTTTTTGCATCCCTCAAACGGTACTCAAGGTGGGGTTTTTTGAGTAATGACTTCCTTCCTGCTACCCTACTATGCAAGCCAGACTTGTGGAGTGCTTGCGATATTGTTGTCACATGCACACAGTGACCAGTCTTTGCCATAACGGCATGTAGATCTTTCAAAGATTCCATTGGCCTCTTGGTGGCCTCTCTGATCAGTCTCTTCCTTGCTTGGTCATCTAGTTTGGAGAGACGGCCTGATCTTGGCAGGGTCTTGATTGTAACATACGCCTTCCATTTCTTAACGATCATCTTGACTGCACTTCAAGGGATATTCAAGGCCTTTGAAATAGTTTTATACCCATCCCTTTATCTGTGCCTTTGCACAGCGTTATCGCAGAGGATTTTTGAAAGCTCTTTGGGTCTCATGGTTGAGTCTTTGCTGTGAAACGCACTACCCAGCAGAGGATAACTTTCAGGAACAGCTGATTTTATTCTGAAATAATCAGAATCACTACAATTTAACACAGGTGGAGGAAAATTAACTTGGTCTGTGATTGGTTACACCTGAACTAATTTACAATTGCTATTAACTCAAGGGGTGGACACTTACACAACAAAGATATTCCAGGTTTGTATTTTTAATTGATTTTCTGAAATTTGGAGAATTTGTTTTTCACCTGGAAGTTGTGGGTTAATTTTATTTGATTTAACACTTTTGTGTCTATTTGTGGGATATTGTTTCAACAGGTTAAGGGTATTCCCATGGGTGGGAATTGCAGCCC
The DNA here is from genome assembly GCF_056783735.1 of Eptatretus burgeri. Lineage (NCBI taxonomy): Eukaryota > Metazoa > Chordata > Myxini > Myxiniformes > Myxinidae > Eptatretus > Eptatretus burgeri. Next base: position 87,545,473 of record NC_140971.1, read on the forward strand.
CATACTAGCAGACATTTTTCTTATTTTCAGGGAGATTTCATTGATGCAGAAACTGATGAAGGAGAAAAAAATTAGGATTCGATAAAATATTATCTCGTACATGTCGTCACAAAGATTATATTGGTGTGGTTAACTGTATTTTTTTTGATCAACACTTTACCTTGACGACACCCCCCTTACACAGCCCCTCCATCTAACCATAGACTCCGTCTGTCATTCAAATCTTCAAACTGTCAAGAACAACCGATTTTAATATGCTGCACTGCGTATCTTAGCAATCGCCAAATAAATTATTTTAATGCTTATTAACCTCCACCACTGAAGCAGAAGGAGGTTATGTTTTCTCCTCTTCTTGTTTGTTACTTGCAAAATCGAAGATTTTTCAAGTATATTGGTTGGTCGATTTTGTTATTCTGTCTGTCTGTCTGTCCATCTGTCTGTCTGTTTGTCACCTGCAGGTCACAGTTTTAAACCGATCTTCACGAAACTTCACCACATGGTCGAGTTTGTCAGAAGGAAGAAGCTTATTGTTTTTGAGGTCAAAAGGTCAACATAGGCCAAAGGTCAAGAACTTTGGTGAGATTTCTAAAATCCTCATTTTTCATCTGATTGACTTGAAATTTGAAGAGGATTTATATTTCAGGTCACTGAATTCAACCAGCCAATTATTTTTAGGTCAAATTTGTATGATGGATTTTGCAAGTTTGGTGCTCTGCACGTCTTCTTGTTGGGTTGCCGAAATAGGTGACCTTTGTTGTCAGTAATTCTGTCTGTTTGTTTGGATGTTTGTCATCAGCATAATTGGTAGTAAACGAAAATTGTGTATGAATGTATGTGTCTGGTGGGTGGATTTTGACCAAACTCGGGTGGTAGGTACATCTTATGACCTCGTGCTTTGGAAATTGTGATGGTTGCTAGGGACGCTTTGGTTCCCGAGCAACAACCAAAAAAACCTTCAAAACAAATCAATTCCGAAAGCCATTATCCCACGTAGGGTCATGAAATTTGGCACGAATAATCTACAGGTGATGCTCTATCAAATATATTATGGTTTTTGTGATATATGGAATACTTTACCCGCAGCGCCCCCTACAATTAGGGTATGTATGAAAATTGGCGAAAATTGAAGGCCCCCTAGCGACCAGGTGAGTGCATTGATACGAATGAAACTTTGCAGGTTCATGGTACTCAATGAGTACTACAACTTTGCCTCAGGAAATATTGACCGATTTTGCTTAGGTCAGGGGTCAAAGGTCAATTAGTGCAAAAATCGATAATATGCGAGAGCTGGAGGTGCCTTGGCACCAAATGCTACTCCTCCTATGGTCATTGTCAGATGGTCATGAAAATTCACACGAATCATCTGGAATACATTGTGCACAAACAATCGAGCTGGATTTTCGATTTAGATCTTTGTTGACCCACAGCACCCCCTCGAACTTTGGGGATTTCCGATTTCAAACCGCATTTTCGGTACTTTTCATTCAAATGGATACCGAGTAGTTATCAGTAGATGGAACTGGATGAGATTTGATATGCATAATCTTAAGGTGATTCCCTATCCGCTATATGACATCCATTTTGCTCTTTATCTTATAGTTTCCATGCTCAGTGACCCATCGCTGCTTACCAGCTTGTCTTTCTTTCTGTCTGTCTGTCTGTCTGTGAAAAGGATATCTTAAGGAGTGGTGGATGGATTCGGATGAAACTTGGTGGACATGTTGGGTGTGTGACAATGAAGAATTGATTCAATTTTGGTGAAGATCCAAAACCGGATCCGCATCTGACAATTTTTTAAAGTGAGTCTTCACCATTGAGAGAAGGGCCAAAAACGATATAGTACTGTGTAGCATGATATTTACCTTCACCACTGAAGGTGAAGGAGGTAATGTTTTCACCCTTTTCTGTCTGTTTGTCTCTGTGCAGGATAACCCAAAAAGTTGTGGACGGATCCGTATGAAATTTTGTGGACAGGTTCGGTGGGTCGCAAGGACGAATTGATTAGATTTTGGTGAAGATCCAGATCCGGATCTGATGACTAGAAATTTTAAAGTAATTCTTCACCAGTGAGAGATCGGGCTAAACTGATATAGAGCACGATATCTCAAAAAGTTGGGGACAGATTCGGATAAAACTTGGTGAACAAGTTGTGTATGTAGCAAGGACGAATTGATTGGATTTTGGTGAAGATCTGAATCCGAATCTGGATACGAGATTTATTTAATTTTTAAAGTGATTCTTCACCATTGAGAGATGGGGTCAAAAACGATATATAGCATATTTCAAAAATGTATTGGGCCAGATATGTTCTTGTGGATCAAGCATTGCATGGCAGAGGTATGCACTCTACCGAGCGCCCTTTCAGTTCAAAAATGTATTGGGCCCAATATGTTCTCGTGGATCAGACATTATGTGGCGGAGGTATGTGCTCCACCGAGTGCCCTTCTCGTTCATAGGTAGTAATACTTTAAATAAAAGTACTAATTAAAGAAATTTTAAGAGGGATATCGCATTGCTGTGTTGACTGACTATTTGAACACAACTTTGAGGATGTGAGTCCATTGATGTTGAGTAATCTACTGATGTGGACCTGTGACCGGGGTTGTGGATCCACCGTTTGGAGAGGTTCTGGGCTGAAAGGATCGAAACCTCGATGATAAACGGTGCCCAGCTGATGATCCGTGCAGTTGGGAAATCAGGAAATTGCTTATAAGTTAAGGTTATAACTGTGTGTGTGTGTGTGTGTGTGTGTGTGTGTGTGTGTGTGTCTGTGTGTGTGTCTGTGTGTGTGTCTGTGTGTGTGTCTGTGTGTGCTGTTACGTCTGGCTTCCCTCTTGGAACTATGGTGCAGTAATTGGTCTTTCTTTTGATTACGATGTGTAAATAAAGGTGGAAAATGTCTGATTTAATGCAATTTCATTCCAGGCAAAAAGGCAACAAAAGGTGAAAAATTTGAAAGTGGGTGTAGACTTTCTATGGGCACGATTTTTAAATAAATACATAGATTTATATATCTATTGAGTCCTCCCATGCTCTTATAGCCAAAGAAGCTGCATAAAGCAACCATGAACGGCCACCAAAGCAAGCCCTTTGCTGTTTCAAACCCTTCCCAGAGTTCCTTCACAGCTGTAAAGACATTCACAAATAGTAAACACAACAATCCTAACGCTACGTACCCCCTCAGCTGCCAGACCGGTTTCATCGCTTATTGGAGAATCATCAGCAACAGCACGGACAGAAATGCTTATCAATGAGGCTCCCAAGCATGTATCATGTGGAAACATCAAAATGCATTTCTGTCTGCGCTGTGCGCGCGTGTGTGTGTGTGTGTGTGTGTGTGTGTGTGTGTGTGTGTGTGTGTGTGTGTGTGTGTGTGTGTGTGTGTGTGTGTGTGTGTGTGTGTGTGTGTGTGTGTGTGTGTGTGTTCTGGCGCCTGTCCTTGATTAAATTAAGAGTCCACAAGAATTATATCGGGATAACTCTGCTCTGTGTCTGCTTTTGTAAGTTGCTTGTATTATTGCCGCACCTTTTCACATTTCTTCCTGTTCCTGCGACAGACAACAATAAACAATACTCACTGTGCCACATACCTCTCCTCGCCTTCCTGTTAATAAATCCTTTGTAGTGTCCCCAGCTCGTTTTTGTCTTTTCTTTCATTGATCCAGCATGGTCCCTATCCTAACTGAGCGGGACTTTATTCCCAACGATCCGTTCCTT
>NC_140971.1:87554189-87584189 GCF_056783735.1 Eptatretus burgeri
TGCCTGCACTCTGTCTGTGTCGCTCTTACAAAAATCTCCTGTGATTTCTCATGAGATCAGAAAGAAATCTTAGGAGATTTTCATCAAGTCTTATGGGAGCTTTTTATAAGAAGTATTCTATAAATACCTCCATTACATTGTATTCTGAAAGTGGCCTGTCTTCTCCAAAATTCGACAATCATCTCCTTTGTTCTGTCTTCTGCAATTACCTGCATTTTAAATGTATACTGTGTGCGTGTGTAATACTTTTGTAAAGACCTGTTATTATCGTATCACGTCAATCCATCTCAAAAGTTCTTCCAACCTTGCAGATATTTCAAACACTGTTGTTGGCATCTCCACATTGCTATTCATTACATGAAGCGTTACCGCTAAACATCATGGGACACGATTTTGAAAATGCAAAACGAGCCTACTGTTTGTGTGTTGCCCTTTCAAATGAAGGTCATATGTACTAAGAGGAGGACATAGAAGTGAGAGCCAAGAATATGAGTTTGGGGTGGGGTGGAGGTAACCATTTCAGCAGATGCTGCTGCATGACTCCAATTGCAAATGACTGGCCCTTGGCACAGTGGATGCACTCTGGGAGCAGTAGCAGCACACGGAGTGGAATAGTGGGGTCAGGTAAAGTAGCCTTTAGAACGTCTGCAACATGTAACAGCACGGTCGAAGCGCAGATTCATGGAGAGACAGAAACGTCGGCGATGATCAATCATCACTTGTATTGCATTCTTGTTGATATTGCAGTGTTGTAGTATAGTCAAGGCTTCTTTTATGGGATATTGCTCAAATATCCATGATTTGTGTCGGTGGTTCTTCCATCCCATGCAAGACTGAGTACATGTTTGCTGTAACTGTTGCTGCCAGATGAATCGACTTCAAAAGTTGAATGAACTCCTCAATTCTCAACCATCATCTGTCTTGATTGTACGACTGAGACTTTCAAAATATATAACTTTCTCCAAATCCTACCCCCCCTCCCCCCACTCCGAATGAAGTGACCCCACTCAGCTCCACCCACGGCAAACTTGAAGTGGCCATATGGAAGGGGTTTTTGGGGGGGGGGGTGCAAATACATAAATACATATTCAAGTGTTCAGAGCAACTTCATTATTTACGCCTTACCGTAGTACAATCGTACTTCAAGTACCCTGTAATATATCCTTTGTTATCTTCAGTCACCATCTTTTCAGGCATCACAGTCCATTCCTGGAGCCAATGTTCACACAATTGGAAGTCCTTTGTCAGAAGAACGAGCAGGTGATTTGTCACAAAACTTTGAAAGAGCTCACTGATATGGCATTGGTGGCCTTTCATCATGTTTAAGTGGACAATTGAGAAATCTAAAAAATGTCAGATAGTTCCAAGTCAGTGAAATAAGGATCAAGAATAAGATATAACCTGATGCTTCACCAAAACACACAAGGCATGGCCACATGTAAATGGAGCATTACTGTGCAAAAGAAAACTTCCTGGAACCACAATTCTGAGCAATGGTGTTTAACCTTTGACTGTAGCTATTGTAGGACAATATTTAAGTGTTGCTGAGAATAAGTTTGATATCCTGGGTCGAACACACTGTGCACTATTAAATGATTCTGACTTTTTTTACATTTTCCTCGGAATTTATTGCCACGTCTGTTCTTATATAAAGATAGGTTTAATCACCTTCTGAATTACCTGATCTGTGCGTTTCCAATTATGAGATGAGAAATTATATTTTAATCGTCAGAAAATTAGCTTTTTGGATGCAAAGACACGTAATAGTGGCTTTTTGATCGCTTCACGCTTATGGGAATTTAATATATATTTCAAGCAAGTTGAAGATATTTTTTCTTGTACCATCCTGGTGTTTACTTTGGGGAAGCTAACCTACTGCTTGAGGTGACATGGTGCAGAAAGCTGATAACTGCTCACATTGTCATGGATGAGCAGATGGAAAATATCAAGTCAGAAATATAATTGGGGCAACATTCAGATAATGAATGGCATGAGGTCTGACTTTGAAAGTCCCACATTGGAACAGATCATTTTTGTAATCCACCAGAATATGAATGGAATATACCCCAAATATATACACTTTTTAGATTCATTCACAATTGTAGGCATATGGAGGAGCAAAATAACAGAGGGCAACAGGTTTACAGTCTGACAATGGTTAAAGGGGAACTGGCAGACAAAAACCCACAGATAAATAGCAAAGGAATAGTTGAGTAGCAAGAATGAAAGTGTGAGAAGAAGAAAAGGGAGCCTGGTAAGCAAGAGTTGAAGAGATCAGAGGTTGGTCTGGGAGAAAGTACGAAGTGATGATGGACAGCACTCTTATCAGGCTGGAGGGAAGAGCAGGAGGAAATAGACACAGGTAGTCAGTTCTGCAGGTGAGTGAGGTTCCACATCGCACACGATGCGTCATGCTCACAGTGTTGCGTTGCATTACGTTCCATCGAAGAGTCATGCAAAAACAGCGATTCAGAGCATATTCAGCAACAAAAAGCACTGGAGGAGAAATGAAAAGTTAACAACCTCTGTTGTTCATTACACCACTGTGATCTGTGCATCAGCAGACATGATTTCTTTCCTTCACAGCCACCAAAATGTTATCATTATTTCCCACTTTCCATTCAAAGCCAATGCATTGAATCCGTGTGTCTGCACAGGTCTTGTTCCTTAACCGCAGACAAGTGCCTTCAACAAATGACATTTATCTCACATCAAAGTATATAATAGCCTGAAGCATGGAATATTAACACATCCGATACCTATTTGTACATTTACGAACATTTCATTGCTGTCAGTAATGCTTTGATTACACAAAAGGCCACACGGGCAATATAAATGTATTTCAAATTTTCCCATGAGCAGTATTCCAAGTAAATATTAATGCATGTGCTGGACTGAAGGACTTGCCCCATAGACTAATCTCCATAAACCGTGAAAATGGAATTACAGTGTTGTATAAAGAGGAATGTCCCCAACAGCACCGTTTGATCGTACAAACCAAGAAGAAAATGCATCATCTCATGAAATCATAGGGCAATCAGGCACAGCTTTCACTCATGGCCCGTAGACCAGGCCGAGATGCTGTCAGCGTTCCATGTGGTAAGTATTAGCTTCTCCTCACCTGTGAGCTGCGAGTGAAAGATTCACCGATTACGGTACTGCACGATTTGATGAAAACCTGTTCCAACTCTCCTGATCGGCCTTTGTCTGGAGAGGCTGTAGCTTAAGAATGGTCTAAAGGGAAAAGATGGATCTGTCACTGGGTGTCAAAGGAACCAAGTGACTCTATTCATCATTGAGGATATTTGTAATGAGTTGTTATGAAAGGTTGCCTGATTGGCATGACAGATGTGAAGGTTTTGTATAAATAAGCTCCACCGATGAAAGGTTTTTATACCACACCACCTGAACAAGAAAATTAAGAAACTGATTACCAATTCATACTTCTCTTCTGGTTTTGAATTGGCCCGTTTGATGTCCTTACCTGGGCATAGCATCTCAGGTTCAAATCCCGTATATACAGTATGATGTTAATTTCTCCATTTTCTAGTCATGTTTACTAATTTCTTCCCACCAAGAGCCTGAGGTCGCTATTAAGAACTAGAATGGCACTCGTAGAGTGCATAGTCTCACCTCGCACGTTCATTCTGAACAAAAATACCATAGTGAACTGAACACACTTCTATTATTGTCCACTGCTATTGTAGCTCAAATACCCATATCATTCATGCACTCTATTACTTAACGTAGTTTGGCATGGGTTATAAAGTCAAAAGTTTCATTCTTCATTCACATCGAGTGAAAGATCAGACGTATGAAGTTTCAGATTTTTCGGATAAATATTTCAATTCAATCAATTATGGCTGGAATACCACTTCACCAATGACGTCATCATTATCCTTCTGATGACAAATCCCAAGTTTCACTTTTTTTCATTGAGCAGTTTCGGAGAAAGTGTCGTCCAAATTTTTTTCCTTTAATTCAACATGGCTGCCATACCATGTGACCTAAGACATCATAAATTTAATTGTTCACCCATATTGGGTCAGATCAGACGTATGAAGTTTCAGACGTTTGTATAAAGATTTCAATTCAACAGATTATGGCTGGAATACCACTTCACCGATGACGTCATCATCACCAACCCGTACACCCCATGGTGAATTGATGACATTTGCCAAATTTCAATTTTTTTTCGTTGAGCGGTTTCGGAGAAAATGTTTTTCCTTTAATCCAATATCATTGCCATATCATGTGATCTATGGCATAACAGTTAGCAACAAGAAGCGAATACTTCAATATCGCGCGGCTGGGGGCAGTAAAAGGTTAAGAATGATGAAACAATTTTGCAGTTATAAAATTTAAATGTAGACACGGTGAATTAGCATGCATGATGGGAAGAGTTGTGACGTTGGACAAATTTCTATTTATAGCCCTCAGATCAAAGGGACGTACGCGGCCATAAGTGTGACAGAAGACGTGACAGAAGACACAGGACAGAATCTATATATTAATACTGAAGGACCAATGTTGTGCTCCTCCTAGCGGTCGCGTCACGTTTTTCTTGGTACTGTGACCTGGACTGAAAGAAACTTCGTACCTGTAAGAGTGCATCGCACATAGTGGCAATAGTCAACTTTCAACTCTGAAGCAGAATAAACACTTTTCGTTGAGACGGGGGCGAGGAGTGAAGAGGCGGGGGGCAAGGTAAGCAAATTTTTGGGCGGGGGGTAAGCAAATTGAAGGCGGGGGAATGGGGTGGGGGAAGGGGATGAAGAGACGGGGCGGGGGATGAAGAGACGGGGCGGGGGATGAAGAGACGGGGGTGGGGGATGAAGAGACGGGGGCGGGGAATGAAAAGGCGGGGGCTGGGGCAGGGGATGAAGAGGCGGGGGGCAAGGTAAGTAATTTTTTTTGGCGGGGGTAAGCAAATTGAAGGCGGGGAGGAATGAGGCAGGGGCAGGGGATGAGTTGGCGGGGGCAAGCACGCCCTCTCCAGTCCATGTCCCTCGAGTGTGGGTGAGCTGGTGAGGGTGGTTGAATGAACGGAATCCATCTGTGACGGGTTTCGGCTCGTAGCCAATTATATAACAGCGCGATGTCGCCGTGCTGTAATTACATATTCTCCATGTGGAGTCCCTACTACCCTTAAAGTTTTGCATTGATCGGACTAGCAGGTGCAAAGAAAAACACTTTTAATATAAGCGAAAATATATAGATGTGGACACAGACACACAGACAGATAGGGGGCATTGCATTAGTCTTGCATCCCCTTTGGGCAAGACGAAAAATGCACACCGATTCAAGTTAAGGAACTGTAGTGACCTGCTTTGCAAGACCAAGCAGGCGCAAACCTTTCCTGGCCCTACATCATGCGACGACCCTCATAGTCAGTCCTTAATGGTTACACGACGTAGACTTGAGGACAAAGAGGGAGAGCTTTTTGGAGAGCGAGCTTTGAGGAAGTTTTGGTCGAGACTCATTCAGTGGGTTTTTCTGATAACTACTCAATGGGATTCTCTTTGCAAGTCCACGTATCGTTGGGTTGTTTTCATGAAACAAACAATGCAGGAACTTCATGCTCTTGGTTTTAACATTCTGTTTTGATTTAACCAAACTAACATTGTGCCTCGTTCTGGTTCTTGTTCTTGTTAACTCGGCCTAGCTGGCTAGTTTTTTATTCCCCGCCCTTATTCACGTCAAAAACATTCGACAAGAACCGTGATTCCGAGTTTTTTTTTTTAATCGACTACTTTTGATCACCTGACGTTGTATTTGTTTCACGAGTTCATCATTGGGCATCGACATGATGCAGTTAGTGGACACATAGGACCACTTTGGCTATCTAGTCCTGGCGCTGGGGGGGGGGGGGGAGTTAGTGTCCATCACTCTTCTACGGCATTACCTTGGATTTTCTTGTTCTATATACTAAAGACCTTCAAGAAAAGTTTGGGTAACACTTCCAGACCAAGTACGTTTTCTCTACAGCCCTGGCCAAACATTTACGGTTTCGCCCGCAGTTATCCAAATTGACGATATCAGAGTTCCTGGGAAAATGTCATAATCCCGCACACGGAAATGGTTTATTTTGCTCTGGTTTGATTTTTGGAGTGCATTTAACTAATTTCTATTGCGATTTGTTACACTAAATGTACAAAATATCCAGAAATTGCCATATTTTAGACAATTGTTTATGACATCACTTCCAGCTGCAACCATACCATATTATATCGGGGTACTATTACCAGATATCGCTTAATGCCACCAATAAATATTATAACAACCTTGCAAGGTTGTTTGCAATCACTTTCTAAAGGAATTTAGGAATACAAACATGAGGAATTCATCTATAACTGTTAGTTTCGTATGAGTAGTAGCTTTAAACACGCTACATTACCCACTGTTTTTGGATTAAGCTGGTTGACGATATTCATCTCTTTCAATAAACTAGTGCATGCCCGTAGGGACGTAAACGACGACTGGATTGGGGCATTTTTTTCACCCCCCCCTCTCGCCCCCTCCTCTCTCCCCCTCTCTCGTGGCAGTATCCTCTCTCGTGGGTGAGGCGTGCCAGTATGTGCAGCTTCGTTCCTTCGCTCTCGTGAACGACGACTGGATTGGGGCATTTTTTCAATTGGATCGGACCAACCGTATCATAAATGGCCAAAACTTGAGAAACACCTGGGAAACATACTCAGGTCCCCAGTGTCAATTGTGACGTCATATCAAACGAAGAATTGTGACCCCCCCTCTCTTTCGCCCCCCTCGCCCCCGTCTCGCCCCTCCTCTCTCCCCCCCATTCTGGTTCTTGTTCTTCTTGTTCTGGTTCATTCTGGTTCTAACAAATCCTCTCTCTTGCCCCCACTCTCACCCCCCTCTCTCGCCCCTCCTCTCTCCCCTTCTCTTGAATTGTGACGCCCCTCTCTCTCACTGCCCTCTCTTGCCCCCCTCTCTCCCCCCTCTCTGCCCCCACTCTCCCCTCCTCTCTCCCTATCCTCTCTGTCAATGTATTCACAAATGTATTCACAAAAAACAAAAAACAAACAAATAAATAAATAAACATTAATTGTGACGTCATTCGTGACGTCATCGCACCGTGTCCTGTCATTGGTTTGGTAAATAAATGGCCAAAACTTGGGCACCGCTCATCCGATTCATATCAAACCTTGAAAAGGCACATCTGCGGGTTCCCAGAAACATTCCTGGCAAGTTTCAATCAGATTGGACCGTCAATCGTGCAAAAAAAAAATTATAAATAAATAAATAAACATTAATTGTGACATCATTCGTGATGTCAAAGCACCGTGTCTTTCATTGGTCGACAGATAGATGGCCGTAACCTGGGAACCGCTCGTCCGATTGATATCAAACCTCGAAAAGGCACATCCGCGGGGCCCCAGAAATATTCCTGGCAAGTTTCTATCCGATCGGACCGGCGGTCGTCGAGAAACTGCGGTCGCATACAGACAGACAGACAGACACACACACACACACACAGATTGCTGGAATTATAGACTCAATAAATTACAATGACTGGTTTAGCTCTGATCTGATTGTAGGCGTATATGCAACAGCTTGCTGGTATTATACATTGAGAAAAACATGGAGATGTTTATAAATGACACAATTTATTCAAAACGTTCATGAATGTCACTTCCAATATGAAGCATATTCAAAATTGCAGGAGTTACCATTATTATTTAAATATACCGAGAAATCCGCAGTTGTAGAATCAAACAATATTCTAAAACAGTTGTTTAAACGAAGCAAAGTACAACATATATCATATATTGAATACTGATGCTTAAACGTAAGACAATGTAATAACAAGAATTACTATCATATGCGAGCATAGTTCTCACGAGAGAGCAACAAATGACGAAACTTAAATATCCCGTGAAATGGCCATTGTAGAATCATACGATATTCTAAAAAGTTGTTTAAAACAAGCAAAGTACTACAGAAAGTACATGTATCGTATTGTTGTAGAATTCCCGCCCGCCGGCGTGCGAACGACCGCGTCTAACCAATATCAGTCGCTTCGCACACCGAACGGACAATCCAGTCGTGACTTTCTGGAACAACGGCAGAAACCAGTCACGGGTGGGTTTTTAATCCCACCACAACCTTGTCCGCACTCTACCCGCGCTACAGGGTCCGATCGCCAAATCTTCGATTTACCTAATTATTCGCGCAGGTAGATTATCGAGAGATTGTACCTCAACGGGACCGCTTGGAAAGGAGCCACTTAAGCAGCTCGCTTCCTTTTGGGATAACCGAGCGGGGTATTATTGCGCAGTCCCATTGGACCCGATCATTTTACCGGCTATTTAAAAACCAACTATATTCCGAGTGAAAGATGGGGCAGTTCAATGAGGGAATGGACGCAACGAACAGGTTTACATTCACACAAGGACATTTATTATAATAAAGCACGTATGCAATTAAACAAGGCAAAACAAATATGCAAGAATACAAGCAACAAAAGCAGAACAAAAGAACTACAACCGTCTACTTATTATGTACAGTCAATTGCACTTAACAGCAGTTCCTACTTATAAGACGGGCCCACGGACACACGTACGCGCGCGCACACACACACACACACACACACACACACACACACACACACACACACACACGCACACGCACACGCACACACACACACACACACACACCCACACCCAAGAAATGGTGGCAGAGGCCTTTAATAACGAGCTCCAGGTTGGAGGACAGGTGAGCTGAAACCCAGAGCCTATCTCAAACCTCTCCACCTCATGTGGTCTTCAAGTTGTTCGGACCTGGGCTCCAGCGAGAGCGAGCTGGATCCAATCGCCGAGCCACGATCCTTCCCGAGCTCCCGCGAATCCTCCCGCGCTTCTCAACACGTGCTGGTGAGACGAGGCGCCGATCCTTCCCGTCGATGCGTCGCTTCCCCGAGGAACCACCTCCACGAAGAGGTCGATGAGTCGCACCAAGCCGGGAACCAAAATGGAGAACAAAGAGCTCCACGAACCAAGAAGAAGCCACCACTCGCAGCTCGAGCTGAGCGACCGGCTTAACTTCCGTCCAAACAGGGCAGCTTGAAGCAAAAAGCTCTCCCGAGCCAAGCAGAAGCCGAAGCTCACGGAACCGTCAAAGCAAAGAGCCTCCAAAAAGCCTCCTCCCGAGCCAGGCCTCAGCCGAAGCTCACTGAGCCAGCCGAAGCAAAAAGCTTCCGCAGGTCTCAACCCTAACGCAAGCCAAGCAGGACCCGACTGTCTGCTGAACGACTCCCCTCAACTCCCTTCTCCAACTCTGCCCTTCCAACTCTGCCCACGAACAAAAGAAAAAGATCTCTTATCCTTCTCCCGCCCTTCCCCTAATCCCGGCATGACTCATGCCCTCGTAATCCACCCCCCCCCCGCTCAACCACGGGTGGGAGGGAGTTGTTGACATCATGAGTCACAGGACAGCAGGGTTCTTCCTCTTCGCAGAAGAGGTGGAGGGATGTCTCCATTGTTCGTTCCCTAACTATTAAATCGATCCGCAGCGCATCTAATCGATTTCTGAACATTTAAACAATGAAAGGTGAGCTATTGAGGGAACAAGCACTTATCAACATAGCTGACTAAAGGAACCTGTATGTTGTGTACAATTGAATTCCCAAATTCGTAACACCACCCCCTCCGCTTTTTACAGACTCGTCCCGAGTCGTCAAATTTTCGTGTGACCAGCATGTGTAAGTTTTCCCCTAGTACGTTCTACCTTCGGATCCCTGAGTGCGACATTTCTTTATGTGTCCCAAAAATAAATAACCTAACGCGCTGCGTAACTAACTAAACAAACTCTCAGACTCGTTCGGACAACTTAACTGAAATTGCCGGTGCTAAAACAAATATGCAGGTGAGGTTCCACGTATTTACAATTTTCACTCAACTTATCCATTACTTAACCATGGCCCAGGACCTGTGATCTGTGAAAGGGAAAAGGTAAAAGTCATTACAAAGTCATTGGTGCAGGGGAGTGGATAGAGATGGTCACAAAACACAAATGAGCATGCTGGATGCAAGGGCTGCCTGCAGGGCAGTCCTTGCAAAACTGGATGGTCCTGGCGCACATGGTGATGGATGGACACAGGGGCAAACGCAAACAAGGGCTTGCAGGCATGGGGTCATGGCAGAGGCAGGCAAACTAGGCATGGCAAGGCAAGCCCATACAGAACAGGCGTCTGCAGCACAACAGACCAGCAATGAAGCTGGACAGTCTCTGGTGCGGTTCCATCAGGTCTGTAGGGAGTGCGGTGGTGCCGGCCGCTCTGAAGGCGGGCTCGGACCTAGCCTACTGTCTCCCCCCACTCTATCGCCTTTGCCTGTCTCTGTCCATACCCACTCCCTTAATTTGACACAAAACACAACAAAATTTTGCCCCTCTTTATTTTTATTATTTTTATTTCCCTTTTATAACTGTCTCCCAAACTCCCTTTATCGTCATTGTCTGGCTAACCTATCCTGTCAATCTAGCCTACTCCCAACCCCTACATTCCCTCTCTGGAGGGGAAAAGGGAGAGACTAGCGTCCTGTCTCGAGGCCCAACAAAGCCTCTGAATGGCCTCCTCAGAGTTCAGCGATCTAGCAAGGTGAGTCCAGCGGCCTACAACGAGCGAAGGGATGGATGGTGCGAAGGGGTACATCTCCTCACTATCCGAGCATTCATTAACCTGAAACTACCCCGGGGCTTTCCAAAAACGCCTCACATTTTAAAACTATCGGTTCTAAAAACCATGATTCCCGTCGCCTGTGTTGGTGTCCATTATAAATTTTGGCCTTGCCCTCAAATTTTCATTCGTGCCCTCGCACAATTTCCTGGCTGGGCAGCGTGGCTCAACTGGCAGGAACTCCCCCTCTGCCGAACTCTAACCATGGCACCCCCAGGCACGCAGGCTGCCTCCGAGCCTAGCTGTCCCCTCTCTGGCATTGCCCCCCTCCGATGCCCACGTGGCGTGTTGATGCCCCGGGTCCCTTTCCGAGGGTCGCCGGTGCCCACTACACTGCCCCCATGGCATTCTGGCGCAACGGGTCCCGTTTCCAATGGGTCGCCCGTGCCCACTACACTATTCCGGCCCCTCTTGGGCCCTTGGCCGACTCTGGCCGACTCTGGCCGACTCGTCCGGTGCCCGGGGTGCCCACTAAACAAATACTCAACTTTCCACAGCCACGCTCCCAGCCGGTCAATGAACTCTTGCACCCCTCCAAATGGGTTTTGTGCCTTCTCTCGACACCAACAACAAAACGACCTCCTTTTAGTAAATTTAACTACCCATGAACTAACATTAAACTGACCCCGGGGTCTCTTGGGTGGGAATCACTCCTCCCCCCAATCAGTCATCGCACCATGCATTCTACATTCGCTCCACTCACACACTTGGGCCCAGTGTCCCACACTCATTCCTCACCCACTTTCCATTTCGCAACTCACACCAATACTCTATACTGCCATCCTCTAACTAAATCCCCTGACTAACTCGTGCTCCCTCGTCATCCCTTAAAACTCATGCACGTTCCATTTACTGTACGTTGCTAGGCTACAACTCCACTACACATTTCCAGTCTGTCCGAGTCTCCAAAAATCCAACAATTCCCATTTCCTAAATCTAAGCTGAAATCCCTCTCACTAATCCATTCCACCGACTCCATGAGTCCTTGTCCCTGCCCCATGAAGCCAGTCTAACTATCGCTAACCCATCCCCCCGAACTAGTACTTCCTGTGCCCACAAGACAGGGGGTCTCCCACCCCTTGCCCAGGGAATTCTGTTCACCCGAAGCGAGGCTTGCTTTTTTTTTTTCATGCGTGCACCAGCGCGGGAACTCACAACCTGCGCTCCTTTCCCCGTGATGTCATGGTAGCTGTTCGCACATCTCATCCCTCCTCGGGCAGTACCATCTGGCAGGGATTTCCCTTCTGCCGGATTCCAACTCTGCAGCCACGACGTCACCCTGTGCATCAAAAACAAGCCACGCGTTTCGAGAGGTTCCCCACGCGAACACATGTGCTATGCTCAGAGCTTCACACACATGCCCGCCTGGAGAACCAATCCGGTCCAAATCCATTATTCAGCCTACCTTCTGTCCGTCCCGCGGGATTGGCTAATCCACCGCGTGCGTTTCCGGACCGGGTTTCACTCGCGGAGCCGTGCATGTGGCGGCCTCGTGCAGAGCACAGCACGGACCCCGAACGCGCTGCTGTGCAAACCCGGCACGGTCCCCAAAATAGCTACGGCCGCTACTCGGCCTTTGTCCACCGTCAGGCACCGTCTCCGTGACACTCTCGCGCACAAACTCCCACATGCCACGACGCTCACACACCTCACCATTACACTAGGACATGCGGCTGCGGTCTCCCGCATGCTAAACGCCATCTCCCTCTCATACCGCCACCTCACACACGCAGTCTCTCTCACACATTGCCTTTCACTCACACAATGCGTGCTTTCCAGCACGCATTTCGCCACACTCGTAACCACACACACCGGGACGACCACGCTGGGGATTTGCGCTACCTCAAACTCTCCCGGGGTCTCCAAACCCCCCAAGCTCCACATGCACCCATTAACAGCACTCGCCCCTTCTAACTCGCAAAGCTCGACCGGACTCACTTGGTTGCGATCCGCCTCAAGGGAGCACAGTCCCTCCCCTCGTTCCATAAGGAGGCTATCCGGCTGCTTGCATCGGGTCCCAACACATTCCACCAGCTCACCCCCATTGTCCTCCACGACCTCTACCTGCGTGTGCTCGTCAATTACGTGTAGTTTCTCCTCTACTTATTTTATCTCAGTCACCTCGTTTATTATTTCCGTTTCTTCCTGGCTCCATTTTCTTTCCCATTTGAGTCATTCTTCCTCTCTGAGCCCCTTTAGTTGTTCATTATCTTTTCGGAGCTTTTCCATCTCTGTGGACTCCACCTTTGCTCTCTCCTCGAGTTGATTAATTTAAAATTCATATCGTTTTTGCTTTCTACCCCACCGTCTCTCATGTTCTTCATTCTCCAATCTCATCGTTTCTTTCATTTTGTTGATCTCCCTTTCCTGTTTCATTCGTTCTTCTGTCTGTTTCTTATTCCACTGTCTCTCTTGTTCCTCCTTCTCCAATCTCATAGTTTCCCTCAATTGGTTAATCTCCCTTTCCTGTTTCATTCCTTGTTCTGTCACTATCTCCTCGTACTCCAACCTTGTTTTTTCCTTTTGTTGTTCAGTTTCAAATTCATACTCTTTTTGCTTTTTATTCCACTGTCTCTCTTGTTCCTCCTTCTGCAATCTGGCCTTGGCATCCAGCTGTTTGAGCTGTTCAGTGTGGTTCCTTAACGTTTCATTCTCCGTTCTCTTTCTTTCCTCTTTCAACATCCTCAGTTCGTTTTGTAATCCCGTTTCTTTGTTTTGGTGTTTCAGTAACTCAGAAGCTTTCTTTTCTAATTCCGTCCTCTTCTCCACACCTCTTTCACATTCTTTCTTCCTCATTTCATCCATTCCCTCACCGAATTCCTTGCTAATTTTGACCCAATACTTTCCTCTTTTTTCCTCCTGCTCCAGGCTTTCTCTTTTCCGATTGCCTATTCTTACCTCGTCCTTCAGTAGTTCCAATTCCACATCGTGTTTCCGTTTTTCCTTTTCCAGCTTCGTTTTACATTCTTCTTCTAAGTTCTTTCTATCCTGGGAGTTACTAATTTGCTCCTCTTTTCCTTTCTTCAGTTCGCTCTCTGCACTTCCTTTGCATGCTTGCTCTCTCCTTTCATTCGTTCTCTCACCGTTTTCTTTTAGTTTTCCCAGATATTTCTCTGTTTTGTGCCCGAAGCCCGCCAATGTCCGCCAGCCTCGCCTGCTATGATCACGTGGTTTCAATCCTTGGTTGGGAGCCCCGCCTCGTGTCGTGCCGTTCGCTGTGCAAAATTATAGCAGCCCGCTCCGTGCTGCGCTGAGATGAGGCAGCACCACTATTTTGCCGGCAAAGCTCGTGCTCAGTATAGGGTGAGCGGCCCCAATGATTACCATTAGTGGTGGGGTGATAATAATAAGAACCGTCCGGGGCCATTGATCCTACATTCAAACATATTCCTAATCCACCCGACACCCGTTCGCCTTGATCTGCCAACTTGCATATCGGAAATAATTTAAACTCGGAATTTAATGGAACCGGAGGGTCGCCTCGCACACACTTGATCCGGTTCCGTTAATTTAGTGTGGAGGGAATGAATCTGTACCCCACGTCCTGACACCAGTGTTGTAGAATTCCCGCCCGCCGGCGTGCGAACGACTGCGTCTAACCAATAGCGGTCGCTTCGCCCACCGAACGGACAATCCAGTCATGACTTTCTGGAACAATGCCAAAAACCAGTCACGGGTGGGTTTTTAATCCCACCACAACCTTGTCCGCACTCTACAGGGTCCGATCGCCAAATATTCGATTTACCTAATTATTCGCGCAGGTAGGTTACCGAGAGATTGTACCTCAACGGGACCGCTTGGAAACGAGCCGCTTAAGCAGCTCGCTTCCTTTTGGGATAACCGAGCGGGGTATTATCGCGCAGTCCCGTTGGACCCGATCACTTTACCGGCTATTTAAAAACCAACTATATTCCGAGTGCAAGATGGGGCAGTTCAATGAGGGAATGGACACAACGAACAGGTTTACATTCACACAAGGACATTTATTATAATAAAGCACATATGCAATTAAACAAGGCAAAACACGTCTGCAATTATACAAGCAACAAAGGCACGACAAAAGAACTACAACCATCTACTTATTATGTACAGTCACTTGCACTTAACAGCAGTTCCTACTTCTTAGTCGGGCCGACGGACACACGTACGCACACACACACACAAGAAATGGTGGCAGAGGCCTTTAATAACGAGTTCCAGCTTGGAGGACATGTGAGCTGAAACCCAGAGTGGGTTTCAGCTCGAAACCTCTCCACCTCGTGTGGTTTTCAAGTTGTTCGGACCCGGGCTCCATCGAGAGCGAGCTGGATCTAATCGCCGAGCCGCGATCCTTCCTGAGCTCCCGCGAATCCTCCCGCGCTTCTCAACATGTGCTGGTGAGACGAGGCGCCGATCCTTCCTGTCGATGCGTCGCTTCCCCGAGGAACCACCTCCACGAAGAGGTTGATGAGTCGCACCAAGCCGGGAACCAAAAGGGAGAACAAAGAGCTCCACGAACCAAGAAGAAGAAGCCACCACTCGCAGCTCAAGCCGAGTGACCGGCTTAACTTCCTTCCAAACAGGGCAGTTTGAAGCAAAAAGCTCTCCCGAGCAAAGCAGAAGCCGAAGCACACGGAACCGTCAAAGCAAAAAGCTTCCAAAAAGCCTCCTCCCGAGCCAGGCCTCAGCCGAAGCTCACTGAGCCAGCCGAAGCAAAAAGCTTCCGCAGGCCTCAACCCTAACACAAGCCAAGCAGGACCCGACGGTCTGCTGAACGACTCCCCTCAACTCGCTTCTCCAACTCTGCCCTTCCAACTATGCCCACGAACAAAAGAAAAAGATCTCCTCTTATCCTTCTCCCGCCCTTCCACCGATCCCGGCGTGACTCATGCCCTCGAAATCCATCCCCCCCCCGCTCAACCACGGGTGGGAGGGAGTTGTTGACATCATAAGTCACGGGACGGCAGGGTTCTTCCCCTTCGCAGATGAGGGGGAGGGATGTCTCCATTGTTCGTTCCCTAACTATTAAATCGATCCGCAGCGCATCTAATCGATTTCTGAACATTTAAACAATGAAAGGTGAGCTATCGAGGGAACAAGCACTTATCGACATAGCTGACCAAAGGAACCTGTATGTTGTGTGCAATCGAATTCCCAAATTCGTAACAATATATTGAACAATGATGCTTAAATGTAAGACAATGTAATAACAAGAATTGTTATCATATGCGAGCATAGTTCTCACGACAGAGCAACAAAGGACAAAACTTAAATATCCCGTGAAATGGGCCATTGTAGAATCGTACAATATTCTAAAAAGTTGTTTAAAACAAGCAAAGCACTACATATAGTACATGTATCATATATTGAACACTGATGCTTAAATGTAAGACAATGTAATAACAAGGATTGTTATCATATGCGAGCATAGTTCAAACGAGAGAGCAACAAAGGACGAAACTTAAATATCTCGTGAAATGGGCAGTTGTAGAATCGTAAAATATTCTACAAAAACTCTTTAAGACAAGCAAAGTACTACATATACATATATTGAACTCTGATGATTAGATGTAAGTCAATGTAATGACAAAACTTGGTATCATATGCGAGCATAGTTCTCACAAGAGAGCAAGAAAAGAAGACATTTCTATCATCGCCTAATCAGGACTACAAATTACAATTTGATAAAAGGAGTCGTGATAAACAGGTAATAACCATAATTTACCGAATAATTCCATTTCAAACAAAATGGGGAATTTCAATTTTCAGCAAATTAATTTTACTGAGTGATAACGAATAGTACCCGGTAGTTACTAAAATTGTATAGCCATAAATGGTAGACTAATTTCTTAATATAAATGGGAATTATAATTCTCGACAATCTCAAGCAGTGCTTTTATGCTGCAAATGAGCCTATCTTAACAAACAATGGGATTTTTGCAGGCATTGGGTGAGGTTTTCTTACAGTGACAGAACTTCCCACACTTAACCCCAGACATCCGGCATGAACATGTTGATTTGGCGCACTTTTGTCAAGTACAGGAGACAGACCAGCAGAAATCGAGATTTTTCCAAGAACTTGAAGGCATGAGATGACCCTGATCACACACATATCCATAATCTTCAGGCTTCAGAGACTGTTTCATGATCCAGATGGTTCTCCAGGGCGTGCATGATGGTATAAGCGGCATAAAACCCACGCTGAATGTGAGGATTTAGGCCCTGGCTCGTCGGTGGTAGGTTATACAGAGAGCTGTTTTTGCTGCAGTGAAAGATCTCTGCTCTGAGAGTGACGGAATGGTCAGCATCGCTTCCTCGTCTCAGCACTTTCACCAGATATCGTTCAGCATTGCGAGCTACGGCAGCCGATAGGAATGGGGATGTGGCGAAATGCTTGAGGAATCTCTCGGGATCCGCCTTTAGTGCAGCCTTCTTGGTACCAACTTTGCTGGTGATGTCGCATCCTGTAAGGCTGTAAAGAGCTGGCAGGACTGCACATAACTGTTGACCCAGGTGCTGGAAAAGTGTATGAAGTGGCACATATCGAGTTGTATCCCCCAGACCAGCTCAAACCCATAACTCCTCCAGGTTGTGTTGCAGAAACACTTGCATGTGATACAACAGAGCAACAACGACGTCGGTGTCATTGGAGACCACAACACACATGCTGTATCCGGAGTCCAGAGCATCAATAATATGGATAGGGATGCGAAGATCAGCTTCCTCAAATGTTGACTGGAGATGATCTAAAACAGTCTCTGTGCCCTCATGAACCTTGATGCAATGCCAGTCCTCGTCGTCTTTTGTCACTTGGCCGACCACAGTGGGGTAATGTCGAACAACTCGAGATGCATTTTCACGAAGATTAGAATAGATCAGCTTTTCTACTTGAATCTTGTTACCATTTGAAGGCCAAAAGGTTATATACAGTGATAAATCATTCTATTGCTCGTAAATATTGTGATTCAGTGAAGGAAATATCTAAATCGTCAAATCGCTTATTGGACCAAAACTACGACTCCTCTGTAAATAAACTGTTGTAGATAAATTCCTCCCGTTTACATCTAAATTGTTTGTGTATAAAACATTTGCAAGGTTGTTTTGATTCTCATTGGGTCCATTTGAAACGATAGTTAGGTAATAGCGCTGTCTGGAAACAGGTGTGTTTCAACCCGAATTTGATTCCATTGAAAAAATTGGCTAAAATATAGCAATTTCTTGTTATTGTAATGCATTTAGGGTAACAAAACACAATAGAAATTAGTTAATTGCACTCCAAAAATCAAACCAGAGCAAAATAAACCATTTCCTTGTGCCGGATAATGATCTTTTCCCAGGAACTCCGATATCGTCAATTTCGAAAACTACGGGCATAACCGTAAATGTTTGGCCGGGGCTGTAGAGAAAACGTACTTGGTCTGGTAGTGTTACCCAGACTTTTCTTGAAGGTCTTAGTATATAGAACAAGAAAATCCAAGGTAATGCCATTGAAGAGTAATGGACATGAACTCCCCCCCAGAGCCTAGACGAATCCAATGGATCTGTTCTCATCTACCATCTTCGTGGCAATCATTGACAATCGGCCATCAGCATTTCCTTGCTGTGGTGAGTTGGGAGGTTGTTTCTGAGTTGTGATATTACAACATATGGAGTACAAGAATTAGCACCAACCAAATTTCCACACAACCATACATACATGCAAATAATTGAGCATCAGAAAGGTACAAGTCCTGGCAACATGGGTTGTGAACTTCAGTTCTTGCTCGAAGAGGGATAGGAACGAGGGGTCTGATTGAAGGGAAGTGATCGGGATAGTGAAGGCGACACCACCGCGAGCCCGGATGGGCTGTGATGCCTCCTCGAGCCCGGATGGGCCGCACTGCCACCTCGAGCCCGGACGGGCCGTGCTACCTCCTCGAGCCCGGATGGGCCGCGCTGCCTCCTCGAGCCCAGACGGGTCGCGCTACCTCCTCGAGCCCGGACGGGCCGCACTGCTGCCTCGAGCCCGGACAGGCCA
This sequence comes from Eptatretus burgeri, assembly GCF_056783735.1. Taxonomy (NCBI): domain Eukaryota; kingdom Metazoa; phylum Chordata; class Myxini; order Myxiniformes; family Myxinidae; genus Eptatretus; species Eptatretus burgeri. Next base: position 87,572,882 of record NC_140971.1, read on the forward strand.
CGCTGCCTCTTCGAGCCAGGACGGGCCGCGCTGCCTCTTCGAGCCCGGACGGGCCGCGCTGCCTCTTCGAGCCCGGACGGGCCGCGCTGCCTCCTTGAGCCTGGACAGGCAGCGCTGCCTCCTCCAGTCCAGACGGACCGCGCTACCTCCTCGAGCCTGGACGGGCAACGCTGCCACCTCCAGTCCAGACAGGCAGCGCTGCCGCCCCGAGCCCAGATGGGCCGGCTGCCTCCTCGAGCCCGGATGGGCCAGCCTACCTCCTCGAGACCAGACAGGCAGCACTGCCTCCTCGAGCCCGGACGGGCCACGCTGCCGCCTTGAGCCCGGTCTCTCTATCAAGCACATGTAGTTCATATGCCTGGAATCCACAGTTAAAATCCCACATACTATGAGTTTTGTCTGTTGTCTACTGATGTCCTTGTAATTCTTGTAAAGGGTGTACACTAATGTGTCCTCATATCCTTGTCTCACGAGTATAAGCACCTCCAGGAGCCTTACATCACTATCATAGAAAAGGGTCCCCAACTATTACTAGCTGTTTTACTTTGAAATGTGCACTTTATTAGACATGACAGACGAATTCATGCATTACAAGAGATAGTGAATCAATATCTTCTTATAGTTGCCTGCCTCGTTCTTCCTCCCACCACTACCTTCGCAATGATGCACTTCCTTTGATGATTTCTCCATGCAATGTCAAATGAGAATCTGTAGTGTAGGCAGAGTGAAATTCCCACACTGCATTGAGGTGGCATTTATTTCCTCGGGTAGTCTGTGGACATAATTTGAAACAGCTGCCTCTCCTGCCTTATCCATCAGGCTGATCTCATCTCACATGGCTAATCTGCCATACTTTCAAATCACCATTCCGAGACTTGTGTAACTTTTCCCTGTAGTTTCCAGCACACATTTTGTTGTCTTGTTGCTGTGAGTTACTGGTTTTATTTATTTATTTTTTAATCTCTTCTAACTTCTCTTGTTTTGATTTTAATGTACCATCCTCTTTCGAGAGAGTTGGTGTTGCCGCAGCAGTTTCTTGGAAAACGTTATATTACGTGGCTTGCCATTTTCCTTCCCAGCGTTGTTTGTCTGTGCTCTATCCTTTTAAATGCTAAACATCAAGCAAGGAAGCAGCACACATAAGTCTGGAGAAATCAACATGCTGGCTGTGGTTGAGGGAAGAAGACCAAGAGGCAGACCGTACATGTGCTGGATGTATGGAGTCAAGGCTGCAACAAGCTGTCTCTGTCAGAGCTTCGGGAAGCAGTCCAGGATAGATAGGATTGTATGAATAAGTCTGATCATGAATGTCACGAGAAGTCGGACACGACTCAACAGAATAACTAGTTCCGTGAAGTGGTGGCCGACTTCTGGTGACGGTCTTCGGTATGACTCGGCTAGGGTTTGAACCACCGACCTCCCAGAGCCCCTTTCATACTCTCTCGCTTGTATGCTATTAATGGCACACTTCTTTTTTCCTCCTCAGGATTTGCTTTACAACCGTCAGTCGTATGTTGGCTTAATGGTTCGGGTGGTGCCGTGGTGGGCTTGGGATCCTAAGATCCTGAGTTCAAATCCCACCTGGCTGTTGAATTAATACCAGGTGGGGTTGACTCTGCCTGTCATCCTTCTGAGGTTGGCAAAATGAGTGCCAGCTTGCTGGTATCCTGTGTTGGAGTGTTAACCCATCCAGGATTGTGTCCAATATCCAAGGAGACTGCTTAGGCAGCACCAACACTCTGCACAGGGTATGGTGCTGATGGATGGATGTGTTTGTGTCTATTTTATTTCTTGTGTCGCTCTTTTCTGAGCCTCGACCTTGTAATAAAAGAGGTAAGTCTAAATGTTTTGTGACAATCCCATTAGGTTATGAGCATCCAAACTTTAATCATTGTGCCTCCACTGAAAGGCTGCCTTAAGTTTTATGAATAACTGGAGCAACATTGCAAACAAATGCACTTCATGCTCCATGACAATCTCAGTGCAAAGAATACTTCCAACAGGACAATAAAACTGGAAATCGATCCTGTGTGGCATGTGATTGCTTTACGGAGTATGACGTAAAACGTACAATATTCTCTCTTACTGCCACGACCTTTGGATATCACCTTCGGCTTCTGTTGAATGAATAAGCTCAAAGCACATACTCTGTCTGCGACTACCAACTCTACAACGTTCAGTGAAGGAAAATTACAGCACCTGTTCTTCTTGTCCAATCACGTTCCTCCATCCACTCATTCAAAGCTTTCAGATCACCCACCTGATCATCTCAAGACATCTCCCATTTCTAATCATCTTGTTAATTCCCACTAGAATCCTGATAAATACCGGTCTTTCCTTATTGATCATGTATGCATGGCCATGGAATGGTTCCTTTTGCCCTTCTGCTTTCAGTTGAAACTCCCTTATCCTCTTTCAATTTTTTGCTGAGCCTCAACTTTGAATTTTAAAAACCCATTCCGTTTTATCTCCACTTTTGGGGGTGGATTTCCACCAATTTGCAAGATTGTAGAAATGGGATGGACTCGATATAGAAAGGAAGGTCGTTTTACAGATGTAAGAAATGAGTCACGGATAAGTGAAGATGACCGTACAGTATTCGACGAGGGAAGCAGACAAAAGGTTGGTTGGATTGATGAATGTGTGTGACCTTGCAGAGATGGGACGGGGGAAATCATCTGAAGATACAGTACAAGTATTAACAGGTACAGAGCATGACAATAATTCTTGTAAGGATGCAGAAGGTCCACTTCACAGTGTCGAGACAAACTACTCTGAATACAAATTTGCCTTTTTGTTTGCCAGATGAGGTTGCAAAGTGCCAAGGACTTGGATTTTGATTCTTTTTGCAAATAATTAGTCCCGGGCCAACATCTGGTTTAGAAGATGGTCCATTGTGACAGTGATTCCAACAAACAAATAAAATGACCGATCATGAGAAGGTGTATCAAGTTATGTCGGTCCGTCAAGTCGTGGCCGACTAATGGTGATATTCATGATCAGATTTCTCCAAACATGTACAGTTATATCCTGCACTGCTTTCTGAAGCTCTGGCAGAGACAGCTTGGCTGCATCCTCCACCTACCCCATCCATCCAGATCCAGCACATATAAAGTCGACCTCTTCGTTTTCTTCCTTCAACCATACCAACCATAGTTGATTTCTCCAGACTTTAATTTTCTGCACCATGATGTGTCCAAGGTACGCCAGTATTTATTTTATCATCAGCACTTCTCATGTAAACGGTGGTCTAATTTCCACAAGTACTGCCAATTTGTTTGTTCTTCTTGCAGTCGATGGAATTTTAGACTGTATTGATGTCTCAACACCACATTTCAAAACTGTCAATCTTCTTTCTTTCTTTTTCACTGTTCATGACTCACATCCATAATTTGCAACTGAAAGTATCAGAGCATTCACCAGCCTAATCTTGGATTATATTGCACAAAGAAAGTACAGAAGCATTAATTATATGGTCTTTTTGGAGGATATAGAATAAGAGCGAATGATGTACCTGGGTTAAAGGTGATGGTTAACTAGTTGGTCAGCATTTGATTTTCATATACGCAACCATATGCTTGGTGTTGGCTTAATGGTTAGGGTGGTGGGCATTGGATCCTACGGTCCCGAGTTCAAATCCCGCTCAGCTGTTGAATTAATACCAAGTGGGGTTGACTCTGCCTGTCATCCTTCTGAGTTCGAGAAAATGAGTGCCAGCATGCTGGTATCCTGTGTCAGAGTGGCGACCCGTCCAGGATTGTGTCCAATAGCCAAGGAGACTGCTTAGGCAGCACCAACACTCTACACAGAGTATGGTCCCAATGGATGGATATGCAGCCCAGGGATACAAGAGCATCAGTGTAATCAGGGGGAAATCAGAGCAGCCCATATTTCTTTCTGTAAAACTGGTTTCATGGATGCCAGACACTGTTGTCAATAAATACTTTGAGTTGTTAAAGGAAAATCACAAAGGTAATTTCATACACTTTGGCTGCTTGTAAAGTTTGATGTAAATGTATCATGTTGGTTTTGTTATAACATTGTCTTACAATAACCAAATCAATTAAAATTATAAAACTTCACCACTTTCATTCATACCACCTCAGCTCTGCAATTCCTATGAGTAGTTATTGGGGATACAATACAGGTGCACGAAGTCACCGTTTAAAAAAAAAAACTGATGATCATAAGCAGTGGTATTGTGTGTAAAGTTCACAAGGAGAGCCATATGCCCTGGCATTGCCCCCCTTATCGGAATAAGCATCAGCAGCGTATATTGAACACTGGGATTCGAAATTCACAGGCCTGCAAGCAAGGTCATCCCTTATTCCGTCGCCCTTTGATGCTAGGGGATGCAGGACAGCTGCTTGTCGGCACCTCCGGAACATTCACTTCTGAAATTGCCTTCCAAGGTTGGTGTTTGTTGAGTGAATGTGGCTATTAAATTGGTTCGTTTCACAATCTTGAATTAACTCACTTTAATTGTAATATTTTAACATTTCTAGTTTGTGAATTTTTTAAAACCAGATTTCATTCACTGGTCGGTCACTCTTATGAGCAAGTAAATACAAGCATTAAATATCGTCAAAAAGTACTGAGGTCACAACAAATGGTTTAGCACACCTGCTATTTAAGAAGTTTATGATTGATGTAATTTATGATTTCATGCGAATACGTTTTCCTATATGTATTACAATAAAACACTTCCTAATGATCACAATATCCCACATTATTTTGAAACCCTGTCGACGATGGCTCTTTCTCAGATCACTCATTTTGTGTCCAAATGTTGTTTTATCTGCTTTCTCCGCTTGTAAAGTTTGCGCATCGGATTTGTGAACAGCATGCTGGAGGAATAGACCGTGAAAAACTCAAAGCTTGGTGCATCTTTTGAACAGTCCAGTGCTCTTCCAACAAATATAATTTCGATCAAATGAATATATATATATATATATATATATATATATATATATATATATATATATATATATATATATATATATATATATATATATATATATATTGTTGCGGTTGAGGAAATTCGCAAAACACCATTCAGGTCCCGTAGGTGAGATATCTCTGTAAGTACATGTGTAGTTAGCCCCAAAGCCATTGCTTAGAGGGAATAAATGTGATTCATTCGGGCTGCGACCCTTTAAGATAGCCGTTTTTCTGTTCTATCTTTATTTTGAACCAACCACGTCTCAACCGCCATCGCACAACAACCACCGACCGCAACGCCGCTTCACAACAACAACAACACCAACAGCCACGACCTTTACCTTCACAACTCGCTACCGCAAACATCGCATCACCGCCATTCCAAACGTCGCCATGGCCATGGACCACCACTTTAAACCCTCCACCACCTTCGCCTCTCCTTCTGCGGCTATTCCCGCACCGCTTGTGGGCACCGAGCGTCAGGCTGTCCTGGCCTCGTGCGGGACGCGCGCCGAGCCGCGGGTGCAAATAGCAGCCTTTCCGAGGAGAAGTCGGATCAGGAATGATAAACGCCCACTTCTGATCCATCCAATCAGCAAGCGCGGGGCGGTTTGGCCCCGCCTCCAGGCGCGTCGGAGTAGAATCGATATATGCAAATTCGAGGATCAGGGGAGATTCACGCCCCTTTTTCTCCGTCCAATGGGCGAGCGTGGCTCCACCCCCGATCTCGTTCTGATCCAGAAATTTGCATATGGGATCTCCTACACCACTATAAAGCGCCGAGCGCGGGGCGAATTCAGAGTTTTTCGGTCAAGGCGAGTTGGAGAAGAGTTGAGAGTTTTGGGTCGGAAGCAGTTGGAGGCAGTCGGAGTTGGAGAGGAGTTGGAGTTTGAGTTGGAGTTTGAGTTGGAGAAGGGTTGGAGGCAGTCGGCTGAGGAGAATTGCGGAGGGGACCGGATACCTCGGGTCCGAGGCAAGGAAGACGGCGGTCGGCGACGAGGTCGCAGCGGAGTCGCTCGTCGCGGGACCCAAGCAAGCCAGCTATCCTCTTTCCCCAGAGCATCAACAATTCCCCCCTTCCCCCCCCCCCCCGCGCTGAGATAGTGCGAAAAGGGGGCCCCGTTCCCACCCCACTCCAAGCAGTGCGAACGAAACCCGTGAAGGAGCGCGGAGTCGGGGCACCGCCGCCACATTTGCGGCTCATCACAAGACACGGGTAGGCTCCACCCGGTCTCGCGGCCCACAGGCCCCGTCTGTCCCCTTGTCTTTGAGGGTGGCCCTTTTCTTTTGCTTTTGAGTAGATGTGTTGTCGGCGCCGTCTGTAAAGTAAAACTGTGTAAGTGTTGCCGTGTGATCGCGTAGTCGGTAGTAGATCTGCATTGTTGTATTTCTTTTGTACCATCTGCTTTTGGTGCATAATTGTTGTAATTGTATATGTGTGCTTTCCGTGTGCCGCGGAATAAATGTGCCTTATGTTGAACTGTTTTCCCGTTTCGCTTCGTCTTCTCTTTAATTGAATCTCCATCTTGCTTCACGTAAAGGGTTGGTAGTGGGCTTAATACGCCCGATAATTAATCAGAACCATCGAGGTCGACGATAACACCACTCGGTTATCCCGATAGTACGGAACGGGTCACTTAAGTGGCCCGTGTCCGGAGTCGACCTGAGGCGAGGTGCGATCGCCCAGTCTACCCTCCGTGTGGGTACTTAGGTAGGTCGAATTTGGCGAACAACCCTATCCCACGCGGGGGGCCGATTGGCACGATCGTGGTGAGGCCGAAAGGCCCACCCGTGACTAGTTCCCGGCATTAGTCCGAGAGGGTCATGACAGAATTGTCCGTCCGGTGGGCGACGTGCCGCGATTCGAGTTACGTGGCCGTTCGCACGCCGGCGGGTGCGAATTCGCAACAATATATACATAAATATATATGTCAATATCCATCAATATCTATATATATATATATATTCAACAACACAAATATATAACTATATATATATATATATATATATATATATATATATATATATATATATATATATATATATATATATATATATATATATATATATATATATATATATATATATATATATATATATATATATATATATATATATATAACTATAACTATATATATATATATATATATATATATATATATATATATATATATATATATATATATATATATATATATATATATATATATATATATATATATATATATATATATATATATATATATATATATATATATATATATATATATATATATATATATATATATATATATATATATATATATATATATATATATATATATATATATATATATATATATATATATATATATATATATATATATAACTATATATAAAACAACACAACTATATATATATATATATATATATATATATATATATATATATATATATATAAAAAAAAACATATATATATATATATATATATATATATATATATATATATATATATATATATATATATATATATATATATATATATATATAATCCCTGTGTCGTAAGAGGCGACCAGGGTTGCGTCAGGAAGGGCATCCGGCGTAAAACATGTGCCAAATCACTATGCGGATCATACGGATGATCCGCTGTGGCGACCCCTATCGGGAGCAGCCGAAAGAAGAAGAAGAGAAGATATATATATATATATATATATATATATATATATATATATATATATATATATATATATATATATATATATATATAATCCCTGTGTCGTAAGAGGCGACCAGGGTTGCGTCAGGAAGGGCATCCGGCGTAAAACATGTGCCAAATCACGATGCGGATCTTATAGATGATCCGCTGTGGCGACCCCAAACGTGAGGAGGAGGAAGAAGAGGAAGAAGAGGAAGAAGAGGAAGAAGAGGAAGAAGATGAAGAAGAGGAAGAAGAGGAAGAAGAGGAAGAAGAGGAAGAAGAGGAAGAAGAGAAAGAAGAAGAAATAAAAAAAAAAATATATATATATATATATATATATATATATAAATATATAAGCCTGGTGTTGGCGCAGTGGTTAGGGCAGCGGCTTGGGATCCAAAAGGTCCTGAGTTCAAGCCCCGTTTGGCCACTGAATTAATACACCAGGGGGTTGACTCAGCCTGTCATCCTTCCGAGGTCGGCGAAATGAGTACCAGTATACTGGGCTGGTGCATACCCCGGTTAAAATAGGTGTACCATATCCCTGTGTCGTAAGAGGCGACCAGGGTTGCGTCAGGAAGGGCATCCGGCGTAAAACATGTGCCAAATCACGATGCGGATCATACGGATGATCCGCTGTGGCGACCCCGAACGGGAGCATCCGAAAGAAGAAGAGAGATATATATATATATATATATATATATATATATATATATATATATATATATATATATATATATATATATATATATATATATACATATACATACAGGGTGAGTCAAAAGTAGCGCTCGATTTCTGTTTTTTCGGCTGTCAGATTCCTTCTGGGAAGTCATGTTGTTAATAATTGTCTTGCAGATTATTAATTTTAGTAATTTATTTATTTTTGATTTTGTTTTGCAGGTTATTGCTGCGAGTTTGGAAAGTTACTGAATTTGCACAAAATTGAGCTTGATGGCACAATTAACAGACACAATTGTGTCTACTGGGCTGCGAATAACCCAAGAGTGACAGTTGAGAAGGAGGTAAATTTACCTGGAGTGACAGTTTGGGCAGCCATATCTCCATTAGGGATAATTGGACCCTTTTTCTTTGAGGGATTTGTCACTGCAGAAATTTACCTGGATATGCTGCAAACCTTCTTTTGGACCAGGGTACAAGATCAGGACTGTTATTTCCAGCATGATGGAGCAACACCTCATTAAGGAAGATATGTTCGTCGGTGGCTTGATGAAAACTTTCCCAGAAAGTGGATCGATCACGAGGGAGGGCACTTTGAAAATTGCAAGTAAAGCAGCTTGGTACAGTTCTGTAATAATTTTTAGATCCTCGTGGAGGATCTCTTAAGTCTTACTCACGTTGTTGTTCTTCATCTTCATCCTGTGGAATTTTTTGTTCCATATGTTTCACAGCCCACAGTTTTCATCGAAACTTCCTGAAACTTGGCATATATATGTAAAAATACCCTGCGCAGACAGTAACCATCTCCGATTTTGAAAATTCCTCCTAGAAAAAAAGTTATGACGTCAAAATATCTCCGGTAATGGAAATCGCCGAAAAAATTATCTCCGAAACGAGGCAAGCTTTTTGAATTCTGTTTGCGGGAATCGAACGGGACATTAGCAGAGATGAATTACCGCACAGACAATACATCACTATGACGTCATATCAATTTTTATGACGTCGTTCCTATTTTTTGACATTTTTTGTTTCGCAACCCAGAGTTTTCATCGGATCTTCGTGAAACTTGCCATGCATATGCAGAAAGCCCACGCGCAGGCAGTAACCATCTCCGGTTTTGGAAATTCTTCCGAGAAAAAAAGTTGACGTCATAATATCTCCGTTAATGGAAATCGCCTATACCATTATCTCCGAAATTGGGCAAGCTGTTTGAATTTTGTTTGTGGCAATCAAGCCGTGCATTAGCACAGATAATTTATCGCAAACCTGATACATCACAATGACGTCATATTCGTTTTTATGACGTCATCATTCAGAGGACGAGGATCTTAGCTCATTTGAGCTTGTTTCTTGAATAAATGGTTAGATAAACATGTCATTCATTTATTTCTACCTTCTTGTACACTGTAATACAAATGGCAAACAAACCATTAACTGACAGAAATCGGGCGCTACTTCTGACTCACCCTGTAGATATATATATATATATATATATATATATATATATATATATATATATATATATATATATATATATATATATATACACACTCACCCTGTATATACCGGGTGTAGTGGCGTGCGCCTGTAATCCGGCTACTTGGAGGATCGCTTGAGGATGGGACTTCTGCGCTGGGCCGCGCTATGAGAGGGTGTAGGGCAGCCTGGAATCATGGCGAAACCCAATCCTTATCCCTGTGTCGTAAGCGGCGACCAGGGTTGCGTCAGGAAGGTCATCTGGCGTAAAACCTATGCCAAATCAGTATGCGGATCATAACGGATGATCCGCTGTGGCGACCACTAACGGGAGCAGCCGAAAGACGAACAACATATATATATATATATATATATATATATATATATATATATATATATATATATATATATATATATATATATATACATATATATAACAACGAGGAGGGGTACCCGATGTTGTCCGGTATATTTTTGTGGTGGCTGAAAACACTTCCCTACAACAAATAAGGAATGGGGTCGGAAATAATTTAATATTACCTTTTACGTAGCTACAAAGGCTTAGGAACTAAAGAGCAATTATAAAATATCCCACCATGGTCGGCTGTCCAACTCACAATACCGTGAGATTTGTGGAAACACAGTGGCATTTCAACAGTCAAGTGACCAAGACACTCAAAACCCATTGATTGCAAAATCAACTTCGCACAGAGAAATGAACTGCACTGTACTGGGTAGTCACTATGTCCCATCACACCACCTCATCCCCACCCTCCCACCTCTGCCACCCCAACACTTTCCCCCATCATCATCATCATCATCATCCATGGTACATTATATATATATATATATATATATATATATATATATATATATATATATATATATATATTGTCACGGCTGTGGAAATTCACATTACACCATAAAGAGCCCTCGTGTGAGATATCTCCATAAGTCCATGTGTAGTTAGCCCAAACCCGTTGTATAGAGGGAATTTATGTGATTCATCCGGGCTGTGACGCTTTGAGTTAGTCGTTTTTCTTTCTCTATCTTTTATTTCAAACAAACAGCATCTCAACAACCACGCCATCCCCACCACAGCGCCAACCACACTACAACAACGCCACACCACCACCTTCGCCTTTACCTTCACAACTTCATCCCACATCATTGCTTCTACGGTCATTCCCGCACCACCTGTGAACACTGAACATCGGGCTGTCTCGGGCACATTCGGCGATTGGTGCCGAACGCACCGAGCCGCGAGCGCGAATGGCGGCCTTTCCGAGGGGAAAATTCGGATCAGGAATGCTTCACGCCCACTTCTCCTCCGTCCAATGGGCAAGCGCGAGGCGGCTTGGCCCCGCCTACAGGCGCGTGGAGGTGAATTCCGTCTTGGTCCGTTTATGCAAATTTTAGGATCAGGGGAGGTTCACGCCCATTTTTGCCCGACCAATGGCTGACCGGGGGGGCGGTGTAGGCCCGCCTCCAATAGCGTCATGATCCGGGAATTTGCATATCGGCGCCTCCTGA
>NC_140971.1:87589189-87609189 GCF_056783735.1 Eptatretus burgeri
AGCAAGCACTCCAATGGAACGGATTGCTCAGCACCACTTCTTAACATGGCGGTCTCCATGAAAGCAACACTGTCATGGTGCTCAAACAAATGCTGCCCCGGCCGTATTTTTCAGTTTTACTCAATCATCTTGTGACAAAATCCCCAAACAAATTTATTGTGCCAGCAGCGGCTACAGCGTACAATGAAGAGGGAAAAAAATAAATAAATAAATGGGAAGTCAAATTAATGTAATATCTTGAACACTAATCGTAAAACGAACATGTGGTTTAGCTCGACTTTGGCAGTTAAACGAAATTGAAAATCATTCCAAGCAGGAAACTGTTTTTTTTAAAAGGATGTTATAAAGAACACAAACAACAGGCATGAAGAACCAATGTAGCGTGTTAAATAAGGTGGTGTAGTTGACACTGTAAAAGGCGGTAAACTTCCGGAATTATCTTTTTTTTTGTATGATCTTTGCAAACTTTATTTTATTTAAATTTAATGATATAGTTGAACACTGGAGAACCCAAACCGATGTTCCCGTGCTTGGATTTCACATTGAAAATTACCTTACTGCCTCGTTATCGCTTTCAAAAACCTCCGGTTTAGCAGCACTTGGTTTTGTCGCACTTGGACGTGTTTTATAAGATGGTGTATGAGACCTGTGTCAACGGTGCTAAACTTTTGGATTTATATTTAATGTGACCTACAAAATCATTATTTTATCTCAATTGAATTATACACCTGAACATTGCGAAGGGTAAGGTGTTCTACGAACTCTCTAATTGAATTGAATGTTTGAGATCTAAAAATGTAAAACTTTAAAAACAAGTCATGAGAGCAAGCTGGTTCTTCGAGTAACAATCATTATGTTGAGGCTCAAATAAATATTTTACACCAATAAAGTTTGCTCTATGCATATCTTCCCTCTGGAAAACATGGAAAGCAGGATGGCTGAGTGCTTTAATTGATAAAGTTCTTGAGTTTCTCTCTACTGAATAACTTTTAAAATCACTTTCAGTGTGTCAAGTAAACAACCAGAAATATGACTGATCTTAAAAAGAAGACAAATCAGGATGTCAACCTCAATTTTGAGCAACATGGTTCTTCTTCTTTCATATGCAACACAAAGCTGCTGGGCTACATCATTGGCTCGGGAGCATGGCTCTCCCACTGATTGGTTAGGGCAGGAATTTGTTCAGGGTGCCAGTGCCAACTCGCCTACTCTTTGCAAAGGACACCGCGGGGTCTTTAACATGCAGCAGCTAAGGCCAGTAGACGGGACACCCTGTTTAACGTCCATCCGAAAGACGACACAAGCAATGATGAATCTCCCTGCCTGTGAAACACCAGGTTGACAGTTGATAGCTGCGTCGGGATTCCAACCCAGGCTAGACAGCTTAGAGGTGAGTGTACATACCTCGAGGTCATTCGGTCAGCCCAGAAATATGGTGAAGGGTAGACGAACAATACAGGCAGGTGACATCACAATGAAATCTAATCTAATTGGTGACCAATGAAGGTACAAATTACCTTGATTTGCTGAGCTAGGGTGCTTAGAGACCAGGATGAGATTGCACAGGACAATAATCCATAATTCAACCGGCATTAAACGATGTTTTGCCAAACATTACCGGAGCAACGAGAAAAGGAGAATCATCAAGGCCAACGATTTATTCATAAAGAGACGACACAGCATTATATATATATATATATATATATATATATATATATATATATATATATATATATATATATATATATATATATATATATATATATATATATATATATATTGGTCGGATTTAAAGGTTTAAACAAATGCACATTCAAATTAATAATGGCCTGGACATATTACTTGTAACAATTGATCTTCCTTCTAATTTCCCGCCAAAATGTGCTCCATAATGGATATGAATTAACGAAACGAAACAAATTTATGGTGTTTGCACAGCCTGGGTTGCTCACAAGCTTTGGAGCCAAAGACTTCACATTGCTCTACACCCGTGGGATAATTGAGACTACCCCTTGGCCTTGGAAGCAGCAGGAAAGGGATTCTAATAACATTTCTGCTCCATGGATACCAACCATAATTGGGTGAAGGCCAGGTTTCGGTTGAAAATAAATGCCTCGGGGACAACTTAACACGTCGGAAGCGTAGCCAAGTAGTTTTGCAAGGCTATGCCACAAGTACCGGAGTAAATCTACCATGATTGTGCAGATTAAAACGGATGGAACGAGCAGAATTGCGCAATCACTGGCATGCCATACTCAAGTCTGGGGACAAAGGTCCCCAGAGAGGGGTTATTAATGAGGCACCACCAACCTTGCCCTGGCCTAAACGTTAATACATAGGGAAATGATTGACGAGAAAGCATCAAATGTTCAATCAAATCGAGAGTATTGGATGAACAGTTCACATATGCATGTGGCTTCCATGGTGACGTAAGAAGGGGACGAACGACGAAAAGAGGTTAAAACCGGTCCCGCGGTGCGGAGAATCGTGGGAAAGTACACCGAGAGGAGCAAGATGAATGGGAGTTACAGAGAGGAACATAAACCACATCCTTTAGGCAGCTCAACAAGAGCTTTCCCTTCGAGACCTCTTTCCAAATTCCTCTGATTCCGAGGATCTCAAAAAGCTTGGATAAATGTCAGGTTATTGTTATTTCTGCATTTCGCTGCAAATTTATTTCTCTATTCTTCATCCTGCAATGATGTACCTCTTTTACCAATAAGGCATTTGCTTTTTAAAAATTATTTTGCTCAGGTGGTTTTGTCATGCACATAACTCTATCTGGACGTTGTACCATATGGTTTTCAAATCTTGAAGCCATCGGTCTGTCTGCCTTGTTGAATTTTTGACTTTGACAGAGGACCCGCCGTAATCCGAGCAGTGGAACTTCTTCCTATGGGGCATGTTGTTCACAGATCAGGTTCAAAACGAGGTTGGCATTGACGACGTTCCCAACTGAGTACGGAGCTCATGAGACATGATTGATGAGAACCAAGGTTCATATCCGAAATTATAAACTGTATTTTCATTTGTCCATTGTTTCATAAAAGGCCACACAATGACTGCATTAGTATGTAATGCTGTCCTTCAGCGGGGATGTTAAGCCGTCTGTGCCATTTGCTAGCATTCGGTGGTTGACGTTAAAAGATCCCACAGTACCTCTCAAAAACAGTAGGACATTGTGTTCTGAGACTGCATGGCTAAATTCTTCATTCCTCCAATTATTTTAAAGGGTGGTGGGGTCACCTGACTGCATCATGGGCATCGCTGAACCCACAGAAACTATGCAGGCCAGCGGCAGGTGCTGTATTTGCATAATGTCTCAGAATGTTTTTGTAATTCATGTAAAACTATTACTGATATCTACTAATCCTGTCTTCTTTCCGAGGTCGGCCAAAGAGCACCAGTGTACTGGTAATTGGGGCACTGCATCAGCGGCATAGCCACATCCCAAACCAATGATGCAACCAGCAGCCTCAAACCTGCGCATGAGAGTGTGTGTGTGTCCTCATGTCCTTGTCCTGCATGTGATATATGTGCAAGCTCCAACTTGAGACATTGCTTGCAAAAATGAACAAAATGACATAAATACTGCAAATAAAAACAAATAATGAATTGCCAGCATAAAGGCTGCACCATTTTTGATATATATATATATATATATATATATATATATATATATATATATATATATATATATATATATATATATATATATATATATATATATTGTTGTGGTTGACGAAATTCACAAACCACCATTCAGGTCCCTTAGGTGAGATATCTCTGTAAGTATATGTGTAGTTAGGCCCAAACCCGTTGTTTAGAGGGAATAAATGTCATTCAGTCGGGCTGCAACTCTTCAGGATAGCCGTTTTTCTTTACTATCTTTATTTTGGATCAGCCGCCATTACTACCACCACCAACCACGTCTCAACAGCCATCACAACAACAACCACCAACCACAACGCCGCTTCACACCAACAACCACCAACCACAATGCCGCTTCACAACAACAACCACCAACCACAACGCCGCTTCACAACAACAACCACCAACCACAACGCCGCTTCACAACAACAGCCACGACCTTTACCGTCACAACTCGCCACCATCGCATCACCGTCATTCCCACGCCACTTGTGGGCGCCGATGCTGGACTCGTGTAGGGCGCGCACCGAGCAGCGTGTTCAGAAACATCACAGACTTTCCGAGAAAAACGGATCAAAAACGACTCACGCCCACTTCTGTTCCATCCTATCGGAGAGCGTGGGGCGATTTGGCCCCGCCTCCAGGGCGTTGGAGTGAGGTCGCGATATGCAAATTCATGGATCAAAAAGCATTCACGCCCACTTTTCCTCGGTCCAATGGGGAGCCAGTTAGAGAGGTGAAGGGTCGGAGGCAGAGGGTCAAAGGTGAAGGAGCGAAGCCACGGGGCTTATATAAACGGCTGCGTTCGGCAGTAAAGTTGAGAGTGGTGCGTTGGAACGAGTTGTCGGTGGAGCTGGGAAGAAGAGTCAGAGTTCGGAGGGGAGAAGTCAAGAGTGAAGAGTTGGGACGAGCCAAGAGAGGAGACGGAGAGGACGATTAGACGGAGCTGTGGAGAGGTGGCGGCGGCGAAGGCGGACGAGGGGGTGCTCGCGTCGGTGCCGGGAGCTGCAGAGGGAGAGGCCAGCAACGCGACCGAGGTCGAGGTGGAGACGCTCGTCGCGGGACCCGAGACAGGGTGATATCCTCCTCCCCCCCCGAGCATCAACAACCCCCTCCTGTTTCACCCCCGCGCTGAGATAGTGCGACAAGGGGGCCCCCTTCCCACCCCCTACCAGACACTGTCCGCGAGGCCCGCGGAGTTGAGGCGCCACCGCCACTTTGCGTCTCATCATCAGACGGGTAGGCCCGACACGGTCTCGGCCCCAGGCCCGCCTACCCCCCTCATCCTGGAGGGTGGTTCTTTTTCTTTTGCTTTGGGTATATGTGTTGTCGGCGCCGTCTGTGAAGTAAAATTGTATAAGTGTTGCCGTGTGCTCGGTAGTCGGATAGCTCTGCATTGTGTTTCTTCTTTTACATTTGCTTTTTGTGTAAAATTGCATTGTCTTCTCCTTTTACATGTGCTTTTGGTGTAATTGTATATGTGTGCTTCCCGTTCATCGCGAAATAAATGTGAGTTATGTTGAACTGTTTTCCCGCTTCGCTTCGTCTTTTCTTTCATTGAATCTCCATCTTGCTTCACGTAAAGGGTTGGTCGTGGGCTAAAACGCCCGATAATTAATCGAACCGTCGAGGCCGACGAATAACACCGCTCGGTTATCCCGATAGTATGGAACGGGTCGCTTAAAGTGGGCCGTGTCCGAAGTCGACCTGCGGCGAGGTGCGATCGCCCGGTCTACCCTCCGTGTGGGTACTTAGGTAGGTCGAATTTGGCGAGCAACCCTATCCCACGCGGGGGCCGATTGGCACGATCGTGGTGAGACCGAAAGGTCCACCCGTGACTAGTTCCCGGCGTTAGTCCGAGAGGGTCACGACTGGATTGTCCGTCCGGTGGGCGACGTGCCGCGATTCGAGTTACGTGGCCGTCCGCACGCCGGCGGGCGCGAATCCGCAACAATATATATATATATATATATATATATATATATATATATATATATATATATATATATATATATATATATATATATATATATATATATATACACATACATACATAAACATACACACTCACTCACTCTCACACACTCACACACCAGGTGCACCTCCTGACTGTCATGGTTGGCATCGCCGTGGATTATGTCTCACGCAGTAAAACCACCTAATCCGTGGCAATGCTCACCATAACAGTCAGGAGGTCCGTCTGATGTATGATGAATGTGGTCATCATTTGTTATAAATTTAATCAGTATGCCGTCCTGATGAGGGCAAATAAGTCCGAAATCCGGACAAGCGGATGTGTTTGATGTTTAACTGATGTTTATCACATAATTTTTGTCTCTTTGACAGAGTCACTGGGCCGAGGCCTCTGGGTTGGAGGTGATGCTTTGGTGGAGATCGTGGAGTGCTTGTCACACTCCACATGTTTTGATATATATATATATATATATATATATATATATATATATATATATATATATATATATATATATATATATATATATATATATATATATATATATATATATATATATATATATCTGATTTGAAGCCCCAGAAGAAATAGTGGCCTGATTGAACAGACTGAGGGAGGAGCCTCCACAACTGAGAGAAGAGAGAAACAAATGAGGAGTTGAGCAGGAAACCTGTATTTTTGGAGTTTCACAAGGATAGAGTTGCTAGAAGAATATGTGAGACACTGAGTGCGCAGGGAGGAATGAAAGAGCAGTGAGAACAAGACCTTTGGGGAAGAAAACGGAAAGGCCAACAACCTGTCTGTGATGGGAGAGTAGCAGGGTCTGTGCTTGAGTGCATCCACTCTTCTGCTTCTTTTGTGGGAGAATCCAATGATGTTGAATTATTTGGATTCCAGAACATCCAGGAGAGACAGGTATATAGCAACTGCACCAGACAAATGGGGAAAGTAGTACTCCATTGTGCTACAGACAAAGGCCTTGTAGGCTCAGATTAAGTTCAGATTTACCTTTTTGAATGGTAACTCATTGTACTGCCCTGTAGAGATGACTCCTCTCTCAAGTCAATATTCCATCTGCATACTAAGTGATCTACCACCCTTCTCCATCTCCACTCCCACCAGCCTATCTCACTACAATGACATTCATTTCTTATCTTATAATCTCTCGTGTCTCCTCCACACTTATGTCTTTCTTTCTTTGTCTTCAACGACACTGTGAGCAGCACATCCTCCATCCAGCCACAGCGACATTAGCAGAGTGTATATTTATGTAGAAACCAGAACATCCAATCTAAATTGATATCTTCCAAGAACCTCACACAAAATGGCATCATGTCCAACAATATTGTGTTTTTGTGTTGTTTCTATTATTCTCGATGCTGAAATTTGTCTGCAATGGGGAGGCCAAGTCGAGGCAATTGGAGGATGCAAAAGCAAAATTCATCGTCAGGTTCTTTAGTATCTCCATTTGTCTGAATATTAATTTATTTATCAGTGGGATATTGGACCCTGTAACATTCACAATCTCATTGTGGAGCTGCCAGCAGTAGGTGTTCATCCAGTTTGGTTAAAAGTTATTCCGAAGTGCGATGCATTGACCAAATTATTTAATTATTTTGTGCATGTTTGCTGCCAAATGATGAACTGTGACTTTCACAGCTCCTGATCGGTGGCAAGCAGTCACGAGTAAATTGTCGCAGAGTGAAAGAAATTAATTAGCAGAGTAGAGTAGTCTGCACACACATCAACCCAACACAATGGGGAATCTGGAGTTGTCAGATAAAGCTGTGAAAAAGCAATGATGGAACAGCAACAAACAAGCCTTCTGTTAGTTTGTTTGCCTGGACACATGCTTCTTCAAAATGCCAAGGAAAAATCAATTGCATTTCACGGAATTCCAGGATCGATTCCTGAAATGTACTTTAATTAACGACAAACCCCGGAATCATTTTTCATATTTTCTGTATGTACCTCAATTTTCAATGTCCCAATAAGGATTGGTGGGTCCTGGTGGATGACATCACCTTAATTTCATATTACCGTATTTTCTCTCCCATTTCCACAGTACATCAAAAATAAATTATAAACTTTATAAATGCAAAGGGGTAATTGTTCTTTTATATAATATGTATACTAGTAAATACAACCCGTCGCTTTGCTGAAGGGAGTATTAAAGGGTGGGGGGGAGGAGGAGAAGGAGAGGGGGGAGGAGAGAGGAGAGGGAGGGGAGATAGTGAGAGAGAGAGAGAGAGAGAGAGAGAGAGAGAGAGAGAGAGAGAGAGAGAGAGAGAGAGAGAGAGAGAGAGAGAGAGAGAGAGAGAGAGAGAGGGAGTGGAGAGAGTGTGAGAGAGAGGAGGGAGGGGAGAGAGTGAGAGAGAGAGGAGGAGGGGAGAGTGTGAGAGAGTAGGGAGTGGAGAGAGCAGGAGAGAGGAGGGAGGGAGAAAGTGAGAGAGCAAGAGAGAGGAGGGAGGGGAGGGAGTGATAGAGGGGAGGGAGGGGAGAGAGTGTGAGAGAGTAGGGAGTGGAGAGATCAAGAGAGAGGAGAGAGTGGGAGTGAGGAGGGAGGGGGGAGAGCGAGAGAAGGGAGAGAGTGATGGAAGGGAGAGAGGGGAGAGAGTGGGAGAGAGGAGGGAGGGGAGAGAGAGGAGGGAGGGAGAGAGTGAGAGAGCAAGAGAGAGGAGGGAGGGGAGGGAGTGAGAGGGGAGAGAGTGATAGAGGGGAGGGAGGGAGAGAGTGTGAGAGAGTCGGGAGTGGAGAGAGCAAGAGAGAGGAGAGAGTGGGAGAGAGGAGGGAGGGAGAGAGAGTGAGAGAGCAAGAGAGAGGAGAGAGGAGAGAGGAGAGAAAGTAGGGAGTAGGGAGTGGAGAGAGGAGAGAAAGTAGGGAGTGGAGAGAGGAGATGGAGTAGGGAGTAGGGAGTGGAGAGAGGAGAGAAAGTAGGGAGTGGAGAGAGGAGATAGAGTAGGGAGTAGGGAGTGGAGAGAGGACATAGAGTAGGGAGTGGAGAAAGTGAGAGTAGGCAGTGGAAAGAGCAACAGAGAGGACGGAGGGGAGAGAGCAGGGAGGAAGAGAGGAGGGAGGAGAGAGGAGGGAGGGAGAGAGGAGGGAGGAGAGAGGAGGGAGCGGAGAGAGTGAGAGAGGGGAGATAGCAGGGAGGGGAGATAGCAGGGAGGGGAGATAGCAGGGAGGGGAGAGAGCAGGGAGGGGAGAGAGCAGGGAGGGGAGAGAGTGAAAGAGAGGAGGGTGGGGAGAGAGGAGGGAGAGGAGGGAGGGGAGAAAGTGAAAGAGGGGAGAGAGTGAGAGTGGGGAGGAGAGAGAGTGAGAGAGAGGAGGGGAAAGAGTGAGAGAGTGAGAGAGGGGAGAGAGAGAGTGGGGAGTGGAGAGAGTGGGGAGGGGAGAGAGGAGGGAGGGAGAAAAGTGAAAGAGGGAGAGAGTGAGTGAGTGAGTGGGGAGGGAGAGAGTGAGAGAGAGAGGGGGAAAGAGTGAGAGAGTGAGAGAGGGAGAGAGAGAGAGAGTGGGGAGTGGAGAGAGTGGGGAGGGGAGAGAGGAGGGAGGGAGAGATCAGGGAGGGGAGAGATCAGGGAGGGGAGATAGCAGGGAGGGAGAGAGTGAAAGAGAGGAGGGAGGGGAGAGAGGAAGGAGGGGAGAGAGGAAGGAGGGGAGAGAGGAGGGAGAAAGGAGGGAGGGGAGAAAGTGAAAGAGGGGAGAGAGTGAGAGTGGGGAGGAGAGAGAGTGAGAGAGGAGGGGAGAGAGTGAGAGAGAGGAGCGGAGAGAGTGAGAGTGGGGAGGGGAGAGAGTGAGAGAGAGGAGGGGAAAGAGTGAGAGAGAGGAGGGGAAAGAGTGAGAGAGTGAGAGAGAGAGTGAGAGAGGGGAGAGAGAGAGTGGGGAGTGGAGAGAGTGGGGAGGGGAGAGAGGAGGGAGGGAGAGAGAATGAAAGGGGTGGGAGAGAGAGAGAGAGAGCAAGGGTGGGGTCAGAAAGAGGGAGAGGGGTGGGAGAGAGGGGGTGGGGTCAGAACGAGGGAGAGGGGTGGGAGAGAGGGTGTAGGATTGGAAGGGAAAGAGGAGTGGGATATGGGTGAGAGAGGCAGAGGGGAAGAGGAGTGAGAGAGGGGGAGGGGTGAAGAAGGGAGGGGGAAAGTGATTCTGGCAGATAAGACGCCCAGTTTAACGTCCATGCAAGAGATGGCACACACATTGGTGAGTCACTCTGCCTATAATACACCAGGATGACAGTTTATACCTATATCTATACTCTATCCCTCAATGTTAAAGGTCAAGGTTACATGGCAGTCTGAAAATAATGTGGCCATCATTGTATTGTTGGCACCAGGGGAGGCTTACTATTGGCGATTACTTTGAAATCACCGATTTCTCGATATTGATTGCTTCCTGTTCCTTCCCCTGTGCCATCATTTTGTTGTTAAATATTCCTGGTCTCGGGAGGGGGTAGGGTGAATTCTGTCTGTGGTAGCTGCTTCATTTGGTAGTTTTCTTCAGACCCATTCAGGGATTAATTGGTCGCGGCCACATCACAAGTAAGACTGCGTCACGTGACTTAGATTGCTTGGCCTCCTCACATTTACAGGTGTGTCTGCTGTTATTACCTCCGCCACCGAAGTTGAAAGAGGTTATGTTTTCACCCCGTTCTGTCTGTTTGGAAGTTTGTGGTTGTCTGTCTGTCTGTCTGTCTGTCTGTCTGTCTGTGTACAGGATATCTCAAAAAGTTGTGGACGGATTCGGACGAAACTTAGTGTACACTTTGGGTGTGTGACAAGGAAGAAGTGATTCAATTTTGTGAAGACCTGAATCCAGATCCGTATCTGATAATTTTTTAAGTGATTCTTCACTGTTAGGAGATCGGCAGAAACCGATATATAGCACGATGTCTCAAAAAGTTGTGCATGGATTCGGATGAAACTTGGTAGATGGGTTGGGTTTGTGACAAGGAATAAATGTTTCGATGTTGGTGAAGACCTCGATCCAGATCCGACGACTAGAATTTTTAAAGTGATTCTTCACCATTGAGATAGGGCCAAAAACGATATAGTACTGTATAGCATGAAATTTCAAAAATGTGTTGGACCTGATGTGTTCTCATGGATCAGGCATTACGTGGCGGAGGTATGCGCGGAGGACGACCTTTCTAGTTTTGAAAATGTAGTTGTCACAGCATTTTTTTGAAAATGTCGTCCAGTAACAGGCGATAATGAGCGGGTTTGTAGATTTTTGCTGATGAGCTAAAAAGATGGCAATCCAGTCATCTATAATAAGTACAATATCGCTGAGTTTTGTGGACATTGATGCTTCGTCTCGGAGGAGATAAACACTAAGCTCCATTGTAGTATAGATATCTGGGGTGGATCCAGAAACTTTTTTTTTAGGGGAGGGGGGTTCACTTAAGGTAAAGATGTTTTCATATTGTGAAATATTTCACCAAGCTGAAATCAAGTCAATGTAATCGTCGAGAAGAAAAAACGGTTAATTTATCCAGAGCTCGCAGTGTCAGACCATAAATTTACTTTGTCCACAGGAAAATTTGGGAATATCGAGTTACTTGACGAAAAGGCCTCAGGCCTGTCACGAACTGATTCTAAAGAAACGATGAAGATTTTGGAATATTTGTTAACGATCTTTAGAACAACAACAATGTAAACACACAAAATGTTTCCAATACAAATCAATGAAAATATCGAACGGACAAGTACAGAATGCGGCGAAATGACCCCGAGCACGAAACCTAAACTCGCCATTGTGGATCATCAGATCATTTAGTTATAATAATGGACGATGTAGCCACTGAAACATTGAATTACCTGATGAAATAGTTCAGGATTGTATTCCGCTTTGCTGCAGGACACGATCCCGAAAATGTTGCCTTTCTCTTCGGAGCCATAACTCAACACTGAGTCACAGGGATCAATACAGAACCAGCGCCGAAAAGTATCGTGGCTTTAGCCTGTATCTCACTGGGCTGCGACAGCTCATGACTAGTTGGAGACACCAAGTTGCGATAAAACAGCGATAATTTTCACTTGGAATCACACTGAAATTATACTAAAACACATTTGCGAATGTCTCACGAATATTGCACGAATGTCCCACGAACTCCCGGCGAAATTTGGGATGAACTTCGCCTAGAGTTCGCATACATGTCGCACGACATTCGCGCGACGTTCAGGTGACAAAACTGAGATTTTTTTGGCACATGCAACTGTCGCGCGACGGTCACACGACGGTCGTGCGACCATCGCGCAAATGTCGTGCAACAGTCGCACGACAACTGTGCGTGACAATTGAAAAATCGGGACCATATATATATATATATATATATATATATATATATATATATATATATATATATATATATATATATATATATATATATATATACATACATATTGTTGCGGATTCGCGCCCGCCGGCGTGCGAACGGCCACGTAATTCGAATCGCAGCACGTCGCCCACCGGACGGACAATCCAGTCGTGACCCTCTCGGACTAACGCCGGGAACTAGTCATGGGTGGACCTTTCGGCCTCACCACGATCGTGCCAATCGGCCCCCCGCGTGGGATAGGGTTGCTCGCCAAATTCGACCTACCTAAGTACCCAGGTAGACCGGGCGATCGCACCTCGCAGCAGGTCGACTTCGGACACGGGCCACTTTAAGCGACCCGTTCCGTACTATCGGGATAACCGAGCGGTGTTATCGTCGGCCTCGACGGTTCGATTAATTATCGGGCGTTTTAGCCCACGACCAACCCTTTACGTGAAGTAAGATGGAGATTCAATAGAGGAAAAGACGAAGCGAAATGGGAAAACAGTTCAACATAAAGCACATTTATTTCGCGATGAACGGAAAGCACACATATACAATTACACCAAAAGCAAATGTAAAAGAAGAAGAAGAAACACACAATAATACACCAAAAGCAAATGTAAAAGCAAAAGACAATGCAGAGCTAACCGACTACCGGGCACACGGCAACACTTATACAGTTTTACTTCACAGACGGCGCCGACAACACATATACCCAAAGCAAAAGAAAAGGACCACCCTCAAGGATGAGGCGGGCCTGGGGCCGAGACCGCGTCGGGCCTACCGTCTGATGATGAGACGCAAAGTGGCGGTGGCGCCCCAACTCCGCGGGCCTCGCGGACAGTGTCTGGTAGGGGGTGGGAAAGGGGCCCCCTTGTCACACTATCTCAGCGCGGGGGGGAAACAGGAGGGGGTTGTTGATGCTCGGGGGAAAGGAGGATATCTCCCTGTCTCGGGTCCCGCGACGAGCGTCTCCACCACGACCTCGGTCGCGCCGCCGGCCTCTCCCTCCGCAGCTCCCCGACTCCAACGCGAGCACCCCCTCAACCGCCTTCGCTGCCGCCGCCTCTCCACAGCTTCGTCCGATCGCCCTCTCCGTCTCCTCTCTTGACTCGTCCCAACTCTTCACTGGCTCCGCGAACTCCCAACTGCGAACTGCGTTGACTGACGAACGCAGCCCCTTATATCCCCCGTGGCCTCGCTCCTTCACCTTTGACCCTTTACCTCCGACCCTTCACCTCTAACTGGCTCCCCATTGGACCGAGGAAAAGTCGGCGTGAATGCTTTTTGATCCATGAATTTGCATATAGCGACCACACTCCAACGCCCTGGAGGCGGGGCCAAATCGCCCCACGTTCACCGATAGGACGAAACAGAAGTGGGCGTGAGTCGTTTTTGATCCGTTTTCTTCAGAAAGTCTGTGATGTTTCTGAACACGCTGCTCGGTGCGCGCCCTGCACGAGTCCAGTATCGGTGCCCACAAGTGGCGCAAGAATGGTGGTGATGCGATGGTGGCGAGTTGTGACGGTAAAGGTCGTGGCTGTTGTCGTGAAGCGGCGTTGTGGTTGGTGGTTGTTGTGTGATGGCTGTTGAGACGTGGTTGGTGGTGGTAGTAATGGCGGCTGGTCCAAAATAAAGATAGTAAAAGAAAAACGGCTATCTAAAAGGGTCGCAGCCCGCATGAATGACATTTATTCCCTCTAAACAACGGGTTTGGGCCTAACTACACATATACTTACAGAGATATCTCACCTAAGGGACCTGAATGGTGGTTTGCGAATTTCGTCAACCACAACAATATATATATATATATATATATATATATATATATATATATATATATATATATATATATATATATATATATATATATATATATATATATATATATATATAAATATATATATATAAATATATATGAGGTCTCTCCCTTCCAGCAATCGTATTGTCAGTTGGGAAACGAGTAAGAGAGTACCTGACTGAGTACTACAATGGTGTGGGAGCTGTGCCCTGGCAGAACAGGATGGTGGGATTACAGGAGAATTCTGACCAAGCCTGATTGTTCAAAGTGTTCTGTTACTTGTTAACGTTGCACCCACAAACATTGTGTGTGACCCAATTGTTCATCTGCCTTGATAGGGGCTTGTGGGTGTGACGATATTTTTTGTGTGACCTAATTTATGTAAAAATGTGTGATGTGATTTAGGAATGATGGGAAGGTGAAAAGTTTGCATTGAAGGCCATTACTCAGAACAGGAGAGAAAGAGGACAGACCATGCTGGTTTTACAATATGGACTATGAGTTTTTTTGTTTGTTTGTTTTTTTCAGTCATATCCGGATTGAACTATTGTGAATCTATCTACATTACATTGCATGTCACATTTGTCGCACATTCTGACTCGCGGAAACTAAATTGAGAAGGGTTCGAGACAACCGTGACGACTCTGACTATTTTGAGAGAAAATTTGTCGCACGAATTTTTTGAACATGTTCAAAATTCAAGCGACACCAGAGCGACGTCCTGCGACTCACGCGAGGAAATTGAGAACCACCGCGAACGTTTCGAGACATTTTGGAGAATCCCGTTCGCATTTTGTCGCGAGCTGTCGCAGCCCAGTGAGATACAGGCTTTTGGTAAATTACCAAGTGAAAGCAAAAGATGTGCGATTGCCGATTGTCCAGTGATATCTCGCCTCACACAACGATCGTGTGACATAATTGTAAGAGCAGAGGGGGGAGGGGGTTCACGTGCACCCGGTGAACCCCCTTGGACACATATATATATATATATATATATATATATATATATATATATATATATATATATATATATATATATATATAGATATCTTGGCTTGGCTTACTTCAGAATGAGAGAGTGAGTATGCAACTTCTGTGACGTCAACGTTCTGCATCGATTTTGAATTTGTTTTGATGAAATAAAATTAGCATACAGATAGACAGAACAAGCCGGTAGGCAACGAGAGATCCGCGAGGATCGAAGCGCTGGATACGATGCTTTTCATTCTGACCGATCCACCGACGAAGATTCATTGCCAAGACGTATTGGTTCACATACAATTGTTCCTCTGCCTGGCAAGATTTTTCCTATTGCGTATTTTGCCAACTGGCACTCCTCATAAAAAATGACGGTAAATTAGACACCCTATTTTTTAAGGACTACCATTTGAAAAATAAAACCTAAATCAAAAATCGGCTCGAGTAAATTAGGGACGAATTAAGTAAAAAATAAAATGTGTCATTATTGAGGAAAAGAGGTAGACCGTGATTGAGATGGGAAGATTGTGCAAGAGGTGATATCAATTAGATGGGGGGAGTTGGAGACTGGAAAGAGTTGGCTGAGGGCAGGTAGGAGTGGAGGAGTATTGTGGTCGAGGCAGGGCAGAAGCTTGGTCCCATTGGATCGCACCCCTCATAAAGGGAAAACATGGAAGATGAAGAATAAAAGAGAAAAATTACCTTATTTGTTCAATCCACCATTGCTTAACACTCGGTTCCTTCAAAATAATAATAAATGTTTCAGGTATAACTCTCCAATTGGTGATTACAATCTGGAACGAAACATTGTACCGTCTTCACAAACCGACATCGATCAAATTCTACAACCGTGTAAAACCAAGCCGTGCGTGACGTCATTGCTTAGGTGTGCTTATCCCTGATTATTTTTTGTTGTTGTTATCATTCGTGTCTAATGACCAAGAGAGAATGCCTCTTCCTTCAGTTGGAATCATTGTAATTGCTTCAGCCATTATTGTGCTCGGCAGGATGACATTTATCAACAATTCTGAGGATGAACAAATCGGTAATTTTGCGATATCTCTATCTGGTCCTTTAGCGATGTATTTTGGCACATTTTTCATTCTTGTTAGTTATGAAAACGTTCGAGAATAAAAGGGATTCCTTTTCAATGCTTGTGGCTTCACTCCCACAATATTTCTTAAGCGTATCGTTTTGCACACATTTGAATGGGCGGCCATTTTTTTCTCATGCCATCCCTACATATGGAGTACTATGGTACTCCATGATAGCCTCAGGCACCCGCAGAACATCCGCGCAATGTAAAATCTGACCTCAAGTCCTCAAGGTCCTCAACCCCACACCCACACCACATACCCCGTCATCAACCCTCACTCCCAAATCCCAAGTTTCAACCTCCACACCACACCAAGCTTTCAAACCCCCTCCTCAGTCCTCCCGCGCCTCTCCCCTCGCCACCCCCACAATTAATCCCGACTCACCACAAATCCTCAATCTTACAAGAAATGATCATGTAAAACCATCCCTACATCTTTCTTTGAATCAATCATGGTTGTCCCAAGAAAAGACAGTTGTATTGAATGTGCGCACACATGTGCACATGCGCACGCACACACACTTAGTGCCTTTTCTCGGGCCAACCATTATTCCAAGACATATGTCGGAATGGTTTCACGTTATCATTACTTGTGACCATCCCTACCTTGTTCACATAGTTTTTGGAGAAACATCCCGCCATCCTTTTACATTAAAAGAAAAAGTTTATACGAGTCATTTAACTTTCTTCGACTGAAAGAGCATGAGGATAATTTATAGAAATCCTAGTCACCTTGGGGTAATTGATTCGGTGAGAGCTGATTGGTTATTCCCTCCAATTTTGGGTGAGAGACATGATGGGACATATACATCTGTGCCCAGACACACACACACACACACACACACACACACACACACACACACACACACACACACACACACACACACACACAAAAAAGAGAATGTTTGCTCGTTGGGGGAGGGGTTTGGGGGTGGAGGGGATGGAGGCGATGTCAGAAAAAGTATTCAAACACTCCACGCAGGCAGTAAACAAGTAGGTTCGTTTGGTGCAAATGTCCCCAAAAGTGATATTTACTGGTACTCTGGGACAAGTATTGCTTTATTCTTCTCCATCGATTCCACAACCATACTCCCTATCATAAGGTCATACCTCGTCACCACTCGAGCGATTTCAATCCGGCCAAGGAGGTTATTTTATTGAATAAAAATGTAGCTTCCATCGGCACGATTTAATTAGCTCCATCTCGTGCAATTAGCAGCACGATCGAGTATCTTGAAGCAAATTATTTCTGCCAGAGAGCTTTATAAAAGTATGAATAGCGATGTAAGCTTGGCAGAGCTATCCTCCGTAAGATCATTATTATATAACCTGTCTTTTGCCTCCTCTTCAAATGGATTAACGAGCATTTTGCTATCACGTGGAGAGACACAGCATCAAGCATCTTTTGCTTTTTCTAATTAGCTTAGGTGCCATTATTTAAGAAATGTACAATTAGCATTTTTTTTTTTGCTTGAGTACATGCCACCATTGCACTTTTATCGATTTCAGGCCCACTTTCCATCTCTTTAATTGCCCCAGTGTCACCTAATTTCACCAATCTCTTCCGCTAGGCTGAGATGGGTCAGTAGCTATGCTCAATCAGTGAGATTCGCAGGCAAGGGTGCATCGCATGAAGGTTGCGGGGTTTCATTAATGTTGTAGGCCTTTTATCATCACTCCCGGCATTCTCGCTCTCCATCCCAGTCATACATTCCAGCTGACACCGTAGCTTGGCAGTTAGCGAGTTGAACTTTGGAAGCTGGAGATCTAGTTTCGATTTTCCATCAGCTTGTTCAATTGCAGGTGTGTCCCGCATTGCTTTTAGTGGCAAGCCCGGGCCTGTCGCAGACCTTGAAACTCCCCCAACGTAATTCAGCCAGCAGCTGTCGGAGCCTCGTTTGTGAGCGAACCATCAGGACGCGCGTCTCCTTTTGTACATCACTACAGAACTTGAACGGCCTGTCAGCCATTGCGAAGGGATGGTTAGGGGTTTTTATGATCAAGTGATGAAAGATTCACCATGCTTCTTATCAAAGCTTCATGGTGAGATTTTGTTACCTTTTCCCAAGGACGATTTTGACCACGAGCTGCATGTTCTCGGATGAGATTGCCAAACAGTCCGACCCATTTAATATCTAGGCCAAGAGTTTGTGTAACAGAACGACAAACGACTTTATCGAAATGAAAGAGCTTTTGTGTAATTCTTGTGTAATTCTCTCTTTCAATCACTAAACTAGCTGTGAAGGAAAGTCGAAAAGGTGTATTTATTGTAAGTACTGTGGCCAAGTGGTGAAGATACCGGCCTATGTGTGGCCTTGGCATCCCAGAGTCTGCTTGTAGAGCCAGTATTAATAATTTCGATTTTAAAATAACTTCTGGAATCAGATTGGGACGTCTCAATGAGGAAAAATCGAAAAGGAGAGAAAGTCCCCTGAAATTATTTTTCAAATCAATTCTCAAAATTGCAGCATATTGCATATTGAGATCCTTAAGCTGTAGATGTATTGCTGAGAATCTTTCTCGTACAAGAATTCCAACACCTGAACGTCTGAGCGAAGCTCATCGCAGCCGGGCATGCATGCATATCCCTTGGATAGGGGGAGTGCAAGTCACAGCCTGGATAATGAGTGTGATGCAGATCATGTGTTCAGAAATGTGATCAACAGGGTAGACCTAAATGGGTCGAGCCTGAGAAGAGCAACATTATCAGAACGAAATTCATGACCTTCACTGTGCAAGCAATACAAGGGTCCTCACTTCTGGACACTACATTTGGATACTTTTCTATTTCATAGACCACAGACTCCTTTCCCATACACAATCCTTTTCTGCATCCACATCTAATTTTTCTGACTCAGCCAGCAGAAGTTGTTGAAAGTTGAGAAATCAACAATTGAAATTGTCCATTCCATTTTAGAGCATTACATGCAAATGTCGTTCAGGCCCATGGGGGATTTTTTTCACACTTGTGGTGGATCTTTGTGTCTTTACCTCCGCCACCGAAGGTCATGTTTTTGCCCATGTCTGTTTGTTTGTCTGTGAGCAGGATATCTCAAAAAGTTCTGGACGGATTTGGATGAAACCTGGGGGGGGGGAGGGCAGGTTGGGTGTGGGATATGAGGATGAATTGATTCTTTTTTTGATGAAGATCTGGATCTGGACACAAGAGTTTTTATTTTTTCGTGATTCTTTATAAATTCAGAGATGGTGCTACAAACGATATACAGCATGATATTTCAAAAAGTTGTGGACGGATTATAACAAAACTTTGTGGATGAGTTTGGTGGGTGACAAGAACAAGTCAATTTGATTTGGTTAAGGTGCGAATGCAGGTCCGGCCTATCAGTGGGATACAAAAGGTAAACTGTTCAGCCTGGTGCTCTATCTAGTGCCCTTGTAGTTGAGCTCTGAGTTTGGAAATTAATTTCATGAAACAAATGTTCTTATGAATAAAACTCTCGGAGTCAATTCACAAACATCAAAATGGATGAAGGTTCTGTTTTCCCCGAAAGCCATTTTGACATAACCAAACTTTCCTCGAGGAGGAGACCATCAAGCTTGATGCATGCAAGAATTGAAGTGATTCTTCAGTTTGAGACCTTGAATCTTCATGGGTGTGCAATGCTTCATGGGCTTCATAATTTCAACACTTGACAGACTCTTCTAACATGCAACAATTCAAATGTGCAAAGTCATGCTAACAGCTTCCAAAAAGTTCATGCGTTAGTTCGATTTTGCCTTGGGAGTAGAGTAGACATTGCTTCAATTGAAGTGTCTTTGTAGCTGGTCACCTTGATGTCAAAGTAAGTTCCCAATCAAAGCACGTCTTACATAGATACTCCATGCTAATTAAAGGACTTCCTCACAATAATCAGGGTAAAGTTTCGAAGCCCTCCATTTAAAACACTTGCATGAAACTCCACTTCCAGAACCCGTTGGCATTTTTCATCCAAACAGTGCGAGAAGCACCGCTGTTCGTTCACGTGACGAAGCGGCTTCTATTTGAGATTTCATTAAGAGAAAGACGTGTTCTTTCAGGCCATTTCCAGTTACATCTCCTGAGATAGTATCAGGCACCTGCCACGAAGTTATCAGGTTTTGAAGCACTTGATCGAGCTCATTCGAGTCGATTCCGACAGCTCCCAAGTTTGAGGCCAAAGGATAATACTGTTAGATCCTCGCGGCCTCA
>NC_140971.1:87614189-87686689 GCF_056783735.1 Eptatretus burgeri
AGAGAGAGAGAGAGAGAGAGAGAGAGAGAGAGAGAGAGAGAGAGAGAGAGAGAGAGAGACAAGCCGGTAGGCGACATGGGTGGTCGCTATATAATTGCATACTAGTCACACAGTTTTTGACAGATCGGGCTGAAATTTTTTGACAAAGAGGTTTATTATAGTACGCATAAAAGCACAGAAGCCGATTTTTTTATTTTAGAAAAAAAAAATTCGGATTTTTTCAAAACTTTCAAAGTCCCGTTTTTAGGCAACGGTGGCGTCCATAGCAATGGTGCTCAAAAGCATACAACTAGATCCTGGTATGAACCGACCAGTCAAGTTTAATCAAAATCGGTTGACTCCTCTGGCCTCCAGAGCTGTCCATTACATACAAACAAACAGACGGAAAACCTGAGAATAACGGTAGTCTTGCGACCACCCAACAGACAGAGAGAGAAAGAAAGAGAAAGAAAGTGGAGTGGGAAGAGAGTGCTGGATTTTTATGAGGGGGGAGGGGACAGAGAGAGAGAGAGTGAGTGGGGGGAGGAGGAAAGGAAGGAAAAAAAAAAGGTGAGGGGAGGAGGTGGGGTTGTCAAAGAGAATGATATATTATGCTTAAAGACCACACACACACACACACACACACACACACACACACACACACACACACACACACACACACACACACACACACACACACACACACACACACACACACACACACACACACACACACACACCTAGAAGGTCTCTGTTCCATCTCTGAAACCCACCCATGTGTGGAGATAGCAGCCATCAACAGCAACTTATACTGTATGCAAACATATACACTTACATACATACACATAGACACAAAAAGTTGGATACTTTGAGACCTGGGAGGGTTCCGTGCTACCTTCTGAAACCTGCATATGGAGATAACCAATGACACACACAGGCCTGTTCTAAGTTCCGTTGTAGTAATATATACTGTGCACATACAAACACAGATGCAACTGTACACACAAAGTATCTAACAAGGACAAACACAAAGATTTACCTTTAAACACAGTTCTTTGAAAAAGGAATCCAAATGGGAAATTAGCAAAATTCAATTCAAAAATATATCAAGCCACAGACTGATGAAGAACACAAAATGTCAGTCTATGCTTTTCACAGCTTGAACCAACATGGAAGAACTCCAAACACGAGGTCGATGGACGACCTTTATTTTCTATACATCTATATCAGTGTTGGGTGGACAGAGAAAGCAGATTGCACAAAAAGGTTCAAAAGAGTGATGTCCTTCAAGACTAAAATTTCACATTTTCATCAGCCGACTCACATCCCGAGGCACTGCACGGCACTACAGGGCCAAACACAGGTGACATGGGGCCTGAAACGCATATCCAATCGATGTGTTCACATTGAAAGCACGGGTACACGTCGTGTATTGCCATCTTCTTCTCTATAATATAAAAGGAGCTCGGTCTCGATGTGCCAAACATCCGTCCCTGCCTGCATCCTGCCAACAACTGTCCTCCAGAAGATACCACGAATCAAGCAATAATGGTACCCCAGACATGCACTCTGATCGTTATCTTTTTATCAATCTGCAAACAGAATGATATAGTTAAGTAAGGTGAGGAGAGATGGGCCAGTTTAAATTTACATTAAAACAAAATCTCTTCCTCCTTCATCTTCTTTTTCACTCATAATAAAGTCAGGTCAGGTCAGGTATGGGAGCATGTGCTGGAGCAGCACTGTATCCACTCTCCGCCGATACTCCAGGGACCTCTGTCTGGCCATCCCCCAGGCAGATGTCTGACCCATCCACATCTCCTTGAGATGCTAATCAACCTGTTGCAACCACGAGGCACATGGTCGGCACATTTGCCTCTTTCACTCGCGAGGCTCCTTCGCTGAGAGAATCTGGTAAGCAGGATTAGTATCAAGAAAATGAGCCACATGCCCATACAGCCATAGCTGACGCTCACGGACGATGCAGGTAACAAATCTCATTTGAGTCTCTCTCAGCCACTGCTCATTGAACACAAAGTCCAACTAGTGATAGCCAAGGATTCTCCGAAGAGACCTCGTGCCAAAGAATTATGTCTCCATCTCAGATGCCTGGTCAGAGTCCAAGTCTTACATCTGTAGATCAAGACTGGAAGCACCAAGGACCTGAAGACTCAGACTTTCGTCCTCCCTCACAGGTACCGACAGTGCTACACCCCATGACCCAGTGAATCCATGACTCCCCAGCCCCAAGCCAGATGTCTATTGACCCCTGGCTCACAGCCAGAAGAGACATGAACATCACTGCCAAGGTGAGTAAATCTCACCCTCTGTTCTATTCACCCTCTCATTTGCCCAAGGTCATCTGCCATCTGCTTGGAAATCTGCTAACATCACTGCCCTGCATAAAAAGGTGCAAAAACAGATCCCTATAACTACAGACCAATCAGCCTTCTCCCAATCATCAGCAAGGTGATGGAATCCATCATCGCCTCAGATATGAAATCCTTCCTCTTCTCCAATGGCTTGATTTCCAATCATCAATTTGGTTTCAGACCAGGTCACTCTACCCTGGATATGCTGCTTCTGCTCTCCCATCAATGGATGGAGGTTCTCAATGCCAGACAGGAAATCCGAGCCGTATCCCTGGACATATCACGTGCTTTTGACACAGTCTGGCACCCTGCCCTACTCACCAAACTCTCTTCCCATGGTATTCAAGGCCATCTCCACTCATGGCTCGCAGACTTCCTCTCCTGTCGCAGTCAACGTGTGGCCCTAAATGGAGTTCTTTCATCCCCTCTTCCTGTGCAGGCTGGAGTTCCTCAAGGTAGCGTTCTGGGCCCTGTTCTTTTTCTGGTTTTCATCAATGATCTCTCGGACTCTCTGGAAAATCCTCTATTTCTCTTTGCCGACGACTCCGCCCTCTGCCGTACCATCTGTCATCCCTCAGACCGGCAAGCAGCAGCTTCTTCGCTCACTGCAGATCTGGATAAAATCACAAACTGGTCCAACACGTGGAACATGTCTTTCAATCCAGACAAATCTCACACTCTCACTATGTCTCTTCGAAAGGACCGTTTACAAAACCCCCCATCCACTTTCTCAACAATCCTCTGGAAGAAGTCTTTTCTTTCAAGCTTCTAGGTCTCACTATCTGCCATGACCTTTCCTGGGAAAGTCACATTTCCAACCTCGCCTCAAAAGCCAGTCGCCGACTGGGAATCCTCCGTCGTGCTAAGTCCTTCCTCGGCCCTCTTGAGCTCCTGACCACTTACAAAGCTTTTGTCCGTAGCCTGATGGAGTACTGCTCTCCCCTCTGGGCTGGTGCTCCTGACTCCCACCTTTCTCGGCTTCACGCTGTCGAAACCAGGGCATTTAAGATCATCGGCATCTCCCGCAATGAAGCTGAGTCTTTGGGCCTCTCACTCAATCACCGCAGGTTGGTCGGTGGTCTTTCTGTCTTCTACCGACTCCTCTCCAGCCTTGCCCCCCCTGCTCTCTCTGCGATTTGTCCCCACCACATTTCCACAGGGCGCTCAAGGTCCGCCAACAACCCCCTTCTGTTAAAACTACCAAAATCACGAATCACTGCTCATCTTCACTCTTTCATTCCTCTTTTTTCCCGCCTTTGGAATAAACTTCCACACTCTATTCTTTCCCATTCTTCCCTCCAGGCTTTCAAAACAGCTGTTCACCACCACCTCTTATCTTCCCCCATCCAAATCCTCGATCTTTTCTACCCCCGATAATCCACCCAAGCCCACTTCCTTCATTTCTCCTGCTTTCCTTCCTGAAAGTCCCTGAAATGTCCATCTTCTCTTCGCCATGTTCCCCGTCCCATCCCCATCCCTCTCCCTTCCACAGTTCACCTAATGTGTCTGTTCCCCACTGTTTTGTCCCTTCCACTCCCGCCCCTCTTGTCTCATGCCTCCTTGCTGTGAGTTGTGTGTTTGCTCTCATACGAGCCTCGACCAAGGTATACAAAAAAAATAAAAAAAATAAAAAACATCTCTTCGCTACCTAATCTCACCACAAACAGGTACAGACAAGACAGCAGCATCTAAGATATCATTGAAAGCCTGGATCTTAGTTTGACCCAGGAAACCCATAATCCCAGTGGCTCCGACTCCTCATTCAGCACCTCAAGGGCCCCCAAAAGGATATTCAGAGCCTCCACAAAAATGACTGCATCATCTGTGAAATCAAGGTCAGAGATCTTGACATTCCAAACGATGCACCACAGTTTCATCTCTCCAACATCCTCCCCAGAATCCAGTCCAGAAAAGTGCTGAAAAGTGTGGGGGCCAGTACATACTCCTGATGAACTCCAGTATCAATTGGAAATAGGTCGGAGATGGTATCACTACATCTCACAGCACTCATAGTCCCAGAGTATAGTTCAGACATGATTGATCGGTTTTAATGGCACCCCACGAATCAAACGTTTTACAGAGATCAACATAGGCTGTAAGCAGCCCCTGCCAAAACTCTCATCTGCGTTCAGTGAGGACCTGAAGAGCAAGGATACGGTCAATCGTTGACCTCTTTGGTGTAAAGCCTGACTGTTCTGGGTGCTGGTGCCCAAACATATGGTGGTGAACCCTCTCAATAATTATCTGAGCAAAGACCTTCCTGGTATTGAGAGCAGCGTCACCCCTTGGTAGTTGCTGCAGTCCTGGCGATTATCCTTCCTTTTCTAGAAAGGGACAACAAGGCCCCTCTTCCAATCAGTTGGGATGATGCCTGTGATCCAGGCAGAGCAAAGAACTGCTTGCAACGACACAAGTGCAGCATTTCCACCAGCCTTGAGAAGTTCAGCATGGATGCCACAGATCCCAGGAGCTTTACCCCATTTCAACCGGTTCACCACAACCTTTGTTTCCACAAACGAAGGTGGATTCCAGTTGTTTGGAGGGTCAGCAATAGGGATAGCAACACCACAGACATACAATCCAAGAGCTGGTGGATCAACTTGGTAGAGACGCTAAAAGTAACCGGCCCAGCCGGCCTTCACTTCTGACTCCACTGCCAAGAGCCCACAACCCTTTGCTCTGACTGTAGTACACCGAGGGATGGGCTTCGACGGATGCAATGTGAAAATTCCCCTGTAAGCAGGACGAGAATCACTTGACCAGAGGTGATGCTCTACCCCCTCACAGATTCCTCACACATAGGCCTCCTTGTCCACCCTTAGCGCACGTACAGTTTTACGCCTCAGCTCCCTGAACAGCTCAGCTCTGCCAATCCGCCTGGCCCTGCGACTCTTGTCAATGGTATCCAGTGTCCCTTGAGAGACAAAATTCTTCTTCTCCCTTCGGTGAGTTCCAAAACATCCACCGGCAACATCAAGGACATTTGTTTTGAATGCACTCGACAACTCTTCAGGATTCCCCAAAGCACCCAGAACCCCAAAATCCCCTTTTGGCTTGTTCACAAACTCCCCAGCTACCCTCTCATCGTTGAGCTTGCCAACATCCAGCCTAGGCTATGATGGTACCATTTTCCCGGATTTAAGCTGAAACTTCAGAGTTGCTACAACAAGCCTGTGGTTGGTGTTGAGGAACCGAGCACTCCGGTAGAACCTGCAGTTCTGCATCATCCTCCAGCAACCATCAACGAGCACATGGTCAATCTCCTTTGCCACACCGCCAGCGTTGGAATACCAAGTCCAGCGATGAGCTTGTGGGCGCTGAAACCATGAACCAGCCACCCTAAATACATGACTTCTTGCAAAGTCAAGGAACTTCGTGCAATTCTGGTTCACAGTTCCAGACCTATGGAGACCAATACAAATCTCACAAGCATCCCGATCAGTTCCAGTCGATGCATTGAAATCCCCCAAGACAAGAAGAGTATCTTGCTTGGGGCAGGGATCAACCATAGACTCGAGCGTGGCATAGAATGCGTCCTTCACGGTGAGATCACTCGCTTCAGTCGGAACATATACAGAGACCAGGGAAACGACATCCAAGGAGTGACAAATCCATATAATATGCTCGTTGACAGGTGTTACCTCAATTATCATTGGAGTCAGCTTATTTGACACAGCTACAGCAACTCCATGGGCATGGTAACCATCAGAGCGACCAGACCAATAGTAGGTGTAACCACCCACCATGATCTCATCACTATCCAGTCTCTGAACCTCAGAGAGTGCTGCAATACCAATGTTCAAATGTTTGAGCTCAGATGATAGCAGAGACAAGTGATAACCCAAGGACACTGCCTTCTGGTGGACGACACCTCAGCACCACTCTGCAACACACCACTGCAATCTGACCCAGGAGGTTTATCCCATGCTTTTTCTCCTGTAATCAAGGAATGGGGGTCCCAAAGGCTTTGCCCCCCAATCCGGTCATTCGGTGATCTGCCCTGCAAAGTGCATCAGCACAGGAGGTACTCCCATGGATTGGGTTTTCAGTTTACTTTGCATTTATGGGTTTTGCAGAATACAATGTAAAATATTATCTATGATGATGATAACGTTTGTCTCATTCAATCCAGTTTCTCAAATCGATTAGATTCAGAAAACGCTGATTATACACCGTATTTTAAAGCATCACAGAGCAGGTTGCTAGGTATGCAACACAGGTGAGAAAAGGATACAAAAAAGCAGCCGATATTTCAATAATTTATTCATAAGATTTTTAAATGGTGAAAGTTAATTTTTATTCCGTTATATTTTGTTACATGTTAATATAGCATGTGGAGACTGCCTGAAGATGTCCATGGGGATGCAGAAGGTATGGGTTTGGGAGGATGTAAGGTGAGGGGAGGGGGAGTGCGATGGGAAGGGATCGGGCCTGCTCTGGGCCTAACAAGGATGGTGCTTCCCCCGCTTACTGGGACATCGGCGATGGATAGATTGTGCACTGAAACAGCACTGGGCTACATCATTGTTGTTTTCGTTGCATTATTATTATTATTGTTGTTTTTTGAGTTGTCAATTGCAGACGTGAAGACGTCATCGCGGAAATGAATGCGCTCTCGCTTGCGGCACGATGGGTCTTGCATAATTATATTGGTTTTGAAACGAACAACCAGGCAGATTGGTGAGTGCTCACCAAGTGGCTTAAGCACTCAAGCGACTCAAGCAAGCTCTCCAATGGAACGGTTTATAAGGAACGGCTGGCTTGGCAAGGAATTTGCGATCGCCGATCAGTCATATAAAACCATGCACCCCAAATGAACACTTTTTTTTAGCAGTCAGAGCTACTGCTGAAGTCAATTAAGAAGTTTAAATTTTGAAATTTGACTCAGACTAAGAGATTCTAGACTCGAGAGGTTATGGCATGTGTGGAAATGAAATAAAGCCACGAACGCTGGCGTCTCTGGGTGTTTATAAGCATTGCAATGTATCCAGCGATTCCTAGGTACAACAATCAGGCATTCGATGACATGAATGAGGATAGTGGAAAAAAAAAAAAACTTAATCGTGAAACCATTGCGGCATGTTCTATGCAGACCAAAAAAAAATGACGAATTAAGGCACAAGTGAGGGGCAGTGAGGTGACCAAGGATGAGCCTCGATAAAGGATAATTGAATAAGGCCATTAATTATCTTCAAAAGGGGTGTTTAAATTAACCCAAGCACCCAATTTTCATTCATGCTCTTCCTTGGAGTTCCCTGAGTATGCATGCAAAGTTTGGAGCCACTAGTTTTCATGGTTTTTGGAATTATGGAGGAGACAGATGGACTGATGGACTGTCTGACTGATGGATGGACGGACACACACTGACATTTATTAGTGTAGATTTCATTGCATAAGTGTATAAATGTATGCCTCTGGAGTTCTATTTCTTGATTTCGTATTATCTTGAAGATAATTATAATTGAAGATCTGGTAATGAGAGCCATTTGATTGCATCAGTGGCCCCTTGTAGTTGTGCACACAGTCATGTACCACATGTTGGGCTGTCTAATCTTGATGGCCACAGGTGCACACTGGGTCTCAGTTTGCTTCCACTTATACACACGAGTGGTCCTGGTTTGCAGTCGGTTCTTACCATTCCCCTGGCGCCTCTGTAGGTCAAATCCTGGGGGCTCCTACGTGGGATCTTGTATTCGCTGACCATTTAAAACCGATGCTTTTCCCATTGCTGCCACCATTGGAGTTCATAACTATATAGTCAGTAGTCAGATAACCTGAAAGTTTATGACATCATAATTTATGTTGTAATTTAATCTGCTGGAAGACATATTCTATAACAGATTGTATGCTCCTCAGAAATCCATACTAGTGATCTTAGCATCCGCAAACCTTCCAAAAGGTTGGCTCAATAGCAATCAGATAATTTACAGAGTATACAAAGCAACACATAAATTTCCCAAACCTTCCTAAAATACAAGCAATCCGTGCGGTGATGAGGTTTCTAAAAGTTTTTTTCAAACTCAATAACCCGGTGCCTTCATTTTCACCAAACTGTCAAGCAACTAAGGAACAATATTATTTTCATAATGGTGAAATGTCATTGTGTGAATCATGTGTCGAATTCCATGCCCCTATTCTTGTAATGTGACAGCAATTAAAATTAGCCAATCTGAACACACTTTGCTTTGTGAATTATATTACTTTTAATTGACTGCTTGCAAAATGCCAACCAATTCAAAAGTGGTTTAATCATTTTCAATTATACCAATTAACCTACTGAAAAAAAAGAGGACATCAAATTTCCTGGCAGATTTTATGAACTTTTTTTTTTATCTATAACAGTGATTTAAGGCTAATGGAGATGCTTGCACATATATCACATGGAGGGCAAAGACAGGAGGAGACATCAATATAATTTCCCATGAGTTACAAGGGTATTTGGAAACAATGGACAAAGCAACACGGTATGGTGCATCAATGGGGATTCCAGCATCATGAGCAATTTGGTTGGATAGGAACTCTTTACAGACCAATGCTTTGTACGAAATTATTACCATTTATAAATCGCATTCAGGGAAATCAAATTGCACAACTTGGTAGAGGATACAAACAAACATGTGTCAACTGAAATATATACAAATTATTTTTAGATTTGACTTATGAACCGGTGTGTAGCTGTTTCAGACAAAAGGCTTACTTTCTGTAACTTTTCTTGCTTGCTATATGCAGATTTCTTCAGCTAGAAGAGCATGGGGGATGCAAGGAATACAAGGAAATCAGACAGAGGTGGAGGCCATTCAGCCCATCATGCCTGCGCGAACACATAATACAAAGAAGAAAATGCAAAAAAAAAACTATTTATTTTAACTTTTTGTAGTTTTGGTATTTTTTTCTTCTTCTTCTTGCCCTCAGGGCAGGGGGCATGGGCTTGGTTAAAAAAAAAACACATCAACCACACAACACCCCTTGATGAGACCCCCACCAATAGCATGCTATACACATGCACACAATCACCCATCAATGCTCAAACTACCTGAAAGTCCTGTCAACATCCCCATACCCCTCTATCTCCATGACTTCCAGATTCCTATCTAATTCCAATTTAAACTTATCTACTGTTTCAGCTGTCACTACCTTTCCAGGAAGGCCATTCCATGCATTAACTGCTCTCTGAGTGAACGTCCCCTGCCTTGCTATCATCTTAACTCTCCTCTTTACTCTCAGGCTATGGCCCCTGGTCCTATCACTGTCTACTCTGTTGATTAATTCATCTGTACTTATTTTGTCTATACCTTTCATTATCTTAAACAACTCCACAATATCTCCTCATAACCGCCTCCTTTCTCGTGAATAAAGCCGTCTCCTTCAGCCACTCCTCATAGCTGAGTCCAGCTAGACCCGTAATGAATCTAGTTGCCCTGCGCTGAACCCTCTCTCTGGCATCTATGTCCTTCCTGAGTTGTGGTGACCAAAACTGCATACATTATTCTAGATGTGGCCCTCACGAAATTCCTATACAATGTTAACACCACCTCTTTTGATTTATAATTGATCCCCCTCCGAATACAACCTAAAACCATATTTTCTTTACCTGGAGCTGCCTGGCACTGTGCTGCCTGTTTACCTCCTGTATCTAATACCACCCCCAGATTGTTCTCCTGTGTGACACACTCCAAAATTACCCCTTGCATCCTGTAATCTCTATTTTCATTCTTCTTCCCCATCCCCAACACCGACACTTGCTCAGGTGAAATTACATCTGCCAATCTTTTGCCCAATCTAAACAACATCAATACTTTCCTGTATCTTATCACCACCCCCTCTGCTATTCACCTTACCTCCAAGCTTTGTGTCATCTGTAAATTTGGAAAGCTTACTCTTTACCCCATTATCCAAATCGTTGATGTAAATATTGAATAATGATGGTCTGAGTACTGATCCGTGAGGCACCCCGCTACTTACATCCTCCCAGCAAGACATCCTCCCACTCACAGCCACTCTTTGCTTCCTACCACAAAGCCAGTTGGCAATCCAATTAGCTACCTGACCAACCACTCAACAAGCCCTGACTTTGGCTAACAACCTCCGATGTGGAACCTTATCAAATGCTTTCTTAAAGTCTAGATATAATATATCCACTGGCTCTCCCTCATCCACACAATCAGACACTGCTTCATCGAACTCTAAAAAGATTTGTTAAACAGGAACTACCTTTGGTTAACCCATGTTGACTACCTATAATTAGTTTGTATTTGTTTAAATGGTTCCTCATCCGGTCCTTAATTAATGTCTCCAACACCTTCCCCACAACTGAAGTCAAACTTACAGGTCCATAGTTTCCCAATTATTCTCTGGATCCTTTCTTAAATAATGGTGTTACATTTGCTACTCTCCAATCCTCCCTTACCTGACTCCAGTGAGCTATTGAAAATATCCGTTAACCTGCTCAGCCACTTCCCTCAATACTCTCAGGTGCATATTATCTGGACCCGGAGCCTTATCTTCTCTTAGATTACCGAGCTGTTCCTTTACTTCCTCCACTCCAACCTGGATATCCTGTAAAAGCCCTTCCTCACCTCCTCGATAGATACTCTCAGCGATAGGCAATTCTCCTGATTGTTCTTGTGTAAAAGTGGAAGTAAAATACCTGTTTAATAAGCCTGCCATCTAACTTTCATCACTAACCACTCTCCCGGTGTTATTCCTCAATGGGCCCACATTGGTCCTCTGGGCCCAACCTGTTCTTTTCCCCTGATACACTTAAAGAATGCCTTGCTATAATGGGAGGAGTCAATTTATTTATACAATCCTGGACACTTGGGGTAATTAATTAGGTGAGAGATAAGTGAACAGATGTTTGGGACTACAGAACTTTAATTTGCAAGAAAACAAACAAAATATAATAACCAAAGCTTTTTGTGCTGAACTTCTGAAGCTTGAATCACAGCAAGAGAAGCAGGACGTGAGAGTGTACATTTTGCATCTATAAGCTTGTCTTTGTAAGATCGACACTGATTGGTTAATCAGTTATGACGTCAATGTAAGCTGAGCCCTCATTAGTTTGCTCACAGTCAACGGTAAATCTGGCTCCGAATGTCTGGAGCAGAGTACAGGGTGATAACTCACCATTCATGCCAAATGCTTTGCAGGGAAGGGGGATGTGAAGCCTCCAAAGCCAATGACTCACCATTTGCGTGTATGCCTTGAAGAGGATGTGGGAGCGGGATGGAGAGGGGATGAGTTGGTGAGCAGCCGGATGATGTCTGCCTGGGAGAAAGTGCGTGAAGGGCACTCTGGTGGATCAGTCAGCCACTCTCGGGAGTCACCCTGGGAGGACTGGACCAGTTGAACGTGGGAAGAAGGCTGGGGGGGGAGGGGGGTGACTGCAATGAGTAAGCAACAGATTTGAGTTGCAGGGTCTGTTCTGGGCCTAACAAGGACGGTGCTTTCCGTGCTTACTGGGGCATCGGTGATGGATAGATTGTGCACTGCAACAGCACTGGGCTACATCATTGTTGTTTTTGTTACATTATCATCATTATTGTTGTTTTTTGAGTTGTCGATTGCATACGTGAGGACGTCATCGCGGAAATAAATTAGCTCTCGCTTACAGCACAATGGAGTCTGTGTGAACTCATTGCATGGTGTCATAAGTGTGTTTTCTATTCACTCCATCAATCTCTCCAAACATGTCATCGCTGAACTTCAAACATCCGTCCGATCGACTGGAATAGTCTCGATCTCAATCAAGAGTTCTTCGGCGTTTCAGAAATCACGTCCAGTTTTGTCTTGTCTGGGCCGCTCGCAGCGATACCAAAGCCTCGTCAAGCAGGATGGCTCGGAACGTGGATCGGCCAACAAGGTCGTCAAATCTACCAAAATCTAGCTTGGGAGGTCGGAGACAAAGAAGACCCAGAGAAAGTGCTCGACAAATTTCAGAACTATGTACGGCCCAGGAAATTGTGCTATGTATCTAATGAGTATCAAACAGAACTATGTATTGAATGCCTGTTCATCACAATTAGGAATCGTTGTGTACATGGCTTTTGTAAGTCCTATAAGTTTTCAAATTTGGAGCTTCGAGCAATTTCATGCATTACGAGACAATTTTCCACAATATACTCTTACGGACAAATTAAAGTATATACCGTAATCGAAATATGATTTCGCTTTTTTGGATCGGATATCGTCCGGACTCAATCAGTGTCGAAAGTGTCGGTCCTGGAATCGTTTACGGTAAATAAATAAATAAATAATTTGACATGTGTGTTGGTCATGGAATCGTTTACGGTAAAT
Organism: Eptatretus burgeri; assembly: GCF_056783735.1. Taxonomy (NCBI): domain Eukaryota; kingdom Metazoa; phylum Chordata; class Myxini; order Myxiniformes; family Myxinidae; genus Eptatretus; species Eptatretus burgeri. The sequence goes on from NC_140971.1 coordinate 87,626,837, forward strand.
AAATAAATAATTAGACGTGGTGTGGGTCCTGGAATCGTTTAAGGTAAATCTGTACTAATTAAAGGCTGTGTGTTTGTTGTTATCTCCATATGTGGGTTTCAGAAGGTGGAATGGGTCCCTCCCAGATCTCAAAGTATCCACCAGCATGTGTTTGTGTGTGTGTGCATGTGTGGTGTGTGTCCACAAATGTGGGTTTCAGAATGTGGAATGGAGTCCTCCAAGGGTGGGCTCAAAGTATCCACCTTCATTTCGGTAAGGGGGTCACAATTCATGGACCAAGCTGTGAAGTTTTCTGTTTTCAAAGTTTCGTGCCGAGGGCTCTCTTCAGGATCTTTACTGAGCCCCGGACGGCTTCCAACTGTAGTTTGTTTGTAGTGATATTCCCAGGGATGGTTTTTAATATCTCTGTGAGGTTCTTCATCATCATTCCAGTAGCTCCAACTTTCACTGGTACAATTTTGGCATTCTTCATCTTCCAGGATCTTTTCACTTCATTCTTGAGGTCTTGATGTTTGGTCATTTTCTTGATTTCTGCATCGTTAGTCCAAAATCACTGGTATTAACACCTCAATTAGCAATGCCGCCTTCTCTTTATATTTGCACCTCAGTATAATATCTGGCCGCAATGCTTTGTTTTCGATGTTCATGCCCGATGGGATTATTAGGTCGTATGTGAGCGGTACTTCAATGTTTTCAGTGATTGCTTTGGGTTCATTTTATGGAACTGGAATATCAAAGTTTTTGCAGATGTGCCAGTGGATTATTTTACAAGCTCTGTTGTGTTGTTGTGTGTACAGATGTTCTGACACGTTTTTTTCATGTTCGGTCATTAAGCGTCACATACCATTGTCTTTGTTAACCCCACCTTCACCCCTCACTTGTCTCCTCTTTTTTTCCTCTTCTCCCCCACCCTTTTACTCACCCCCCCTAATAAAATGCAGCACTCTCCTCCCACACCTCTGCCGTTCTCTTGCTGTCTCTGCCTGTGTCTCTCTCTCACTCACTCTCACACTCTCTCACTTACTCTCACACACTCACACAAACCCCCCTACTTCCCACAGTGAACAGCAATGTTTGATGAGGTGTTGCTCTCCCCACCTTCTCCCACTCACTCCGTCCCTCTTTCTCCCTCCCTCCCCCCCCCCCCTCACTTTATTGGCCCATCAGCAAAGTGACGGGTTGTAGTTGCTCGTGTGTGTGTGTGTGTGTGTGTGTGTGTGTGTGTGTGTGTGTGTGTGTGTGTGTGTGTGTGTGTGTGTGTGTGTGTGTATATAAAATATATATATGTATATATGTAATTTGTTGAGAGTGTAGTCATTTTGACTGTTGTGACTACAGTGCAGTCATGTTGACAGAAATCCCCAATTTTGTTTGCACTCTGTGGACTGCTTCATGAAAATTTTCACTAAGATGTTCGAGAACATGATGAGTGGATGAGTTTCTCGCATGCAAGAGCAGTGCGGGTGTGAAATATTTTTGCTTAATCTAACTGAAATTTGAGCGCACTGTTTTTTTTTTATCACGTCATTGACATGCGCTTTATGCCATGTGCTAACCCACATCTGTTGCTTGACTTCTCCCACCATGGCATTGACAAAATGAAATTGCCGCCATCTTGGTTTTCTGGTGGGCTAAACACATTAAAGCTTGGAGGCCTCTCCTGATTATAGACACTGACTGGCTTTGTTTGTGTCAAGTCGTTTCTCGTTTTCTCCCCTCTGGGCTGGTGCTCCCACCTCTCACCTTTCTCGGCTTCACGCTGTGGAAACCAAGGCATTCAGGATCATTGGTATCTCCCACGATGAGGCTGAGTCTTTGGGCCTCTCACCCTCTCACCGCAGGCAGGTCGGTGGTCTTTCTGTCTTCTACCGTCTCCTCTCCAGCCTCCCCCCTGCTCTATCTGCGATATGTCCCCACCATATTTCCACAGGGCACGCAAGGTCTGCCAACAACCCCCTTCTGGTAAAACTACCAAAATCACTGCTCACCTTCACTCTTTTATTCCTCTTTTTTCCCCGCCTTTTGAATAAACTCCCTCACTCTGTTCAATCCCATTCTTCCCTCCAGGCCTTCAAAACAGCTGTTCACCACCACCTCTTATCGTCCCCCATCCAAGCCTCCATCTTTTCTACCCCCGTAAATCCACCCCAAACCCACCTCCTTCAAATTCCCTGCTTTCCTTCCTGAAAGTCCCTGTAATGTCCATCTTCTATTCCCCATGTTCTCTGCCCAATCCCTCTCCCTTCCACAGATCTCCTAATGTCTCTGTTCCCCACTCTTTTGTCCTTCCCACGCCCCTCTTGTCTCATGCCCCCCTTGCTGTGCGTTGTGTGTTAGCTCTCAAATGAGCCTCGACAAGGTATACAAAAAAAAGTGTTAATCACGATGAGGAACACCGAAAAATTTAATCATATGTCGAATAAAAATTATTTGTTTGAGGAAAAAGCTTGGCTCACAGAGACTATCGCCAACCCTTGGCACCGAAGGAAGACTACAGATGGGTTGTGATGTGCGAAGCGGGGTTGCTTGGTTTCTTGCATAATTATTTTCATCAAATATTTTTTGATCAGGAACCACGAGTAATTATTTAATTTTTTAATCTATTGTTTCGTTTTAAGTCTCACGATTCCTTTTGTCTCGCACACGACTAAAGTGTAATGTATGGTGTAAATCTCGTGCCAATCCGTGAGGCTAGTTCATGGAAAGTAAAAAAATGAACTTTTATTTTGGATCTAAAATCAAATGAAATGATAACACAAGGATTATGATGCAAGGACGTTTAAAATACTCAAGTTAAACTCAACGTCTATCTTCCCAAGATGATACAGATTAATTCACTGTTAAAATGGCAACTATTTCTGGGATCGAGACGATTTGGTGACCAGGTGGAAGATCGAAGTAAAACAAACGGAATGACATGACACTTGCGACAAAAGAGTTCACTAACCTTTTTGGAATTGTATTTTATGTCGCAGGTTGTGACGACAGTGTGGTCATTGTTGAGGTTTAAGTTGATGTTTAAAAAGTTTGTGTGGTTTGAGGCCTCATAAAGCTAAACCCTTTCTGGCTATCCCATGATTTATTCCTATGGTATAATTTTTAGCCTGGGGGAGCATATGGGATGGAGCGTCGTCTGTCCGTCCGACAAAAAAAAAAAAAAAAATAGTGTTTGGTTTCTTCTTGGAAACTACACACACAATTCTGATGAAACTTTACCACCATCTTTATCACCCATCATGTACCAAAGTTTGTTCATGGCATGAAAAAACAATCCAAAGGTGTTTACTTTCTTCTCCAGTACATATTTTGTGGGTCATCCATGCCTACCAGTGGTTCCCTGGTTATCTTATCCAGCTGCCACCAGGTGAGCGGCCAGGGTACTGCCCCCCTATGTTTCTTTATGCTTCCTCTGACGAAGTCACTGCAGACATTATATTTTGGGTTGGCCGTCCTTCCATCCATACGAATTTTCTCTGTTTTCTCTGATTGACACAAAATTTTCTCCATCGGTGCAACCACTCAAGTAGAATGTTTTAATGATCATTATTGATGTCATAGGTCACGTGGTGTGGCAGCTGTGTTGGAAAAGGAAAAACTTTGGACCTCTGTATTTGATCTGAAACCGCTCCATGGAAAAAAACTTGAAATTTGGCACGTGGTAAGTACTCCCCATGGGAAAAGTGTGTGATTTTTTTTTTTGATGATGTCATCGGTGGCTTCATTTTGACATCATAATTGCATACATCAAATGCTTTATCCCATCAGAATGAAAAATGTTGAGGGTCATCTCAGGCTAAATTGTATGGGGGAGAAAAAATAATTGATGACGTCATTGGTCATGGGGTTCGGCAGCCGTATTTATTTATTAACATAAAAGCCTTCGAAAATCTTCTCTGAAATGGCTGAACAGATGAAGGGGAAACTTTACAGGTATGATCACCAATCCATGAGGAACAAAAAGTTCTCCACCTCTGATGTCATAGGTCACATGGTTTGGCAGGTATGATTTTTTTGAAAAACAAACCTTTAAAAACCCTATTCTCCAGAACGGCTTGACAGATCGAGGGGAATCTTCACCCACATAATCCCCCCAAGCCTTGGGAACACCAGAGTGTTCATGAATAATTAATTGGTCACATGATCTGGCAGCCATATTGGATTGAACAAAAATCTTTAAAAAAATGATTTCTCTTGAACCCCTTCATCGACTTCATCAAGCAATGTGAAACTTCACAATTATGATCCAGCAGTCATGGGGAATATGTTCTAAATTTCAACCTGGTTGGACACATGGTCTGGCAGCCAGGATAATTTAATGCTTTGAATCTGGGTTCAGGAATTTAAATCAAACTTCGTACAAGTATGTACATAATGATGTAATTATGTGCATATTTGTTCCAAGTTTGATTTAGATGATTAGGGAGAGTGAAATGTTTGCAGATGTAATAATGTGGGTGGACGCATATGTGTCGACATCGTGACATCGAAGATTGCCCTTCTAGTTATGATATCATTTTTTCGTGTCGCTGACATACATTGGGTAAAAGACTCTACTAACACAAGTCCCGAGAAAAAAATCGAACAAAATTAGACGTTTTTAGACAAAAACAAACTGCATTTAAAATAAAATTAAAAAAAAGCATTTTGAACACACGTGAGGCTTTCAGACCTGTCCTCTTGTGGGATTGCTTATTTGTAAGGTCTATTCGACATATGATTGCATTTTTAGAGGTCCCTCGGGGTGGTTTGAATGAAATTTGGATGAAATCTGGGGAAAATAAACGTTTTAAAAAGAAATTACACTGTTGTGCGATGCATGCATACGATGTAGGACCCCTGTGAAAGCTCTTCCCAGCTACAGGGAGAGGGGTTCGGACCTGTCCCCTTGGGTTTTCACTGTCTCTCTGTTCCCCAGATTTCTTTTGATTTCATGTAGAACACCTTGAGGGACCTCGAGCAATGCAAAGTATGGGACCCCTTTGAAAGAAAGCTCTTCCCGGCCGTCAAGGTGAGTTCACAGTGTGACGTCAGTGGCAGAATCGAAAATCGACACTCTCGGGCTCTTTTTTTGACACTTTGTGATTGGCAAAAAATTCAATTTTTCCCCCCTTCAAATTAGACCATGATTAATGATTTTCAATGGTTTTCAGAAGAAAAAAAAATTGTGTTTTGTTTCCATTTTTAGAGGAAATTTAAGGAAATATTTAAGTAAATCCTTCGATCTTTCTTTTAGAATTCCTTATGCAACTGGGCCTATATATTTGTTACACACTGATCAATTATTATAGAGGAATTTCTTTCCCCTCTAATCCCTTCCCTAATACATGCCCCTTCCCTCCCCTTACCCATCTATCCTCCCAAACTTCTTTCCCTTCACTTCAAACTCCTCTCACACTCCGATACCCTTCTTTCTCTATCTTTCTCTCCCACCCTGCCCAATGCTTTTATTTTATCCCCTAAACCATGAAATTCTACACACTGAAGGTGTTTCGAAGATATTAAATTCTTACATTGATATTTCATGATTCAATCAACTTCCCAACAACTTTGCCGTGTTGAACCCAGAGAGAGTTAAACTCCATCCGAGGTCAAATGAAAAGCTAATAACGAACACAAACTTCAAAATGATGCGGTTTTAAAGAGTACGTTCGTTTGTTTTTGCCCAATCAAGATGCATTCAGAGATCTAACTTTTGGCCCGAGATGTATTTGAACTTTACAACATGAGGTCCGTAAAACCAGCCGCAACCATCCGTCTCACTCAAAATGGAGCTCTTCAGAATGGTTAATTACCACCAGCAAACAACTTTATTGGGAAGCACCCAATCACATGATATAATTTCTTTCACGGCCCCTAAAATCCGCAGGGAAGAAGGAAATTAAATGAAAAGCGCTTGCAGTGTATCAGCCAAAGGGAGATTTGTATTCCTTAAAAAGCCTCATCGGCATGGTTTCATCAGAACCGACAAATCTCCATCGCGTGCCTATCAATTTCCAGGTACAGACCCTCATACTCCCACACCAGGGTGGGGAAACTATTCCTACATAAATTAGAATGGAATTTTAGATCATTTTCTGGGAGAGGTTGAGGAGCCAAACAGGTAATTGGATCGAGGTAATTTTTGTGAATATGACTGCCAATATGATGCAGCTTTCCAACACAGGTTTTCAAACATTGATCAAATATAGGACATATCAATATACTGAATACATGTCACTCATCGTTTTATATCCTCTCAACGTCTCCAAGTGGAACAAAGACCCGAAATCTTGTTAGGTGTGTATTCTCAACTGGACATCTTTCTGTTTATAGTATTTATCGTGTACCTCTCAGCTCCCCTCCAGTCCCTCTCTTCCCCCTCCCATATTCCCCTTAATATTATGCCATTATCAACTTCACCCACTCCTACCTCCTCATAATCAGTTTATTGTCATATACTGTATATGCGATGCGCATACAATGAGAAGTACTTTGACAAAGCATGCTTCAAAAAATGACTGAATAAGAAATTGATTCATAACCTCCCTTTCCACCTTATACCAACTTCTCCTTTCACCCCATTAACAACCTCGGTAGCAACAAGATATGTTTCATGAGAACAATTATCCAAACTACCTTTAGGTCCTACTTCATAATCCGTGGAATCGGAATGAAAAATATGGCCAAATGCTTGTGAGGAGGCAAATTGTATTAATAAGTTATCCTAACTTAATTATCTTCTTTGTGATGCAAAACTACAACGTTAAAATTAAATAACAACGAAACAACATTCAATTCACAATCTCATGAGATTCCGTCATCTCTCGATTTGTGAAGGAGGGACAGACGGACAGACAGACAGACAGACAGACAAGCGTATTATTATACAAGCCGGGAGGCAACGATGGTTCGCGGACATTATTGAGGAAGTCCTACCGTAAAAACCTATCTCTTCCGTCAAGATTGACCAAATCAAATCGGATTTTTTATATGTTGTACTTATGGATATTACGCACAGCTTCTAGGAAATGAAATGGAGAATATATTGATGGATATATTGACGGATGGAGAATATATTGTTACATTTGTCTGGGGGGGGGGGTGGTTAGATATCACGATAGAGCAGATAGGAATGTGTAGAGTAGCATGGTCCGTGTATGAGTAGTTAGCCATCTCAGTGTATAAGTAGGGAAACGTTAGCTTAAGAATTGTCTTGTTTGTATGTGCGCCATACAGGAGGCGGTGTGTGGTAATATTTAGTTTGGGATTACGGTAAGGAAATCGTGCAAACAACCTATATGTTAACCTTTACTGGGGGGCACCGGAAGACTCAGCAAGAGAGAGAAAAGGGGGCAAAGTTTGGATTGCCTCGAGAGCGAAGGGAGGAGGAGTTGTAAATGCCTCCCAAGGGGATGGAGCATTGCTCAGGGAGAAGTAGGAGGAGCCTCATCGGGCAGCTGGAGACGAAGGAGGAGAAAGTCGAAGAATGAGGAGAATGCAACAGTTGCTCTGAAGACAACAATCGAGAGGGTGTGTGAGTTTGAGGCGAACATGACGGAGAAGGAAAAAATCAGAGGAAAAGGATTCTTGAGGAGGTCGTCCTGCCTGCATGCCCCTGCCAATGTTCGTTGCCCGGAGCCTGTTCGTCGTCCTGCTCATCACCTCATCATCCCCCACCATTGTCCTTGCTATTGTCTACTCACCTCGTCATCGTCCCTCGTCATTGCCTGCTCATCCCCGTTACCACCAGAGCTGAGTCCCCTGGTTTTGTCCCCTTCCCGTCAGTGACTGACTGGTGTGCAGCGCCATAGTTTTTATTCTCATTGTACACAATTATTTGTTTTCAATTTCATGTTCCCATTTTTTCCCCATCACCACCCACTGTCATATCCCTCCGCAATTACATCATCCTGAGTTATTGTTTGTGGGTATGGGAAATAAACCCGTTGGTTTTAAAAGCTGTGAGGGTTTCTTGTCTCTCCTCACAACCCATGCACGTGTTGTCCGCCATTAATTCGGAAGGTCTCCTCAGGCGTTGAACCGGTCGGGACATCGCGGGATTTTAACCTCCCACCATGATGAGCTCGACGTTAGTTGAGCTGTCGATGCCACAAACTACAGGTAGAGAGAGAGAGAGAGAGAGAGAGAGAGAGAGAGAGAGAGAGAGAGAGAGAGAGAGAGAGAGAGAGAGAGAGAGAGAGAGAGAGAGAGAGAGAGAGAGAGAGAGAGAGAGAGAGAGAGAGAGAGACGGACAGGCAGATATACCGACACCACCCCCCCCCCCCAATGCTGTTCGAGGAAAAACTGCTGTCTAAAGCAACCAAGAAGGCCTACACAAGGTAAGCCCTTTGCTGTATCAAACCCTTCTGAGAGTTCCTCCACAGATATAAAGACATTACCAAATTGTACACACGTGAGAATCCGAATGCTATCCACCCCCTCAGCTGCCGGACCGGTTTCATCGCTTATTGACAATTCATCAGCGACAGCGCAGACAGCAAAGCATACCAATGAGGCTCCCAAGCATGTACCACGTGCAAATGTCAAAAACAATCAATATATAAATAATAAAGAAAGACCCACCCACATCTCTCACCTGTGCATGGAGTGGATGGCCAATCAGCTCTTACCTAATCAATGAAATGCAGTTGGCTAGGATTATATAAATAAATTGACACCTCCCATGCTACTCGAGCCAAAACTGCTGCGTAAAGCAACCAAGAGAGACCACACAAGGTAAGTGAACAAGGAACGGTGTCAATTTATGAATATAATCCTAGCCACCTGGGTTTAGTTGATTCAGTGAGAGCTGATTGGCTATTATTTTTGAGAGCTGATTGGCTACAAACTAAATTTGATCTCTTCTTCACTATTCCAACAAACCTTCCTTGTCGATCCCTGTCCTGTAAAGCTCTTTTTTGAATCTTTTGTCATTCTCCCAATTGTCAGAGTATATCTGCTGATATTTCTTTTTGTAATTTTCCTTTTTAGTTTTTTCTTTGCAGTAATTAGGGCTATGTTTGTTTCTGTTTCGTTTTTCTGTGTTGTATCCATCATTTACACCTGTTTTTGGAAGTTTGCTGCTAAATGGATTAAGGATCCCTTTTCTGGTCTGTTGTTTTCTTATCCGTATTGGTCATGAAGAGGTCGATTACCGCTTTGCAAGATGTCGCAAACGTGTTTTCAGAGACCATCTCAACCCGCTTGACGTCTATGGTGATATTGTTACGAATTTGGAAGCTTACTGCACTCAATATTCAGGTCCTTATAGAACAGTTATATCGGTATGTGAGTGTTTATAGTTAGGGCCCCCTACCTGTGTCTAACGTGAATTACATGTGTGCGCTGCGGAGCTTCATTTACAACAAACCTCCTTCACTTCACTTCACACACTGACGCCATCGCCCACGTGCGTTCGGCCACGTATGTGGGTGGAGATTTCCATCGCCTCAGGCCGGGACTCTGCCCAGGAAGGCAGGGGCGTGCCTCTTGTCCAATCAGGCCACAGAGAGTGACTTTCCCATGGCACGCCGGCCAATGGGGGTTGAGATGGCCACAGAGAGCGATTTTCCCACGACGCCCCGTCCATTGAGGATGGAGAGCGCCCCAGACGGCGATTTGCTCACCCCGGAGGAAAAAGGAATATAAGAAACGCCAGGCTGGGTAGTGGGGGTGGTAAAAGGGTCGAAGTGGTGGAGGTTGTCATGGTGGGAACGATTCTAAGGGTCATGGTCGTGGTCATCGTGGTGGTCATCATCATCGTGTTGCGGGTTCGAGTCCCGCCGAGCTGGATCATCGTCGCCTCTGATCTTCTCCTTGGCCTTGGTCGATTGGTGGGTGGCCGGTTAGAGAGCGTGGTACCTGGTGCTTGGAGCGGCATTGTGTTGCGGGTTCGAGTCCCGCTGAGCCGGATCGTCGAAGACCACACGAGGTGGACAGGTCCAAGCACATGCTCTGGTCTCTAGCTCACCTGTCCTCGAGTTGGAGGCCTTCAATAAAGACCCGACGGGTTAATTTCTGTGTGTGTGTGTGTGTGTGTGTGTGTGTGTGTGTGTGTGTGTGTGTGTGTGTGTGTGTGTGTGTGTGTGTGTGTGTGTGTGTGTGTGTGTGTGTGTGCCCGTCTTTAAGTAGCAACTGTATAAGTGCTTTTGCTTGTACATTGACTGCATTTCTTATAGTCGGATAACTCTGCTCTTCTGTGTTCCCCTCCCTGCCTATTGTAAATAAATATCCCTTTTGTTGAATGTCGCAGCTCATTTCTGTGTTTCTATCATTGGTTTGCCGCGCTGTGAACGGGAACTAGGAGGCTTTATTGTTGCCGTAATCATGCAATCGGCCCGGCAGGAACTCGTACTCTCCGCTCGGGCTATGGCTCGGATCCGGCTCGGTAATGGCTTGGATCGCGCAGATCCTGCCGAGGGTGAATATCCCCGGTAGTTTGGACGACATGGGTATTTAGGTAAATTGAAATTGGCAATCGACCCTATCCCACGTGGTCGACCTATTGGCGATCTTCGGTCTGATAAGGGACCCGTCAGCTCCGGAGTTATCCAGGGTGACGACCTATAAATTCCGGGTGTTCGGTGGAGCCGACTCTACTGCTCGACCTAGCGGTCGTGCTCGCCATCGAAACCCGGCCCCACAACAATATTATCCTTATCAAAACCATGTACTAAGGAATAACTAGAATTATACTAAGCATCTTTGATCCCCCCAGGAGTCATTTCCACAACAATATGCTTTAAATAATTCATTTATAAATTCCATCAAATTGTCATTCCCACGGTATTAAATGCGTGACATCTGGGCTGATGTAAAGGTGTGTTCTGGTGCAGGTACAGCAGGTACAGCTGAACGAGTTGTTAGTCCATGCTGCCAGTGTAGTGGTATTTTCATGGTGCGAACATTTTTTACTTCACTCGACGACCCATGAACCCGTTGGGTTCCCGTTGTGACAGCGGTTGATGAAAAAAATCATTTCAAGAAAAACAAAAGATAGCTAAAGCGAACTATACCACTGAGGTTGTTTCCATTGATCAAATTCTCCCGAAGAGTACTTGACTGAATCGGGAATTGATTTTTTAAGAATTTTTTTCGTTGCCCGATTTCAACGAAACTTGATATTGCACACCGCAGGCGAATGGTGAGTTAGTTGGCCGTAAAATTTTTGCCTGTACCGTTTTGGCTGTATTTAAAATAAAATAAAACTACCCTGTACCGTTTTGGCTGTATTTCGGGAACATACATATATATATATATATATATATATATATATATATATATATATATATATATATATATATATATATATATATATATATATATATATATATATATATAAATATATATCTATATATATATATATATATATACACACACAAGATGAGAGTTTTAGTATTGTACAGATAGATGTTCAGGTTATTTAGATATCAGTTAAATTGATACTGACGGTGACCCCAGAACAAAAGGTCAACTGCGTACGTAATAAATATAATTGAGCTTGAGGGAATGGAACGCACCAGAAACAGCATTCCTGTGAACTTTATACAGCAGAAACGGAGCTGGGACGCCAAAGAGGACGTGCCCACTGGGTCTGGATGCCTCAGAGATGCGGCTGTGCATCCCATCACCACTCCACTGCCCATCTACCCCATGGCACAACCCCGTTGGGATGTGTAAGTTGAAGGAAGGAGTCGACCCCACACTCCGTACTTTTCTATTCTTCTCAAATTATTCTCGGCTTCTTCTTCTCACCGGATTGAATAATTGTTGGTGTTATTTCCAATCTGTCTTGGTTGTCCTTTCCTTTGTTGATCCGACACAGTGTTCAAGTATACTTCGACGGGAAGTTATACCCCACCTGATTTGCTCTGTTAGCTGGTGTTGCACCTATCTGTTCCGCTCTGCAGAAGATCACAAGGTGCGGTACCTATGGCATGGCCTCCAGTTAGGTTGCCATGCCAAAAGAAAGGTATCGCAGAAACATCGAAATGTAACCCTGCTGGGCCGGTATTCCAAGTCAAGCGGCTATGGCTGTGTAAGCATTTACAGCCCTTTGGACCGCAGTTATCTGTGGTTACTGGCCTCAGGACCGAGTATTTGGGACAAACTCAAGTGCTTCCCCTTGTTGTCAGCCCCGAACCCTGGGCCGTAACAATATATTGTGTGTGTGTGTGTGTGTGTGTGTGTGTGTGTGTGTGTGTGTGTGTGTGTGTGTGTGTGTGTGTGTGTGTGTGTGTGTGTGTGTGTGTGTGTGTGTGTGTGTGTGTGTGTGTGTGTGTGTGTGTGTGTGTGTGTGTGTGTGTGTGCGTGTATGTGCACATTGTGGTCACTCTTTCCAAGGGATTTATTTATTTATGTTGAAATGGACGGCATCAAGGTTTCCATTGTTTTTGTCACAGACTAGAGGATGGTGCGCCCTCTTGCCCTTGCTTGTCAAATATCAGTCTGTTTAAACTCCAATGCCACCATTCATGTCAGAAACTACAGACCTTTCCTATAAAGCAATGCACATATATAGGAAATGTTTGTACTCCTCTTTCCTTGTGCTGACTTAGAACCCCTCAGACTGAATTAGTTAGTCAATAGTTTCCTTTTAATTGTTCACTAGCTTTCACATAGTCAAGAAAAGTCATAAATGTTTCATTTGTGTTGGTGACTTGGACACGAAGCGACAGAGCGTCCATCATTCTCTGAAACTACATGCAAATCATCCATCGTTTCTTTTGGTACAGCCTCTTCCCGAGGGATGGAGAGTTGTTGTCTCTGTGACCAAGCAAATGACTATGTATACGACACAGTATTTAGTTGGCAATTTGTCAATGTTTGCCAGCGAATTATTCCTGAGCAGAGAGGCTGAAGGTCACCTCTGTGGCGTCTCAAAAAAGTGGGCTCGTGCATGTTGTTCACACAACCCACACACCACTGGGACTCCAGCAGGACTGTGTCCGGAGATAATGCATTCAGAATTAATGACTGTCCGTACGAGTGTGAAGCACAAAAGCACACAGAACAACAGACATCTCTCACGCTTTTGTTGTTATGATTTTGTTTTATGGTTAAACCTCAAACTTTTGAATGTTACGCACCCAGGTGACCATGGACTAAAAGGATCCATTGGCTAGGTGGCTGGACTCTGTAACAATTGAAGGGTGTTTAAAGATAGATAGTGGAGCGGACATGTTCAAATGTTCATGCTTCCAACCAAACATGTAAATAAACGCTCTGAGAATTTAAAATAATTTTTTTACCTCCGCCGCCGAAGGTGAAGGAGGTTATGTTTTCACCCCTTTCTGTCTGTTTGTGTTCAGGATATCTCAAAAAGTTGTAGACGGATCCGGACGAAACTTGGTGGACAGGTTGGGTGTGTGACAAGGACGAATTGATTCGATTTTGGTGAAGATCCGGATCTGGATACGAGAATTATTTAATTTTTTAAGTGATTATTCACCATTGAGAGATTGGGCCAAAACCGATATTGTACACATAGCATGATATTTCAAAAATGTGTTGGGCCCGATACGTTCTCATGGATCAGGCATTACGTGGCGGAGGTATGCCCTCCACCGAGTGCCCTTCTAGTTGATAAATGAAACTGCACGTGGGTTTGAATTTGAATCTCATGGTGATAGCAATATATGTTGAATTCAAGTGGACTGTCGTGGTTCGAGCTCGGCCTATTTAACATGGATGTTGCTGCTGTTTAGTCATTCCACTGTTTACCCAACTGGTACAATAATTTGATTTGGTGGAATAATATTGACACGTCAACCCAGCCGGTTCTGCGTGTAATTCCATTTTTACATACTGTGGTTGACACTAAGGGATTGGTGCAGTAGTGTGTGTTTTAAGCAGATTGTTAAAAAAAATATTCGCTGTACAAAGTTGGAAAATGGTGCATTTGCATACACTAGAAACACCGCTCCCGAGGGGAGCAACTGGGGAAGCGGAGTTGGTGGGGATGTGGGGTGTTTCAAGCCCCTGTATCTACATAGTTGAGTTATATTTGTATTAAAAAGTCCTTTTCACCTGAAATATAGATTTTCACACTCACATAACTAATGATGCTTTAGTCTCAGCCATGTTATAACCTTATTGTTATTACCCCGCACACACGAAGCGAAAAGCAGAGATAAGCAATTAGTTAACTTCTGCCCATCTGTCCATCCTCAAACGTCGGTTTATGGCAACAGGACTTTGAAATTTTTGAAAAATCCTAAAAAATTAATTTTTTCGAAAATCAAAAATCGGCTTCCGTGCTTTTATGCGCACTATAATCAACCTCTTTGTCAAAAATTTTCAGCCCGATCCGTCAAAAACCGTGACTGGTATGCAATTATGTAGCGACCACCCATGTCGCCTACCGGCTTGTTTGTTTGTTAGTATGTAATGGACAGCTCTGGAGGCCAGAGGAGTCAACCGATTTTGATGAAACTTGACTGGTAGGTTCATACCAGGATCTCGTTGCATGCTTTTGAGCACCGTTGCTATGGACACGACTGTTGCCTAGCAACGGGACTTTGACATTTTTGAAAAAAATTCGAAAATCAAAAATCGACTTCCGTGCTTTTATGCGCACTATAATTAACCTCTTTGTCAAAAAATTTCAGCCCGATCCGTCAAAAACTGTATGACTAGTATGCAATTACATAGCGACCACCCATATTGCTAACCGGCTTGTCTGTTGGGTCACCGAAATGGGTGACCCTTATTGTCAGTAATTCTGTATGTTTGTTTGGATGTTTGTCTGTTTGTTTGGATGTTTGTTTGGATGTTTGTTCCTTTGTCATCAGCATAATTGGTAGTAAACGTGGACGGATTTTGACCAAACTCGGGTGGTTGGTACATCTTATGACCTCGTGCTTTGGAAATTGTGATGGTTGCTAGGGACGCTTTGGTTCCCTAGCAACAACCGAAAAACCTTCAAAATCGGTACCGTTCACGCGAAATCAATTCCGAAAGCCATTATCCCACGTAGGGTTATGAAATTTGGCACGAATGATCTAAAGGTGATGCTCTATCAAATATATTCCGGTTTTTGTGATATATGGAATACTTTACCAGCAGCGCCCCCTAAAATTAGGGTATGCACGAAAATTGGCGAAAATTGAAGGCCCCCTAGCGACCAGGTGAGTGCATCAATACGAATGAAATTCTGCAGGTTCATGGTACTCAATGAGTACTACAACTTTGCCTCAGGACATATTGACCGATTTTGCTTAGGTCAGGGGTCAAAGCTCAATTAGTGCAAAATTGATAATATGCGAGAGCTGGAGGTGCCTTGGCACCAAATGCTACTCCTCCTAGGGTTATGGTCGGATGGTCATGACAATTCACACTAATCGTCTGGAATACATTGTGCACAAACAATCGAGCCGGATTTTCGATTTAGATCTTTGTTCACCCACAGCACCCCCTCGAACTTTGGGGATTTCCGATTTCAAACCGCATTTTCGGTACTTTTCATTGAAATGGATACCGAGTAGTTATCAGGAGATGGAACTGGATGAGATTTGATATGCATAATCTTAAGGTGATTCCCTATCCGCTATATGACATCCATTTTGCTCTATATCTTATAGTTTCCATGCTCGGCGACCCATCGCCGCCTCCTGGCTTGTCCGTTTGTCTGTTTGTGTGAAGGATATCTCAAAGAGTTGTGGATGGATCCGGATGAAATTATGTGGACAAGTTCGGTGTGTGACACTGACCAACTGATTAGATTTTGGTGAAGATCCGGTTCCGGATCCGGATCTGACTACTAGAATTTTTAAGCACCATTATTAGCTAAATATCATTGCAACCTATCTCACGGACTACCTCGTCTCCTCAAGCAAGTCGAGATGGCTCAGGTCTGTTAGTCTTTTGTCGGCGTGATAAGCATAGAATGCCTCAAGGACGTCGGATTTCCCACAAAAAGATTTGTTTTGTGTTAAACAACAGCAGCAACTGTTGAAAAAGGTAATCATACGTTGGACATAATTGATTGAATAGTTTTGTGGATATAATCATTTTTACTTCTCGTATGTGTGCCTCACGAAACTCCACGGTCAGCTATTTATACACCTGAACAAAAAAATTGTGCAAGGCAAAAAACTCCCTTGGGGAGGGGGAAAGATGAAGTTGCTATAACCTCTGCCATGTGAGCTTTAGTCGCCCAATCAAGTTTGGTTGTGATCCGATAAGTAACAACAGAATGTATTACGGTCAGACAGACAGACAGACAGACATCAAATTGCATATTTTTTGCATGATATTCTTCTTAGTTTATATTTCAAACACATAATAATAATAATAATAATAATAATAATAATAATAATAAAAAAATACATGTTTGGTAGGCAAGTCTGCAATTCAGGAATACCACATGCACACACCAGACCTCAACCACACTTATTCACTTGCAAGGTGGTGATGAAAATCACAGTGGGTCGAACAATTTGGTTAATGCAGTCAAGTGATGCCTTCCTCCTCCACCCATTGGGAAAAGACTTAACACTTGTGTAACATGGTGATGTCAGGTCTGGTTCCGGGCTCTGCCACCTGGTGGTGTCCGGAGTGCTGTTACCATGTGATAAATTGTGGTTAATAAACTGGTGTTCGGACGCTGTCTTTGTGTCTCTCAATCCTTCACTTTGTGACACCATCGGTCTCGCCAAGACATTACAACCTGGAATGCAATGGCTGCACAGTCCCAGGACAAAAGCCACTCAGTGGTCGAACCTTGCCTCCTGGTAAGTTGTACTCTGGTAATTCCTTCAATTTTTGAATATGAATCTTCCAAACTACGTGCAGTTTTTTGGGGATACCAGGAATGTTTATTTAATTTAAATGCGAGGGCTGTTGTTTTGCAATGACTCAAATAGTAGCATTGATGGTATCATGAGATACTGAAATTGCTGTCTTAAGGAAAAAAGCATTTAATAATTGCTGCATCAGACCTCACCTGAAGACCTGTCCATAATTGCAATGGATGTGTCCTTGAGGTTAAGCAACACTGTTGAATTAATTATCCTGTGTCCATCCAAGCGTCTGCGGCCAAACCAGATCGTGTACATCTTATGGAAACATTGATTTCCCAGGATGTCCGAAGCTCTTCATGGTTGTTTTATCCACCACTCTGACAGGCCTGATTCTCACACTGGTGGTGTTGTTGCTTTATATAATTGTTCTTTCCTTCCCCACAGCTCCACACTACCCCCTTTTATAAACCCCAGGCGAAGGGTGGAGTGAAGCCCGGAAAGCGATGTACTGTGTCCCAAATCCTGCTCCTCCATTGGGCCACAGCGGGCCCGAGCCATGCCCCACCAGGCTCCACGACCGGAAACCGGCTCAGATGCCTTCCAGATTCAGCACGGCTCGGAGCCCCTGACTCAACATGGGGGCATGCTCCCAAAGCTGGCACCCCGACCGTGAACGTGCACCGATGTATGTCGGATGGCAACTGTCTTTATTCACCACCCTCGGGCTCCTTCACGAACCAAAATGCACATCTGGGGCCCGAACAAAACTCCCGGATCATCCTTCCCGCAACCCCTCCTCGTTGCTTTCGTTCTTGCCATGGTCTGACGACTGGATGAGGGCTGTAACAATTCCGGACGCTCACCCGGGACGTTCCCGGTGAGATGTGGTGGAGCGAAAGCATCTTTTGTGTGGTCGAGCATCGGGCGGCACCAAGGACAATGGCCAATGCCGCACGGTGCTCCTCAAAATAGAGTGGTGAATTGTAGCGATGCAGAGGTACGAGGGGGTGCGGGAATATTTTTCCTGTGTGCGGGAGGCATTTGTGGTCAAACTGTTGAGGTTTGGTGAGCAAGGTGTGAAGTAAGGTGAGGTGCCGGTTGGGAATTGGCATGCAGATTTGAATGAAATAATGTCGTGAAAATTCCCGTGTGCGGGTTGTGTTGTGTGCAACGGGGATGATCCGAGCCAGGGAGGCATCGTGGTGTGCCTATTAAACAATTGTCTGATGAATGGCGTGTGTGCTTGCATGCTTATTGTGTACTATGGCTAAAAGGAAAGGGTGAGAGTAGAGGTCAGAGTATGAATCAAAGAGATATTTATTAGACCCAAGTACGAGTCCCATGCAACGCAATTCGTCCCGTTTACCCATGAGACATGAGGGGAGGACTAACTACATGAAAAGTAATGAAATAACTGCCTGGGGATCACTGCATGTTGGGTGCCATTGCCTTAGAGGCATGCAGTTTTGCAGAACCGCAACAATATCAAACAAACTGTTTCAAATGGAGCACCTCACCACCATTAGAGCATAAAAATTGCATCAGATGTGGAAATACAAGCGAATTATTACTTCCAGCTTGCTGGCTCGATGACAGAAGATGCCATTTGCCTTTTTGCCTCCTCCATCCCTACCCCGTTTAGAATCCCGTGATATTAATGTGGAAGAGCTTCCAAAAAGCAAGAACGGGAGACAATAGAAGGTGTTAGGACAAATTAAGGGACAAGGAGAGTTAATAAATACAATAGCATTATTGTTATGCCTGTTATCGCTCCGTCCTTGGCTACAAATAGCAACCGTTATGTATGTATGCATCTGTGTGTGCGTCTACAACTCTGAAGCAAAAATCCAGGTCATTGCGATGGCATGAAATGCACCTTTTAACAAATTGGGCATTATTGCCCAATTGTCACCGACTGCATTGTCACCGTCAGTCTTAGTTGCTGCATGTATGTATGACTGATCTCGAAAAGCTATAAGGGGCTGTTATATTAATTACAGGCATAAAAATAAAGGTATTGTATTTATTAACTCTCCTTGTCCCTTATGCTTCAGTCACATTTGGCTCGGCGGCCGTAGGGTCTAAAAAATCTACGGCCACTAGCAATTATAGGGCGGCCGCAGTATTTCCACGGTCACACAATGTAGCAGTCAAATATGCTTTTATTTTTTGGGTAGCCGCACGAGGTATTTAGAAATTGTGGAGACCGAAAATGTGGGGGTGCCGTGCGGTCTTTGATTTGATGTCGCACGGTGACCTTAGGGCGTCCCTGCGGCAGTCATAGAATTTTCAAGGTGGCCTCAAGGTGCCCACAAGGCGATTGCAGGGGGGGCCTTAGGCGAATGTGGAAATAGTGCGGCCACCGTAGTTTTTTGGGGGTTGGAAAAACTCATTTTTCATTGATAAGAGCCTACGGAAAATGCACGAATAACGCAAGCCCACCGTACACCCTACGTACGGTCGACGTGGAACACATCTACGTCATGGCTACGGCTTGTCGAATTGCTACGGCAAACCTAGAAATGAAAAAAGTTATAACTCCGCGCTTTAATTCCACGGAGACCCCTACGGCCTGTAAAAGATAGCCATACGCCCTGGGGCCACCCTGAGGCCACCTCAGAAACTCTGCGGCCGCCGTATCCTAGCAGTAGAGCAAATGTGACTCATGCTTTAATTAGCCCTTCTAGTGTCTCCTGTTCTTACTTTTGGAAGCTCTTCCACATTAATTTTAAGAATAGTTTAAGTTATATTCAGTTTGGCTTCTTCAGTTTTCTGGCTTATTGAGCTCTCTGGCAAGTGACAAGACAAGGTTTTACTCCACTTATCAAACGCAAAAGCCGAGCCTGAGAAGCACACTTTGTTTAGCGTGTGCTAAGCTTCGCATTAAACGAGCATCGCCAAACCGAATAGAAATCTGTAACAAATTTGTTACAAAAATCCCAAGTCATTGCGATGGCGTGAAATTCACCTTCTGACTAATTGAGCATTATTGCCCGTTATCACCGACTCTGCAATGATGGCATGTCTTCATTTCCTTACCAAAGCCTTTATCGGAGACGTCAGACCGTCAGTCATCTGGAAGCACTCACAAATAATACTGTATAATAAGAGCTGATTGAATTATCGCTGCGTTTTACTCAGGATGTGCAAAACCATTTAATCGCATTCGTCCCTACAGTCAGGCAAATGAAATTCTGCTCTATTAAAGGTACCACGGGGTACATCAAGCACACGAGTTGCATTTTGCACAACGAGGATGCTTAGCTTTGTAAATTCACTGATGGAATTTGCCTTTCGGGGGAATCGTAACTCCCGACCCCCTGTTTTTTTGCCAGGCCATCAACACGTCCCATAAATTTCAGCTCATAAGTAAAACATTGCAACGCCATTACAATTACCAACCACCTCGCCCCGCTCCCATCACTCCCCTTCCACCTGCAATCAGTGTTTGGAAATATTTGTTGGAGGCTGTGAAAAAGTTTTCAATAAAAAAGTATTTGTGTTGAAGATTGCCAATTAATCATGGGGATGAAACAGCTCGACCCAGTTATTACACAGTTAATGTCATCCAACATGAATCAAAATGTACTTTACTCTTATATTAATTATTTTCATGCAACATTTCGAACCTGTGCCATAGTTATCAGGATAGTTTAGACTTAGAGGCATGCACACTCACCTTTGAGTTGTTGTGCTTCGGTTCAAGTTTCATCATAGTTATAGACTGTTATGTCCGTCTCATCATAGTTCCTCTCTGTTAAGGGGACTGTTAAGGACTGATGGTTTAATTTTGAATTTAAAAAAACAGCTTCCCCAGAGTTTAGCATGTACGAATCAGATTCAGAGTGAGCCGACCAGAGGAGTGCAAAGGTTGCTGCATGTGTGAGCATGCCATGCATGCATGCAGGCAGGCCTTTGCCAGGGAGATAGCATGGGTTTTTGAATGCTCCCATCCGCTGATATATGGAACCCAGCAGATGGAAAGAAGATGTTGCTGTTTGGGCACGTTTTATCACCCTTCCCTTCATCTCCCCTCATGCAACCTTGCCTTCCCTTCCATCCCCTCATGCTGTCTTCCCTTCCCTTCATGCTTACCTCTTCCCAAACCCCACTCCCCTCTCCACCCCTCATGGACATCTCTGGGTGGTCTTCGCGTGCTGTATTAACGTGCTGTTTTAATGTACCCCATTTTGTTCAATCATGTTCTACCCTCTCCCCCCCCCAATCCTTTCTCCACAAGTACCACTACCAAATGCAAGTCAAGACCCCCCTCCTCTCTCCACCATACTTCTCGCTCCCATCCCCCTCCTGAAGTGTATAGCGACGTTTGGTGAGGCGTCATCCTCACTCTCCCCCCCCTTCCTAGCCCCCTTCTTCCTCACCCCCTCTGAGCAACCCAACCCCTCCTCACTGTCCTCTCTTCCTCCTCTCACCCTCTCCTCCCTCCTCTCTCTCTCCCTATATATAGGAACGACGTATAGGTAACTTTTTATGCACAGCACAAACCAAAACAAGAGCACAACTGACAAGAGACCGAGTAAATCATGGTTTCATGAGTGACGACATAAACTAAACAGTCGTGATCGTTTTGTTTGTTTGTGGTGAGTCATTAGCCCATATACGAACTACGACACACTACTCCACAGTGAATTCACTCATGTCAGTTCCAGTAACTTGCACGTCCAGTAACACAACAATGCAGAATGTTATTTGCCAGTATGGGGTAACAGAACATGCATCCACCCATCCTTGCAGGTTAACGCAAGTCGATTTCACAATAAAAGACTGTGATTGATCATTTCAAATGGCATATACATCGACTTATAACGCTTTTGATAAAGCTGACTGATCAGCTTACAGCGGATGAATCTCTCTATGAGCTTACAGGCTTAACTAGAGCCGTTTTTCGTCACTTGAATGCAACTGAGAAAGAGTAAGACAAGGGTATTCTTTGTCTTTTTTTTTGGTAATCCTCCCAACTATTTTCTAGTTAAATTAATTCGCCTTTGGTGGTCGGGACAATTTCATAATTGCACGGTCAAACTTGGAAATTTTGCCCCATGGGCCATTTTTGCTTGAAATCTAATTAACTTTCACATCGCGTGTTTGTTTGTGTCTCGAAGATTGGCACCAGATACACATCAGGCATAATCATTCTGGCTTTGGCTCTCCAAATGACAGCCTTGCTGATCGGTCGGTAACATGACACTCACCTACAGGATGTGCTGTCTGGTCGTGGATTCGTTATCTTGTGGAGTCAAATTGAGCAAAAACTGCCCTTCTGATATCGTGCCTATACAGGGCATGTTCGAGCACAATGTTAAGCTGGCTATCCTACCTGCATTGAGGTGTGAACATGGAAGATTTTGTGCTATTTTAAGTAAAATTGCAGGCAGTGTCCTGGTTCCCTGGACAAATTTATTGAGGCAAGCTGTAATATTTAGTAATGCAATAAGTGTGGGTTTTAGGATATGGCGCAGGCATGATGGACCAACATGATTTAATTATCCTTCGTTATCTTGTGATACCCTTCCAATTTAACATCATGGATGTGTAGTCAGCAGCATGATGAATTGCTATGAAAGCAATCGCTTATTCATGAAAAAATTAGCCAACAGTTTATACATCCTGATAAAGAAGTAGAAATTGCTTTGTTTTATGCGCAATCCTACAAAACACTGCTGATGCAATGTTTTGTTTTCCGACAAGAATGAGGCTCAGGAAGAGCAAGGTTAATTTGACTGTGGGGTGACGGGGCAATAATACGACACTTTCAAAATGACATAATCCGCCCCAGATCACTCGGTACACACATGTGCAGAAACCCTTGTAACGAACTTCATCAGGGCGGCATGGACATATTTCATGTCTGTCAGATAAGGATTGCAGCAAGAATCGACTCAAAAAACAAAAACTTTTAAAGAAGCCAAAAATACTACGAAACGTACCTGTGAGAAAGGGGTGTGCCCCTGCACAAGGAAAGACATGGCAAACTTTCTGATCAAGTCGTCCAAAAATTTGATATCTTGCACTTTGATATCAAAAGGTTGATATGATGCAAAAACTCCCGACGATGTGGGCCCGTGAAATGACCAAGGTTCGGAGATGGGTGAGTTTTACCCAAACCTTCATGCTCTTTAACACTGATGACAAAGTCAAATCTGGGGCTTGTCGATATACAGTAAATTTAAAATGATAATATTTATCATTAATCATTTTTGGGAGGAGGGATAGGACTGAGAGTTGTGAAGGTTGCGAGCTATAAATATGTATACTGTCGGACCCCTTCGGACCCCGCAATTCACGGGCGTCTTCGTGGTTTTTTTTTTCGACATTTTCGTAGTTGATCACGGGTATATCACGGTTTTATCACGGTTTATCACGGGTATACACCGTTTTTGTAATTTTTCACGGGCGTATTCGTGGGTATTTTTCACGTTTTTGCGATTTTTCACGGGCGTATTCGTGGGTATTTTTTGCGTTTTTGTGGTTTTTCACGGGTGTATTCGTGGGTATTTTTCATGGGCATATTCGTGGGTATTTTTTTGCATTTTGTAGTTTTTCACGGGTGTATTCGTGGGTATTTTTCACGTTTTTGTGATTTTTCACGGGTGTATTCGTGGGTATTTTTGCGTTTTGTGGTTTTTCACTGGCATATTTGTGGATATTTTTTGCGTTTTTGTGACTTTTCACGGGTGTATTCGTGGGTATTTTTCATAGGCATATTAGTGGGTATTTTTTGCGTTTTGTGGTTTTTCACGGGCGTATTCATGGGTATTTTTTTGAGCGTTTTTGTGATTTTTCACGGGCGTATTCGTGTTATTTTTCGCGTTTTTGTGGTTTTCTCACGGGTGTATTCATGGGTATTTTTCACGGGCGTATTCGTGGGTTTTTTATGTTTTTGTAGTTTTTCACGGGTGTATTCGTGGGTATTTTTTGCGTTTTGTGGTTTTTCACTGGCGTATTCGTGGGTATTTTTCGCGTTTTTGTGATTTTTCACGGGTGTATTCGTGGGTATTTTTCACGTTTTCGTAGTTTTTCACGGGTATATTCGTGGGTAATTTTCACGTTTTGTGATTTTTTTCACGTGCGTATTCGTGTGTATTTTCACGTTTTTGTAGTTTTTCACGGGTGTATTCGTGGGTATTTTTCACGTTTTTGTGATTTTTCACGGGTGTATTCGTGGGTATTTTTGCGTTTTGTGGTTTTTCACTGGCGTATTCGTGGGTATTTTTCACGTTTTTGTAGTTTTTCACGGGTGTATTCGTGTTATTTTTTGCGTTTTTGTGATTTTTCACGGGCGTGTTTGTGGGTATTTTTCACGTTTTATGGTTTTTCACGGGTGTATTCGTGGTATTTTTCTCGTTTTTGTGGTTTTTCACGGGCGTATTCGTGAGTATTTTTCTCGTTTTTGTGGTTTTTCACGGGCGTATTCGTGGGTATTTTTCTCGTTTTTGTGGTTTTTCACGGGCATATTCATGGGTATTTTTCTCGTTTTTGTGATTTTTCACGGGTGTATTCGTGGGTATTTTTCACGTTTTCGTAGTTTTTCACGGGTATATTCGTGGGTAATTTTCACGTTTTGTGATTTTTTTCACGGGCGTATTCGTGGGTATTTTCACGTTTTTGTAGTTTTTCACGGGTGTATTCGTGGGTATTTTTCACGTTTTTGTGATTTTTCACGGGTGTATTCGTGGGTATTTTTGCGTTTTGTGGTTTTTCACTGGCGTATTCGTGGATATTTTTCACGTTTTTGTAGTTTTTCACGGGTGTATTCGTGTTATTTTTTGCGTTTTTGTGATTTTTCACGGGCGTGTTCGTGGGTATTTTTCACGTTTTATGGTTTTTCACGGGTGTATTCGTGGTATTTTTCTCGTTTTTGTGGTTTTTCACGGGCGTATTCGTGAGTATTTTTCTCGTTTTTGTGATTTTTCACGGGCGTATTCGTGGGTATTTTTCTCGTTTTTGTGGTTTTTCACGGGCATATTCATGGGTATTTTTCTCGTTTTTGTGATTTTTCACGGGTGTATTCGTGGGTATTTTTCACGTTTTCGTAGTTTTTCACGGGTATATTCGTGGGTAATTTTCACGTTTTGTGATTTTTTTTCACGGGCGTATTCGTGGGTATTTTCACGTTTTTGTAGTTTTTCACGGGTGTATTCGTGGGTATTTTTCACGTTTTTGTGATTTTTCACGGGTGTATTCGTGGGTATTTTTCACGTTTTCGTAGTTTTTCACGGGTATATTCGTGGGTAATTTTCACGTTTTGTGATTTTTTTCACGGGCGTATTCGTGGGTATTTTCACGTTTTTGTAGTTTTTCACGGGTGTATTCGTGGGTATTTTTCACGTTTTTGTGATTTTTCACGGGTGTATTCGTGGGTATTTTTGCGTTTTGTGGTTTTTCACTGGCGTATTCGTGGGTATTTTTCACGTTTTTGTAGTTTTTCACGGGTGTATTCGTGTTATTTTTTGCGTTTTTGTGATTTTTCACGGGCGTGTTCGTGGGTATTTTTCACGTTTTATGGTTTTTCACGGGTGTATTCGTGGTATTTTTCTCGTTTTTGTGGTTTTTCACGGGCGTATTCGTGAGTATTTTTCTCGTTTTTGTGGTTTTTCACGGGCGTATTCGTGGGTATTTTTCTCGTTTTTGTGGTTTTTCACGGGCATATTCATGGGTATTTTTCTCGTTTTTGTGATTTTTCACGGGTGTATTCGTGGGTATTTTTCACGTTTTCGTAGTTTTTCACGGGTATATTCGTGGGTAATTTTCACGTTTTGTGATTTTTTTTTCACGGGCGTATTCGTGGGTATTTTCACGTTTTTGTAGTTTTTCACGGGTGTATTCGTGGGTATTTTTCACGTTTTTGTGATTTTTCACGGGTGTATTCGTGGGTATTTTTTGCGTTTTGTGGTTTTTCACGGGCGTATTCATGGGTATTTTTTGAGCGTTTTTGTGATTTTTCACGGGCGTATTCGTGTTATTTTTCGCGTTTTTGTGGTTTTCTCACGGGTGTATTCATGGGTATTTTTCACGGGCGTATTCGTGGGTTTTTTTTATGTTTTTGTAGTTTTTCACGGGTGTATTCGTGGGTATTTTTTGCGTTCTGTGGTTTTTCACTAGCGTATTCGTGGGTATTTTTCGCGTTTTTGTGATTTTTCACGGGTGTATTCGTGGGTATTTTTCACGTTTTCGTAGTTTTTCACGGGTATATTCGTGGGTAATTTTCACGTTTTGTGATTTTTTTCACGGGCGTATTCGTGTGTATTTTCACGTTTTTGTAGTTTTTCACGGGTGTATTCGTGGGTATTTTTCACGTTTTTGTGATTTTTCACGGGTGTATTCGTGGGTATTTTCGCGTTTTGTGGTTTTTCACGGGTGTATGTGTGTTCTTTTTCACGTTTTTGTGATTTTTCACGGGCGTATTCATGGGTATTTTTCACGGGCATATCCGTGGGTATTTTTCGCGTTTTGTGGTTTTTCATGGGCGTATTCGTGGTCTTTTTCACGTTTTGTGGTTTTTCATGGGCGTATTAGTGGTCTTTTTCACGTTTTGTGGTTTTTCATGGGCGTATTCATGGGTATTTTTCACGTTTTTGTGGTTTGTCACAGGCGTATTCATGGGTATTTTTCACATTTTTGTGGTTTTTCACGGGTGTATTCGTGGGTATTTTTCGCGTTTTTGTGGTTTTTCACTGATGTATTTGTGGGTATTTTTCGCGTTTTGTGATTTTTTCATGGGCATATTAGTGGGTATTTTTTGCGTTTTTGTGGTTTTTCATGGACGTATTCGTGGATATTTTTTGCGTTTTTGTGGGTTTTCACGGGTGTATTCATGGGCATATTCGTGGGTGTTTTTTGTGTTTTGTGGTTTTTCACGGGCGTATTCGTGGGTATTTGAAGCGTTTTGTGGTTTTTCAGGGGTGTATTTGTGGGTATTTTTTTTGCGTTTTTGTGATTTTTCACTGGCTTATTCGTGTTATTTTTCGTGTTTTTGTGGTTTTCTCACGGGTGTATTCGTGGATATTTTTCACGGGCGTATTCGTGCGTATTTTTTGCGTTTTGTGGTTTTTCACGGGTGTATGTGTGTTCTTTTTCACGTTTTTGTGATTTTTCACGGGCGTATTCATGGGTATTTTTCACGGGCATATTCGTGGGTATTTGAAGCGTTTTGTGGTTTTTCAGGGGTGTATTTGTGGGTTTTTTTTTAGCGTTTTTGTGATTTTTCACGGGCGTATTCGTGTTATTTTTCGCGTTTTTGTGGTTTTCTCACGGGTGTATTCATGGGTGTTTTTCACGGGCGTATTCGTGGGTATTTTTCATGTTTTTGTAGTTCTTCACGGGTGTATTCGTGGGAATTTTTTGCGTTTTGTGGTTTTTCACTGGCGTATTCGTGGGTATTTTTCGCGTTTTGTGATTTTTCATGGGCGTATTTGTGGGTATTTTTCACGTTTTATGGTTTTTCACGGGCGTATTCGTGAGTATTTTTCTCGTTTTTGTGGTTTTTCACGGGCGTATTCGTGGGTATTTTTCTCGTTTTTGTGGTTTTTCACGGGCATATTCATGGGTATTTTTCTCGTTTTTGTGGTTTTTCACGGGCGTATTCATGGGTATTTTTTGCGTTTTGTGGTTTTTCACTGGCGTATTCGTGTTATTTTTTGCGTTTTTGTGATTTTTCATGGGCGTATTCGTGGGTATTTTTCTCGTTTTTGTGGTTTTTCATGGGTGTATTTGTGTTCTTTTTCACGTTTTTGTGATTTTTCATGGGTGTATTCGTGGGTATTTTTCGCGTTTTTGTGGTTTTTTCACTGGTGTATTCGTGGGTATTTTTTGTGTTTTGTGATTTTTTCATGGGCATATCAGTGGGTATTTTTTGCATTTTTGTGGTTTTTCATGGACGTATTCGTGGATATTTTTTGCGTTTTTGTGGGTTTTCACGGGTGTATTCGTGGGTATTTGTCATGGGCATATTCGTGGGTATTTTTTGTGTTTTGTGGTTTTTCACGGGCGTATTCATGGGTATTTTTCACGGGCGTATTCGTGGGTATTTTTTTTGCGTTTTTGTGATTTTTCACGGGCGTATTCGTGTTATTTTTCGTGTTTTTGTGGTTTTCTCACGGGTGTATTCGTGGGTATTTTTCACGGGCGTATTCGTGCGTATTTTTTTGCGTTTTGTGGTTTTTCAGGGGCGTATTCATGGGTATTTTTGATCATTTTTGTGATTTTTCACGGGCGTATTCGTGGGTATTTTTTGCGTTTTTGTGATTTTTTCACGGGCGTATTCGTGGGTATTTTTCACGTTTTTGTAGTTTTTCACGGGTGTATTCGTGGGTATTTTTCACGTTTTTGTGATTTTTCACGGGTGTATTCGTGGGTATTTTTGCGTTTTGTGGTTTTTCACTGGCGTATTCGTGGATATTTTTTGCGTTTTTGTGGGTTTTCACGGGTGTATTTGTGGGTATTTTTCATGGGCATATTCGTGGGTATTTTTTGCGTTTTGTGGTTTTTCACGGGCGTATTCATGGGTATTTTTCATGGGCGTATTCGTGGGTATTTTATGCATTTTGTGGTTTTTCAGGGGCGTATTTGTGGGGTTTTTTTTAGCGTTTTTGTGATTTTTCACGGGCGTATTCGTGTTATTTTTCGCGTTTTTGTGGTTTTCTCATGGGTGTATTCATGGGTGTTTTTCACGGGCGTATTCGTGGGTATTTTTCATGTTTTTGTAGTTTTTCACGGGTGTATTCGTGGGTATTTTTTGCGTTTTGTGGTTTTTCACTGGCGTATTCGTGGGTATTTTTCGCGTTTTTGTGATTTTTTCACGGGCGTATTCGTGGGTATTTTTCACGTTTTTGTAGTTTTTCACGGGTGTATTCGTGGGTATTTTTTACTTTTTTGTGATTTTTCACGGGTGTATTCGTGGGTATTTTTCATGGGCATATTCGTGGGTATTTTTTGTGTTTTGTGGTTTTTCATGGGTGCATTCATGGTTATTGTTCACGTTTTTGTGGTTTGTCACAGGCGTATTCATGGGTATTTTCATGTTTTTGTGATTTTTCATGGGCGCATTCATGATTATTGTTCACGTTTTGTGATTTTTCATGGGCGCATTCATGGTTATTGTTCACGTTTTTGTGGTTTTTCACGGGTGTATTTGTGGGTATTTTTCACGTTTTTGTGGTTTTTCACGGGTGTATTCATGGGTATTTTTCAAGTTTTTGTCATTTTTCACGGGTGTATTTGTGGGTATTTTTCGCGTTTTTGTGGTTTTTCACGGGCGTATCCGTGGGTATTTTTCACGTTTTGTGGTTTTTCATGGGCGTATTCGTGGGTATTTTTCGCGTTTTGTGATTTTTCATGGGCATATTAGTGGGTATTTTTTGCATTTTTGTGGTTTTTCATGGGCGTATTCGTGGTCTTTTTCACGTTTTCTGGTTTTTCACGGGCGT
Source organism: Eptatretus burgeri (assembly GCF_056783735.1). NCBI lineage: Eukaryota > Metazoa > Chordata > Myxini > Myxiniformes > Myxinidae > Eptatretus > Eptatretus burgeri. Next base: position 87,656,004 of record NC_140971.1, read on the forward strand.
ATTCATGGGTATTTTTCGCGTTTTGTGATTTTTCATAGGCGTATTTGTGGGTATTTTTCACGTTTTTGTGGTTTGTCACAGGCGTATTCATGGGTATTTTTCACGTTTTTGTAGTTTTTCACGGGTGTATTTGTGGGTATTTTTCGCGTTTTGTGATTTTTCATGGGCGTATTCATGGGTATTTTTCACGTTTTTGTAGTTTTTCACGGGTGTATTTGTGGGTATTTTTCGCGTTTATGTGGTTTTTCACAGGTGTATCCGTGGGTATTTTTCACGTTTTGTGGTTTTTCATGGGCGTATTCGTGGTCTTTTTCACGTTTTGTGGTTTTTCATGGGCGTATTAGTGGTCTTTTTCACGTTTTGTGGTTTTTCATGGGCGTATTCATGGGTATTTTTCACGTTTTTGTGGTTTGTCACAGGCGTATTCATGGGTATTTTTCACATTTTTGTGGTTTTTCACGGGTGTATTCGTGGGTATTTTTCGCGTTTTTGTGGTTTTTCACTGATGTATTTGTGGGTATTTTTCGCGTTTTGTGATTTTTTCATGGGCATATTAATGGGTATTTTTTGCGTTTTTGTGGTTTTTCATGGACGTATTCGTGGATATTTTTTGCGTTTTTGTGGGTTTTCACGGGTGTATTCATGGGTATTTTCATGGGCATATTCGTGGGTGTTTTTTGTGTTTTGTGGTTTTTCACGGGCGTATTCAAGGGTATTTTTCACGGGCGTATTCGTGGGTATTTGAAGCGTTTTGTGGTTTTTCAGGGGTGTATTTGTGGGTATTTTTTTGCGTTTTTGTGATTTTTCACTGGCTTATTCGTGTTATTTTTCGTGTTTTTGTGGTTTTCTCACGGGTGTATTCGTGGATATTTTTCACGGGCGTATTCGTGGGTATTTGAAGCGTTTTGTGGTTTTTCAGGCGTGTCTGTGTGTTCTTTTTCACGTTTTTGTGATTTTTCACGGGCGTATTCATGGGTATTTTTCACGGGCATATCCGTGGGTATTTTTCGCGTTTTGTGGTTTTTCATGGGCGTATTCGTGGTCTTTTTCACGTTTTGTGGTTTTTCATGGGCGTATTAGTGGTCTTTTTCACGTTTTGTGGTTTTTCATGGGCGTATTCATGGGTATTTTTCACGTTTTTGTGGTTTGTCACAGGCGTATTCATGGGTATTTTTCACATTTTTGTGGTTTTTCACGGGTGTATTCGTGGGTATTTTTCGCGTTTTTGTGGTTTTTCACTGATGTATTTGTGGGTATTTTTCGCGTTTTGTGATTTTTTCATGGGCATATTAGTGGGTATTTTTTGCGTTTTTGTGGTTTTTCATGGACGTATTCGTGGATATTTTTTGCGTTTTTGTGGGTTTTCACGGGTGTATTCATGGGTATTTTCATGGGCATATTCGTGGGTGTTTTTTGTGTTTTGTGGTTTTTCACGGGCGTATTCAAGGGTATTTTTCACGGGCGTATTCGTGGGTATTTGAAGCGTTTTGTGGTTTTTCAGGGGTGTATTTGTGGGTATTTTTTTTGCGTTTTTGTGATTTTTTCACTGGCTTATTCGTGTTATTTTTCGTGTTTTTGTGGTTTTCTCACGGGTGTATTCGTGGATATTTTTCACGGGCGTATTCGTGCGTATTTTTTTGCGTTTTGTGGTTTTTCACGGGTGTATGTGTGTTCTTTTTCACGTTTTTGTGATTTTTCACGGGCGTATTCATGGGTATTTTTCACGGGCATATCCGTGGGTATTTTTCGCGTTTTGTGGTTTTTCATGGGCGTATTCGTGGTCTTTTTCACGTTTTGTGGTTTTTCATGGGCGTATTAGTGGTCTTTTTCACGTTTTGTGGTTTTTCATGGGCGTATTCATGGGTATTTTTCACGTTTTTGTGGTTTGTCACAGGCGTATTCATGGGTATTTTTCACATTTTTGTGGTTTTTCACGGGTGTATTCGTGGGTATTTTTCGCGTTTTTGTGGTTTTTCACTGATGTATTTGTGGGTATTTTTCGCATTTTGTGATTTTTTCATGGGCATATTAGTGGGTATTTTTTGCGTTTTTGTGGTTTTTCATGGACATATTCGTGGATATTTTTTGCGTTTTTGTGGGTTTTCACGGGTGTATTCATGGGTATTTTCATGGGCATATTCGTGGGTGTTTTTTGTGTTTTGTGGTTTTTCACGGGCGTATTCAAGGGTATTTTTCACGGGCGTATTCGTGGGTATTTGAAGCGTTTTGTGGTTTTTCAGGGGTGTATTTGTGGGTATTTTTTTTGCGTTTTTGTGATTTTTCACTGGCTTATTCGTGTTATTTTTCGTGTTTTTGTGGTTTTCTCACGGGTGTATTCGTGGATATTTTTCACGGGCATATTCGTGCGTATTTTTTTGCGTTTTGTGGTTTTTCACGGGTGTATGTGTGTTCTTTTTCACGTTTTTGTGATTTTTCACGGGCGTATTCATGGGTATTTTTCACGGGCATATTCGTGGGTATTTGAAGCGTTTTGTGGTTTTTCATGGGTGTATTTGTGGGTATTTTTTTGCGTTTTTGTGATTTTTCACGGGCGTATTCATGTTATTTTTCGTGTGTTTGTGGTTTTCTCACGGGTGTATTCGTGGGTATTTTTCACGGGCGTATTCGTGCGTATTTTTTTGCGTTTTGTGGTTTTTCAGGGGTGTATTCATGGGTATGTTTGATCATTTTTGTGATTTTTCACGGGCGTATTCATGGGTATTTTTCACGGGCTTATGCGTGGGTATTTTTTGCGTTTTTGTGATTTTTTCACGGACGTATTCGTGGGTATTTTTCACGTTTTTGTAGTTTTTCACGGATGTATTCGTGGGTATTTTTCACGTTTTTGTGATTTTTCACGGGTGTATTCGTGGGTATTTTTGCGTTTTGTGGTTTTTCACTGGCGTATTCGTGGATATTTTTTGCGTTTTTGTGGGTTTTCACGGGTGTATTCGTGGGTATTTTTCATGGGCATATTCGTGGGTATTTTTTGCGTTTTGTGGTTTTTCACGGGGGTATTCATGGGTATTTTTCATGGGCGTATTCGTGGGTATTTTATGCATTTTGTGGTTTTTCAGGGGCGTATTTGTGGGTATTTTTTTTAGCGTTTTTGTGATTTTTCACGGTCGTATTCTTGTTATTTTTCGTGTTTTTGTGGTTTTCTCACGGGTGTATTCGTGGGTATTTTTTTGCGTTTTGTGGTTTTTCAGAGGCGTATTCATGGGTATTTTTGTCCATTTTTGCGATTTTTAACGGGTGTATTCGTGGGTATTTTTCACGTTTTTGTGATTTTTCACGGGCGGAGTCGTGGGTATTTTTCGCGTTTTTGTAGTTCTTCACGGGTGTATTCGTGGGTATTTTTCATGTTTTGTGATTTTTTCACGGGCGTATTCGTGGGTATTTTTTGCGTTTTTGTGGTTTTTCATGGACGTATTCGTGGATATTTTTTGCGTTTTTGTGGGTTTTCACGGGTGTATTCATGGGTATTTTCATGGGCATATTCGTGGGTGTTTTTTGTGTTTTGTGGTTTTTCACGGGCGTATTCAAGGGTATTTTTCACCGGCGTATTCGTGGGTATTTGAAGCGTTTTGTGGTTTTTCAGGGGTGTATTTGTAGGTATTTTTTTGCGTTTTTGTGATTTTTCACTGGCTTATTCGTGTTATTTTTCGTGTTTTTGTGGTTTTCTCACGGGTGTATTCGTGGATATTTTTCACGGGCGTATTCGTGCGTATTTTTTTGCGTTTTGTGGTTTTTCACGGGTGTATGTGTGTTCTTTTTCACGTTTTTGTGATTTTTCACGGGCGTATTCATGGGTATTTTTCACGGGCATATCCGTGGGTATTTTTCGCGTTTTGTGGTTTTTCATGGGCGTATTCGTGGTCTTTTTCACGTTTTGTGGTTTTTCATGGGCGTATTAGTGGTCTTTTTCACGTTTTGTGGTTTTTCATGGGCGTATTCATGGGTATTTTTCACGTTTTTGTGGTTTGTCACAGGCGTATTCATGGGTATTTTTCACATTTTTGTGGTTTTTCACGGGTGTATTCGTGGGTATTTTTCGCGTTTTTGTGGTTTTTCACTGATGTATTTGTGGGTATTTTTCGCGTTTTGTGATTTTTTCATGGGCATATTAGTGGGTATTTTTGCGTTTTTGTGGTTTTTCATGGACGTATTCGTGGATATTTTTTGCGTTTTTGTGGGTTTTCACGGGTGTATTCATGGGTATTTTCATGGGCATATTCGTGGGTGTTTTTTGTGTTTTGTGGTTTTTCACGGGCGTATTCAAGGGTATTTTTCACGGGCGTATTCGTGGGTATTTGAAGCGTTTTGTGGTTTTTCAGGGGTGTATTTGTGGGTATTTTTTTTGCGTTTTTGTGATTTTTTCACTGGCTTATTCGTGTTATTTTTCGTGTTTTTGTGGTTTTCTCACGGGTGTATTCGTGGATATTTTTCACGAGCGTATTCGTAGGTATTTTTTCCGTCTTTGTGGTTTTTCACGGGTGTATGTGTGTTCTTTTTCACGTTTTTGTGATTTTTCACGGGCGTATTCATGGGTATTTTTCACGGGCATATCCGTGGGTATTTTTCGCGTTTTGTGGTTTTTCATGGGCGTATTCGTGGTCTTTTTCACGTTTTGTGGTTTTTCATGGGCGTATTAGTGGTCTTTTTCACGTTTTGTGGTTTTTCATGGGCGTATTCATGGGTATTTTTCACGTTTTTGTGGTTTGTCACAGGCGTATTCATGGGTATTTTTCACATTTTTGTGGTTTTTCACGGGTGTATTCGTGGGTATTTTTCGCGTTTTTGTGGTTTTTCACTGATGTATTTGTGGGTATTTTTCGCATTTTGTGATTTTTTCATGGGCATATTAGTGGGTATTTTTTGCGTTTTTGTGGTTTTTCATGGACGTATTCGTGGATATTTTTTGCGTTTTTGTGGGTTTTCACGGGTGTATTCATGGGTATTTTCATGGGCATATTCGTGGGTGTTTTTTGTGTTTTGTGGTTTTTCACGGGCGTATTCAAGGGTATTTTTCACGGGCGTATTCGTGGGTATTTGAAGCGTTTTGTGGTTTTTCAGGGGTGTATTTGTGGGTATTTTTTTGCGTTTTTGTGATTTTTCACTGGCTTATTCGTGTTATTTTTCGTGTTTTTGTGGTTTTCTCACGGGTGTATTCGTGGATATTTTTCACGGGCATATTCGTGCGTATTTTTTTGCGTTTTGTGGTTTTTCACGGGTGTATGTGTGTTCTTTTTCACGTTTTTGTGATTTTTCACGGGCGTATTCATGGGTATTTTTCACAGGCATATTCGTGGGTATTTGAAGCGTTTTGTGGTTTTTCAGGGGTGTATTTGTGGGTATTTTTTTTTTGCGTTTTTGTGATTTTTCACGGGCGTATTCATGTTATTTTTCGTGTGTTTGTGGTTTTCTCACGGGTGTATTCGTGGGTATTTTTCACGGGCGTATTCGTGCGTATTTTTTTGCGTTTTGTGGTTTTTCAGGGGTGTATTCATGGGTATGTTTGATCATTTTTGTGATTTTTCACGGGCGTATTCATGGGTATTTTTCACGGGCTTATGCGTGGGTATTTTTTGCGTTTTTGTGATTTTTTCACGGACGTATTCGTGGGTATTTTTCACGTTTTTGTAGTTTTTCACGGATGTATTCGTGGGTATTTTTCACGTTTTTGTGATTTTTCACGGGTGTATTCGTGGGTATTTTTGCGTTTTGTGGTTTTTCACTGGCGTATTCGTGGATATTTTTTGCGTTTTTGTGGGTTTTCACGGGTGTATTCGTGGGTATTTTTCATGGGCATATTCGTGGGTATTTTTTGCGTTTTGTGGTTTTTCACGGGGGTATTCATGGGTATTTTTCATGGGCGTATTCGTGGGTATTTTATGCATTTTGTGGTTTTTCAGGGGCGTATTTGTGGGTATTTTTTTTTTAGCGTTTTTGTGATTTTTCACGGTCGTATTCTTGTTATTTTTCGTGTTTTTGTGGTTTTCTCACGGGTGTATTCGTGGGTATTTTTTTGCGTTTTGTGGTTTTTCAGGGGCGTATTCATGGGTATTTTTGACCATTTTTGCGATTTTTAACGGGTGTATTCGTGGGTATTTTTCACGTTTTTGTGATTTTTCACGGGCGGAGTCGTGGGTATTTTTCGCGTTTTTGTAGTTCTTCACGGGTGTATTCGTGGGTATTTTTCATGTTTTGTGATTTTTTCACGGGCGTATTCGTGGGTATTTTTTGCGTTTTTGTGGTTTTTCATGGACGTATTCGTGGATATTTTTTGCGTTTTTGTGGGTTTTCACGGGTGTATTCATGGGTATTTTCATGGGCATATTCGTGGGTGTTTTTTGTGTTTTGTGGTTTTTCACGGGCGTATTCAAGGGTATTTTTCACGGGCGTATTCGTGGGTATTTGAAGCGTTTTGTGGTTTTTCAGGGGTGTATTTGTAGGTATTTTTTTTGCGTTTTTGTGATTTTTCACTGGCTTATTCGTGTTATTTTTCGTGTTTTTGTGGTTTTCTCACGGGTGTATTCGTGGATATTTTTCACGGGCGTATTCGTGCGTATTTTTTTGCGTTTTGTGGTTTTTCACGGGTGTATGTGTGTTCTTTTTCACGTTTTTGTGATTTTTCACGGGCGTATTCATGGGTATTTTTCACGGGCATATCCGTGGGTATTTTTCGCGTTTTGTGGTTTTTCATGGGCGTATTCGTGGTCTTTTTCACGTTTTGTGGTTTTTCATGGGCGTATTAGTGGTCTTTTTCACGTTTTGTGGTTTTTCATGGGCGTATTCATGGGTATTTTTCACGTTTTTGTGGTTTGTCACAGGCGTATTCATGGGTATTTTTCACATTTTTGTGGTTTTTCACGGGTGTATTCGTGGGTATTTTTCACGTTTTTGTGGTTTTTCACTGATGTATTTGTGGGTATTTTTCGCGTTTTGTGATTTTTTCATGGGCATATTAGTGGGTATTTTTTGCGTTTTTGTGGTTTTTCATGGACGTATTCGTGGATATTTTTTGCGTTTTTGTGGGTTTTCACGAGTGTATTCATGGGTATTTTCATGGGCATATTCGTGGGTGTTTTTTGTGTTTTGTGGTTTTTCACGGGCGTATTCAAGGGTATTTTTCACGGGCGTATTCGTGGGTATTTGAAGCGTTTTGTGGTTTTTCAGGGGTGTATTTGTGGGTATTTTTTTGCGTTTTTGTGATTTTTCACTGGCTTATTCGTGTTATTTTTCGTGTTTTTGTGGTTTTCTCACGGGTGTATTCGTGGATATTTTTCACGGGCATATTCGTGCGTATTTTTTTGCGTTTTGTGGTTTTTCACGGGTGTATGTGTGTTCTTTTTCACGTTTTTGTGATTTTTCACGGGCGTATTCATGGGTATTTTTCACGGGCATATTCGTGGGTATTTGAAGCGTTTTGTGGTTTTTCAGGGGTGTATTTGTGGGTATTTTTTTTTGCGTTTTTGTGATTTTTCACGGGCGTATTCATGTTATTTTTCGTGTGTTTGTGGTTTTCTCACGGGTGTATTCGTGGGTATTTTTCACGGGCGTATTCGTGCGTATTTTTTTGCGTTTTGTGGTTTTTCAGGGGTGTATTCATGGGTATGTTTGATCATTTTTGTGATTTTTCACGGGCGTATTCATGGGTATTTTTCACGGGCTTATGCGTGGGTATTTTTTGCGTTTTTGTGATTTTTTCACGGACGTATTCGTGGGTATTTTTCACGTTTTTGTAGTTTTTCACGGGTGTATTCGTGGGTATTTTTCACGTTTTTGTGATTTTTCACGGGTGTATTCGTGGGTATTTTTGCGTTTTGTGGTTTTTCACTGGCGTATTCGTGGATATTTTTTGCGTTTTTGTGGGTTTTCACGGGTGTATTCGTGTGTATTTTTCATGGGCATATTCGTGGGCATTTTTTGCGTTTTGTGGTTTTTCACGGGGGTATTCATGGGTATTTTTCATGGGCGTATTCGAGCGTATTTTATGCATTTTGTGGCTTTTCAGGGGCGTATTTGTGGGTATTTTTTTAGCGTTTTTGTGATTTTTCACGGTCGTATTCTTGTTATTTTTCGTGTTTTTGTGGTTTTCTCAAGGGTGTATTCGTGTGTATTTTTTTGCGTTTTGTGGTTTTTCAGGGGCGTATTCATGGGTATTTTTGACCATTTTTGCGATTTTTAACGGGTGTATTCGTGGGTATTTTTCACGTTTTTGTGATTTTTCACGGGCGGAGTCGTGGGTATTTTTCGCGTTTTTGTAGTTCTTCACGGGTGTATTCGTGGGTATTTTTCATGTTTTGTGATTTTTTCACGGGCGTATTCGTGGGTATTTTTCACGTTTTCGTAGTTTTTCACGGGCGTATTCGTGGGTATTTTTCACATTTTTGTAGTTTTTCACGGGTGTATTTGTGGGTATTTTTCACGTTTTTGTGGGTTTTCACGGGTGTATTCATGGATATTTTTCATGGGCATATTTGTGGGTATTTTTTGCGTTTTGTGGTTTTTCAGGGGCGTATTTGTGGGTATTTTTTTTTAGCGTTTTTGTGATTTTTCACGGGCGTATTCGTGTTATTTTTCACGTTTTTGTGGTTTTCTCACGGGTGTATTCGTGGGTATTTTTCACGTTTTGTGATTTTTTCACGGGCGTACTCGTGGGTATTTTTCACTTTTTCGTAGTTTTTCACGGGTGTATTCGTGGGTATTTTTTGCGTTTTGTGGTTTTTTTCACGGGCGTATTAGTGGGTATTTTTAACGTTTTCGTAGTTTTTTCACGGGTGTATTCGTGGGTATTTTTCGCGTTTTGTGATTTTTCACGGGTGTATTCGTGGGTATTTTTCACGTTTTCGTAGTTTTTCACGGGTATATTCGTGGGTATTTTTCGCGTTTTGTGATTTTTTCACGGGCGTATTCGTGGGTATTTTTCACGTTTTTGTAATTTTTCACGTGTGTATTTGTGGGTATTTTTGCGTTTTGTGGTTTTTCACTGGCGTATTCGTGGGTATTTTTCACATTTTTGTAGTTTTTCACGGGTGTATTCGTGTTATTTTTCTCGTTTTTGTGGTTTTTCACGGGCGTATTCATGGGTATTTGTCTCGTTTTGTGGTTTTTCACGGGCTTATTCGTGGGTATTTTTCTCGTTTTTGTGGTTTTTCACGGGCATATTCATGGGTATTTTTCTCGTTTTTGTGGTTTTTCACGGGCGTATTCGGGGGTATTTTTTGCGTTTTGTGGTTTTTCACTGACGTATTCGTGTTATTTTTTGCGTTTTTGTGATTTTTCATGGGCGTATTCGTGGTCTTTTTCACGTTTTTGTGGTTTCTCACAGGCGTATTCATGGGTATTTTTCACGTTTTTGTGGTTTTTCACGGGCGTATTCGTGGATTTTTTTGCGTTTTTGTGGGTTTTCACGGGTGTATTCATGGGTATTTTTCATGGGCATATTTGTGGGTATTTTTTGCGTTTTGTGGTTTTTCAGGGGCGTATTTGTGGGTATTTTTTTTTAGCGTTTTTGTGATTTTTCACCGGCGTATTCGTGTTATTTTTCGCGTTTTTGTGGTTTTCTCACGGGTGTATTCGTGGGTATTTTTCACTTTTTGTGATTTTTTCACGGGCGTATTCGTGGGTATTTTTCACTTTTTCGTAGTTTTTCACGGGTGTATTCGTGGGTATTTTTTGCGTTTTGCGGTTTTTTTCACGGGCGTATTAGTAGGTATTTTTAACGTTTTCGTAGTTTTTCACGGGTGTATACGTGGGTATTTTTCGCGTTTTGTGATTTTTCACGGGTGTATTCGTGGGTATTTTTCACGTTTTCGTAGTTTTTCACGGGTATATTCGTGGGTATTTTTCGCGTTTTGTGATTTTTTCACGGGCGTATTCGTGGGTATTTTTCTCGTTTTTGTGGTTTTTCACAGGCATATTCATGGGTATTTTTTCTCGTTTTTGTGGTTTTTCACAGGCGTATTCGGGGGTATTTTTTGCGTTTTGTGGTTTTTCACTGGCGTATTCGTGTTATTTTTTGCGTTTTTGTGGTTTTTCATGGGCGTATTCGTGGTCTTTTTCACGTTTTTGTGGTTTGTCACAGGCGTATTCATGGGTATTTTTCACGTTTTTGTGGTTTTTCACAGGCGTATTCGTGGATATTTTTTGCGTTTTTGTGGGTTTTCACGGGTGTATTCATGGGTGTTTTTCATGGGCATATTTGTGGGTATTTTTTGCGTTTTGTGGTTTTTCAGGGGCGTATTTGTGGGTATTTTTTTTTTGCGTTTTTGTGATTTTTCACGGGCGTATTCGTGTTATTTTTCGCGTTTTTGTGGTTTTCTCACGGGTGTATTCGAGGGTATTTTTCACGTTTTGTGATTTTTTCACGGGCGTACTCGTGGGTATTTTTCACTTTTTCGTAGTTTTTCACAGGTGTATTAGTGGGTATTTTTTGCGTTTTGTGGTTTTTTTCACGGGCGTATTAGTGGGTATTTTTAACGTTTTCGTAGTTTTTCACGGGTGTATTCGTGGGTATTTTTCGCGTTTTGTGATTTTTCACGGGTGTATTCGTGGGTATTTTTCACGTTTTTGTAGTTTTTCATGGGTATATTCGTGGGTATTTTTCGCGTTTTGTGATTTTTTTACGGGCGTATTCGTGGGTATTTTTCACGTTTTTGTAATTTTTCACGTGTGTATTTGTGGGTATTTTTGCGTTTTGTGGTTTTTCACTGGCGTATTCGTGTATATTTTTTGCGTTTTTGTGGGTTTTCACGGGTGTATTCATGGGTATTTTTCATGGGCATATTTGTGGGTATTTTTTTTTAGCGTGTTTGTGATTTTTCACGGGCGTATTCGTGCTATTTTTCGCGTTTTTGTGGTTTTCTCACGGGTGTATTCGTGGGTATTTTTCACTTTTTCGTAGTTTTTCATGGGTGTATTCGTGGGTATTTTTTGCGTTTTGTGGTTTTTTTCACGGGCGTATTAGTGGGTATTTTTAACGTTTTCGTAATTTTTCACGGGTGTATTCGTGGGTATTTTTCGCGTTTTGTGATTTTTCACGGGTGTATTCGTGGGTATTTTTCACGTTTTCGTAGTTTTTCACGGGTATATTCGTGCGTATTTTTCGCGTTTTGTGATTTTTTCACGGGCGTATTCGTGGGTATTTTTCTCGTTTTTGTGGTTTTTCACGGGCATATTCATGGGTATTTTTTCTCGTTTTTGTGGTTTTTCACGGGCGTATTCGGGGGTATTTTTTGCGTTTTGTGGTTTTTCACTGGCGTATTCGTGTTATTTTTTGCGTTTTTGTGGTTTTTCATGGGCGTATTCGTGGTCTTTTTCACGTTTTTGTGGTTTGTCACTGGCGTATTCATGGGTATTTTTCACGTTTTTGTGGTTTTTCACAGGCGTATTCGTGGATATTTTTTGCGTTTTTGTGGGTTTTCACGGGTGTATTCATGGGTGTTTTTCATGGGTATATTTGTGGGTATTTTTTGCGTTTTGTGGTTTTTCAGGGGCGTATTTGTGGGTTTTTTTTTTTTTGCGTTTTTGTGATTTTTCACGGGCGTATTCGTGTTATTTTTCGCGTTTTTGTGGTTTTCTCACGGGTGTATTCGAGGGTATTTTTCACGTTTTGTGATTTTTTCACGGGCGTACTCGTGGGTATTTTTCACTTTTTCGTAGTTTTTCACAGGTGTATTAGTGGGTATTTTTTGCGTTTTGTGGTTTTTTTCACGGGCGTATTAGTGGGTATTTTTAACGTTTTCGTAGTTTTTCACGGGTGTATTCGTGGGTATTTTTCGCGTTTTGTGATTTTTCACGGGTGTATTCGTGGGTATTTTTCACGTTTTCGTAGTTTTTCATGGGTATATTCGTGGGTATTTTTCGCGTTTTGTGATTTTTTTACGGGCGTATTCGTGGGTATTTTTCACGTTTTTGTAATTTTTCACGTGTGTATTTGTGGGTATTTTTGCGTTTTGTGGTTTTTCACTGGCGTATTCGTGTATATTTTTTGCGTTTTTGTGGGTTTTCACGGGTGTATTCATGGGTATTTTTCATGGGCATATTTGTGGGTATTTTTTTTTAGCGTGTTTGTGATTTTTCACGGGCGTATTCGTGCTATTTTTCGCGTTTTTGTGGTTTTCTCACGGGTGTATTCGTGGGTATTTTTCACTTTTTCGTAGTTTTTCATGGGTGTATTCGTGGGTATTTTTTGCGTTTTGTGGTTTTTTTCACGGGCGTATTAGTGGGTATTTTTAACGTTTTCGTAATTTTTCACGGGTGTATTCGTGGGTATTTTTCGCGTTTTGTGATTTTTCACGGGTGTATTCGTGGGTATTTTTCACGTTTTCGTAGTTTTTCACGGGTATATTCGTGCGTATTTTTCGCGTTTTGTGATTTTTTCACGGGCGTATTCGTGGGTATTTTTCACGTTTTTGTAATTTTTCACGGGTGTATTTGTGGGTATTTTTGCGTTTTGTGGTTTTTCACTGGCGTATTTGTGGGTATTTTTCACATTTTTGTAGTTTTTCACGGGTGTATTCGTGTTATTTTTCTCGTTTTTGTGGTTTTTCACGGGTGTATTTGTGTTCTTTTTAACGTTTTTGTGATTTTTCACGGGCTTATTCGTGGGTATTTTTCTCGTTTTTGTGGTTTTCCACGGGCATATTCATGGGTATTTTTCTCGTTTTTGTGGTTTTTCACGGGCGTATTCGGGGGTATTTTTTGGCGTTTTGTGGTTTTTCACTGGCGTATTTGTGTTATTTTTGCGTTTTTGTGATTTTTCATGGGCGTATTCGTGGTCTTTTCACGTTTTTGTGGTTTGTCACAGGCGTATTCATGGGTATTTTTCACGTTTTTGTGGTTTTTCACGGGCGTATTCGTGGATATTTTTTGCGTTTTTGTGGGTTTTCACGGGTGTATTCATGGGTATTTTTCTTGGGCATATTTGTGGGTATTTTTTGCGTTTTGTGGTTTTCAGGGGCGTATTTGTGGGTATTTTTTTTTAGCGTTTTTGTGATTTTTCACGGGCGTATTCGTGTTATTTTTCGCGTTTTTGTGGTTTTCTCACGGGTGTATTCGTGGGTATTTTTCACGTTTTGTGATTTTTTCACGGGCGTACTCGTGGGTATTTTTCACTTTTTCGTAGTTTTTCACGGGTGTATTCGTGGGTATTTTTTGCGTTTTGTGGTTTTTTTCACGGGCGTATTAGTGGGTATTTTTAACGTTTTCGTAGTTTTTTCACGGGTGTATTCGTGGGTATTTTTCGCGTTTTGTGATTTTTCACGGGTGTATTCGTGGGTATTTTTCACGTTTTCGTAGTTTTTCACGGGTATATTCGTGGGTATTTTTCGCGTTTTGTGATTTTTTCACGGGCGTATTCGTGGGTATTTTTCACGTTTTTGTAATTTTTCACGTTTGTATTTGTGGGTATTTTTGCGTTTTGTGGTTTTTCACTGGCGTATTCGTGTATATTTTTTGCGTTTTTGTGGGTTTTCACGGGTGTATTCATGGGTATTTTTCATGGGCATATTTGTGGGTATTTTTTTTAGCGTGTTTGTGATTTTTCACGGGCGTATTCGTGCTATTTTTCGCGTTTTTGTGGTTTTCTCACGGGTGTATTCGTGGGTATTTTTCACGTTTTGTGATTTTTTCACGGGCGTATTCGTGGGTATTTTTCACTTTTTCGTAGTTTTTCATGGGTGTATTCGTGGGTATTTTTTGCGTTTTGTGGTTTTTTTCACGGGCGTATTAGTGGGTATTTTTAACGTTTTCGTAGTTTTTCACGGGTGTATTCGTGGGTATTTTTCGCGTTTTGTGATTTTTCACGGGTGTATTCGTGGGTATTTTTCACGTTTTCGTAGTTTTTCACGGGTATATTCGTGCGTATTTTTCGCGTTTTGTGATTTTTTCACGGGCGTATTCGTGGGTATTTTTCACGTTTTTGTAATTTTTCACGGGTGTATTTGTGGGTATTTTTGCGTTTTGTGGTTTTTCACTGGCGTATTTGTGGGTATTTTTCACATTTTTGTAGTTTTTCACGGGTGTATTCGTGTTATTTTTCTCGGTTTTGGGGTTTTTCTCGGGTGTATTTGTGTTCTTTTTCACGTTTTTGTGATTTTTCACGGGCTTATTCGTGGGTATTTTTCTCGTTTTTGTGGTTTTTCACTGGCATATTCATGGGTATTTTTCTCGTTTTTGTGGTTTTTCACGGGCGTATTCGGGGGTATTTTTTGCGTTTTTGTGATTTTTCATGGGCGTATTCGTGGTCTTTTTCACGTTTTTGTGGTTTGTCACAGGCGTATTCATGGGTATTTTTCACGTTTTTGTGGTTTTTCACGGGCGTATTCGTGGATATTTTTTGCGTTTTTGTGGGTTTTCACGGGTGTATTCATGGGTATTTTTCATGGGCATATTTGTGGGTATTTTTTGCGTTTTGTGGTTTTTCAGTGGCGTATTTCTGGGTATTTTTTTTAGCGTTTTTGTGATTTTTCACGGGCGTATTCGTGTTATTTTTCGCGTTTTTGTGGTTTTCTCACGGGTGTATTCGTGGGTATTTTTCACGTTTTGTGATTTTTTCACGGGCGTACTCGTGGGTATTTTTCACTTTTTCGTAGTTTTTCACGGGTGTATTCGTGGGTATTTTTTGCGTTTTGTGGTTTTTTTCACTGGCGTATTAGTGGGTATTTTTAACGTTTTCGTAGTTTTTTCACGGGTGTATTCGTGGGTATTTTTCGCGTTTTGTGATTTTTCACGGGTGTATTCGTGGGTATTTTTCACGTTTTCGTAGTTTTTCACGGGTATATTCGTGGGTATTTTTCGCGTTTTGTGATTTTTTCACGGGCGTATTCGTGGGTATTTTTCACGTTTTTGTAATTTTTCACGTGTGTATTTGTGGGTATTTTTGCGTTTTGTGGTTTTTCACTGGCGTATTCGTGGGTATTTTTCACATTTTTGTAGTTTTTCACGGGTGTATTCGTGTTATTTTTCTCGTTTTTGTGGTTTTTCACGGGCGTATTCATGGGTATTTGTCTCGTTTTGTGGTTTTTCACGGGCTTATTCGTGGGTATTTTTCTCGTTTTTGTGGTTTTTCACGGGCATATTCATGGGTATTTTTCTCGTTTTTGTGGTTTTTCACGGGCGTATTCGGGGGTATTTTTTGCGTTTTGTGGTTTTTCACTGGCGTATTCGTGTTATTTTTTGCGTTTTTGTGATTTTTCATGGGCGTATTCGTGGTCTTTTTCACGTTTTTGTGGTTTCTCACAGGCGTATTCATGGGTATTTTTCACGTTTTTGTGGTTTTTCACGGGCGTATTCGTGGATTTTTTTGCGTTTTTGTGGGTTTTCACGGGTGTATTCATGGGTATTTTTCATGGGCATATTTGTGGGTATTTTTTGCGTTTTGTGGTTTTTCAGGGGCGTATTTGTGGGTATTTTTTTTTTAGCGTTTTTGTGATTTTTCACCGGCGTATTCGTGTTATTTTTCGCGTTTTTGTGGTTTTATCACGGGTGTATTCGTGGGTATTTTTCACTTTTTGTGATTTTTTCACGGGCGTATTCGTGGGTATTTTTCACTTTTTCGTAGTTTTTCACGGGTGTATTCGTGGGTATTTTTTGCGGTTTTTTTCACGGGCGTATTAGTGGGTATTTTTAACGTTTTCGTAGTTTTTCACGGGTGTATACGTGGGTATTTTTCGCGTTTTGTGATTTTTCACGGGTGTATTCGTGGGTATTTTTCACGTTTTCGTAGTTTTTCACGGGTATATTCGTGGGTATTTTTCGCGTTTTGTGATTTTTTCACGGGCGTATTCGTGGGTATTTTTCTCGTTTTTGTGGTTTTTCACGGGCATATTCATGGGTATTTTTTCTCGTTTTTGTGGTTTTTCACGGGCGTATTCGGGGGTATTTTTTGCGTTTTGTGGTTTTTCACTGGCATATTCGTGTTATTTTTTGCGTTTTTGTGGTTTTTCATGGGCGTATTCGTGGTCTTTTTCACGTTTTTGTGGTTTGTCACAGGCGTATTCATGGGTATTTTTCACGTTTTTGTGGTTTTTCACAGGCGTATTCGTGGATATTTTTTGCGTTTTTCACGGGTGTATTCATGGGTGTTTTTCATGGGCATATTTGTGGGTATTTTTTGCGTTTTGTGGTTTTTCAGGGGCGTATTTGTGGGTATTTTTTTTTTGCGTTTTTGTGATTTTTCACAGGCGTATTCGTGTTATTTTTCGCGTTTTTGTGGTTTTCTCACGGGTGTATTCGAGGGTATTTTTCACGTTTTGTGATTTTTTCACGGGCGTACTCGTGGGTATTTTTCACTTTTTCGTAGTTTTTCACGGGTGTATTAGTGGGTATTTTTTGCGTTTTGTGGTTTTTTTCACGGGCGTATTAGTGGGTATTTTGAACGTTTTCGTAGTTTTTCACGGATGTATTCGTGGGTATTTTTCGCGTTTTGTGATTTTTCACGGGTGTATTCGTGGGTATTTTTCACGTTTTCGTAGTTTTTCACGGGTATATTCGTGGGTATTTTTCGCGTTTTGTGATTTTTTCACGGGCGTATTCGTGGGTATTTTTCACGTTTTTGTAATTTTTCACGTGTGTATTTGTGGGTATTTTTGCGTTTTGTGGTTTTTCACTGGCGTATTCGTGGGTATTTTTCACATTTTTGTAGTTTTTCACGGGTGTATTCGTGTTATTTTTTTCGTTTTTGTGGTTTTTCACGGGCGTATTCATGGGTATTTGTCTCGTTTTGTGGTTTTTCACGGGCTTATTCGTGGGTATTTTTCTCGTTTTTGTGGTTTTTCATGGGCATATTCATGGGTATTTTTCTCGTTTTTGTGGTTTTTCACGGGTGTATTTGTGTTCTTTTTCACGTTTTTGTGATTTTTCACGGGCTTATTCGTGGGTATTTTTCTCGTTTTTGTGGTTTCTCACGGGCATATTCGGGGGTATTTTTTGCGTTTTGTGGTTTTTCACTGGCGTATTCGTGTTATTTTTTGCGTTTTTGTGATTTTTCATGGGCGTATTCGTGGTCTTTTCACGTTTTTGTGGTTTGTCACAGGCGTATTCATGGGTATTTTTCACGTTTTTGTGGTTTTTCACGGGCGTATTCGTGTTATTTTTCGCGTTTTTGTGGGTTTTCACGGGTGTATTCATGGGTATTTTTCACGTTTTGTGATTTTTTCACGGGTGTATTCGTGGGTATTTTTCACGTTTTGTGATTTTTTCACGGGCGTACTCATGGGTATTTTACACTTTTTCGTAGTTTTTCACGGGTGTATTCGTGGGTATTTTTTGCGTTTTGTGGTTTTTTTCACGGGCGTATTAGTGGGTATTTTTAACGTTTTCGTAGTTTTTTCACGGGTGTATTCGTGGGTATTTTTCGCATTTTGTGATTTTTCACGGGTGTATTCTTGGGTATTTTTCACGTTTTTGTAATTTTTCACGTGTGTATTTGTGGGTATTTTTGCGTTTTGTGGTTTTTCACTGGCGTATTCGTGGGTATTTTTCACATTTTTGTAGTTTTTCACGGGTGTATTCGTGTTATTTTTTTCGTTTTTGTGGTTTTTCACGGGCGTATTCATGGGTATTTGTCTCGTTTTGTGGTTTTTCACGGGCTTATTCGTGGGTATTTTTCTCGTTTTTGTGGTTTTTCATGGGCATATTCATGGGTATTTTTCTCGTTTTTGTGGTTTTTCACGGGTGTATTTGTGTTCTTTTTCACGTTTTTGTGATTTTTCACGGGCTTATTCGTGGGTATTTTTCTCGTTTTTGTGGTTTTTCACGGGCATATTCGGGGGTATTTTTTGCGTTTTGTGGTTTTTCACTGGCGTATTCGTGTTATTTTTTGCGTTTTTGTGATTTTTCATGGGCGTATTCGTGGTCTTTTCACGTTTTTGTGGTTTGTCACAGGCGTATTCATGGGTATTTTTCACGTTTTTGTGGTTTTTCACGGGCGTATTCGTGTTATTTTTCGCGTTTTTGTGGTTTTCTTACGGGTGTATTCGTGGGTATTTTTCACGTTTTGTGATTTTTTCACGGGCGTACTCGTGGGTATTTTTCACGTTTTGTGATTTTTTCACGGGCGTACTCATGGGTATTTTACACTTTTTCGTAGTTTTTCACGGGTGTATTCGTGGGTATTTTTTGCGTTTTGTGGTTTTTTTCACGGGCGTATTAGTGGGTATTTTTAACGTTTTCGTAGTTTTTTCACGGGTGTATTCGTGGGTATTTTTCGCATTTTGTGATTTTTCACGGGTGTATTCTTGGGTATTTTTCACGTTTTCGTAGTTTTTCACGGGTATATTCGTGGGTATTTTTCGCGTTTTGTGATTTTTTTCACGGGCGTATTCGTGGGTATTTTTCACGTTTTTGTAATTTTTCACGGGTGTATTTGTGGGTATTTTTGCGTTTTGTGGTTTTTCACTGGCGTATTCGTGGGTATTTTTCACATTTTTGTAGTTTTTCACGGGTGTATTCGTGTTATTTTTCTCGTTTTTGTGGTTTTTCACGGGCGTATTCATGGGTATTTGTCTCGTTTTGTGGTTTTTCACGGGCTTATTCGTGGGTATTTTTCTCGTTTTTGTGGTTTTTCATGGGCATATTCATGGGTATTTTTCTCGTTTTTGTGGTTTTTCATGGGCGTATTCGGGGGTATTTTTTGCGTTTTGTGGTTTTTCACTGGCGTATTCGTGTTATTTTTTGCATTTTTGTGATTTTTCATGGGCGTATGCGTGGGTATTTTTCTCGTTTTTGTGGTTTTTCACAGGTGTATTTGTGTTCTTTTTCACGTTTTTGTGATTTTTCACGGGCGTATTCGTGAGTATTTTTTGCGTTTTTGTGGTTTTTCACAGGCGTATTCGCGCGTATTTTTTGCGTTTTTGTGGTTTTTAACGGGCGTATTCGTGTTATTTTTCGTGTTTTTGTGGTTTTTCACGGGCGTGTTCATGGTATTTTTCGTGTTTTTGTGGTTTTTCACGTGCGTGTTCATGGTATTTTTCGTGTTTTTGTGGTTTGTCACGGGCATATTCGTGGGTATTTTTCACGTTTTGTGGTTTTTCACGGGCGTGTTCATGGTATTTTTCGTGTTTTTTCACGGGCGTGTTCATGGTATTTTTCGTGTTTTTGTGGTTTTTCACAGGCGTGTTCATGGTATTTTTCGTGTTTTTGTTGGTTTTCATGGGCGTGTTCATGGTATTTTTCGTGTTTTTGTGGTTTTTCACGGGCGTATTCGTGGGTATTTTTCACGTTTTGTGGTTTTTCACGGGTGTGTTCATGGTATTTTTCGTGTTTTTGTGGTTTGTCACGGGCATATTCGTGGGTATTTTTTCACGTTTTGTGGTTTTTCACGGGCGTGTTCATGGTATTTTTCGTGTTTTTGTGGTTTTTCATGGGCATATTCACGGGCATATTCTTGGTCTATTTCACGTTTCTGTTGTTTTTCACGGGCGTATTCTTGGGTTTTGTTTTATGTTTTTATGGTTTTTCGCGGTCGCAGCCGCATTTTTTTCCATCTTTCGTGGTTATTTGCAGGTTTTTTTTTTGCATTTTCGTGGTTTTTCATGGGATTTTTGATTTTCCCTTATGAATCACGAACCTTACCCCTTTTCCCATTGAAACGATGCCCCGACATTCGTGGCATTTTCCAGTAATGCATACCTTCGAATAGCGGGGTCATATGGTATATTGTTTGGTTCCGGAGCCACAACAGAAATTATACTCCATTTTTTCATCTATTGGTGAAAAGAGAAGCGTCCGTTCATGTATGTGTCCATATGTGTTATAACCACGGCTGCCGCTCGCCAATTGTATTTACAGGAATTTACACGAACTGGACTGCTCTATTCCACGGATATATCTTTCTCCAGTACTCCTATATTTCTGTGAGTCTGATTTGAATTCAGGAACAGAACGATTATGTTTAACCATTTTGAAATTGTCACTCTTCCATCTAAATCCTGAAAATTATGTTTAAAAGACGATTTGAATTACAGATTTCACACTCGCAATGACAGGTTAAAAGTGCCGGTGAACCAAACAGAGTCACTGTAAACGCAGTGGATGTGCAAAAGGCCTCGTTTAGCATTCAAACGTCATTTTGAAAGTGTCATATATTGGGCACAACCGGCAAGGGAATTAATTTACAGGAAAGGAAGAAAAAGACAGAAAGAGAGGAAACACTGAAATCAGCAAGCAATAGGGTTGGTTTAGGAAGGGTTCATGTGGGCCATAAAGATCATAAGTCAGGATAAGGAATGATATGAAGAGGTAGTGCACTGCCTGCTTGAATCCCTGGAGTTTTTCCACGACACAATTGTGATGTTACAAAACAAAGACACGATTGGATAATCACAATATTTGAACCTGCCGGGTGGTTCAACTAGCACCGGTCTCCCTTACTTGATAAGGTGAACAAATGGTTGTGATGCAATGCAAGCCATGTTCTGTCATTACTGGCATGAAGAATAAGAATAAGAACAACCCCATATTAAATTACATGCACTGAATGGCAGTCAAGTACATCTTTCATGTGGACATGAATAATCTCAGAGGAAAACTAGAGGGGGAGCACTCGGGAGAGTGCAAAACCTCCGCCGCCAATACTGCTGGGTCACTCAAGTGAACCTTATATCTTATTCATTAAATATGATGTCAACAGTGCTGACAGAGTTATAGTTCTTTTCTCCAACATTTTTTTTTTGGGGGGGGGGGTGGGGGTGGTTGGAAATCACTTAAAACATGTAAAAATGCAAAAAAAAAAATCGAAATTTTGTTGAAAAAAAAGTTGCAAACATTTTTTTCTCTAACAATCTTTTTTGGAGGGGGTAAAAAAAATTTTGGGGGCGGGGGGTTGGAAATCACTTAAAACATGTAGAAATGCAAAAAAGTTTTCTTTTTGGGGGGGGGGGTAACAATTTTTTTTGGGGGGGGGGTTGGAAATCACTTTAAACATGTAAAAATGCAAAAAAAAATTTTCTCAAACAATTTTTTTTGGGGGGGCGGGGTTGGAAATCACTTAAAATATGTAGAAATGCAAAAAAAAAAATTTTTTTTTCTCTAACAATTTTTTTGGGGGGGTAGAAATCACTTAAAACATGTAGAAATGCAAAAAAAATTCTCTATTTTTTTGGGGGGGGTAACAATTTTTTGGGGGGGTTGGAAATCACTTAAAACATGTAGAAATGCAAAAAAAATTCTCTATTTTTGGGGGGGTAACAATTTTTTTTGGGGGGGAGGTTGGAAATTACTTAAAACATGTAGAAATGCAAAAAAAATCTCTATTTTATTTTGGGGGGGTAACAATTTTTTGGGGGGGTTGGAAATCACTTAAAACATGTAGAAATGCAAAAAAAAATTCTCTAACAATTTTATATGGGGGGGGTAACAATTTTTTGGGGGGGCATTGGAAAGCACTTAAAACATGTAGAAATGCAAAAAAAAAATTGTCTAACAATTTTATATGGGGGGGTAACAATTTTTTTGGGGGGGGCATTGGAAATCACTTAAAACATGTAGAAATGCAAAAAAGTTTTCTTTTTTGGGGGGGGTAACAATTTTTTTGGGGGGGGGGTTGGAAATCACTTAAAACATGTAAAAATGCAAAAAAAAAATTTTCTCAATTTTTCTTGGGGGGGGCGGGGTTGGAAATCACTTAAAATATGTAGAAATGCAAAAAAAAAAAAAATTTTTTTTCTCTAACAATTTTTTGGGGGAGGGGGTTGAAAATCACTTAAAACATGCAGAAATGCAAAAAAAAAAATTCTCTATTTTTTGGGGGGGTAACAATTTTTTTGGGGGGTTGGAAATTACTTAAAACATGTGGAAATGCAAAAAAAAATTCTCTAACAATTTTATATGGGGGGGGGTAACAATTTTTGGGGGGGCATTGGAAATCACTTAAAACATGTAGAAATGCAAAAAAAAATTTTTTTTTCTTCTCTAACAATTTTTTTTTGGGGGGTTGGAAATCACTTAAAACATGTAGAAATGCAAAAAAAAAAAATTCTCAATTTTTTTTTGGGTGGGGGTGACAATTTTTTGGGGGGGGTTGGAAACCACGTAAAACATGTGGAAATGCAAAAAAAAAAAAAATTCTCTATTTTTTGGGGGTGGGTAACAATTTTTTTGGGGGGGTTGGAAATCACTTAAAACATGTAGAAATGCAAAAAAATTTTCTCTAACAATTTTATATGGGGGGGGGGTAACAATTTTGGGGGGGGCGTTGGAAATCACTTAAAACATGTAGAAATGCAAAAAAAAAACATTTTCTTCTCTAACAATTTTTTTTGGGGGAGGGACCAAGTCCAAAATTTAATGGCATGATCCTTGGACCATACCTAACCCCCCCACCAAGTTTCGTCAAAATCCGTCGAGGAGTTTTTCCGTAATACTGTTCACAACAAACAAACAAACAAACAAACAGAAAGGGGTGAAAACAGTAACCTCCATCCATCTTCGAAGATGGCGGAGGTTAATTATACAATATCGAGGCTCATTGAAGAGTGAGGCGATAAAGGGTGAAAAGGCAACTCACTGAGAATGGGGCAGTGGGGCTATAGTTGGAAACAATCAAGGGTAAAACAAACAGGAAAAGAGGGGAGAGAGAGAGAGGGGGTTAGGAACAAAAGTAATCTTAAAGTAAGAGGTATAGGTTAGGTCAGACTTTGAAAATAAAGATAGGATTGCTGGTAGAGATGGGGACAGTAGGAGAATGTGGTGCACCACCTGCTTCAAGCCAGGGATTGAAGAATGAGATTGAAAAGCCTCAGGAAGGCAGTTCCACAAAGGGAAGAAAAGAGGAACAGCAGATTGGAGGTGTGCAGTCAGCCTTTAATTTGGGGAGTTTAATCAGGAGGGAGTTACCGTACTTGAAGAATGTGTTCATCCTGGAACAGCTGGAAGGGGTTGGAGACCAGTAAGAGCAGAGGGAACGAGGCTGGAGGAGAGGCGGAAAAATATACATTATAGATTCGTGGGGCATGAGCTGACAAGATGGCTTAGAGGTGTGCACACTTGCCTCTCAGCTGTCTAGCCTGTGTTTGAATTTCAATCTTTCTGTTCATTCAACTGTGATTGTGGATCACAATACTGTCACAATATTACAATATCATTCAATACTGTATCACAGATGGACATTAACCTGGGTGTCCAGTCTGCCGGCATTAGTTGGTGGATGTTAAAGGTCACATGGTGTCGTTCGTGAAGAGTAGATGAGCTATTGGCAGCACGATGGCCAAATTCCAAATTCCTGCCCTAACCTCCAATGGACATAGCATCAGCAACACCGCCATGCCCTCAGCCAATATAAAGGTTACAATGATATACAAGCCAAAAGACAAACTAAAAATGTTGCATATTCATAATTCACTTAAACAATGACCAAAAAAATGGCAAGTCATGTCACCCTAAATGCAATATTTAAAGTCTACTACTCTCACTACTACAATTACTTAGTGATTAAGAAATTGCCAATTTCTAAGATTACTTCGTAATTACCAATATTTAAAACATATCAATACTTATACACATCATAGATCAGAGACACAGACATAGGAATAATTTGAAATAGCTTTTTTTCTCATTTAGAAAGTCCGGTCTACTTTGACTATTTTAAAAGCCCATTGTGTGCTTGCATTCTGGAAGCAGCTATATAACTGAAGTAAATCAAGAATTAGTGATTAGAGTGCGCTCTATATTTAAAAGTTTAGAGCTGAAGTAATATTTAATGTAAATATGGCAAAAGTTCGAAAATAAGAGGCGGAAGAGGCGCATGTTAGCATTGCCCAGCAACCATTTCGAGTGTAAGCTCCATCGTCTTGGCTCACGTGACCTGTGGTGAGCAGACTGAGGCTGCACTGTCCGACTCTTATTACCTCTGCCACCGAAGGTGGAAGGAGGTTATGCTTTCACCCCTCTTTGTCTGTCCGTTTGTGAGCAGGATATCTCAAAAAGTTAAGGAACTAATTCAGATAAAACTTGGTGGACAGGTTGGGTGTGTGACAAGGATGAACTGATTCGATTTTGGTGAAGATCCCGATCCAGGTACGATCCTTTATATACATTTTAAAAGTGATTCTTCACCATTGAGAGATGAAGTCAAAATTATATACAGGGTCACCCTAAAGTCCTTCCCCATAGGGGGAACGTGAAAAAGATTTTCTACTAATAAAATTAATTATGTTATGGGTTTAATCATCAATTTTTCACCATTTTCAGTAACACATGATAATAACATCAATTGAATGGACAATTGGCAATGTGTAATTGAAGGAAATTTTCAAACTGGGCTCCTTGAATTTCTCCTTGCAATCAGAAATTATGCTGCTGCCTGGACATGTAGAAGAACTAATTTCACTTTTTATTGGGGAGTGTACACTGTTACACGTTCTAGTTCCACCATTTGTAAAAAATTTCATGCCTTGCAGGACTTTTGTGTTGTCACAGCCTAAAACAAAACATAAATCCTGGAATTAATCATACATGCAGTGTTTTCAAGCATTAATTTCCCTATAAGGCAAGACTTTTGGACCACCCTGTATACTTCTTGACCAACGTACTGGGTCACTTGAATGAGCTGAACAAGAAACTGCAGGGAAAAGGAAAACTAATTTGCGATCAAGCTCAAATAATTCGAGAGTTCAAATCAAAACTCAATCTGCTGCTTGTACAAAAGTCCAGAAACAGGATTTTACCAACTTTTTCCAGAAACAGGAAAGCTATCTGGAAAAGACTGAAGATATTGATTTTGAACTGGAGAAGCTGCAGCAATATGTAGATCGTCTCAGGAATTTGATGCAAAAATTTGAAAAGCGCTACACTGACTTCGACGGCTTCAACCTGACATTTCAGTTCTTTAAAGATTCGTTTCGTTTCAGTCTTGAAAAGTCATCCGAAGAAATTGTAAATTTAATTAGCATGAACAAGCGAGAGTTCGAGACTGACATGCTGTTCCTTCAGAGCCAGTAGTTACATCCACAAATTTCCAATGAATCTCTGCCTGAAATGTGGCAAAACCTCTTGCAAGATGAACTGAAATCCGTCGTTGCCAAATTGTCCTCGATGTTCGGATCTACGTGGCTGTGCGAGTCAACGTTTTCTTCTGTGACAAGGATAAAGTCGAAGAACCGATCTCGCCTCGTTGATATGTATTTGGAAGCAGAACTGTGAGGAGTGTTGTGTTCGAATTTTGAGCCACAGTTTCTTGAATAGGTAAGAGAAAAAGAGAATGCCAAATCTCTCATTGAAATATCAGGCTTTTATAAGTTTGACAAAAATATATTTTTTTTATCTTTTGCGTTGTGTTTATAATTGGCCTTGACTGTCATTAGAATCCTGAAATAAATTTACTTAGCAAAAGTTTTCTGTTTTATTAATAGTGTGTCCATTTCTCTGATCGACTGGCCACATCCATGGCCAAGAAAAAAAAATTGGTTGCCCACCCCTGCTGTATAGCATAATATTTCAAAAAAACGTTGTGGACGGATTATGACCAAACTTGGTGGATGAGTTGGGTAGGTGACAAGAGCAAGCTGATTCGATTTTGGTTCAGATCCGAATGCAGATCCGACTGACGAGTCGGATACAAAATGTAAACTGTTCTGCCTGGCGGAGGTATGCGCTCCACCGAGTGCCCTTCTAGTTACACTGTATATTATAATGACATGCAAGTATTGTTTTATTGATAGCACAAATCTACTCCATTAATATAATTGTTGACAAGAGATGTAGCAAAACATAAACATAACAAATGTTCCCAAAATGCTCTTTGACTTTGTTTGACAGTCATAGTTTTCACTTAGAGCCTGGTGTTGGCTTAATGGTTAGGGTGGCGGCTTGGGATCCTCGGGTCCTGAGTTCAAGCCCGTTGGCCGCTGAATTAAAATACACCAGGAGGTTGACTCAGCCTGTCATCCTTCCGAGGTCGGCAAAATGAGCACCAGTGTACCGGTAAGGGGGACACTGCATCAGCGGCATAGCCACATACCAACCAATGATGCAACCAGCAGCCACAGGCTGCACTTGATAGAGAGAGAGAGAGTGTTTTCACTTTAAAGTATTATCCATCACCACGTCCAATTCAAATCCCTTCTGAGCAGTATAACACAGGTCACACTGGAGAAAGGGTGCTGCATAGATAGCTTCTTTGAAATCAATGGTATTTTATATTAGGGTGTAACAAGACATTGACCAACCTGTAGATTTATGTGATACATTGTCTGACTTCAACTTGTTGGAATTATGATGCCTCCGTTCGACTGGCGTGACAACCTTTGAGATGACCCTTGAAGTAGTTTGCATCTAACAACACACATGTCCACATAGATAAGTTAGAAAGTGCTTTCAGCAATTACAGTCAGGCAAAAGCAATTTCAAATCAAATATCCTCTTCTTTATCACCATTCCACACTCAGTTGTAATCTATACATTTTGACTTTTTATCCACCGTGAATAATTAAAGCGCTTGCTGATTGGGATTGATAATGTAATTGCGAATGCAGCAGACGCAAAATTCAATAGGTGTCCAAGGAGAAGCACCTTGAATTCCTGATGTAACAGCAGCCACTTGAAGTAATTCATAATGGGGGAAACAGCTATTTTTAATTGAGCAGCAGAGTGGAAAGAATCAAATTCCTGATTTTTTTAAATAAAAATTGCAAAAACTTTGATAAAAACAACAGACATTTTGAATTCCAGAAGGAAAAGACATCCATTTTTAATTCCATACTGTAGAAAAAAAAAAAAACCAAAAAAACAACCCTTTTACAGCCATTTTTCCCTGCTGAGCAGGGGTTAGCTTTTTGCGGGTTCCATGCAATCATGGTTCGCTTCTTGAGGCAATGTTTTATGGTCGGATGCCCAATTCCATACTGTAAAAAGAACTGATTACTGATGTGATAAATACCTACCTTGATCTATCGCAGGAATGATTCACCTGGAACTCCTGTCTATAAAAGAATAGACACAAAACAAGTGAGGCCAGACCACATCACCTTAAGAACTTCCAAAGACGTATCTGCTTTAAAATGCACCAATTTGCATCAGATTTCCAAAGCTAAGCAGAACTGCACACATTTAGTAGTGTTATGAGCAAGGGCCAACAATAAGTTCTTCTTTAACTTTAATGTAGTTGTGCTATATCACCTTGTTGCCTGGTGTTGGCTTCGTGGTTAAGGTGGCTGGCTTGGGATCTCAGGGTCCTGAGTTTGAGTTTCTGTTGAATGAACACCAGGTGGGGTTAACTCAGCCTGTCATCCTTCTGAGGTCAGTGAAATGGGTACCAGTGTACTGGGGTAAAAAAAACAAACATTTGGAGTAACATGTATTGGAATGGTGACCTGTACAGGACTGCACTCCTTGCCAATGAAACTGCCTTGGCAGCTGTATGTGCCTTTATGGTGTGAAAGAAATGGTATTAATATTATTATTATTATTATTATTATTATTATTATTGTTATTATTGTCATCTCGTGGAAAAAATGTTATCTTTCTTTTCATGCAAGTGTTTTCCTATACTCAGACCAGTTGAGTATGGTGAAAATAGGGGGAACAGTGAGCAAGTAAACGTATGATGGAGGCAAGCGGTTACAGCCGATACCTTGTGTAAATGCCTGGGGATGTCATTTCTGCTCTCTTGAATTAGAGCTCATTAAAAGACTGACTACGGAGAGTATTTTTGCTGTTGTTAAATTACAGGTAAATTGCATTCCATCTGGCTTCCACAGTTTACATTCCATCTGGCTTCCACAGTTTACATTCCATCTGGCCTGCAGACAAAGGGTATGAGATAACAGTCATCCTGCTCATCAAACAAAACTTCCAATAAATGGATCTTACTGAATTTACATGTAAACCCTTGAGTCGAAGGTGATCAGAAGACTCACACATTGGCCGTGGGAAATAATAGTTTTGGATAAAAAGGAGACGTATGATTTGTCAAAGTTGTTCATTGGGTTGTTGGTGTTGGCTGTATGCCTCTGATAAAGATTGGTGCTGTTATGGTCAAGGACAACTGGAGATTTTGCAGCTTATTTAAATAAATAATTATTAAGGTTCATGGAAGAACTGGATGACAGAGGGGGTGATATGAACACAGCAATGGAGTAGAGACAGTTGGTATATTTAGGAGGATGTAGAAATGAAGAAGGAACAAACACACAGGTAGTACAAGTAAGAACATACAGACAGAATAAAGGAACCATGTGGACTGAGTGGAAAGGTTAAAAGAAAAAAAAACAAGTGGTGCCAGGCACAACAAATCCCACCCATTTAAGGCATAAAGTTATTTTGGGGATCAAATTTAAATTTGATACATCCTTAACCTGAATGTTGATTATAAGGAATGAAATAAGGAATATTTTAGTCTTAGTTTGAAGTCAATTAAACCATTTTTGATGAAGTTATGAGCGAAAAACGATTTTTATCTTTTAATGACCTTGACCTTGACCTTTGATCCAATTGGACCCAAAAGTTAATGGGGTCGTCCAAGGTTCATTGCCCACCTGTGGATTAAATTTGATAGTGTTTGCTAAAGCCGTTTTGCCATAAAGTTGCGAACAGACAGACAGACAAACAAACCGGACGATTACAATATCCCGCTCCCTCTCTCTGGGGTGGGGGGGGGGGCGGGATAAAAAGAAGACATGATGAGGAACTTCAATACAGGAGGTCATTAAACCCATCAAAACCTGCACTACTATGAACAACTTGCTCTCTCCTTTCAAATGCTGAACATCAAGCAAGGAAGTGGCACGTGCCATTTTTTATAGTTGTAGTTGTGACTCAGTCAGGGATTAGAACCACTGACCTCCCAGATTTAGAGTGGACACACAAACTTTTACACCACTGAGACTGGTATAATGTAAAGCAGATAATAAAAGCTCATAAATTGGGTAAGTGTGGAAAAGAGTATGTGGATAGGAGAGGAGAGTCACTGAGAATAGAAAACTTCAGGAAGAGAAAGAGTGGATTCCTGAAAAATGGTGAAGGATCACCATTTTAAATGAAAGGAGAGAAGACAGTGATTAAATAATCAGCATGATTATAACTGGCTAATGTATATGCTGCTGGCGATCCTCCAATCAGATGATGTGTTATTCATCACCGTCACCAAGTGATAATGCCCAGTTCTGTCCTGTTCTTGCATATGGTAGCTTGGCTGCCGGGTAGCTATCATTTCTTGGAAGTGTGGATGTGCCGCTGATGCTGTACCCCAATACCAGTACACCGGTACTCATTTCGCCGACCTCGGAAGGATGACAGGCTGAGTCAACCCCGCCTGGTTCAGCAGCAAACGAGGCTCAAACTCAGGACCCTAAGATCCTAAGTCAACCACCCGAACCATGAAGCCACCATTCGGCTCCAATTCCCCATTATGGAAGATTAACTCAGCCACAGGTTGCCATATCCACATTGTATTTTGTTACGATCCATGAAAATGACATTTCACGATAGAAATACTCTAAAATTATGCTCGATGGAACAAAAATCACGAATATTCCAAACCGAATAAACAGAACCAACACCGCAACATCACTAACATAAATAAATCATACAAGTACAAAAATTCCTCATACAATATTGTAAGAAGGGCGACAGCCTCTGGGCATGACACAACGACTACAATTGCTACAGCCACATGAAGGGACCTCTACCCCAAAGATGACTGAACTAAATCTTTTCCTCACAGGTCAACGTCGAGCTTTTGCTGCATGCCTATGAACCTCGCGGTGCTATTCCCATGCCATTCATCCAACGAAGTGACAATAATTTATTAACCCTCCAGGGATCCCCAAAATAACCCAATTGCTCACTCGACAAAATGGCGGACGATATGAGGCACTGTTTCTTGAAAAATAAATATTTAACTTATTTTAAATGAAGAAACTCCTCCTAAATAAGCCAGGCATGTCTGCGAAGCTGACCAGACAGTGCCATTACTTGCATTTTGAAAACATGCCTAAAGTAAACTGCTGTGTATCAAACTGCATTTAAAGAACTGAGAGAACTTCATGTAATGGTCCTTGGAATGATTTGATCACATGATGCAAAACCTCCCTTGGGGACGACCCAACCCCTTTGGTAAATAAAGTGTGAAGATGGGCAGAGTTTCCTCTGGAGCTGTCTGTGCCACCAGATTTGAGATGCCACAAGATATTTGTTAATCCTATCTTGTTTTCATCCTCCGCAGAATCGTAGTCAAGTGAATATCAACTCATTACGAGCAGGGTACCCGTCCAATGTGTCCGTAGCTGTCTGACCTCAAGTGAGCACTCTTTTGGTGTGTGTGTTGCTCGAAACAAGAATCAAGAGTAAAGTGATGATGTGGACCGTAACACTGGTACATGTTTCCGTTATAGACAATGGTGATCCACTGAGAAGAAGAACTATTGTTAGTGATTCAAATGGCCAAATACACTGTCATTTCATGTCAGATCATTTTGTAAATGGTATCATGCACAGCATCAACATTTTGTGGCAATGTGACACCATGTAAGGTTAGCATGCCCTGACTACCTCCACAAAATTGCGGGAGAATGCCCCCAACTCACTATTAAAGTATAAAATTCTCCGTTTGATCGTATTCTGGTCGGGGGGGCGATCTCGACATTTTGACGTTCGTCATTCTTTTGCCATATGAATTGTTCTTTTCTGTGTTCTTGATTGTGATTGTGGCTGGGCAAACAATCCGTGGTTCATTTGTTTCATCT
>NC_140971.1:87696689-87741689 GCF_056783735.1 Eptatretus burgeri
TCTATTAGGGCACCTGTCTGGACCTCGCAATAGCATTGTTGTCAGTGAGGGATGTTAAATCATAGTCCTTTGGAGGTCAGAAGCAGCTGGGTGGAATGTAGGTCTTTCACCTCTTCACATTCCAAATTGACCCGAATAAAGGATTCCCCACCTTCCGAGCTCTGCTCGCAGCAATAAGGCATCACAACAGCTTCTGACATAAGCCTCAGGATTACGTTTTAAACTTGAGCAGCATTTTTTTTAATGAAAAAAACATGAGCAACAGGAAAAAAATAATGATAATAATAATAATAATAATAATAATAATTCCATTCCATTCCATTGGGACCATACTCTGTACAGAGCATTGGTGCTGCCAAAGTAGTCTGCTGAGCTATTGGGCACAATCCTGGATGGGTCACCACTCTGACACAGGATACTCGAATGGTTCAGTCATCCCAGCAAACTGGTACTCATTTTGCTAACCTTGATGACAGGCTGTCAACCCCACCTGGTATTAATTCAACAGATATTAATTCAACAGGATCCCAAGCCTGCCACCCTAACCATGAAGCCAACACCAAGCATACAATACTAGGATCCCAAGCCTGTCACTCTCACCATAAAGTCAACACCAAGCATACAATACTAGGATCCCAAGCCTGCCACCCTCACCATAAAGTCAACACCAGGCATACAATACTAGGATCCCAAGCCTACCACTCTCACCATCAAGCCAACACCAGGCATACAATACTAGGATCCCAAGCCTGCCACCCTCACCATCAAGCCAACACCAGGCATACAATACTAGGATCCCAAGCCTGCCACCCTCACCATAAAGTCAACACCAAGCATACAATACTAGGATCCCAAGCCTGCCACCCTACCCATGAAGCCAACACCAAGCATACAATAAATACTAGGATCCCAAGCCTGTCACTCTCACCATAAAGTCAACACCAAGCATACAATACTAGGATCCCAAGCCTGCCACCCTCACCATAAAGTCAACACCAGGCATACAATACTAGGATCCCAAGCCTACCACTCTCACCATCAAGCCAACACCAGGCATACAATACTAGGATCCCAAGCCTGCCACCCTCACCATCAAGCCAACACCAGGCATACAATACTAGGATCCCAAGCCTGCCACCCTCACCATAAAGTCAACACCAAGCATACAATACTAGGATCCCAAGCCTGCCACCCTCACCATAAAGCCAACACCAAGCATACAATACTAGGATCCCAAGCCTGCCACCCTCACCATAAAGCCAACACCAGGCATACAATACTAGGATCCCAAGCCTGCCACCCTCACCATCAAGCCAACACCAGGCATACAATACTAGGATCCCAAGCCTGCCACCCTCACCATCAAGCCAACACCAGGCATACAATACTAGGATCCCAAGCCTGCCACCCTCACTATAAAGCCAACACCAAGCATACAATACTAGGATCCCAAGCCTGCCACCCTCACCATAAAGCCAACACCAAGCATACAATACTAGGATCCCAAGCCTGCCACCCTCACCATAAAGTCAACACCAAGCATACAATACTAGGATCCCAAGCCTGCCACCCTCACCATCAAGCCAACACCAGGCATACAATACTAGGATCCCAAGCCTGCCACCCTCACCATAAAGCCAACACCAAGCGTACAATGCTAGGATCCCAAGCCTGCCACCCTCACCATCAAGCCAACACCAGGCATACAATACTAGGATCCCAAGCCTGCCACCCTCACCATAAAGCCAACACCAGGCATACAATACTAGGATCCCAAGCCTGCCACCCTCACCATCAAGCCAACACCAGGCATACAATACTAGGATCCCAAGCCTGCCACCCTCACCATCAAGCCAACACCAGGCATACATTACTAGGATCCCAAGCCTGCCACCCTCACCATAAAGTCAACACCAAGCATACAATACTAGGATCCCAAGCCTGCCACCCTCACCATAAAGCCAACACCAAGCATACAATACTAGGATCCCAAGCCTGCCACCCTCACCATCAAGCCAACACCAGGCATACAATACTAGGATCCCAAGCCTGCCACCCTCACCATAAAGCCAACACCAAGCGTACAATGCTAGGATCCCAAGCCTGCCACCCTCACCATCAAGCCAACACCAGGCATACAATACTAGGATCCCAAGCCTGCCACCCTCACCATAAAGCCAACACCAGGCATACAATACTAGGATCCCAAGCCTGCCACCCTCACCATCAAGCCAACACCAGGCATACAATACTAGGATCCCAAGCCTGCCACCCTCACCATCAAGCCAACACCAGGCATACATTACTAGGATCCCAAGCCTGCCACCCTCACCATAAAGTCAACACCAAGCATACAATACTAGGATCCCAAGCCTGCCACCCTCACCATCAAGCCAACACCAGGCATACAATAATAATAATAATAATAATAATAATAATAATAATAATGATCGGGTGTAAAGTTGAAAAAAAATGACATTTAAATAAAAATACAAAATCAAGGCTGATGGAACAGCTGGAACTACCATCTATAGAGGAAATATAAGGTGAATGTGAACGGCCAATTAATTTGTCAAGTGAGCAAAGGTTCAGGTCCCAATGACCTGAATCTGTCGATGCAATCATTTCAGTGATTGGATGTGTAACACCATTTCCTTAATTCAGGAAAGAAAGAAAAAAAAAATCAATTTTACTGTTTTTTTAGAAAGTTTTCCCAAGTATCGATTCTAGAATTTCCATTACCTGTTGAATTTAATAGTCACAGTTTGCATTTTTTTGTTTTTTTTCAAAGCTTGCCTATATCAAACAGCTTGCTGTGGTAGGCCGACTGCCTTGCTATTACGACTATAAAAAAGAAAATGACATGCGATATACCAAACGACATTACTATGCAGCTTTCCCAGCAGTTCTGCTCTGATATATTCAACTAGTAATCGTTAGTGATCTGAGCCATCGTTGGAAGCTCACCAAAGGAGGCTCTTGGAGCCCGACCACGAAGGATGGAGCCTCGACCAAGAAGTTTCCCAATGAGGAGAGTTGGTCAATCCCATGAATATCGGGGTACCTGTCTATACATCAACCCTCGTATCCACAAGGCAGTTATATATTTTAACTTTTCTCCAAATTTCATGTTTTGCCAACATCATTTTCGACTTTTTTCAGCATGTGGCCGGGACCGTGCCTCTGGCTCTTTGCATTGTGTAAGTTCGGAACGGTGCAGAATTCCTGCGGATGCCTTCCATTCCACGAGGGGCCATCTCGACATTATGTCTGCAGAAATGTCCGAAACTTGGAGGTGCCTCTCACCGGGTACGCACCATGTACATACCAGTTCAAAGTCCTCCCCACAACATGTGTACGACAAGGATATCGTCCCTTACAACACACGAATAAAGGTCAAATGATTGCAATTTTGAACGTGGTTACAATTAAACATCTCACCTGCAATTGTGTTCTTTCCTTTGTAAGTCATTTCTTTGAGAAAACAACTTATCTCGAGTACATTGCATCATTTATTTTGTATAATGGCACCCCAGACTTGGCCCAAGCTATGAGGTTTGAATTGTTATCCACCATAATTATTTTAGTTAACAAAATGGCCAACAGAAGCCTAAAGGCTCCAGGACATGTAATCTTTTCCCCCCATTTTTTTAGATACAAAGTTGAGGCTTGTGGAAGAGCTAGAACAAAGAGTGAATGAGGAAGTAACATAACAAAAGGAAAGTAGAGAGGGGGACACGGTAACAGCAGGATTGAGGGCCAGAATAGAGGGAGACTTGGAGAAAGAATGCAGGGTAGAGAACAATGCAAAGCAAACTCTTAGCCAGGAAAAACTGGAAACTTGGAAAGAAGTTGGCTTGGGGGGGGGGGGTGGTGGTATTAATGGGGTATAAAAGATCATGGCTTTGGTGAAGAGCTGCCTTGAAGACCAAGAGGGAAGAATGAGATTGAAGAGACTGAGGAAGTTGGTTCCACAGGTGAGAAAAACAAGAACGAATGAGTGCAGGTACGCAGTGGTTCTGGATTTGGGGAATAAGACCAAAAAGGAAGCAATACAAGACGGAAAGGTAAAGGAACTCTACCATCTGGCATAACTCCGTGTCACTCGAGCTATCCATTAACATGATGATGGAAAGCAGGGAAACATTGCATATTATGGGTAGAAATGAATCGAGCCAGTGTTTCTGATAATGGGAAAAAGACTTCAATAATTTTAATGTTCTATTAAATCTTCCATGTGACACAGTTCAGGTTATTAAAGACAAAGTGCTGTCCTTTTCAAGGACTTTGTCATCAGGAGGCCTGATTAATCCTTAACGGAGCCCTCACTTTTATTGAATGCAAAATAACTTCCCAATCCTATGTGGTGGATACAGACGCAGTAGGGGATCGTAGAGGGTTGCTCGGAGGGCGGGGAGGGCTGCGGGTGGTGAGCAAGATGCACACACGTGGAGAAGTGAAAAGCACTGGATTTCACTCACGGTGTGAGCTCTGCATGGGATGTTAAAGATAATCCCTTCGCAGGTCCTGTAATGTCTCTGACCATCTGAAGAAGACAGAGCCATCGCTCTGGTGCAAACCCCGGTGAGAATGCGCCTATC
This sequence comes from Eptatretus burgeri, assembly GCF_056783735.1. NCBI lineage: Eukaryota > Metazoa > Chordata > Myxini > Myxiniformes > Myxinidae > Eptatretus > Eptatretus burgeri. Next base: position 87,701,291 of record NC_140971.1, read on the forward strand.
TATGCCTGGCACTGCCATTTTGGCCTTCCGTGGAAATCTCATTACTGGTTCGGCCTACTAATAGGAAGTTTTCTAGACTGGAACAATTTTCCCCAAGAAACCAACAGGCGACCCATCTCCCTAAAGCAATGCCGATTTATCCCCCTTGTACTTTATGGCAGAAGTTAACCATGTGTGCAAATGTAACAAGGGGGAAAAAAAAATACAATTCCCATTCAATGAAACAGTCTAAATGCACAAAATCGATGGGTCTCATTCGTCTTGCCTCATTTTAAATTCTATTTGCTGACTATGTTTTTGACAAAGTGTCGTCGTTCAGCAATTTTGCGAGTGCAGGCGTAAGAGATCGGTGGAGTTTTGACGCAATAGCAAGCGCAGTGTTGTGTAAAAGCAGTTGTAGATTGCAGTGCTGCAAAACTTTCAGACATATTGGATGTGAAAGGACCAAAAATGATGACTAAGTGGCGTTATGATGCAATTTTGTCGAATAGGAAAGAACGGGGGCTAACGCAGACATTTCTGACTGTGCACGCAAAGGTGTAGAAAAAGAATTTTGAGTGTGCCTTTTGAATGCTCTCAGGGCAATTTATTCTGAGCCTAGTGAATCAAGGATGACAGGTAGCCAAGGTATCTCGGTGGGAATTATGCAAGTCTATATGGGGACCACATTGACATAGTCTCCTTTAAGTCCCCATCAAGCGCATGTCGTTCACTTAGTTGAGCGTTGCCGTACATGAATCCCTAGCTCGTGATCCGGGGAACCCAGACTCCAATTCTGTTTGCCTTATTTGTTTGTCCACTTGTCTCTTGTCTGTACAACATTCTCCATGAGTCTTAGATCATCGTAGAAAGAAAATGCAAAAATATCAGCTGTGTGTGTGTGTGTGTGTGTGCATTCACCAAGTAAATCCTGTTCAAGTTTACAATTATAATGCTTTGAAAGCTTTATAAATAAAACACAAATATAAATTGTAAAAAACAAAAAGCAAAAAACTCTGACCCTATAAAAAGCAATTGTTTAAAGCATCTTATAGTGGTCTTGTAAATTATGTTTAAAGCATTATTTTACTAAATTCGTCCATGCATGGAATGGTGGTGTAAAACTGATCTCTGGAATGACAATATGAATGCGCTTCGTGAAGCATTAGCTTCCAAGGGTCAGAGTGCCAGAGATGACAAATGGTTCAACCGTTGAAGCTATCAGCCCTTATCTGGTCTTTTTTTTTTTTTTGCATTCGGCTTGTGGGTAATTGGATTTATTAATTTAATACTTCAATCAAACCACTGGAAATAATTCCATGAAAAACGCATGAGAAAATAATCATTTGATAGACATATGCAGGGAAGAAAGGGTCATTACTCATGACAAATGGGACCACAATTGCATTGTAAGAAGTTTAAAATTAGAGTGTATAAATGTTTGGGTTTTTTTTTTTTTACACTATTTGGAATTATACATTTTGAGGAACATATGTAACACGCCATTAGACGCCGAATATTCCAGAGTGCTCAGAAAGCATAAGTATCTCCCAAAGGTTTAACTTATCCTTATAGTTATAAAATGGGAAGACATTTGTGCCCAGACTCTGTAAAATACTCTGAATCAGGGAGAAGGGTAATTATATATATATATATATATATATATATATATATATATATATATATATATATATATGATTTTTTTATCATATATATATATATATATATTTTTTTTTATCACAATATAGATATATATATATATATATATATATATATATATATATATATATATATATATATATATATATATGTATTTTTTTTAATCATATATATTTTTTTTTATCACAATATATATATATATATATATATATATGTATATATATATATATATATATATATATATATATATATATATATATATATATATAATTTATTTTAAATATTTTTCTTCCTCTTCTCTTCCTCTCTTCTACTCTTCCCTCATCTTTGCCCTCCTCATTATTCTTTTTTCTTTACAGGAGCAAAACTCAGAAGAGAGAGAGAGAGAGAGCAAGAGAAGAGAAAAGGAGCGGAGCCTCTTGCTCATCCATGTGCCTTGCTTCTGTAAAAAAAAATAAAAAAATTAAGAGGGTGGCAAAGATGAGAAAAGAAGAGAGGATAGGAAGAGTAAAGAGGAAGAGGAGAGAAAAATAAATGGAAAAGATTGACAATATCACACTCCATTCCAAAAGCCCCGAAGCCGACCATATGCTCTGTTCCTTTGATGACACACACTATCCTTTTCTTTAAGCCTGGACAATCACCTTTTCATCATGTGCCAATCATTACAGAATTTTTACGCTCAAAGGCAGCTCTGTATGTTAGTGGAATGTTCTAGATCTCACCATGCTCGAAGTGCATGCTGGGAAATAGACAATGCTTTTGAAGCCATCTCCACCCAAACGTCTTCCCTACTCTCCACACTTCTTCCAAACTCCCCTATCATTTTATTAATTTTCTCAATATCACATCCACTACCTCCACCACTCTCCGCCATTTCCTTCATCTCCACCCGTCTTCACCCCATCTCCACCCCCCTCCCAACTTCCATCTAACTTGTCTGAAGGTCAGACATATCTTTGGACATTACATTAAAATGACACCGTGACTTCAACTGTAATGGCGTTTGAAATAAGTAGAAAGTGGAAAATGTGAAGAACTTGGGGATCAGAGTAAACCATATCACCAATGTGTGGTCATTTTAGGTCTCTGCTCGCTGTCAGTTCTTCCTCGAACATTGCAAACAAAACGGTTATACAAATTATTCTCCTTGCCCACAAGGTGTTGTCGTACTCTATCCCACATACACTGTATATATCGGTTTTACATATTGCCCTTTGGCTTGGTTAATCTGCTGGAGGTGAAACGAAGGTGTTTAATCCATGCACTTTGCAAGATGTTGGAAAATTGCTCAGCAAAGCTGAGATGGCACAATGTGCATGTCCTTAAGGTTGATCAATGCTATCCATGGGGGTGGCCAATGTGAGTATATGTTGACGAGTGATGCTCAAAATTATTTTTTCCATCTCACTTCATGCAGCACTATGTAGTTAAGGTGTACTGTACTTGTACACTCATGTTTATTGGTGAGTCAATTCCAGCTGTTTAAAATGGTACAAAGGATGTATACGAGTTGTTGTCCCATGTGACAAACATTTTGTTGTTGAAATATTTGCTAATGAATATTATTTAATAACTTCCGAAAATAATTTAACTCATTAAATAACAGACCAAATACAGCATTGGAGCCATCAAGAGGAAACCACATAGGCGAGGACAGAGGCCTGGTAGCACTAAGCATCCGTATGGAAAGATTTGAGGATTCACTTCAATATTTCCTCAAGTTTCCCCCAAAAGGACATCCATAATTTGATGATCATTGCATATTCAAATATTCCTCAACCCTTTGAACCCTGAGCTCCTTGGACTTTCGGCTCCCCCCCATCATGGGCTCCCGAGAGAAAAATCTGGCCGCTTGGGTATATGGAGGTTTGAATATCTGCTGGTACACCAGCCGCTTGGGTATACAGAGGTGGTTTGAATATCTGCAGGTAAACCAACCATTCAGGTATATGGAGGTTTGAATATCTGCAGGTAAACAAGCTGCTGGGGTATATAGAGGTTTGAATATCTGCCGGTAAACCAGCTGCTCGGGTATATGGAGGTTTGAATATCTGCTGGTAAACCAGCCGCTTGGGTATATGGAGGTTTGAATATCTGCTGGTAAACCAGCCGCTCAGGTATATGGAGGTTTAAATATCTGCAGGTAAACCAGCCACTTGGGTATATAGAGGTTTGAATATCTGCTGGTGAACCGGCCACCGGGGTTCAACGGGTTAAGTTTTCCCTTAAACTCAAAGGGACACACCCCATCCTGAAACACCAATCTTTGAGTTTATGACGATGTTACCATTCATATTGTGGTGTCCATGCCGATTAAAACCGATGCTGGACGGATGGGCCGAACTGGATTTTACTCCCTTGGACTGCGTTCGAACAATGGCGGCTTTGCGCGCGCAGAAATCGCAAGAAGCACATGAGGCTCTCAACTCTTTTAAAACAAACGGGTTCATTTCCTGACCCACACAACAGGGGATGGTGTTTGCGACGGTGGAGTTGATGATGTGCTGAGGTGAGGAAGAAAGGGGGAACACGGAATGGATAAATAATTATATACAATGAGACGATGAAACCTATGGTGCCACACACCGGATTCAATTACAGACACGGATGGGGAACGAGAAAACCTGGATGAGGCCTCAGCTCTACTGGTGGACGAGGATGGAGCAGGTCCACGGGCTGGAGAGATGAACCGGTGATGAAACACCCAGGGAGGGTGATGAAGGCACATGGCCAGGGTGATAAAGACGCATGAGCAGGAACCAGGGACGACGAGGCAGGTACACGAGAAGGCAGGCACCTTGGACAAATCAACCTTTTCTCCTCAGCGCAAGATCTCCTTCGCCTTGCTTTCCTTCCAACCAACTCCACTGAGAGATGACTCCAACTCCTGGCACTCGCAAACTTTTGCGAGAAGTCCAAAAACCTCCACCCCTCCGGAAAAACAAACTCCACCACTTCAGAGGTGTTCATTCCAAGCGCTGCCCATTTTAAAGCCCCTCCTCTTCATTTGCTTCGGCCTCACCTCAGCCTCATCCTGTGGGACATACAAGAGGTTATACATCCGAATCCTCACCTGAAATCCTAACTATTTATGACAATGCACAACCCTCCATATGCTGCACATTTAAACAGATGATTCTTAATCTACGTTTCCCTACTTAATCACATCGAGATGGGCTAACTACTCTTACACGGACCATACCACTTTATAATATACATGTCTATATCTGTTCTAAGGTAATCTCAACCACCCCTCCCTACCCCATACAAACGAAACAGTATCTAAAACACACATACAAAGGAATAACTAGAATTATACTATGGATCTTTGATCCCCCAGGAGTCATGTCCACAACAATGTTTTAATAATTTATTTGTAAACTCCATCGAACTGACAATCCACAGTATTTAACACGGAATATCTGGCCCAATGTAAAGGTGTGTTATGGTGCAGGTACTGCAGGTGCAGCGAAACGAGTTGTTCGTCCATGCTGCTAGTGTAGTAGTACTTTCATGGTGCGAACATTATTACTTTGTGTTCAGAATATTTAGATACCAATTCAATTGATACAGACAGTGACCCCAGGACAAAAGGTGAACTGTGTACGTAATAAATAGATTGAACGCGGTGTGTTATTTGGTCCATAACTCGTTAATCTTATGTTGTGGAGAGACGTGTTGGGCCTCGTTTGACTCGGGGGTGGGGGGGGGTCCTAGTTTTCCCCTTGGACTCAGGTCTTATCAAATTTAGGGATTCTTAACAAATATACACAATCTATAGTTATGCTGTTGGAATTAAACATAAAAGTGAAACAACTCACATCATACAACTATAGATTATATTGTCTCTCTTGCTTGAGAAAGGCCTCCACTTGTGCTTCTGTCTGTTCTTGAGCCAGTTTGTAGATCGCTTCTCCGCCATCCTGTGCTTGGACACCTCTTCCTTTCTCTTATCTGATTGGTTGCCCAGCATAGCAACGGCTCCTAAGGATTTCCTCACCCTTAAGGAAATCCTTACTTGAGGATTTCCTAAGGGTTGCTTATGCAGCAGCCCTCAAGGAAATCCTTCACCAAGGAATCACAGTGCACCTTCAGTGGAATCTTTCCTTAAGGGTGATGGAATTTTATGCAACAGGGCCACCAGAGTCATCAGATGGAACCTGGATAGGATTCGAGTTTTGGATCCTACTTCTCTACCTTCAGACCCATCCAGGCACAGCCAAGTGAGACTTACGAAAACAATTTGCAAGAGTTCCCCTCTCCATGGACACATCGAAAAAGAAAGTCAAAAAGAAGAAAAAAAAAAAGAGAAATAAAAAAAGGAAATAAATTAAAAGTAAAAGACAACTGGACACATAACAAAAGCACATAGAACACATAACACACATAACAAAAACACAAAACATAACAAAAACATAACAAAACAAACACAATCAATAACACACACAACAAAACAAAACAACAAACACAAACAACAAACACATAACAAAAACACATAAAAAATAAAAGAAATACAAAACCACATCACAAAACAAAACTATAAAAAAAACACGAAACAAAAACACATGAAAACACAGAAAACACGTAACAAAAACACAACAAAAAACACAAAACAAAACATAAAAAACACAAAACAAAAAAAGCATAACAAAACAAGAAAAAGAGCAATCAGAGATTGCAGACCCTCGCCAGAACTTCTTTTGATTGGTGTATTATTATTGGTGTAAGGGTAAATCCAATATGGCTGCCAAACCGTGTGACCTATGACATCATAATGTGTGAACCATTTGTTCCTCATGGACAGGCGGTCAGAGGTGTAAAGTTTTGTGTCGATCTGTTCAGCCATTTCAGAGAAGAAGATTTTTGAATGTTTTTTTTTTTTAACAATCTGGCTACTGAATCACGTGACCAACAGTGATGTGAAACAGTGATGGGATTTTGACCAATTTGGCATAAGCATACAGTATGATGCAAAGATGAACTGATTAGAAGGTGGCGTCAAAGGTCAAAGGTCAGAGTCCGTCATAGGTTTTCTTTCCTGGGATAACTTGGAAACGGCTGAGGGGTTCTTCATACAACAACTCCTTATCTCAGTTATCTCTCAGTGTAAGGTTATCTTACAACAACTCCGATTCCTTATCTTGGTGCCAAGTTTGAACAACATTGATAAATGCATGTGCGAGAAATGCTTGAGGGCGTGTTCAACATCAGGTTTTTACAACTAAATTGGCCACCAGTCGGCCATCTTGGAACTGCTCTCAAAAAAGAAAATGATTCACATATGCAAGCCATCAATGGTTATCCGTGTGCCAAGTTTGAAAAAAAAAATAAAATAAAAAAATAAAAAAATCGGTAAATGCAGTTCCGAGAAATACTTGAGGACATGTTCAACATCAGGTTTTTACAACTAAAATTGCCACCAGTCGGCCATCTTGGATCTGCTTTCAAAAAAAAAACAAATGATGCTCATGTGTAAGCCATCGTTGGTTATCCGTGTGCCAAGTTTGAACAACATCGGTAAATGCATGTCCGAGACATAGTTGAAGATGTGTTTAACATCGGGTTTTTTTACAACTAAAATTGCCACCAGTCGGCCATCTTTGATCGCAGCATGAAACAAAATGATATTCATATGTGTACCATCATGTGTTGTTTTTGTGCCAAGTACAAATAAAATCGGTCCATACATGTCTGATTATATGGTTGCGGACGCATGCACGCACGCACGGACATGAAAATTGAAACTAAATCCATAAGCCACATTTCATCCAACAGGGGCTAATGAAGATTGTTGAAGTTGTATAAATGAATTCATTCCGGAATTTACCGCTGTTTTCTCGCCGTCTACCCAGAGTTTATTGCAACACCCTATCTAACAAATTGCATTAATTATTCGTGCCTGTTGTTTGTGTCCTTTATGACGTCTTTAAAAGCAGTAAGTTTCCTGGTGGGAAGGATTTTCAAAAAAAATCTCACTCCCCTATGCACATGTGCAATTGGGATGAATTCACAAAGTACTACAAAACGGAAGGTTTGTTTTCTGATTCAAGTTGCAATTCATGTTCAAAATACACCTTCAATTTAAATAAGCTGTTCCTACATCATAAACTTATGTTTGTAGAGAGACAGACAGCCAGACGGACGTGAGACCAATTAACCCCACTTTTTGCTTCATGTGTGCGGGTTAAAAACACATAACAAGTGCAGGTACATTCAAAGTACACCACCCCGTGCCAAATAAATAAATAACAAATCCTCCAGCGCGTGACATTGCCGGGGCACCTTTGGCACCCGGCGATACCACCTTGCAGCACGTGGAGACAGAATTGGGAGGGAGCAGTGCACTTCTGAGGTGAATGTGAACAAATTATACTTACTCGGCATGCAGGAATTGGGAGATGGAAGTGTACAATAATTGATTGATTAATTGTATAATTAAAATAAATAAATAATAATAAAAAATAATTCATTTCTTAATCAATTGGCTAATCCATCCATCGATTCGGACCATACTCTGTGCAGAGCATTGGTGCTGCCTAAGCAGTCTCCTTGGCTAGTGGGTACAATCCTGGACGGGTCGCCGCTCCGACACAGGATACCAGCAAGCTGGCACTCATTTTGCCGACCGCAGAAGGATGACAAGACAGAGTTAACCCCACGTGGTATTAATTCAACAGCCGAGGGGGATTTAGAACTCGGGATCCTAGGATCCCAAGCTCACCACCATAACCATTATGCCAACACCAGGCACACTTGTACCTAGTTTGATTTAAATCCCTTCAGCTGTTCTCAAATATCTCATTTTTCCTGACATGACCTTTGACCTTTCAACTCTTGACCACATAATCAAATCAATTTAGATATGCATCATGATACATACTTGTACAAAGTTTTACGAGGAACCCCTCAGCCGTTCTTAAGTTATCCCAGGAAAGAAAACCTATGACGGACTCAATTGATTAATCAATAAATCAAAAATAACCTTTATAGCAAAATCACTTGGTCACTGTCGTGTCAAAATCTTAACGTCGTAGCTCAAAAGGTGGCTGAGATATTGCCCAAATGAGAAAGAAAATAAATAAGGAATTAATAAATCCATAATAATTAAGTAATAAATCAATTAATTGATTAATCAAAAAATAATTTTAAAAAATCGTTTTTCCAAAGCACATCATTACTTTTGTTCCCAAATTTCAGCTTCCTAGCTCAAAGGATGGCTGAGATACCGTCCAGACAAACAAGAAAGAAATAAAACAAACAAACGGAATAAAAACTGAGTACTCCCTTCCTTCGGTGCCCGGCGATGATGCCATGCATCACCTGGATATGGAATTGGGAAGGAGTGGTGTACAAAAACACAGAACTATAAGCTATAGCAATTGGTCAGGTCTATATGAGCAAGGGTCTCTCCCAAATGCCTGATCTTAGTGTCCTGGAAATGCAAGAGTTTTTATAAATAATGGCTTTTATATGCTTTGTAATGAATAATGTGAGAAAATTTTGATGTAAGGATGAGAAATCAATTTTAACACTCAGTTAAGCTTAGTGAAAATTGTTTGTCCATTTTAGTGGAGATTTTTAAAATGGACCTTATTACATTAATGTACATTAATGGTCCAGTTACATTAATGGTCCAGTTACATTAATGTTGTATATTCAGTGTGATGTATGAACAAATGATTCCAGCTCGCTCACTCGGCTTAATATCTCATTGACATGGGGCCTTCTTTTACATTGCATCACCTTCTGCTATATCGAAAGTTTCAGTTTGTTCATTACCGGCAGGAATATTACCTTGGAACTACAAGTACACTAGGCTCACTGTAGACCTTTGTACTAGACCAAATTTATACCATGATGGTAGTGTTGTAATTATTTGTGTGGTCTTTGTAGGGAAGGAATTCTGTAACTTATACTGGTTCGAAAGATGAAAAACTAATGGACGATGTGGGTGGCCAGGAAATTAAAGCAAGTAATTAAGGGGGAATCATATGCACTGCACCATTTCCTCATCCTTCAAACCATCCAATTCATAATCAAAGGTGTATGATGCTTAGAAAATCGAATTAATTTTCCAGTTAATGCAAATCTTGTCAAGCTTTTTGCTCTTTTTATTTTCATTGATGAAGACGCTCGTTATTGAGCTTGCAATCATAGTATTAGAGAATGATCAAATCAAGCAAAATGGGACATCATAACGCCGAGTACGAGGCAATCACAGCAGTGAATTCTAATTAAATAGGGAAATAAAGTGACGAAACAAGAGGAGATTAAAGAAATGTCAGCAAAAGATTGCGAGCAATAAAACAAAGGATGTATAAGGAGATATATTTAAAAATAAAAGTATTTTTTAAGTGCAGAAAGTCATGACTTGCATAAGTTGCACAAACAATAGTTAGAGCTCTTGGAGTAGAAGTTACTTTTCCCAACGAAGGTCACCTTTAGGTCCACGGTAGCCTCGTGTTGGCTTAGCAGCTCGGGTGGCTGGCTTGAGATCTTAGGGTCCTGAGTTTGAGTCCCGTTGGCTGCTAAATTAATACCAGGTGGGGTTGACTCAGTCTGTCATCCTTCTGAGGTTGGTGAAATGAGTACTAGTGTACTAGTATAGCGGCACAGCATCAGCAGCACAGCTGTGCCCCAACAAAATGATAGCTACCCGGCAGCCAAGCTGCCATGCACAAGAAGAAGATGAAGGCCGGTGTTGTTTGCTTGGTGTTGTTGGTGAAGAACCCAGCATTGCCTGGTGTTGTTCTCATCCTGTTGGCATTTTGAAGAAATCAAATTTGTTTTTTTTCTATTTTTTTGAGGTGGCCTCAAACACTTCTCTACCCCCATTAAAGAATGGGGTCGGGGATCATTTAATGTTACGTTTCACATAACTACAAATGCTTCGGCACAAAAGAGCGATTAAAAAATCCAAAAAAATTCAAGTATCTTTTTCAAAATTTTCGAAGCTTATTTTTCCCAAAACCACTCCTCAACACTCACTGATGAACCTCTGATAGTTTGACAAATATTCGTTAGGCCATCTTAGTCTAAGCAATGAATGATTTAGGTTGGACAAAAATGTTATCAAAACTTTCTCACCTGAAATGACTTCATTGGCGATATGTCTTATCAGAAAAAAAAACCCCACCCGAATCCTCCCATGGGAAACCTCGTTTTGAGCTCAAATCCAAGATGACCGACATTGTACAGATGCAAAACTTAAAATGGACCTAATTTTGGAAAGAAACAACAAAGAAACACTTTAAGGTGTCATTTTTAACTAATTTGAGAACCCCCATTCGTTTAGTGATACTTATAAGATCGTTAGTTATCAAGGTCATATGTCAAGGTCAAGGTCAACGTTAAACTTGACTGAAATTGTATCAAGAGTTATGCCAAAATGATAGTTATTGATAAAATATATTGGTTGTTATTGCCACATATACCATTAAGATGCTCATTCATTTAGTAATAGTTTTGAGGTGATTGGATATCTCGATCATGTGATAAATTCAAGGTCAAGGTCAAATCTGATCCTAATTTGACCCTGAATTCGATCAAAATGATGCAAATCGACTCAAAATAAAGTACATTGGATGTATCATTTTCAATGGACTCTTTCAAGATGTCCATTCACTTATTTACGAGATTGGCATCGAGATCATAATCATAGCCAAATTTAACCAAATAAGTAAGAATCCAAACAGATTTTGTGACCTTGCAGTGACATTATTTTGAAACCCATGTTAAGGTGTCTAATAACAAAGTTTACTATGCCTGATCACTTAAATGATATTGTTTGAGTGATAATTTTTTAAAGTCAAATTGCAATGTCAATCCATTGTATTATTATTCAGATCTACATCCTGGTCATCATCATCCTGATTGTCCACATGTGGCACATTCATGCATGTTATTCCCCTGCATTGGCCACAAGCTGGTGTGCACTGTCGTCCATTCTTGCGACAGGTGCATGTTTTTTTTGTCACACTGGCCACCACAATTGCACCGAATTATCTTGAGGAGTCGCTCTGGTGCTGCTGGCTGAGTCATCCTGATAGGCACAAGACCACCGGGAGTGGCTTTCCAACCCCAAACTGCAGAGGCGATATCATTGCCACGCCATCCCTGCACTTGGTGATAAGTCTGATGACTATGAAAGGTGGCTGCATCACTCGTCGGGGGAAGCTTTTCTGGAGATACATATTGTGTAGAAGTAGCTACCTTCAATAGGAACTTCGTCACCCTTGCTGCATTGAGGCTTAGTGATGTGGTGCACCCATATATCTCCAGCATGGCATCTTCTCCTGCCTGTTCGATGTCCTGTTTCGATGAAGACGGAGACATAAAAATGGTGGCTGACTTGCTCAGTGCTGCATACTTCGTAAAAACAGTCACTTTGCCGATTCCATATGGCCTTGATGTGGTATCACACCCACTGAAAGTGTGCAGGAAGAGTAGACTTTCCGAGAGGGCAGGATCCAGTTTCTTCTTCAACGCTGTGATGCACACCGTCTGTTTTGCGGTCACCATGTACAGGTTGTCACTGTTATCTGTGGCATCAGCATGATGTATCATCAACTGAAATACATCAGAATCTTCTGCAACAACGGCTGTTTGACTGTTCTTTGCAGACAAACATGCTAGCATACAGATCTTGAAGTCAGCATCCCCTTCTGCATGCTCAATGGTGATGTCTACTTTGACCATATCCTCTGCAAGGAGGTTGATGAGGGCCTGCTTGTTTGATGTGTTGGCAAGGAAAGCTTCCTTACTCATGGTTAGACGCATTTCTGCAGAAACTGAGACTGAAGCACCAATGTTGCTCCCTGTCCTACAGCGATGAGCTTCGTCCTTAGTAGTGGAGCCGTGATACCCATCAAGCACAACCAGTGCACATCCATAGGTGCTGCGTACATGCCGGACATACATTGCACATATCTCGGCATAACTAGAGTGCTTGGGCCACAATAATTTGTGGAGCAATGCCCATCCATCGACAATGAACTGCAATCCCTTATCCAGTGTGGTTGAGATAACGCATTCTGGAACAAGTTTCAGGAGATGATGTATGAGCTCCGCCTTGTCCCCAGTCTGCATGAACATATGATTGTTAAACAGAGATGTTGGAAAAGAGCACAGCTCGAATTTCATGAGATCAGTCACAGGGATATCGCAGATACCAGTAACAAGAAGACGCTGGTGTAGACGCTGGGGATCCATCTCAATTCGTTCTCCAGAAGCAGTTTTGGCATGAACAGCCGAGGCCAGAGTCGTCACTTGATTCTTTTGAGAGAACTTGTACTCTGCTACAGAATGACCGACCATGGAGGTTAATATATTCTCGCCCACACTTTGAGCATCTGCTGCATTCACTGACTCCTCCGCCACCAGACCTGTTGAGAGACTTACAAGTCTGTTGTCTGTTGAATGGTCCCCGCTCAACAAATACCTGAAGCAGCTTCTCTATGTCAGCCATGTCGCGTCGGATATGTGATGCCGCCAGGTCACGATGCCCATCTCCTGAATGTGAAGAGATACCCGCTATCTCGAATATGGACTGACTAACATCGGCACATATCGGTCTGGAGAGTAGAAACAGAAGACGGGTGCTTTCATTGAATCCACGACCATGCGTTAAACCTCTAGTTGACTTTATACCAGCCATCAGAACTTGTTCTATGAAGAAATCTGTGAATATACCTGACCACGCACCATCAGTTCTCCTGACTGGGAAGAGACCCTTCATAAAAGCTGAATGTACATCTGGGTGTGTGCGCTCAAGGTCCAGCATTTTGGGGATGAACAGTGCAAGAGACTTTGTGTAGTTGTTGTGCCCAGCAGCTGCAAGATACACCTGCATATCACACAGCGACTGTAAATATAGAGGCCAGCTTCCTATACGTGCAGATCTGATGAGGGTCGTCAGAATTGAAACCATTCTCTGATAATGCATCCACAACCTGGCAGTTCCATGTTTTTCAATTGAGGCACGCAAATCCTAAAGCGCAACTTGGATGTGACAGAGTGTGCTGCTCTTAAGCGCACTGAGCGATTTCCCGGGTTAATACGCATCATTTGGTGAGCTTTGAGATCAAATTTTGATTAAATTTTACAATGACGTTGACCTTAACACATAATCGTGACCTCTAATGGTTCCGAAAATTTCACTAGATGAACGGGAGTCCTCAAATTAGTTAAAAATGATACCTTAAAAGTGTTTCTATGTTGTTTCTTTACAAAATTATGTCCATTTTAAGTTTTGCACCTGTACAATGTCGGCCATCTTGGATTTGAGGTCATAACGAGGTTTCCCATGGGCGGATTCGGGTGGAGTTTTTTTCTGATGAGACATCACCAATGAAGACATTTCAGGTGAAAAAGCTTTGATAACATTTTTGTCCAACCTCTATGGATCATGATCCGTTCGTTGCTGTGCCTATCTCTGAGAAAAATGGTGATACATACACAGAAAAACAGACATACAGTGAGTGCTCTCAACTCTGGCCTGGTGCCCCAGCATGAGACGTAGAACCAGGAACCAATGGAATCTAAACCTATCAATATTTTTGGCATCTCCCATAATAAGTCTGTAAGTGAAAGGTCTATTGCTCTCACATCGCAGACAGAATGGTGACCTCTTTTTTTTTTTGTTTAAACTCTCTCATAGAATAGATACAAAGTCGAGGATCGTGGAAGAGCAATAATACAGAATAGATCAGGACGCAACAGAACAAAAGGAACTGCAGAAAGTGAGGGGGTGGGGGAACACACTAATAGCAGGGTTAAGGGACAAAATATATGGAGATAGATAAACAAGGGATGTGGGTAAAAATGAGGGGAATGGGAGGATGCAGGGTGTGGACAAGATGGAGACAGAAGCAAACTCTCAGGAAGGAAAATCTGGAGATTTGGAAGGATGTGGGCTTAAGGGGAGGGTAATGCCTAACAGGGATAGAAAATATCACGGTTTTGGATGGGGGATGATCTGAGATGGTGGTGAACAGCAGTCTTGAAGACCTGGTGGGAAGAATTAGAGTGAAACATTGTTAGTTCAACAGGAGGGGAAAAAAGAAGAAAGAATGAGTGGAGGTGAGCAGTGATTCTGGCAAAGAGAGATAGAGAGATAGAGAGATAGACAGAGACAGAGACAGAGACAGAGACAGAGACAGAGAGAGACAGAGACAGAGAGGAGACAGAGACAGAGACAGAGACAATGACAGACTTTGACTTTTGAAGCACTTTTATTTATAAAGGTAAGAAAATCACACACGTCATACAAATAATCACAAAATCACGAAAGTTCCAAACATGTGCAACCCAACAATGCCTTTTGACACTATAATAAAAACCCAAAACACCAACATCAACTTTACAATAACCTCCCTTTACACACTATTTTTGCACAAAGGTTTGCAAATAATCTTTCAATTGACAAAAAAAGAACTCCATACGTAGCCAAGCCATGACAAGAGCCTTAAAGACTACAACTACATCACATAAAATATCAGCATTTGCAAGGAGCTTTGCTTTTCTTGTCTTGTAGATTGCCAGTTTTGCAATAGAAATCAAGAAATTGACAAGAGCAATCTCAGCTCTTTTTGCAACCAAGTGGTATTGCAAAAACAAAAAAAATAGCACCGCAAAGCGAGCGTAACCCTCAGCCCCTTGACACAAACCAATATCAAGATGGCTGCCGTGGCAGCCACAGTGAAAATTGCAGCATGCCCATTTTGTAAAGGAACCTTCCTCTAATCAACCCCATTATACCTCGCCAGAATAAAATCAATGTGTGAAGCCGTTCTCAAGTTATTGTCCTGAAACCAAATTCAAGATGGCTGCCCTAGCCGCCATATTGGATATCGCATCGCACTGAATATCGAAAGGAACCTTCCTCTACCCAGCCCCAATACACACTGCAAAAATGGATTTAATCAGACAAGGCATTCTCCTCGAAATGGACGGAAACCAATTTCAAGATGGCTGCCGTGGAGGCCACATTGAAAATCGCAGTACGCAGATTTTCGAAAAGAACCTTCCTCTACTCAACCCCAACACACCCTGCAAAAATGGATTTAATCGGACAAGGTGTTCTCCTCGAAATCGACGGAAACCAAAAGTTGACAGACGCCCGGACAACGCCTATGACGACAATACCTCTGAGCCAATTCGGGCTGAGGGGTAAAAACGCTCAGAGAAAGAAAAGTTCATTCGATGTAACAACAGTGATAATAACAAAAAGAGACGTCAGTCTCACACAATCTATATATGCATGGAAAAGGTCTTCAGAGAGCATACAGAAAGGACATGCCTCTGTGTTAATTTCATTGAACCGATGTAGTAGTACATTGGAAGGCAACACCATATAGGCGAGTCTCCAGGCAACATTACCAGTCCTTTTAACAATTGGTGAAATATACATCGCAGACCATTGCGGATGGGAGGGAAGCCCAGAAGGCAGTTTTTCTTTCCATCGAGCCCCAAATGAAGCAGGCCGTAATGAGGGGAAACGAATTGAAAGGCACGAACGGCACAGTCTTTTTTTGTCTTTACTGGAGAGTGGCGATGAGGATAGCAAAATAGATGTTGTGGAGTTATCATCTGGCAAGTTATAGCTAACACATGACTGTGGTGGTGTATGGTGATCACCAATGTCAGCAGTGAAGCTCAGGCCGAAGCATCTAAAAACTTGCAGGACTTTCTGTAATACCTGGGCTACATTCCTCAAAGATCTAATACCAGTTTTTTCTTGAAAATATCCTGCAGAAAGCCAGCTGTTCCTATTACAATCACGAAGGTCCCAAGTTGTGCTCACACCAACACCCAAAAAGTGTTGCATGAAGGTGCGTGAGCGAGGAATTTCGGCAAAGAGATTGTATTGTAAAACAGGAGTTCGTGAAGGAACCTTTTGCTATTATATGTCTCCATTTGCCGAGTTGTTGAGATGAACTGCCAGGCAAGCAGGACATCTTGGTAGAAGTCAGGGAGCAACAGGGCATCAACATGTTTCAGTTCCATGAAAAAAAAAGTTCACGGTTGTAGCCCAGCATGCCGGCTTGTTTCAGTGTAAGGCTCGCAGTGGATTTCCAGGGCAAGGCCTCCAGGAATATAAAACAACGAGCAGTTGAGATACGGAAGGCCATCATCCAACAGAGAATGTCCACAAGTCCATGACCCACTTCCCCCAGTGGAAGGCAAATAGTCTCTGCTTTAAGCCAATGTTTGCCATCTCAGAAGGAGTCGAGTAAACATTTTTGGATTAGTGACACCAAAGTTACAGGTGGCTGCAGGCCAATCATTTTGTGCCATAGCAGAGGGGCAACTAGGTTGTTAATAACCAAGGCATGACCTCTGAAAGACAAAGTAGACAAAATTCCTCCCCATCTATTCAGCTTATTACTAATTTTGTGGAGCAAACCGTCCCAATTCCTTTTGACAAAGCCAGGGGTACCGAGATAAACACCAAGGTAATTTACACCTTCTTTTGCCCATATCAAACTCATAGGGAGAGTTGGAAGGCCAGAAGGTGCCATATTGCCGACCCAAACTGCTTTACATTTAGACCAATTGATTTGTGTTGGACATGCTTGAGAGTAGACATATAGACACTCGAACAACATAGTAATATTATATTGTTGTTGCGAACAGCGACACATACATCATCAGCATAAGCCGAAACAATAACGGACTCTTCTGATGGAGTCACTGGAAATCCCATAAGAGAGGATCGTAAACGAATCAAAAGGGGCTCGATGCAAAGAGAGTACAAGATTCCAGATAAGGGACAACCTTGCCGAATTCCACTCCCAATCTGCAAAGGTAGACAGAGACCATCATCGACTTTAATCAAACTAAAAATGTGATAATATAATAAAGTTACACAGGAAATAATAGATAGCCCAAAACCAAATTGTTTTAAGATGCAAGACAAATATTCATGATTGACAGTCAAAGGCCATTTCTTGATCAACAAAAAAAAAAAAGAGACCAGTATATTGTTGTTGGATTTCACACACATCCCACAAGTTTCGTACCAAACAAATGTTGTCATGCATAGATCTGTGCATCACACAATACGATTGATCGTGATGTACAACCGTGCTTAAAACAGTCTTCACACGGTTAGCAAGTGCTTTAGCAAAAATTTTATAATCTACACAGAGAAGGGATATTGGGCGCCAATTCTGTATCAGTTGCAGATTCCTCTTCTTAGGAAGAAGGCAAACAACTGCACGTCAACAACTAAGGGGTAATAAGCCCTCCTGGAGACTGTATACAAAAAACTGAGAGCAAAGCAGGGCCAAGCAAATCCCAGAAAGTTTTATGAAACTCAGCAACCCATCAAAGCCAGGAGGCTTACGGTCAACAGGGCCATCCAGCGCAGTTTTAAGTTCACCAAGACTAATGTTTTCATCCAAGAAGTGTTGTTCATGCTCAACTATCTGCGGTAAATTAGTTGAAACATTTTGCATTGCAGGCATATCGTTGGATTGAAAAGAAAACACACTCTCGAAATACGCTTGAACAAAGTGGACAATTTCTGTGTTGTCATCCAGAATATGTCCATCACTCGACCGAAGACTAAGTAATTGCTGATTCGCTTTGGTTGTTTTCTCAAACTTAAACAAATCCTTACAACAAGTGTCTGCAGACAGTAAACCACTGAGACTCAGCCTGACTAAGGTATCGATACCATCTCCTTGAACTCATTCCTTAAGCAGAGTTTGTTTTTCATGGAGGAGTTGACACCTTTTATCATCACTGAGGTCCTCAGCCCCTCCCTGTAGTCGAAGAATCTCTTGTTTCAAGGTGTCAATACTTAATTGATACTTTGAGAGAAGTTAATTTTGCATTGCTGACAGAAGACACGGATTTGCACCTCGGCATCATCCCACCACTGACAGAGATTTCAAAACTGATGTTGTAGATACACAACCCTCTCCCAAAAACCCTTTAAGGATGATTTAAAAAGAGGGTCGCTCACAATGCAAGGGAAGTATTAAAACACCAATACAATGTGCGGAGTTTAAAACCAGGAAGTGACAAGCACAGTTTTACTAAGGAATGGTCAGAGAAACCAGAAGGAACAACATCTGGACGTGTCACAAGATTGATGGCAGAGTTCGAAATGTAAAATTTATCAAGTCGAGCAAGTGAAAGATGATTTAGTAAAACTCGACACCAGTTAAATTGTTGTCGGTTCGGGTGTTGTTGTCACCATATATCGTTAAGATCATGGCATGATATCATATTGGAAAGAGACCTACTTGATGCTGGATGTGACTCTGCACCGTTCCGATCTAAAGTTGGGTTCAAAGTACAGTTGAAGTCCCCCGCCGGGCACAACAAGGTATCAGAAGATATGTGTTGCAAGAAATGAAAGGAATCATTTTTTTTAAAAAGTTCCTCCATCTATACTGTCACTTGCAGCGTAGACATTAACAAAAATAAATAGTTTCTGATTGTATTCACGCTCGACAGAGGCGAGATAGCCTGGGATGATTTCTTTAAAAATAGGGGGAGAGACAGACAAACGTACACTAACAAAAAAAAGCAATACCCACACTCACAGAATCTGCATTACTAAAAAAAAAACCAAGTGCCATTCAGCTGTTGTTGCCAGTCAGCCACACAGTCTGGAGTGGCACGAGTCTCTTGTCATAAGAGGATATCAGTTTTTTTCCTTCCTGGCTAATTGCACAGTCTGTGACCGACCAGCTGACTGCGTCCACCATTGATATTCAAACCAGCCATGTTCATGAACACATAAGCAGCACCTCAACCATTACGGGTTTAATTCTTTCCTTGCTGTAACAAGATACCTTTTCAATCTTTTAAGCGAGTTATATTATCAGAAACTTGAAGGGTTCCAGATTGTTGTACAACACCTTGAGCGCCAACAATGAAGGCGCGAGGATCAGAGAAGAAATCGCTAATTTTCCCACGCCTTTTACGATAGCTTATTCGTAAGGAATCCATGATTTCAGTCGGAGGGATGGAATCTTCAGAGACACGCACTGACGGGAGGTCGGCCTCGCCATCACTTAGTGAGGCAACAGAAGAACCCCCATCAGAGTCACAATCATTACATCGAGAATCCATTGCCGAAGAAACGAGCTCATCCAAGCAACACTGAGGTTTCATCCTGAGAATTCTGCTGCACATGAGCTTGATAAGGCTCAGCTACCTCACTGGATGAGTCAATCACAGACAGATCGTGAGTTGGTACACATTCACCACTCCCCATAGAGGGAGGGGGGACACAATCAACACAAGGTTCAACAAGGGACAAACAAGGAAGATCAACCTCACATGGAAGTTGGACCTTAGAACACTCAAGAGACTCGGGAGCTGTCACACGATCACACGGGATATTTATCACACGATCCTCAACCGACTCTGAAAGTAGAGGAGGTCGAGGAATTACTTCAGCTGGAGGGAAGAGCTGAGGAGGGGGTTACACTCCTTCACGAACCTCTTGAGCGAAGGTTGGGAGACCAGCCAAGACCTTATTGTCTGGCTCGTTGAGATCGGGAGAAGATGAGAGGGTTCTATTCCTATTTTTCTGTATGTCTACTGTGGGGGCTCTCAGCACCCATACTATTAACATGATCAACAGTGATCTCAGCAGCATCCTGGTGTACATCATCAGCCAGGCTCGTGACTCCACCCGTGGACCTATTCGGGCAGGAGCAACAGTGATCTCAGCAGCATCCTGGTGTACATCATCAGCCAGGCTCGTGACTCCATCCGTGGACCTATTCGGGCAGGAGTCTTTTAAATGACCACATTGGCCTCAATCAAAGTAAACTAGAGACTGTCGAGACAAAGACCCTGTAAGTGTACCCTTCGACCTTGAAGGGCAATACCGCATTTAATGAGGTTACACCACGCGGTAAAATCAGACAAACAAAACGACGAAAGGACATGATATGTTTTAAACGGTTATTTTTCCCCTTGTAAAAGAATCATAGAAACACTGAGGAAACAACAGAACCAGGTTTGTTGAGTTTGTTAACCAGTTCTGTGTTCTTAATGAACGGAGGAATATTACAGAGGGAAACCCGAACTGCCGGCGTGTCGAGAGGACGTACCTGGACAAACACGTCGGGAGGACAAAAAAAATCCCATGCTCGACTACTTGAGTAACCATGGTTACTGTGGAAACAAAGATTACCACAAGTTTATTCGTGCGAGAATCCACTTTTACATTCTCCAAACCAATTAACTCCCGAACAGCAGGATAACGGCCTCCACGTCAATTCCCGACGGAGGCCTACAAGCTAACCCGCTCTCGACTCTCTCTCTCTCACTCACTCTCTGTCTCAATAGGGAAGGGGGTTAGCTTGAAAGGGGGAATACACAAAGACACACTGCAAAGGGGAGGGAAGGGAGACAAATCACAAACACGAACAGCTCCAAAGCCCCAACACAAGGAGCCGCCTTGACACTGCACTCAATTCACGAACCGCCAGCAAGGGAGGAGAGACACAAAGAGAGACAGAGAGAGGGAGCAAAAACATCTCCACGATGGCAAAGTGATAGGCCCAGTTATTGAGCTTCATCACAGGAGATTCCAGTGATCTTGAAGGCAATGGTTTCCATGGCATCAAGCTGGGCAAGGTGTGAAACAGGGGCACCAGCCCAAAGTGGAGAACAATACTCCATCAAGCTGCACAAGAAGGCCTTGTAGGTGGATATGAGTTGATGTGAGCCAAGGATGGACATTGCATGACGGAGAATGCTGTGGAGGCCAACTTTGAAATGCGGTTTGCCCGAGAAAGATCATGGCCGATCGTGAGACCCAAGAGTTTGTGTGACTGAACTTCTTCGGGAGGATTGATAAGAAAGCAGATGGGAGGGTTTTCCAAACTGTCCTTTCGAAGCGAGAGAGTGAAAGTGTGAGATTTGTCAGGATTGTAAGACATATTCCAAGTGTTTGACCGGTCCGACTCTTGTGATTTTATCTTGATCCTAACCCAAGAGAGCAGTTGGCCTAGGATGCATAGGCAGAGAGTTTGGAGAGAAAGGCAGGGTGCCAGACTATCTTGAAAGCTCGACATATGTCGAGAGAAACCGCCCTGATCTCGTGTCTGACATTGAGGGCCTCCATCCATTGTTGGGAGAGTAGAAGCAGCATTTCCAGAGGTACAGCCACCGTGTCTGAAGCTGAATTCATGATCTGAGATGAGGTCGTTGGAGAAAAGAAAGGATTTCATGTCAAATGCGATGATGGATGTGGTAATGATTGATAGCAAGCCAAATAGTCCGGAGTGCAGGGAATTCATTTCTGCATTTTGTTTATGTAATGTTGTGTCGTTGGCTGACTTGTAAACAGATACAAGATGACCTGGGGCAAATGACAGGGTGAAAATGGCAGAGAGAGGAAGTTCAAGAACAGCAGAGTAGACCATGATGCACCGAATCTTTTCAGACAGTAGCTATCATGCAGTTTGCATTCACATCGTTGCAGGCAAAAATAACTGAGTGGTCTAGCTCTTTTGGTTAGGTTAGGTTAGGTTAGGTTAGGTATGGGAGCATAATCCGGAGTAGCACGTCGCTGCGTCCACTTTCCGTCGGTACTCCAGGGACCTCCGTTTGGCCATCCCCCAGGCAGATTCCTGGCCCATCTCCATCTCCTTGAGATGCCAATCAACCTGCTGCAACCATGAGGCACGTAGTCATCCCTTTGGCCTCCTCCACTCATGGGGCTCCCTCACTGAGGTTCTCAGGAGCAGGATCAGCGTCAGGAAAACGAGCCACATGTCCATACAACAGCAGCTGATGCTCACGGACTATGCAGGTAACAAATCTCATTTGAGGCTCTCTCAGGAACCGCTCTTTGGACACGAAGTCTGACCAGCGATAGCGAAGGATTCTCCGAACAGACCTGGTACCAAAGGAGGTAAGTCTTCATCTCAGATCCTCTGTCAGAGTCCTCCTCTGCTCTATAATCTGTCTGTTTATGCTTTGGCACAGATTTATATTCCATTACCCTCACCTGGGTTGGAATCTGATCCACATCACCACGTGCCTTTTTCACTCGCGCCCACATTGTGAGTTGTGACAAGCAGCTTGTGTGTGCAAACAGATTGACCAGGTGATTTGGATGTTTCATGAGAATGGCCTTCAAATACGAATGGCAACTAAAACGTCATGGAAAGGCTCAGACATATTCCAACCCCCCCCCCTTCCCCTTACCCTCCAATTGTGACGTCATGAGGTTGCATCACTCCCTCAAAAGCTGCTGTACATCGTTATAGGTTGACAATAGATTGAAGCATGTTTTCATCATGGCAATGTGAACACAGATTCCTTGATACAATGAATGGTAATTACTCCACCCAAGCGATGGGTCACTTCCATTAGATGAACAAGTGGGTCACAGAGAAGTCAAAGTGACAAGATTCAACCTTAAAGGCAGCATCCACTATAATGGATGAGGTGTGTGCGTGTGTGTGTCATGCTTTTTGGGTCTATTAATTACATTTGTCGATTATTAATTACATCCTATTGTGATGTACATATTGACCTTTTAGACTGCTGAGACCCTTTGACCGTTGAAGATCCTTTAAAACCCCCAAGACCCTTAAGGCCACCAAACCCTGAAAGACCTCTAATAATTATTATTGGGGTTCCAAGGCTCTCCGGCTGAGAAACCAAGTGTTTCTTGTCAGACGAGCAAAAACGCCCAAGGCCATGAAGACAAATGAAAATTTGGTCTTATGGACCAACGGGCCCCCGAGCTCGCAGAAACGCACATAGTGTTCCAAATAAAATGATATTATTATATTGTTACGGATCTGGAAACCATTTGCATTCAACATACAGATGTCCCAAAAGTCAGTTATGTCGTTGAGTATGTGTGCAGTCAGATCCCCTTCCTTTTGTCGAGTGGGAGAATCAAAGGCGGGCGTTGCGATTTATTTTAGTTAGGTTATTACATCTAACAACCATCCCATCTGCATGACCCCTCGGCCCATTACGATCCACGGTGCCATGGTGCTTGCAGCCTTCGGTCCGCGGTCCACAGCGCACCTTTGCCTGAGACGGATTCCCGAGGATGTTCGAGGCAGTTTCACCCACATGACCTTTCTCGAACACGCGCAGAGGGGAGGGTCGGCTTTCTCCAAACAAGGCCGAAACCCTGCCCCGGAAAGGTATGCCGTGGGACCCTGTCCAATCAAAGGCGGACACAGCGAGATGTGTTGACCAAGGCCCTCCCCGCTGAGGGGGGTCCATAAATTCCCAAGCACTCTCTGAGGAAGTTAGAGTTTTTGTTGGGTTTTTGCTGTCAGGAAAGGGTTTTTGCTGTCACGAGGGTTGAGCAGAAGGTCACCGAGGCGGCGAACATGTCTCTGCTGGCCCTCCACAAGGAAGGAAAGAGCGACCAAACTGCTTCCCCGTCTCCGACTTTTATATCCCGGAGCTCCGCCCTGTTGCTCCGCCCCGTTCTTTGCTCCACCCCCCTTCGAGGCACTTCGAGAAAGGTCTCGAAGAGGGGCGTTCCTCCTCCCTGGCAGAGTCACACCGCGCATCCACCAATCGGGCACCAGCTGCCCTCCCCTCGCTTCTCTCCCCTCACACTAAGCGTGGAGAAGAATGGCGCGAAAAGCCCACCGAGCGTCCTCGTTGGGTTTTATTTGAAATAAAAGATAGAGAAAGAAAAACGACTGACTCAAAGCGTCGCAGCCTGAATGAATCACATTTATTCCCTCTAAACAACGGGTTTGGGGCTAACTACACATGTACTTAAGAGATATCTCACCTACGGGACCTGGATGGTGGTTTGCGAATTTCCACAACCGTAACAATATATCAACACAGCATATAAATATATACAATATATACAATCTATACATATAAACAATATATACAGTATATATACATATATACAGTATATACATATATACAATATTTAGGGTATATACATATATACAATATATACAGTATATACATATATACAATATATACAGTATATACATATATTTAATATTGCCTGGTGTTGGCGCAGTGGTTAGGGCAGCGGCTTGGGATCCAAGAGGTCCTGAGTTCAAGCCCCGATGGGCCACGAAATTAATACACCAGGGGGTTTACTCAGCCTGTCATCCTTCCGAGGTCGGCGAAATGAGTACCAGTATACTGGGCCAGTGTATACCCCGGTTAAAATAGGTGTACCATATCCCTATGTCGTAAGAGGCGACCAGGGTTGGGTCAGGAAGGGCATCCGATGTAAAACATGTGCCAAATCACTATGCGGATCATACGGATGATCCGCTGTGGCAACCCCTAATGGGAGCAGCCGAAAGAAGAACAAGAAGATATATATATATATATATATATATATATATATATATATATATATATATATATATATATATATATATATATATATATATACAGTATATACAAATATACAATATATACATATATACAGTATATACAATATATATATATATATATATATATATATATAAATATAAATATACATATATATATATATATATATATATATATATATATATATATATATATATATATATATATATATATTGTTGCGAATTCGCGCCCACCAGCGTGCGAGCGGCCACGTAACTCGAATCGCGGCACGTCGCCCACCGGACGGACAATTCCGTCGTGACCCTCTCAGACGAACGCCGGGAACTAGTCACGGGTGGGCCTTTCGGCCTCACCACGATCGTGCCAATCGGCCCCCCGCGTGGGATAGGGTTGCTCGCCAAATTCGACCTACCTAAGTACCCACATGGAGGGTAGACCGGGCGATCGCACCTCGCCGCAGGTCGACTTCGGACACGGGCCACTTTAAGCGACCCGTTCTGTACTATCGGGATAACCGAGCGGTGTTATCGTCAACCTCGACGGTTCGATTAATTATTGGGCGTATTTAGCCCACGACCAACCCTTTACGTGAAGTAAGATGGAGATTCAATTAAAGAAAAGACGAAGCGAAACGGGAAAAACAGTTCAACATGAGGCACATTTATTCCGCGGCAAACGGAAAGCACACATATACAATTACAACAATTATGCACCAAAAGCAAATGTAAAAGAAACACAACAATTATGCACCAAAAGCAATTGCAACAAAAGAAACACAATGCAGATCTACTACCGACTACGCGAGCACACGGCAACACTTACACAGTTTTACTTCACAGACGGCGCCGACAACACATATACTCAAAATCAAAAGAAAAAGGGGCCACCCTCAACTACAAGGGGGCAGACGTGGTCTGTGGGCGCGAGACCGCGTAGAGCCTACCCGTCTTGTGATGAGCAGCAAAATGGCGGCGGCGCCCCGACTCCGCGCTCCTACGCGGGCCTCGCTGGCACTGCCTGGAATGGGATGGGAATGGGGCCCCCTTTTCGCACTATCAGAGCGCGGGGGGGAAACAGGGGGGGGTTGTTGATGCTCTGGGGAAAGAGGATAGCTGGCTTGCTTGGGTCCCGCGACGAGCGACTCCACTGCGCCTTCGACCGCGTTCCCGGCTTCTCCTCTCTGCAGCTCCCGGACAGACTCCGAACCCCGACAGACCGACTCTCCTCCAGACCCGTCTTGACTGCTGCTGCCACACTTCGCCGCCGCTGCCACACCTCTTTCCAACTCGCCCGAGCCCGAAACAGAAAACCTCCCCTCCAACTCAAGCCCGAAACAGAAACTCTTCTCTCACTCGGGCCCGAAACAGAAACTCTTCTCTCACTCGGGCCCGAAACAGAAACTCTTCTCTCACTCGGGCTCGAAACAGAAACTCTTCTCTCACTCGGGCCCGACACAGAAACCCTTCTCTCCAACTCGATTCGCCCCGCGCTCGGCGCTTTATAGTCACAGGAGAAACCATATGCAGATTTTCGGATCAGGATCGGCTCGGGGGCGGAGCCACGCTCGCCCATTGGACGGAGGAAAAGTGGGCGTGAATCATTCCTGATCCTCGAATTTGCATATATCGATTCTACTCCGACGCACCTGGAGGCGGGGCCAAATCGCCCCGCGCTCGCTGATAGGACGGAACAGAAGTGGGCGTGATTCATTCCTGATCCGACTTCCCCGGAAAGGCCGCATTTTGCACCCGCTGCTCGGCGCGCGCCCTGTACGAGTCCAGGATCGGTGCCCACAAGCGGTGCGGGAATGGCGGCAGAAGGAGGAGAGGTGAAGGTGGTGGAGGGTTTATTGTGGTGGTTCCTGGCCACGGTGACGCTCGGAATGGCGGTGATGCGATGGTTGCGAGAGCGAGTTGTGACGGTAAAGGTCGTGGCTGTTGGCGTTGTTGTTGTTGTGAAGCGGCATTGCGGTTGGTGGTTGTTGTGTGATGGCGGTTGAGACGTGGTTGGTTCAAAATAAAGATAGAACAGAAAAACGGCTATCTTGAAGGGTCGCAGCCCGAATGAATCACATTTATTCCCTCTAAACAACGGGTTTGGCCTAACTACACATATACTTACAGAGATATCTCACCTACGGGACATGAATGGTGATTTGCGAATTTCCTCAACCACAACAATATATATGGATACAAAGCCTGGTGTTGGCGCAGTGGTTAGGGCAGCGGCTTGGGATCCAAAAGGTCCTGAGTTCAAGCCCCGTTGGACCACTGAATTAATACACCAGGGGGTTGACTCAGCCTGTCATCCTTCCGAGGTCGGCGAAATGAGTACCAGTGTACTGGGCCTGGTGTATACCCCGGTTAAAAATAGGTGTACCATATCCCTGTGTCGTAAGAGGATATATATTATGGATACAAATGCGACATAATAGTGACCGAAGCTTTTCGTGCTGCACTCTTCAGGGTAAAAATCGCAACAAGTGAATCGTGTGCTTTTTTTCGCAGGTCTCAATAAAGGTAGACGCTGATTGGTTCAGCCGTAATGACATCACGGTTAATCCGAACGCCCATTGGTGGGCTCATCATCTTCACCTCGAGCTCCCATTGGCTGAAGCAGAGTTTGTCGATGATTGACGTTTGCAACCGCATCCTGGAGAGAGGGGGGGGGGGACCTCCCCTCAGGTCCATTCACCATTTGTTAACGTACTTCCCTTGATCTTTCCATGCTGAAAGAGACACAGAGATCGTACAAATTCCTTTTGACGCCATAGTATTGGAACACGGTGGTCAGGATGAAGGTTACTTCCAACATACGTAAATGAAACAAGCTCCGACCTCAGCTCAACATCCTGAACATATCTGCATTGTACTGGTCTGCACAGATAAGGTTGGCAACCAGGTGCTGTGCAATGGCAGATGAAGCAGGTACAGTGGCCGGTGGTTGCTGGATATTTCCACGTGCTCGCACTGGTTGTGTTCTCACCCTCACAATCTTTCTTCAAATCGCCAACGGGACGTGTTGTTTGATCCGATCAGCCAATCTTCGTGTTGTGCGGCCCACGTACCGAGCTTCACATCGGCACTTCAACTAATAAATAACATTGCTGGTTTGTGACGTGGGTAGCATATCCTTGTTGACTGACGTCAGCAAACGGCGAGAGGTAAAGATTACTCGGGGTTGCACAGCCAGAAACATGTTGGACACAATGTGTTTGATTTGTACTTCAAACCTTCGTGATGATTGCCCTTTCCAGGGCATCCTGATATAGACTGGACATTTGTCCGGACCCATCTTCTAAACACGACAAAAGATCGGAAGATTGCAGTCAGCCACAGACCCGGAAAGAGACGCGCACTCGAGCAGACTGGACGCAAATCAATCGCCTTTGTCGCTTTTGTTTTGGAGCCTGTCCGCTCCCGTGGCCTACTCCCATTGGGTGGACGGCATGTCACGGCTCCGCATTCTTGCCAAGGACCGCCCCGACTCTGGTCTGCTCGTCTCCCATTGGGCGGAAAATGGCTGGAGACAACAGAGGGTTGTCATTCTCGTTGTTGTAAGTGATGTAAAATAAAACCCTGACTATCAAAATAACTCCACAGTGCACGAACATTTAATTCCCATTAGACTCGGGACGGGACCCCAACTAGAAACACACACACTTACCGATATAACTGATCTATTGGATCTGGCTGTTGTGTGCAGTAAGCTTCCAAATTCATAACAATATATACTGTATATATATATATATATATATATATATATATATATATATATATATATATATATATATATATATATATATATATATATATATATATATATATATATATATATATATATGAAGGCCCACCCACATCTCTCACCTGTGAATGGAGGGAATAGCCAATCAGCTAACATCTGATCGACTACACCCAGGTGGCTAAGATTATATAAATGATTGACCCCTCCCTTGCTCCTCCAGCCGAAGAAGTTGCATAAAGCAACCAAGAAATCCTACGCAAGGTATGTGCTTTGCTGTTTCAAACCCTTCCCAGAGTTCCTCCACGGCGATAAGGACATTCACAAATGGTACACACATGAGAATCCCAATACTACACACCCCCTCAGCTGCCGGACTGGTTTCATCGCTTATTGGTGAATCATCAGCGACAGCGCGGACAGGAATGCATACCAATGAGGCCCCCAAGCATGTACCACATGCAAATGTCAAAAGTAGTCAATATATAAACAATAAAGATCCACCCACCTCTCTCCCCTGTGAATGGAGGGAACAGCCTATGAGCTCTCACCTAATCAACTAAACCCAGGTGGCTTGGATTACATAAATAAATTGAAACCTCCCATGCAATTCTATCCAAAGAATCTGCATAAAGCATCCAAGAAGGTCAACACAAGGTAAGAGCTTTGCTGTTTCAAAGCCTTCCCAGAGTTCTTCCACAGCTGTAAAGACATTCACAAATAGTACACACCTGATAATCCCAATGTTACACACTCCATCACCTGCCGGACCAGTTTCATTGCTTGTTGGCGAATCACCAGTGACAGCACAGCCAGAAATGCACACCATAGAGGCTCCCAAGCATGTACCATGTGTAAACATCAAAAAAGTGATTCGGTGAGAGATAATTGGTTATGCCCTCCATTCACAGGTGAGAGATGTGAGTGGATCTTCGGTTTTTCATTTGTATGTTGACTGCTTTTAACATTCCCCAAGGAAAGACGAGCACGTGAAGTTGCTCAATTTACATGATAGAAGAAAATCAAGTCAGCAGCTGACAAATTACATGACATCAGGCTTGAACATTAACATCTCGTCTCGCACTGTGTGCAAAAGGCTGATTGTAGCAGGTCTCCATGCCGAGTTGCAGCAAAGAAACCACTGCTGAGACCACAGAATAAGGTTAAAAGACTGAAATTTGCAAGGCAACACAAAGATTTGGTGACTGAACAATGGAATTGGGAACTCTGGTCTGATGAATCAAAGTTTGAACTTTTTCTATCTCAGAGACGCCAGTTCGTAAGCCGAAGACCTGGAGAACGTTACGACATGCAATGTTTGCAGCCTACTGTTCAACCCGGGGAGGCTCTGTGACTGTCTTGGGTTGTATCTCAGCTTTTGGTGTCAGAAAACTTATAAATAACAATGGGATGCTAATAAAAGAGAAGTACAAGCAGATACTGCAGCATCATGCAGTTCCTTGTGGAAATTGTGTAATCGGAAGAGGATTAATTTTCAAACACACTTTCTAAAACACAATTCCAATTTAGTAAAAGAGTATTTGGGGAACAAGGTTACAGTTGGTGCATTCCAAGTGTTATAATGGCCACCCCAGGTTGAGAACATGGGTCCCATCGAGGTCATACAGGATTATCTGGAAAGAGAGAAGAACAAGAGGAACCCAACTCACTTTTCATACCTGTGGAATGTACCACAGGGTATTTGGCACAATATTCTTGTCAGAGTGCTTCAGTCAAAAACAGGAAGCATGGGTGAAAGAGTGATGGCACTCAAGAAGGCAAAAGGTGGACACACAAGGTATTGACTGATCCTATAAAATGACACTGTTGTTGTTATTTACTTGAGCAGTTTGTTTCACTCGTATTCATAAAGGTTGTTAAAGGTATGCACACTCACCTCTGAACTCAAACCCATCCATCAGAACCTTACTCTGTACAGAGCATCAGTGCTGTTAAAGTAATCTCCTGGACAGAATCCTGGACAGGTCACCACTCTGACACAGGGTACTTGAATGACTCAATCATCCCAGCAAACTGGTCTGGTACTCATTTTGCTAACCTTCGAAGGATGACAAGCTGTCAACCCCATCTGGTATTAATTCAACAGCCAAGTAGGATTTAAACCCACTAGGATCCCAAACCTGCCACCCTAACTCTTAAGCCAACACCAGGCATATATATATATATATATATATATATATATATATATATATATATATATATATATATATATATATATATATATTGCATTTTGGAAAGTCTCACAAAAACGATTGTCTCCAGCCTCATGGCACCACCAAGTGCTTTGCCAAACTAGCCATTGGGGCCTCTTTTCGTACTGTGCTCGACGTGATACCATTTGCTCCCTTGTAATCGCAATTACTTAGAAACAGGCAGGCGTTCTGCCAGAAATACACCCGGGAGCCACCGGCGCTCTCAGACATGACTGTGGTTTTGAACAGCATGTGGAACATAAATCGATGGTGGGAAACTTCCCTGAAACAGCCATGTGAGGATACGAACCATTAACTATTTGTAAAACAGGGTCGCCTCTCCTCTCTGCCTTCTGCGGTACTCTGAACAACCACGTGCTCCAGAGGTAGATCTAGCAAGCCATGCTGTCGTTGAGGGAGTTTCCAATAACAAGAAGGGATGTTTGCACTAAAATCGATAATTTTATCTCCTGTCGAATACAATTTCATCGTGAGGGGTTATGCTCGTACATGCGTAGACCTATGTGTCTGCAACCATTTGTTCAACACTCTGATGTATGACAACCCTATCAATGAACCTCAACGTCAAGTGTGTGCAGCACCTGTGCAGGTTCCTGGTTAAGATAAGTTGTGGGGGCATGGGTATGCTCCTGGTGCAATGCACAAGTACATCAATATGGGAATGTATAATTGGGCCCCGATACAGGGACATAAGTGCTTCCTTTATTTTCAGAAAGTACCTTCGGATCTTGAACATCCACGAGCAAATACCAGCAGATGGGAGAGCCAACGTCGCCTTCAAAGGTCTATGTACTCATTGTTGCAACGTCCCTCCTGGGAATATCAAAATGGCAGATCACAGTTCGTTCGGGTATCCGAAGCAGGTTAGACAGCACAAAGGTGAGGAGACACTACTATCCTGTCAACGCCACTTCTCCAATGGGATTATGTGGCAAACAATATCAACAAAATTTCATCAACAGGTAGAGGGCAAAGATGTCTAACAGAATGCGAGGACAGATGTTTAGGACAGGTCAGCATTAAATTATGTTTGATGAGGAAGATGTTACCGGACTTATAAATGTACAACACAACAGGATGCCCTGTTTTATGCATCTTGAGCCACTGGTTCTTTATGTTGGAGAAACCAGGTTCAAATCCCATATCTATCTTGTAATTCATGTAAAACTACACTGGTGTTGACTAATGTCTTTGTCGTGCATGCACAGTTCCAAAAAATTATGATTAATGTCCAAGTACCACTGTGAGCCTTTGATGACTAGATAAAAAATAATAATAATGAAATGGACTAGGTCATCTACATAACATTGGTAAGAGCAGAAGAGCTTAAAGGTTGTGGTTGGAGGTGTGCACTGTTAACCTATTGAGGATTCCAGAGTGAAAAGAAGTAATCATAAGATGTAACCATGTAACTTACTGATCTTCTAAATCGGTTTCACGTTCTTCCTTGTTAGTTATTTTCATTGTGACACTTTAAAACCTCTGGGTTTTCATCGTCGTTGCTTCTTGTGGACCTTCCTTAAAATGAAGCTTTTCAAGTTTCCCAATTCGATGGATTTTTTTCAATTTTCCTTATGTCCTTGTTCTTTTTTTGTATTTTTGAAACCTTTTCATTTCCTCTGCTTTTACTTCCCTTCTGGATTTGCAGGAGAGCTTAAAGGTGTACACACTCACCTCTGAGCTCGAACCTGGACCCAACTATAAACAGTCATCCTGGAGTCTCGCAGACAGGGCGAGGCATCGATGTGTGTGCCATCCTCAGATACACGTTAAGCTCGTTGTCTCGTCTGCGATCACAAGTTTGCTGATGATAAAGATTCCACAGAGTCGTTGTGAAGAGTAAGCGAGACTTATCGCCAGCACGACAAACAAGCGACAAATTCCTGCCTCAAACTGCGAGGAGCGAGTGGTCTGCTCTTCTTGCATCCTCCTGGACATCAGTTTACACTGCTTGCTATCTCAGGGTGTGGTTGCTATCTGGGTGGTAGCTCCGACACTATTAACAAATTCATGTTCCTGGCTATTGTTATCAAGTTACGAATGAACAGCCATCTTTGACTATGGAAAACAACCATTCATACATTCTGATTCTGATTCTTGGAAAGGGTGAAACTGGGTGGTTTGACATTGCCTTCTCAGCATGAGGTTAGGGCAGGAATTTGGAATTTAACATCCCCCAACTTATGATGACAGACGGAACCGCCCAGCTTAACGTCCATCCGAGGGACAACATACACATTAATGAATCACCTTGCCTGTGAAACACTGGGATGATAGTCTATAGCTGGGTCGGGATTCGACCTCAGCTAGACAGCTCAAGAGGGGAGTGTGCTTAGATTCCTGCAGGCCATCCTGACAGCCATCTTGCCTTCCACCTTCTCATGATTTTAGTTCTATTTTTCCCTCTATTCCTAATTTTCTTTAGATTGTCAGTAGAGTTGTTCTTTCCATACCAATGCAGTGCATAATATATTCTTTCAAGTATTGGACAATGGATCTTTAAAGTATTACAACACCACTTGTAAGATGCATATTGCTTGTAATGAAGCTTGTGCAGCAAACCGTATTGCGATTTGTGAAAATTGAAGATTCACAAGTATCTTCGTTTCCCGAGTACGTTTGTTTAGCTGTCAGTCACCGACAGTTCGCAATTGCAACCGATCTTCATGAAACCGAACCAACTGGTGGAGATAGTCAAAAACTAGAAACCTATTCTTTTCGAGGTCAATGTCACAAAATCCTCAATTTTGATCCGATTGACTTGAAATTTGTACATAATTTGCATAATGGGTCACTGAATTGGTTCACCAATCCAAGCCTACAAGCCTATTGTTTTTGAGGTCAAAAGGT
Organism: Eptatretus burgeri; assembly: GCF_056783735.1. Lineage (NCBI taxonomy): Eukaryota > Metazoa > Chordata > Myxini > Myxiniformes > Myxinidae > Eptatretus > Eptatretus burgeri. The sequence goes on from NC_140971.1 coordinate 87,735,085, forward strand.
CGAAGGATCAAAGATCAAGGTCGCATAGAATCGTCAATTTTCATCCGATTAACTTGAAATTTGAACAGGATTTGTATATTGGATCAACGAAGCCCAATGTTTGAGGTCAAAATTCCAGGAAATTGTAAATTTGAATATAATTTGCATATTTGATCACTGAATTGGTTAACCAAAATCAGAACAATGAATTCAGCCATTTTGACGTGTCATTGGTTTCCATGACAACAATATCACCCCATTATAATCCAATGGGACTTTTTGTGATTATATTATTGCCATACCTCGATGATTTATCAAGATGTCAAATTGAAACTTACACAGCTTATTTGTACATACGAATGCGTGCCTGGACATGCAAAAAACAAACAAACAAAAAAAACAAACTTTCAAACCGCTTGCCACAAACAACAGCACAGGCCGTTCCTTCGAGAAAGTACAAAAATCGAGAAAGAAAGAATACAGTAGGTCGATAAATCGAGAAAAAAAAATCGAGAAAGAATACAGTCAGTCATCACTATCCGGAAGTCCGGAAGTTAAGTCTTCACTGTCCGGAAGTTCGCATATCGCAGTTACGATTACTCGCAATTTAGTTTTAATGGCCTATTATTCAATTAGCGCCAACGTATTTTGCCTTTTCGCAATCTCATCGCAAGGGAAAACACAAAGAGAAAAAAGAAAAAGAAAAAAGACGTATATACAAAAAAACAAAAAAAACTTTCAAAGAACCACACAGGCCATTCCTTCGCTCTCGTAAACGACGACTGGATTGGGGCATTGTGTTTATCTATAAATGCGCATAAGAAATCGAGAAATGATTAGAATACAATAAGTCATCACTATCCGGAAGTCCGTACGTTGTAACCCATAATGGGGAACGTGCTCTAACTTTGTCATAACTTGGGAATCACTTGTCCGATTGATATCAAACCTTGAAAAGGCACATACTCAGGTCCCCAGCAATATAGCTGGCAAGTTTAAATTAGATTGGACTAGTGGTTGTCGAGAAACAGTGGTCACACACAAACACACACACACACACACACACACACACACACACACACACACACACACAGCTGGAATTATAGATAGATGTGCAGGATATGGGAGTAAAATCTAGTCAAAAACAACCTCCGTCAGCCTTTGGTGGAGGAGGTAATTAGTCAAAGGTCAAGATGATGGTCATCCAAAATATGTAAAACACCTATTAGGCAGCAATGAAATTTATGTATAAACCAAACTTGTTGTACATAACAATCATGTAAAACATTTGAGAGGTCAAATTTCCAAATTGCAGTTTCCATAGCAACTATTGTTTCTTTGGATTTTGCAAGTATTGTGCTCCACATGACATCTTTCTTGTTTTACTCTTTTATAAGTATGTGCGCTTTTTAAAAATTGGTCCAGTCAACAGCAAAAAAGAAATGCAATTATTATTTACAAAAAAACAGACAGAGCAGAATTAACCTGATACAGACTTCGACAATCTTATATTGTGCTACACGTTACAGGCGCCATCAGACACACACCCAAGCAAGCGAGAGAGTTCAGAAAGAGGAGAAGCAGTTGAGGTGTAGGCGACTTCGTTGGAGCAGTCGACAGATCGACGCAACTGACTGTGAAGTGCAAAAATTTGGTGCAGTATGATGCAAGAGGAAGTGTGAGAAGTGCAAATCAGTAATTGGTGCTCTTTTAGTTTGTGTGTCTACAATGGATGAGACAAGCAGATGGGAGAGAAGATGCGTGAGAAATAGCTTAACAAGAGATGTGTAAGAAAGTCTATATGTGTCTGGTTAACGAGGCTGGCTGTGAAACACTGTGGAAGCCAAGCGTCGATGACCCGGTGATGACCCAGCAACGCTTCTCGCCGCGCTCTGTTGCGCTGCCTTCTCAGCTCGGTTCTCGTTCACGAAGACGATGACACGAGGCTCAGCAAAGGCTCTGGACAAAGGATGAAAGACAAACCAATTGACTCAAAGACTCTGATTTGCTCTCCTTTTTATTGAGCCCAGAGTGGAGGAGGAGCCAGAAGATGTATCAAAAGACCCTGTAGGTGTTTCTGCGCATCCCCATTGGTGCGTAGACATCACCTTGAGCCATAACCACACCCCGTCAGACTCCAGAGCCGAAAATGGCTTCAGTTACTCTCCAGCCTGGCCATGCAACACAGCTCTGTAACTTACATTGGTTGAGGGTTTTTGGAAGTGTTCTCTGGCCATGAACATGCGTTGAACTCCGTTTGAGTGTGTTATTTAGTGGAATGCCAGGGCCACCCAGACGTCATTGAATGAGCCCCAGCGCATATTTGTGCCTCAAGTTACATGCCAGAGTTCCCGGGCTCATAATGTCCTTCATTTCCTTGGCATCCAAGAGACTGTGTTGAACATCCAGGGAGCGAACTGTTGTTGGGGCGGTTTGTATCAGTTATAGTGAGGTAGAGGAAGCACTGTGGCATTTGTGATGAAGGGATGGGAGCTGTTGAGGCAGTTTTGGTGAGGAGACTGAAGTGGATGAGGTGACTGTGGTGAGGAGGTCGAGTGTAGGTTGTTGCGGGGAATTTTGGGAGATGTTGTGAGCATTATGGCGAGGGTTGTAGCATTGTGGTGAGCATGGTGATGGTCTGTGATGCGGCATCAGTTGGTTTATGGCATGCTGTTTGAATAGGGAATCACGTACGCAAATGAGCCGAGTGCTGTTTGTTCCTCCTGCTCCGTGAATAACGTCACCGATCTGATGTGCCTGATGAAAGAATAGAGGATTGAAGACCTAACTGAAAGCCATATGCAACGCATCTTGTCCCATTTATCCAATCGACATGTGGAAGGACCAACTAAACAAATAATAATGAAATGAGAAGGGCACTCGGTAGTGCGCATACCTCCTCCACGTAATGCCTGATCCATGAGAACATATCGGGCCAATGACATTTTTGAAATATCATGCTATACAGGACGACATCATTTTTGGCCCGATCTCTCAATGGTGAAGAATCACTTAAAAAATTAAATAATTATCGTATCCAGATTCCGATTCGGATCTTCACCAAAATGGAATCGATTCATTAATGACACACACCCAACCTGTCCACCAAGTTTCATCCAAATCCGTCTACAACTTTTTGAGATATTGTGTTATAAATGGGTTTAGCACGATCTCTCAATGGTGAAGAATCACTTTAAAAATTATCAGATTCGGATTCGGATCTTCACCAAAATTGAATCAATTCTTCCTTCTCACTTACCCAACATGTTCACCAAGTTTCATCCAAATCAGTCTACAACTTTTTGAGATATCGTGCCATATATCGTTTTTGGCCCGATCTCTTAATGGTGAAGAATCACTTTTGAAATTCTCGTAGTCGGATCCGGATCCAGATTGTCACGAAAATCTAATCAGTTCGTCCTTGTCGCACACTGAACCTGTCCACAAAATTTCATCTGGATCCATTGACAACTTTTTGAGATAACCTGTACACAAACAGACAAACAAACAGACAGACAGACAGACAGACAGACAGACAGACAGACAAACAGCCAGAAAGGGGTGAAAACATAACCTCCTTCACCTTCACTGGTGGATGTAATAACTGTCTCAGGATCACTATATGTTGGGTGCTATTGCCTCGGAGGAGTGCCGGCTTTGCAGAACCGCAACAATATCACGAGATGCGATACCACGTAATGTCGAACCGAGGGATGATACGTTTTGTGATACATACTATGTCTGGCCTGCAAAGTACCAATCTGAGTTTACAGTTGTCAGGATGGGAAATTGTACCCAGAGAAGACAGCCCAAAGGAAAGTGTGCAATGTGCTACCTCCACACAATCCTGCTCCCCACACTCAGCCATTCACGACAACGTAAATATATTCAGCTCATACTTTATGAAAACCTAATCTTGTAATAGTTCAAAATGCAACGTAATGATGTACCCAGCACCTTCCCCTCGCCACGACAATCAAACGCTCAGATGCTTTTCATCAAGAGGCATTCCTCACGTAGGATTGCAGGTAATGCTTTTTGGGGTCACAAATCAGTCGTGATGGATGCCCACCGACACACAATACAACCTGGTAAGTAGTGTATCTTCTTCCTTAACGAAGGGCTTTCTTCAACTCATTTCACGAAGCTGATTTAACTGAACCCTTTTGAACAATGAACACACGGAAAGCTATTGTTAGACATGGTAGAAGGAATAAGCTCTCGAGATGGCAATATCCTACAGCTTGTCCATTCAATTTGGAAACATCAAAGAAAATCACAAGTATCACCGGTACACATCAACACACACGTCAAATAATTTATGCGGAATAACTCTTCTACTGACATAAGAGTTAGCAATACCAACCAGAGCCATTTGACGGCATCAAGAGATATTTGACGCCAACCAGAGCTAATACCCGACCAGAGCAATTGCTTTTCAATCCCATTAACAATGAACCGAGTTTCTCGAATTTATCGAACGATTGTGTTCCAATCCGCATTGTCACTATGACAACAATAGTTGGTAATACCACCCGGATCACTTTACAAACTCTTTTCAACATCGTCTTTAAAAATCCTCTTCAATCAAGTTTTTCTCCCCTTCTTTTATACAGTTTCAGAAATATTGAATTATCCTCCACTTGGTGCTTAATTACTTGTGACATTTTTGAATTGATGGAGCTGCTTAGAAGAAAAGACTAAAAATAGACAACTCACAGGGAGAGATTGAAACACAAAGCATTTTGTTACATTTTTACCGAACTTGGTCTGAACAGGAACCTCATAACTCGAAGGGCATCGTGTGCCCCCATGGAACCCTTTTGCAAGATGGTTGGACTTCAAAGGCAGCAGCCCTGACATTAAATTCAAATGTTTTCCTCCACACGTAAAGTCTCATGGACCTGAGGTCAAGCATGGGTTTAAAACATTCTCATTCAGGCTTATTAACAATGAATTATGTATTTTTGTTTCCGAATTATCGAGCGACTGTGTTCCTCATTGTCAGGAATGAGAACAAGAGCCTACATTTTCAGGCCGAGTGACCATAGACCGATTCGAGCTATATAAACTTGATGCCAATCAATGGTTCACATTCAAGATTACGGCTGTGACGAGTCGGTCTCACTTATTGACCAGTTGGTCGTTGATTCCGACTTCTTGCTTTGAACACTCGACCTGACAATACAGGCTATTGTTCTCATAATGGTTGCTGACCATACAGAATACAGTCGCCGATAGTTTGGAAAAACACAATTAATCGATGTTGATAAATGTCGGTGTGTGTCCATCAATCCGCCAGTCCGTCTCCTCCATAACTCTAAGACCATGAAACCTAGTAACCTGAAACTTTGCATGGATAGTAAGGGAACTCCAAGGGGGTGCATGAACGAAAATTGGGTGTTTGGGTTAATTTAAACACCACTTTTGAAGATAATTGATGGCCTTATTCAATTATCCTTTATCAAGGCATCGGCTCTGTTCCTCGCTCGGGTCTTAATTTGCCTTTTTTGTTGGCCTGCTCAACAATTTTGCCTTGACATGGAACAGGCCACAATGGCTTCTTTATGAAAAAGTAATTTTTTTCTCCTTTCCTCACTCAAATCATCGAATGCCTCATCGTCATACCTACAAACCTCTTGATACTTTGCAATGCTTATAAACACCCAGAGATGCCAGTGTTGTGGCTTTATTTCATTTCCACACATGCCATAACCTCAAGAATTCCATGCGAGTCGAATTTCAAAATTTAATTTTCCGAATTGACCTCAGCAACAGTTCCAATTGCGAAAAACAAAAACAAAAAAAAAAAACGTGTTCATTTGACCAATTCAGACATTGCTTGACATTCCGGGCATCTCCTGGTGCATGGTGTTTATATGACCGATTGGCAATCGCCAATCGCTTGCAAAGACAGCAGTTCCTTATCAACTGTTTCATTGGTGTGCTTGCTTGATTGCTTAAAACACTTGGCGAGTGCTACACAAGCTGCTTGGTTGTTCGTTTCCAACACATGGCCATACTCCGCACTTTTTTTCTTCTCAAGTTCTTCTTGTTTTCTTCTCCCCAGATTGAAAGATGGCTCGGTCTTTTGTGTGAATAAGATTGTATAAGAAAGACTATGTGTTACAGTTAAATCTGCTCTTTTGTGCCTTTTGCTTTCTTGCCTATAAATACTCACTTTTAAATTATTGCTTGTTTGTGTGTGTGTGTAAATAAATAATTGGTTGTGATTTACAATCTGTCTCAGTTGTCCTTTCCCTCATTAGTCTGGCACAGTGCACAATCATAGTTAGATGGGAAGTTGTAAGCCACGTGATTTGCTCTATCAGCTGGTGCTGCACCTATTTGTTCCACTCGGTAGAAGATCACCAGGTGCGGCGCTGAGGGCGTTGCCTCGAGTTCGGTTGTCGTGCCAATAGAAAGGTATTGCGGAAACATAAAAGCTTAACCCTGGGAGGCCGGTGGTCAAGTCAAGCAGCTACTACTGTGTAAGAATGATAGCCCATTGGACCACGTAGATATCTGTGGTCGGCAGTCTCAGGACCAGGTGTTTGGGAGAAACTCGAATGCTTCTCTTCGTGGCAAACCTCAAATCCTGGGGCTGTTACAATATATTGTATATA
>NC_140971.1:87746689-87776689 GCF_056783735.1 Eptatretus burgeri
CCTGGGAGGATTTCATTCCATCTTTTGAAACCCGCATATGGAGATAACGACCAACGACACACACACGCACGCACACACACTCACACGTACAGTATCGGCTATTCCTGAAATATTACATAATTTAAAGGATTGTTGTAAATGACGTTGACCTCAAAACATCGTTCTATCATCTAAAGTAAGAACCTTAACCTGTAAGCAAATTAATGGTTTTCCAACTGCACGGATCATCAGCTGGACACCGTTCTTCCTCAAGGTTTCAATACTTTCAGCCAAGAACCTCTCCAAACAGTGGATCCACAACCTTGGTCACAGATCCACATCAGTAGATTACCGACATCAGTAGATCCACGACCTCAGTTGTGTCCAAGCAGTCAGTCAGTCAACCCATCAATGCAACATCACGAATCAGATTTTACTCACTAGAGGATTTAATGTATGATCACATAGTTACTACTGCACACACACATTCTATTTTTTTTCTTTTTTTGGAAACCTTGTCGAGGCTCGTATGAGAGCTAACACACAATGCACATCAAGGGGGGCATGAGAAGAGAGGGGAGGGAGTGGGAAGGACAAAACAGTGGGGAACAGAGACATAAGGAGATCTGTGGAAGGGAGAGGGATGGGGCGGGGAACATGGGGAATAGAAGATGGACATTACAGGGACTTTCAGGAAGGAAAGCAGGGAATTTGAAGGAGGTGGGCTTGGGTGGATTATCGGGGGTAGAAAAGATCGAGGATTTGGATTGGGGATGATAAGAGGTGGTGGTGAACAGCTGTTTTGAAGGCCTGGAGGGAAGAATGGGAATGAATAGAGTGAGGGAGTTTATTCCAAAGGTGGGAAAAAAGGGGAATGAAAGAGTGAAGGTGAGCAGTGATTCGTCATTTTAGTAGTTTTACCAGAAGGGGGTTGTTGGCGGACCTTGAGCGCCCTGGGGAAATGTGGTGGGGACAAATCGCAGAGAGAGCAGGGGGCGAGGCTGGAGAGGAGACGGTAGAAGACAGAAAGACCACTGACCAACCTGCAGTGATTGAGTGAGAGGCCCAAAAACTCAACCTCATTGCGGGAGATACCAATGATCCGAAATGCCTTGGTTTCTCCAGCGTGAAGCCGAGAAAGGTGGGAGGCAGGAGCACCAGCCGAGAGGGGAGAGCAGTACACCATCAGGCTGCGCACAAAATCTTTGTAAGTGGTCAGGAGGTGGGCCGAGGAAGGACTTTGCATGACGGAGGATTCCCAGTCGGTGACTGGCTTTGGAAGCGAGGTTTGAAATGTGGCTTTCCCAGGAAAGGTCATGGCAGATAGTGAGACCCAGAAGCTTGAAAGAAAGGACTTCTTCCAGGGGATTGATGAGAAAGTGGATGGGGCGGGGGGTTTCTAAACGGTCCTTTCAAAGAGACATAGTGAGAGTGTGAGATTTGTCCGGATTGAAAGAAATGTTCCACGTGTTGGACCAGTTTGTGATTTTATCCAGATCAGCAGTGAGCGAAGAACCTGCAGCTTGCCGGTCTGAGGGATGACCGATGGTATGGCAGAGGGTGGAGTCATCAGCAAAGAGATATAGAGGATTTTCCAGAGTCAGAGAGATCATTGATGAAAATCAGAAAAAGAACAGGGCCCAGAACGCTACCTTGAGGAACTCCAGCCTGGACAGGAAGAGGGGATGAAAGAACTCCATTTAGGGCCACATGTTGACTGCGACAGGAGAGGAAGTCTGCGAGCCATGAGTGGAGATGGCCTTGTATACCATGGGAAGAGAGTTTGGTGAGTAGGGCAGGGTGCCAGACAAGGTCAAAAGCACGTGATATATCCAGGGATACAGCTCGGATTTCCTGTCTGGCATTGAGGACTTCCATCCATTGTTGGGAGAGCAGAAGCAGCATATCCAGGGTAGAGTGACCTGGTCTGATTCCAAATTGATGATCAGAAATCAAACACTTGGAGAAGAGGAAGGATTTGTTGTCTGAAGCGATGATGGATTCCATAACCTTGCTGATGATTGGGAGAAGGCTGATTGGTCTGCAGTTGCAGGGATCTGTTTTTGCACCTTTTTGTGTAGGGCAGTGATATTTGCTGATTTCCAAGCAGATGGCAGATGGCCTTGAGCAAATGAGAGGGTGAATAGAACAGAGAGAGGGTGAGCAAGAGCAGAAGAGCAGACTTTGAGGACATGAGGGCTGATGCCGTCTGGACCGGTTGTAGAATCTGAGTCGAGGTTTGAAAGTAAGCTCTCCACCTTGTCAGGAGAAAAGGACACAGAGTCCAGGGACAGTTGGGTGCGACTGGGTAAGGTGGGTAGAGAAGTGATTGGTTTTGGACACAGATTTTGATGCAAACACCGAGTTTAGGCATTCAGCCTTTTCAAGTGCAGTATCAACAGTGCGGCCATTTGAGGTAAGGGAGGGGATGGAGGGGGATCATACACCAGAAACAGATTTGATTAGATGCCACCAGGATTTGGAGGAGGGAAAGAGGTTTGAGAGTTCAGAATTGAGCTTAGAAAAATGCTGTTTTCTGGCTCTCCTGAGGGTAGATGCACACTTGTGAGCTTTGTTTTTGTTGGGTTTGCTTTCCATGAGGTAAAGGCAAGTTGTTTCAGGACAATTGCTTCACCACAAGCTTCAGTGAACCATGGGCGGGAGGAAGGGTAGGACAACTGAAGACGAGAGGGGATAAATCTGTGCATGAGGGAGAGCAAGTTTCTTTGAAAGAATTCCCAGGATGAGTTGATGTTGGAGAAAGTAGTGAGAAGAGACCAGTCTAAGTTTGATGGCTGCTTGGAGACCCTGCCAGTCGGCTTGACTGAAATGCCAGACTTGACGGCAGTGAGATGGTTCTCTGATAACAGCCAGAGAGATGTCCACTTTGACAGGGACGTGGTCAGAAGAACCGATTGGAGCGGGGGAAGAGCAGCAGATATTGTCAGGGAAATTTGTCAAAATCAGATCCAGAAGAGATGGAGTACCATTGGTTGAGATCTGGGTCGGGAAATTGACTGATTGAGTCAGTCCTAATGAGTCACAGAAAGTTTTTGCTGAAGTGCCATGACAGGTGAGAGAGGTACCCACACCTTGCCAACTGGCATGATGACAATTGAAGTCGCCACATATGAGGAAGAGAGAGTTTGGATGAGAATATAGAAGTTGGTCCATGTTTTGGGATAGTGAGGTGTAGATGGAGTCATCACTGTTTGGTGGACGGTGCAGTACACATATAAACATGAGGTGGGAGTTGAGGGGAAGCTGTAGCCAGAGGTATTCCTGGGGGTGTGGGGGAGTGAAGGCAGAGCATGGAGAGTGAGGAATAGAGTCTTTGATGAAGAGAGCAACTCCTCCACCAGGACGAGGCTCAGGTCTGTCATACCGGAGGAGGGAGTAACCAGGGAGAGATACTTGGGAGTCAGACACGTCTTGGGGGAGGAAAGTTTCTGTGAGGCAGATTATGTCTGGTTTGTCAGTGGCAACCTGTATGGAAAGATCTGAAAGATTTGAGCGAAGGCCCCGGATATTTGAGGTCCACACTTTTAATGAAGAGGGAGGGCAGGAGGCTTTGGGTGCAGGGGGTGTGGGTGGGGGGGGAGGGTAGGACAAGGGACGAAGGGGGTAGGTAAGGAGGGTTGTTGAAAGAGTGTGGGGGATTGCAGAATAGCTCGGGGAGGGGGCCGGATTAGGAGGAGAAAAGGCTCTGTGGTGCTGAGAGAGAGGGGGAACAAGAGAGGGGGCAGTAGGCAGTTGAGGATTTGAGGAGGTGGAGTGAAGAGATGTAGGTGAGAGCGCAGTGGAAGGACGAAGCTTTGTGGATGAGAGCGGGGTCAACTTTGAGAAGGATGAGTGAGGGGATGAATGGTGGGAGAAAGGTGAGGGGGGGGAGTTTTTGAGAGAGGTGAGAAGGAGGCTTGGTGGGAGAAGATTGTGATGGTTGTTTTGTGAAGGAGGGGTGAGTGGGGTGAGTTGGCACTGAAGTTGGAAAAAAGCAATGGTTGTTCACCGAGTTTTTTTTTTTTATATGATAATTTTTTGAAAGCGAACATTCATAGCAAACTGGGTTTTTTTACGTTTTAGGTCAGAGATGCGATTTAACACAATTCTTGATGGATGCAATAAAGGCGAATTCAGAGCATGGAGAGAAGAAACGATGTAACAGTTGGATTTTTTAGGCAAGATAAGAAGGAAAGGTCGAATTGAGAGCAGTCTGTTTAAATAGCAGAAGAGTAGTGCATGATACAGGAAAGAGTACCACACTTGTGAAAGAGGAAGATGAAGCATTATAAGAGCTCCTTTTTATTATTATTATTATAATTATTATCATTCATGTTTGAGAGAGTTTTCAACAGATTAGGTCATGGAAGTGTTGTAAAAAAAAAATTGAGGAAGAATAAGAAGAGGAGAAGAAGAAGAGGAGATGAAGAAGACGAAGAAGAAGAAGAAGAATCGAGAGTCGTGAGTCGTGAGTCGTGAGTCGTGAGTCGTGAGTCGTGAGTCGTGAGTCGTGAGTCGTGAGTGAGAAAGGAGAAAGGTAGCGTTTTTTTTTTTGTTTGTTTGTTTTAATTTAAGATAATAAATAGAGTGATTAGTTTGGAGGGAGGGATGGGGGACATTAGGAAAGTGGGGAAGATAGAAATTTAAGGTTATGGGGAGAAAAAACAAAACACGATCGTACACCGAGGGGAACTGGTAGGCCTCAAGCCTCAAAGGTAGGCCTCAAGCGTCCAGTAAGACAAGGTCGATAAAATAGCACCATTTTTGAAACAAAACCGAACCTGGAACACACAGGAACATGTAAGTGAGAGAATAAACAGTTAAAACGGGACAGATAAGGACCCGAAACTTAACTTTGAGATCGTCAGCAGAGAGCCCTGAAGGAGACCTGTCGACGCTCTAAACCCAGAACCGGAAGTTCGATTATATGATGATACATGAACTCATGCACACCTTACCTTAAATATAACACATCCACAAACCAGCACGTTCTGAGCCACCCCACTTACCTCTGAATCAAACCATTGTTCAAACATTGAAATGGTTATTTATAAACGGTTTTAACTCGCTTTCTTGTCTTTTAGCAACCATTGAAGTAGATTTGAATGGAGTATATATATATATATATATATATATATATATATATATATATATATATATATATATATATATATATATATATATATATATTTCATTAATAGTATTTTTACATCTGCCACTACACCAAAGGTGGAAGGAGCATATGTTTTCACCCCATTCTATCTGTTTGTCTGTGTGCAGGATATCTTAAAAAGTTGTAGATGGATTCGGATGAAACTTCGTGGACAGGTTGGGTGTGTCGCAAGGACGAATTGATTAGTTTTGGTGAACATCCGAATCCAGATCCAGGTACGCGAATTATTAATTTTTTAAAGTGATTCTTCACCATTGAGAGTTAGGGCCTAAAACGATATAGTACTGTATAGCATGATATTTCACAAATGTATTGGGCCCAATATGTTCTCGTGTATCAAGCATTACGTGGCGGAGGTATGCACTCTACCGAGTGCCCTTCTCGTGACTATTTGTATTGTATTTCACAAATTATGTTTGGTGTCGTTTTATGATCTGACATAAAACCTGTTTTAATCTGCTAACTGTAGCTCCCTGTGTTAGTAAACGTTTGCCTAATTGTTATAATCTATTAATAAGTTCAGTGCTGTGTGTGGTTGCTCTCACAGTCCGAATTATTTCACCTGAAACTGTACTGTCGAATAACTTCTTAGGAATGTTTCTGTCTAAGAAAGGCATTCGTGCAATGTGGAATGGAAAAGCATCTCGTTTATTAAATAATTTGGGGTGATATTTATTATGATTGATATTGACTTGTAATTCCGAAAAAAACTGAAGTGCGGGTTTGGTTTTCCTTTTTTAATCAGAGTTATTTTGGTGAACTGTAATTTACAACTTTTGTGTGAACACACATTGGTGGGGAATGCTTGCAAACTGAAAGCAGAAGCTATGGTGCATCTCATGTGCAGACATTTATATATTTGATGAGGACTGGCAAGATGGTGACGTGGATTTCTATCATCGAACCGCGTCGTGATCGAAAGGATTCTTTAGATTGTTGAGGGATCTTGTCCTCCTCGAGGATTCAACGTCTAGCCGACTCAGTGTTGCTTGTATCGGGATAAAATAAAACCACAGAAGTCCAGTAATAATCAATGTCCACAAGGAGTTCTTTCTTCTGTACCATTTATTTGCTGTCTCTCATTTCCTCCCCACCCCCTTATATCCATTCCATTTTATAAGCAGAGAGGGCTCTTGATCGCAAGAACAGAATGCACAGCTTATCAGCCCGGTCACCTTGTACTTGCAGAAAACCCAAGCAATGTCCAAAGTGTCAAAGAAAGACAAGATTATAAGTAGGTGGTAGGCCTTAACAACTAAATAATAGAACAGTAGAGGAAAAACACAAACACTTTGACCTACACAGACTGAGGCAAAGGTTTCTTGTCTAGAGAGTAATAATTTCCCCAACACTCCCCTCTTGTTGCCTAAAAAGGCAACACTAGTTAAGTTTAACGATATATATATATATATTTTCTCTTCACTTGGAAATACATTTTCTCTTGCGTTCGAGTGTGCCCATTTTCTTGGGTAGTCACATCCCCCCTTTTCCCCATCGTAGAGCTCAGTCCCTTAGCCTTTCCTGTCCCGCAAGCCAGGTGGCTTCATGTGGTTGTACAGCTTCGGACCTGGTTGAGGTTCCAGTAGGCCCCTAGGCCGATAGAAGATAAGGCTACCCGTTGGGCTGCACAGCTGATTTTCAACAACCTATTTCGGGAACAAAGCAGATGAGCAAGAGTGGATTGACAATTCCCGTGAATATTGAACACATTCATTTGCGCTACTTATGGATTTCCAAGTTCAGGTTCTATCTCAAAAGAGTCGTAGGACTCAGTCTCAAAACCAGGGTATGAGGGTGGTGCTTGGGCCACCATCACCTTTTTAGCAGTATTCCTCTTTAGACAAGAAACAATCAATGCCGGCATTGTAATTGTTGCACATTTAACAAGCACCACTGCAATGATGATCCACAATAACCCAACGGAAATCCAATGCAATAGGGTAGTTCCCCAGCCTCCAGAAATCCCTTCAAACCAGGAATAAAGCCCATCTTTCGTAAAATAATTGTGATACTTGGCTCCTTCTTGCTTAATCTTGTCAGCTATGTTTGTGATTTTCTCCGAGTTATCAGGGATACAAGTACAACACTCAGAGTTAATTGCAGCACACGTTCCTCCTTGAGCCGCGAGAATGAGGTCGAGCGCAACTCGGTTTTGCATTGAAACTGCACGTAGGGTGACGACCTCCGAGTTGATATCAACCATGCCGAGAGCAGTTTTATTTGCCAATAATTCAAGCGAAGCAGCTAACTCTGCCAATCCCACAGACGTTTGTCCAACACCGTAGTGAGGGATTAAAATCATGAAGAACAGTTCAGTTGACGTGAAACCCCGTCTACCCCGTTTCAAATGCTCAAAAGGTGACTTAGATAACAGGCGCATATGTGGCAAAATGAATGACAAGAAACAAGATCCACTCCAATTAACTGTAAGCCATGGGTATGCTCGATTTCCACACACGAAATAGGTATTATTTAAAGCGACTTGTGGTCCCATCGTGTGATTTTCATAAACATAATGACTGCATTCAGAATTCCCTAATCTTCTTTCTCCCCATGCCTCTTGTACCAAGCATAGTTCGGGTTTTTCTGTCACCCGTTCAACCATAAAATGTGGGGGCATTTTACTTAAATTAAAATTTGGCCAAAACCAGTTACTGAAATTTCGTTGTCGGAGGAAATTTCCATTTCCATTGGTAACGATGTGGTCGTCAAGGTTATTATTGTTATGACTCTCCACTCGGCCGAGTAAGATGACAGAGTCAGATGAGGATCCTCGAATTACACGTTTTATTTCCGAAGACCACACGCATGCGGAATGTGACTCAGTGACCCTTCAGTCAGGCTCCCCTGAATCACATTAAGAATATGCTTCAAAACAATCACATATATAATCACACAAAGCAAAACTGGGTGTGGACTAAAAGTGTAAAGGAAAAACTGGGTGTGGACTAAAAGTGTATGCTAAGGGATAAGGAAACAAAGAAGTAAAAGAAATAAATGTGGCAGTGGGCTTCTTTCCCCCCTCCCTCGGGCCCTAGGGGAAGTTGAATCGGTCAATTCTCAGATATGCAACCACAGTTTCCAAGCCACCTACACAACTCTCAGATATGCAAGCCTTGCAAACTAATAACTTTCCTACACTCCTTCACTAGCACCTGGTGATAACAAAGGCAAAGCTTTGGTGATCACTGAGAATAGGAATGTGTGGGCAGCATACACTGAAGGAACACTTCCACAGTTCTCTCCAAGGTCGCACTAAGGGCACACCACCACAGGGCAACAGGAAGGGTGATAAGGGCTTAGTTTCCAAGAAACAGGAACAGCTGGGCTCTGTCCAAAAACAGTGGGGTGCATGGAACATTGGTAGCCTGAAACATTTAAAGCAACATTTTAAAGCAAGGTTTGAATAATGCACAGTTACAAGCAAGGTTAGAATCCTGACAGCTGATTAACACACAGCTAATGGTCCAAAATATGACCACAACATATCATCATAACAGTTTCCCTCCTTGGTCATATTTTGACCATTCCCAGCCACACCTGAGACTCACCGACCGAGTGGACCCCTATTTGGTTCCTGTAGCAGCTACCCTAGGCCCCCGCGCCTGCCAAACGGGATTTACGAATGCCGTGGATAGCCATCAACATTCTCCAAATGAGAAGTCCCCAACTGCCGGTGGTTCAGGTTAGCTTCTGTTACCATTGTCTTCCCTTTTTTTTGTCCTACCCACTGCCACATGCCTCCCGTTTAAGCTGCAGTGTATGAATTCAATGCTAAGTCCACACCATATTAACATGTAATACTGTTCTATGTTAGCAGCAGTGGTAATACTATTGTTTAAAC
Organism: Eptatretus burgeri; assembly: GCF_056783735.1. Taxonomy (NCBI): domain Eukaryota; kingdom Metazoa; phylum Chordata; class Myxini; order Myxiniformes; family Myxinidae; genus Eptatretus; species Eptatretus burgeri. The sequence goes on from NC_140971.1 coordinate 87,755,686, forward strand.
AATTATACATAAGCAAGTAGCAAAAGTAGTACTCAAGGCACGGGTGTAAGCTCGTCCAGCGCAGGAGTCACATCTTGCACTGGAAGGCAAAACAACACGCACTCTCTCCTGGGTTAGTTATCTGCTTCAACAAGGAGGAATGGTTGTAAACCTTGGCCTAGGTCCACGTGTATGACGTCGCCCTGAAGGCCCTGGTCGTCCCCCTCCCCATTACTGGCCAAGTCGTCCTCAACAGAGAGTTCGCTGTTAATTATTATAATGGCCTGGGTGAGGGGTGACGCTGCGCAGCACTTCTTCAAACAAATGGTAATGAGAAGTTTGATTAGAAACACCCCAAAAATTACCACCACAATGATTAAAAGTACTGACCCTACTAGTCGCAACAACCAACCTCCCCAGCCCTGGAAGATCGACTTCCACCATGCATAACCTTCCTCACGTTCCACTCGATTGCTTGTGAGAACTTCCACCACCTTTTTAATTCGGGCCACCGCACGATTAGTTATGTCCTTCGGGTCCGGAATCCAGACGCAACATTCTCCTTCAATCATCCCGCATACCCCTCCTTGCTCTGCTAGAAGCATGTCTAAAGCTACTCTGTTCTGCATTACCATAGCGCGCATTGATACCAACATCTCTGTTAATTCTGTATAGTAAGCCATGGTTACATTACCTAAATATTCCAAAACTTGTGAAAGCTCATCTAACCTAATGCTATTAATAGTAGTACCGGCATGTGGCATGAAAAAGCCAAGAGCCTTCTCCCACCAGGTGCCTTTGATCACCCCTAAGCGCTCTGATACACCGGCCCATCCCTCTGGATCCCCTGTCTCTGATGCGCTGCGTCGATGCCGTGGTGGTGCAGGGGTAGGGTAAAAAGTGGTCTTAATCCTGCTATCCGGAAATACTGAAGCTAAATAACAACTCCCTTCCCACCCTTTTGGTAGGTAGGGGTAAGCCTTGTCCCCGCAAACCAAGTGAATGCCTTTGGCGGGATCATCCCGTTGTCATGGTGTAAGGCTGCTTTTATTGTGAATGTTACTTGCTCCTCTACCTGGGTGTCCGGGTTAACAGCGATGACTTCCTGGTCCGTTGATTTCGGGAGGGGAAGTTGAATCTCACATTCTGACTTTCCCATTCTGTTTGCTCCCTGTCCTGTAAAACAGACTGCTCCCCTGGTGTTTTCTACCCATAGGGGAGATGGTACCACCATTACATTAGCACTCGGATTCTTCTCTGCATAGACCCGTTGTGTATAATCACGGGCTGAGGTCTTAGCTTCGAGCCCTTCTACTGGTCCGGTTACATGATTGAAGATGGTTAATGGTAATACAAAAAGAGGAAGTCCGGTCACGAGGCCAGATGGTGGTTTAAGGCACACCCAGCACTCACTCCGGTTCTCAATGTTTGCTATCTCTGTGGTTAGGGCTACAAAGGTATTCGGGGGCCTTGTCGGCGGCCCCTGTCTGCGTACATCAAAGTGTATCCAATTACTCCATGCTGTTTGGTTGCTCAATAGAACGCGGCAATAGTATGCCAACTGGGTGTCGTCTGGTACTTGCGGAATTCTAGTTATCAGACTTGCATGCTGGCCCCATTCATATCCTTGTCGGTTGTAGGATCCCTTTTGCCCTCTCTGTTTCTTTACTTGTCGAGCTACTAAGAGAACCTGCCCCGCAATATCGTAGTACCATACGATGGCCTTAAGTTCCTTGTGTCGTTCTACCAGGTCACTAGACCCATCTGCTAGGATGCAGGGTATTTCTATGAGTTGTTGAGGTCGGAGCAGCGGTACCTTTATGTTCTTATTGTTCGGAACCATTGACGAAAAAGGTTGGGTGCGGTTAACTGAAAAGACTCTTACTGTGTCTAACTCCTTGTTATGGGTTGTCCCAAAATTTGCATATTTGCTTGCTGTCACCTCTCTTGGTACCCCTCTCCTGCTACGCTGTAAAGAAGTTGCTAATTCACTCTCGTTTCCCCATTCGTGGTTGAGGTGTAGGAGGCGTGTATGGTTCTCGGGGTCTAAGACTGTCGGTTTGCTGCCTAGTGACAGGCCGCCTTTGCACAGGAGTAGCACTAGCACCAGGAGTTGCATGTTGTGTCGTCAAAGTTCCTGTCGCTGTTTCCTGTATTACAATGTTGTTGTCGTCTAAACCTGCCTGTTCCACGTTTGGCAGGGTGCCTGGTCCAGGTTCCGACTCCACGTCTGGCGGGGCGTTTGGTTCTAGCGCTGGTCTTTCAGGATCCCTGTTGTCTACGTTTTCAGGTCCCGGGTCCGGCGGGGCACCTGGCTCTGCTTGCAGTGGGTCTCCCTGCACTATCTCTCCCTGTCCTGCTGGGCCAGCCCCGTCTCGGTTTGGTGGTGGTGGAGGGGGTCTCTGTAGAGATATCACGTCTTCCCCCTCGTCGTCGTCTTCACTATCCCGGTAAAAGACTGAATCGGACACAGCCGGAGCCTCTGCTGAGGTTACCTCCTCCGGTTCCCTAGTTTCAGCGGCTTCCTTGGGTGCTCGTTTACAGTGTGAGTGGTGTATCCATGCACTCTTACCCCTCACTTTGACGGCCGAGAGCGTGGTCAAAAGTACAGTGTAGGGCCCGGTCCACTTGGGTTGTAGGGCGTCCTTCCGCAGGAACTCTTTCACCCAAACTCGTTCAGCAGGTTGGAAATCATGTAACGGGTCTCCAGCAGGTATCGGCAATGCTTCTTGTACCTGTGAGTGAAAAGCCCTAATGGTAGCAGTGAGTGTTCTGCAATAGTTCATCATTCCGTCAGTCATACATGCCAAATCCCAATCTCCCATATCTGGCGGAGCCGAGACCGGTAACTGTATAGGACGTCCTGTTATTATTTCGTGGGGCGAGAGCCCCCTTGTGGCATTATTTGTTGCCCGCATTTTCATGAGTGCTATCGGCAGCACGTCTGGCCAGGGCATTGACTGGTCCTCGCAGAGTTTGGAAAGCGTCTGCTTTAGGGTTTGGTTCTCTCTTTCTACTGCCCCCGCTGACTGGGGGTGGTACGGACAATGCAGTTTCTGGTTGATACCCAAGCCTTCGGCTACTTTTTCCATTACTTTTGCCGTAAAAGACCCTCCTTGGTCCGAGGATAGTCGTGTTGGAATCCCAAATCGCGGAATTACTTCCTGTAAAAGTAGTTTGGCCACTGTATCAGCTTCCTGATTGGTCGTGGCGAAGGCCTCTACCCACTTAGAAAACATATCCACAATTACCAGCACATATTGGTGATGTTTGTATGCCGGCATTTTTATAAAATCCATCTGAAGGTGTTGAAACGGTCCGGACGGGGGTGGGTGTGCTCCCCGTTTCTTGGCGGCATACTTCCTGTTATGTCTACCACAGGTCGCACAATTGCTAACCACCTCTGTTGCTGCTGTTGTTACACCTGGGGCATTCCAGGTTTGACGAATAATTTCCGCCACCCCTTTTATTCCCATATGGCCCTGCGCATGTGCAGTGAGGGCGAGCCATGGGAGCAATATCCGGGGTACAAATGGTCTATTTCGCTCATCCACCCATACTCCATGTATGTTTTGCTTTGCACCCTCCTTCACCCTCCATGATTCCTGTTCTTCCATAGTTGCGGAGACCTGCAGGTCCTTCAGCTGTTCTTGCGTTTGTGGACCGTCTACCATTTGCTCCACGTAAAGTTCGGTCGTTGGTTGTGGGTTCGCCTCCTCCTCATCGAGCACTGCTTTTGCCGCTAAATCTGCTCTTTCATTGCCTTTTGACACTTCATCTGTCCCTCCTGTGTGAGCTTTGCATTTAATCACTGCAATCTTGTGCGGCTCTTGCGCTGCTCGTATCAGTCGTTTGATCAAGTCCCCATGTCGGATAACCTTCCCTGAGGACGTCTTAAAGCCACGCAAGGCCCAAATGGCAGCAGAGTCATGTGATGCCCCAGGCATACCTAGAATCTGTGTATATGTTCAATGTCTTACCCGCACCCAGCTCACACCCGCATATCAATGCTTCCAGCTCAGCTTGTTGGGCTGAAAATCCCTTTGGTAACAATTGTTTCCTCAAGGTGGCGCTTGCGGTGCATACTGCAAAGCTAGCGATGGTTCTTCCCCATCGGTTCTTCCTCGCCGCTCCATCCACGAACAGTTCCAATTCTGCATTTTCGATCGGGGCTTCCTGTAGGTCACGCCTAGCCTTTGTCTCTTCCACCAGCACTCGTTCACACACATGTGCCTCTCCCTCATCACCCGCTGGCATTAGGGAGGCTGGGTTCAGTGGCGAACATCTTTCGATCGTTATATTAGTTGCCTGCAACAGCACCAAATCATGTTGAACTGCTCGTGCCGCTGATATATGTTGTGTCTTATTTTGCCGTATCAGCGCCGCCACATCATGCGGTACCTTTACAGTCAGCGGAGAACCCAAAACCAGCGTTGCTGTTGCGGTTACTGCGTATTGCGTTGCTGCTACTGCCCGTAAGCACCCAGGATAGGCGGCGGCGACCGAGTCCAAATGACTACTGTAGTACGCAATCGGCCTATTCTTTCCTCCGTGTTCTTGCGTCAGCACCGCTTGGGCGAACCCTCCTCTTTCATGGACGAATAGGGTGAAGGGAAGATCATAGTTCGGTAGCCCCAATGCTGGTGCTTTTGACAAGGCCTGTTTCAATGTTTCGAAGTCTTTGTTCGCACCATTCGCCCAGGAGATCTTATCCCCCTCTGCCTCTTTTACCATGTCGTACAGTGATCGCGCCCTAACTGCATAATCAGGGATCCACTGCCGGCAGTACCCTGTCATCCCGAGGAACCGTCGCAATTGTCGCAATGTAGTGGGTTTTGGGTGCTCTAGGATTGTCTCCACCCGTTCAGCTCCGAGGCTCCTCTGCCCCTGTTCCAGTATATGTCCCAAATACGTCACCCTTGGCTGCGAAAACTGTAATTTGTCTTTGCTGACTTTGTGGCCCTTTCGGGCGAGAGCTGTTAACAGCGCTACAGTGTCCGTTTCACATTTCGTTTGATTGTCCGAGCATACCAACAGGTCGTCCACATATTGTATCATGACTGATCCTTCCGGGAGCTCTATGTCCTCCAGGTCCTCCTTCAGAGCCTGCGAGAAGAGCGTTGGACTATCGCAGAACCCCTGCGGAAGTACAGTCCAGGTGTATTGTTGTCCGTCGTAGCTGAAGGCAAACAAGTGTTGCGACTCTTTGGCTAGCGGTATGCTAAAGAACGCTGAGCACAAGTCTACCACGGAAAAATGCGTCGCAGTGGACGGCACCCCTGACAGTATCGTAACCGGGTGTGGCACCACGGGAAAGGACGCTTTCACACACTTATTCACTGCCCGTAGATCTTGTACGAACCTCCATTTGTTTCCTCCGGGCTTCTCCACCGGCAGGATTGGTGTGTTACATTGGCTCTTAGTAGGTATTATCACCCCTTGGTCGCGTAATGATGCTATCACCGGAGCGATCCCTTCTATTGCTTCTTTGCGCAACGGGTATTGAGCCACTCGAGGCAGGGGTACCCCCTCCTTTATCTGGATAGACACAGGCGTTGCGGCTAGCACTCTGCCCACGTCATTCGGATGTCGTGTCCATAATTCAACAGGTACTTCCTGTAGTTTTTCTTCCGTTCTCGTTTCCCTGTTTGTCTGGCGGCGTGGCCTTTCGCTGTTCATCTCATGTCTTTCTAACATACATGACAAAATCTGATCAGGTAAGCATACTTTCCATCCATCCCCCCGTCGACTGGCCTGTAAAGCGCTCTGGGTTTCACTACCCCTCCCTTGTGGTTCCGAGGCACATCTCAACCTGGTCAACATTCTTCCCAGTTCTTCGGCACTATGACCTTTACCGACCGCCATTGAGACGTGCGGGGTAAGTCCTTCTCTGTGCTTCATTAGCTCACGTTCCTTGTTAGTTAGCTCCACCTCCATTGCCGCTCCCTCTTTCCCGATCCACAAAGTGGTTGTCATTAAAGTGCGTGTGGTAGCGTACTCTTCATGTACTCTGTCCGAGTAATCAAAATCCTGCCCTGTTTCGTCATAATAGACCGTACAGTGTAAAGGCAGTTCCACTTCTTTCAATTCAATGTCGTTGCCACGCAACCATTCCTCTACGTCCCGCAGTCTTTTCGCACTTTCCCAATCCCTAGTCAGTTTATCTCTCCCCTCTTGTGACACAACCCGCAACCAATAGACTACCGGTCCGAGTTCGGTCATCATGAGGGTCATTACTTCCTCTTGCAATGCCAGCGGAGCATCTATGAAAACTCCGGCATGCTTGCATGTTAAGGAACATCGCATTCAGCACAACAAATCTCTACCAAACAAATTCATCGGGGAGAGTATGGCAACGAAAAATGCAAGATCTCCCCGCAGGGACCTACTTCAATTCGTAATTTGTCCGAGATCGGGATATCCTCTCTCCGTCCCGAAACCCCCACCACACTCACTGACTCACCTGAGAGTGGCAGGTTCTTTATCTCTCCTTGTTTTAGTGTTGACCGGGTGGCCCCTGTATCTACCAGGAATGTTACTTGTCTCCCCTCTACGTTTAAGGTCGTGGTCAATTCCCTTACATTCCGCGTTTCCCTTTGCGGAGCCACCACGGTGTCCTCATGTCAATAGTTTCTTCCTGCTGTCTCCCTTCTCCTCTCATACTCTCTAGGGGGCGCCGTTGGTCTCTCTTGCTGTTGTGGTGGCCGCGAGCCCCAGCCTCGTTGTTTAGGCGGTGCCGGGCAGTCCCGAAACCAGTGCCCGGATTGACCGCAGTTAAAGCATTCTCCCTCTTGTTGCGGCTCCCTCTCTCGGTTCCAAGGCCTCCGCTGGTCCCGTTCGGCTTCATACCGGGGTTCCCAATCTGGATTTTCCCAGCGAGGCCTGCTTTCCCTCTCTTCGTATTTACGGCTTTTCAATTCAAGATTTCTTGCAACTAGAGCTTGGGTATCTTTCTTTCCCCTCCGTTCCTCTTCTCTCAGAGTCTGCCAAGCCTGTCTTGCCCTTTCAAACACGGCATCTACGTCAGCCGTTTTCCACCCTGGCATGTCCGCTTTCACCTCTCGCCTTACTTCGTCACACAGTCCATCTACGAACATAGTGTTCAGGAAATGGAGGGGCGTCTGTGCGATGTTAATAAATCCTGAGTGCAGTTCGATCTGCTCATACAGTCGTGCCTTGTACTCCCCAGGTGATTCCTTGGGATTCTGTGTGACATCCTGTATTGCCTGCCAATCCATTACCCTTGGGGCCATTTCCGTCGCAAGTTCTTCCATCAGGGTTTGTACTCTTCCTCTGTACAGTGCCTGTGCTTCCCGGTCGGTTTCCCTCCGGGTAATGTCGGTTTAAGGTGGTATCTGTTTCTCCTTCCATTTTTACACTCCAGGCTGCCGCACGCCGGCTCCAAACCGCACTGGGCAAGACTGCAGTGCAGATAAACCCTATGTCTGTCCTGGTTGCCCCCTGCATTTTTATCTGGTCGTGTAATATCTGAATGGCCCTTCTCGGGTTTTCTTTATACATTCTTCCATGCTAGCTTTTACTCCCCTAATGTCTTGTGGGGTCCATGATCTCCAAACCCAATCTCCCCCTGCTGCTTGTATCATGGGGAACTGGTGAATGTCGGTCCCTCCTTTTACTCTGTCCCCTTCTAAGACAGGGTAAATTCCTTTTGTTGTTCCAAGTCGGGTTGTCGTCTTTCGGTTCACGTCGTCGTTGATTTCTGCTATCTGTGCTAACGCCTGCTTCAACTTCTCCTGTCTCTCCTCACTCTGTATCTTGACCTCCGTCAGCTGCGCTAACACTTGGTCTAGTTCCCTCTGTTTGTCCTCTCCCTGTGTCTTAACTTCCGTTAGCTGGTCTAGCGCCTGTTTTAGTCTCCCTTGTCGTTCCTCGTCTTGTATTTTTCGTTGGTTCACAGTCCCTTCTAGTCCGAGTCGCCTATGCTCTGTCTCGACTTGCGACTCCATTAGCCACGCGGCCAATGCTTTCCAGTGTGGTCCACTTTGTTTCGGGCCGCCTGCTTTGCCCTCTATCAGCGCATTACTCACTGTGTTTAATATCTTTGGATCTAAGGATCCAGTCAGCGGAAAGGGATCTTTTCTTCCCGCGGTCCACTTCACCCAGTCCTGTATTCCCTTTACGTTATCGATTCCATATTTGTCACTGATAACTTTCAATGTTGTTCCTTTTGGTATCTTCTCGTTCTTTGAAGATTTATTCCCCATTCTTTTGTTCTTATCTTATCAACCGCCTAATAGCTATAAATCGTTTCTCCTTTTACACCGGGACTGAGGTCCCTTTCAATCAGCCGCCTAATAGCTGTAAATCGTTTCTCCTTTTACACCGGGACTGAGGTCCCTTTCAATCAGCCGCCTAATAGCTGTAAATCGTTTCTCCTTTTACACCGGGACTGAGGTCCCTTTCGACCCGCCGCCTAATAGCCTCAAACCCAATGAAGGCCTCTAACCTTCCCTCTCTTGGTACAGGATTCCAACCTGTTTCCTCCTTATTTCACACGGATACCTTTATCCTCGACCCTTACCGGCTCTACAAACACTGCCTGACAGCCCTTCCCCTTTGTGCTCTTCAGACAAACCGCATTCGAATCACCTCATATGTGTTTACCGTTACAGTTCTTGATTCGAGCAGATCCTGGAGCTGCGTCCGGCAGGGCGCAACCCACCAAGTGTACAGCGCTCGCCTAACTGGGGCTCCCTATTTTAGGTGCCCTACGTGCGATCGCCACGTACCTTTTAGCTGATCCCTTGCGATCGCTGTACACCAAGTGGAGTCCCACCGTCCACACCGCCAGCATCAGTCGAATCCCATCCTCGTCGCCAATTGTTATGACTCTCCACTCGGCCGAGTAAGATGACAGAGTCAGATGAGGATCCTCGAATTACACGTTTTATTTCCGAAGACCACACGCATGCGGAATGTGACTCAGTGACCCTTCAGTCAGGCTCCCCTGAATCACATTAAGAATATGCTTCAAAACAATCACATATATAATCACACAAAGCAAAACTGGGTGTGGACTAAAAGTGTAAAGGAAAAACTGGGTGTGGACTAAAAGTGTATGCTAAGGGATAAGGAAACAAAGAAGTAAAAGAAATAAATGTGGCAGTGGGCTTCTTTCCCCCCTCCCTCGGGCCCTAGGGGAAGTTGAATCGGTCAATTCTCAGATATGCAACCACAGTTTCCAAGCCACCTACACAACTCTCAGATATGCAAGCCTTGCAAACTAATAACTTTCCTACACTCCTTCACTAGCACCTGCTGATAACAAAGGCAAAGCTTTGGTGATCACTGAGAATAGGAATGTGTGGGCAGCATACACTGAAGGAACACTTCCACAGTTCTCTCCAAGGTCGCACTAAGGGCACACCACCACAGGGCAACAGGAAGGGTGATAAGGGCTTAGTTTCCAAGAAACAGGAACAGCTGGGCTCTGTCCAAAAACAGTGGGGTGCATGGAACATTGGTAGCCTGAAACATTTAAAGCAACATTTTAAAGCAAGGTTTGAATAATGCACAGTTACAAGCAAGGTTAGAATCCTGACAGCTGATTAACACACAGCTAATGGTCCAAAATATGACCACCCAACATATCATCATAACAATTATCTTGTTTATCCCAGTTTCTTTCCTTTGCCCAGTACCCACACCATTCACTCAGATTAAATGGTATAGCCAAAAGCGGTATTCCAGTAACTGCTGAATGAGGTATCTTAGTACAAACCCAGCAATTGGTTTTATTAAAAGCTTTCGCGTGTTTACGAGAAAGAGTCAGATAAGTGTTTATTCCATGTGGTGAACCCACTTTGCTCGTTAAGCTTCTTCGGTCTCTGAATGCCCTAGGCTTAGTTTGGTGGGTAGTCTGATAGGCCCATCTCCAAAGAACATGCAAATAACGTTGATCACAGACAGTACTTATCGGTTTAACAGACCAAGTACACATTGTACAACTTGCATTTAGTAGTACAAATAATCCTGCAATGGAAAGAATCATTAAAGTTATCAGGAAGCAATGTTCTCCTCGGGTTCTTTTCTGCCGTGTGCCAGTTTGCAGTGTGTGGCATGGATCCATGTTGCTCTTCCTTTACACTTCACAGCTGTATGGGTAGTTAGCAGTATTTGAAACGGCCCACACCAACGTGCCTGAAGAGAGTTCTTCCGTTTGTAAATTTTCACGTAAACAAAGTCTCCGGGTTTGAAGTTGTGATGATCAGATGTGGCTGGTTCTGGCAGAGCTTGTTTCACCTGTGCATAAAAAGTTCTTACAGCATGATTCAGAGAAATACAGAACGTAAGCAACGTGTCGTCCATTTGCTGCACGTTCATGTCTTTTATAGTCAAAGGAGGTGAGTTTGGTAATCTCATTGGTCTTCCCATCAGAATCTCATGCGGAGATAAGCCAGTGTTTCGATTTGCGGTAGATCTCATAGTCATGAGAGCAATTGGCAGAGCATCTGGCCATTTTAATCCAGTTTGTTCACAAATCTTGGCCAGTTTATTCTTCAGGAATCCATTTTGCCTCTCTACTGCCCCCACAGATTGCGGACGATGCGGGCAGTCGAAATGTTGTTTGATTTGCAATACGCGACCCAATTCTTTCACCACTTCGGCTGTGAAATGAGTACCTTGGTCACTGGAGATCCTACAAGGTATTCCAAACCTACAGATGAAATCCTTCATCAACAGTTTAACCACAGTAATGGCATCTGCTTTCCGACAAGGGTAAGCCTCAACCCATTTGGTGAACAAATCGACGATGACTAACGCAAATTCAAAACCGCAGCATTTTGGTAACTGAACAAAATCCATCTGGATATGAACAAAAGGTCCGAATGGAATTGGATGACCTCCTGGGGCCATCTCCACCCCCCTTGCTGGGTTATATTTATAGCAAATATGACATGTCTTACAATACTGTTCTGCAATTGGACTAAACCCCGGGGCAAACCACTGTCTCCCAATTGAAGCACTCATGCCCCCTTTGCTAGTATGCCCGGCCCCATGTGCCAATCGGGCGAGCCAAGGTAATAGAGCTCTTGGTGCCACCACACGACCATCAGATGATCTCCATAATTTGGATTCATTTTCGAATTCACATCCAGCCAGTATCCACAAATCTCGTTCTTTAGCACTAACAGCTGTCTGCAAAGTGTTTATATCGTCAATGGTCGGCGTTGCCTCTTGTCTCAACACACATTGTGATATTAAAAGAGCTCTGGTGTGGGCAGCAGATTTTGCAGCTGCATCTGCCCTGGCATTTCCCCGTGAGACGTCATCAGATCTCCCAGTGTGGGCGTCACATTTTACCGCTGCAATTTGGTGAGGCAGAAGTATTGCTTCCAGCAGATTCGCAATCCATGTTCCATTCCTCACCTGCGCACCTGATGATGTTATAAAACCCCTTTCGCGCCAGAGTGCTCCGAATTCGTGTACAGCACCAAAGGCATAGCCGGAGTCAGTGTAAATTGTCACTATTTGGCCTTTGGCTAAATGGCATGCACGAGTGAGGGCGAACAGTTCTGCCTGCTGCGCGGAGCAGCTCTCAGCCAATCTCCCGCTTTCGATTACTTCGTGATCGAACGATCCATTCTCAGGGAAGGGTAATCCACTATTTTTGGTCCAATTGCACCATTTCCCCATGTCTCTCACAGCTTCAGGCCCATACTTATCAAACATAATTCTTGCACATGTACCTCTCCCTGGTTTTTGAATACAATTTGCCTCGGTATACACAATTTCCTTACTTTTACAATTTCTATTTCCCATCTCTAAAATCACACAAATCACAACCGCTAAATTCACTCTAAAATCACAGAATAAAATAAATCACACCCTCGGAGAACCCTCCCTGCTTACCTTCGCTCAAGCACTTGTCGTTCCTCCAGGCACTGCCTCTGGCAGATTAAGCACCTCCGGTCACGAGCGCCGCACAACGCCGATTCGAATCCGAATCACGGCACCAACTGACGTGGATTTCTATCATCGAACCGCGTCGTGATCGAAAGGATTCTTTAGATTGTTGAGGGATCTTGGCCTCCTCGAGGATTCAACGTCTAGCCGACTCAGTGTTGCTTGTATCGGGATAAAATAAAACCACAGAAGTCCAGTAATAATCAATGTCCACAAGGAGTTCTTTCTTCTGTACCATTTATTTCCTGTCTCTCATTTCCTCCCCACCCCCTTATATCCATTCCATTTTATAAGCAGAGAGGGCTCTTGATCGCAAGAACAGAATGCACAGCTTATCAGCCCGGTCACCTTGTACTTGCAGAAAACCCAAGCAATGTCCAAAGTGTCATAGAAAGACAAGATTATAAGTAGGTGGTAGGCCTTAACAACTAAATAATAGAACAGTAGAGGAAAAACACAAACACTTTGACCTACACAGACTGAGGCAAAGGTTTCTTGTCTAGAGAGTAATAATTTCCCCAACAATGGCCAAGAGGTATGCACACTCACCTTAAAGCTGTTTAGTCTGGATTAAAAAGTCAGCTCCACATATGAATCGTGTCACCATCTTGGTGTTTCACAGGCAGGATGAGTCATCAATGTGTGTGCCATCCCTAGCATGTACGTTTAAACTGGGCGTCCCGTATGCTAGTATAAGTTGACGGATGTTAAAGATCCCACAGTGTCCTTCATGAAGAGTTTGCAAGTTACCACTGACACCATGTCCAAGTTCCAAATTCATGCCCAAACTACTACCCAGAAGGCAATGGCAAACCACCCTGTATAACCCTTCCCGAGAAACTGCTTTGGCAGCACTGCACTCTATAACAGAGTATGGTACATCATAATCAGAGATATTTGATGAAGTGGATTGTGCTTGCATGTGCTTGCTCAAGTAAGTGAAGATTGAGTGATCAGAATACACACTTTAATTCCGAGTTGGGGCGTTCTCAGGCGATTTTATGGAGGAAATCAGGTCTTCACCTTTCCGAACACTTATATTGCTGATGTCACATTGACAACAAAATATTGAAACTGTGCATGATACCATTTACAAAACGATCCCACATGACATGGCGGCGTACAGTATTTGCCAATTTTAATCGCAAACGATAGTTCCTCTCAGCGGACCGCCATCTGTCTATATCATGTAAGACAAAGATGGCTGTACGTTCGTTTGTTCGTCTGTTTACGCCGACTGGCTCGGTGCAATGTGATTGAAAAATGTATCGTATCAGATTATTAAAAGCTGATATTCGAAATGTGATTCCATATTGATGATCGGAACACATGGCCTAAAAAATTGTCAAAATCGTAAAAAAAAAAAAAGAAAATTAAGGAAAAAGCGATTTTTTTTTTTTCTAACCCAATATAATTAAAAAACAAGTCTGGAGACGGCGATGGTTCACGAGGGGACGCCACGGGCAAACTGGCGGGAATCGGGAAAAACATAAATGATGAAAGTTGTAGTACTCGAAGAGCACTACTTGCAAACCAACTTTCATTCGAAATAGTTGAAAACACTAGGAGCTCGATGCCCAATTTATTGATTTTTCTGACATTTTCTAAGTTCGTGACCTTGTGACCTTGACCTTGGGATGAAAATGAAAAATAGAGCTCCGTGGGACTATGCAGGTGCCATTGGGCTAACCAAATACCGAAACCCTGCCAGATTCGACAAACCCCCTCGGAGAAGATGTAACTTGAAATCGGCTACCCCCGAAAAACACATTTTTTGGGCGTGGCTCCGCCCATAATGGGCGCACCACGCCCATTCTCAGGAAAACACAACTAGATCATGATATAAACCTCCCACCAAAATTTTATCAGGATCGGAACAAAACCCACGGAGCTATGCTCGGGACAGACAGACAGACAGACAGACTAGGACATACCATGAACCTACCAATCCAGTTTCATGTATATCTGAGTCATAGTCACTGAGATATAACGAACTTCGTTTTTTTATTGTTTTCGACCAGGGTTCATTCAAAGTGTATCTTCTCCGACAGTTTTCATAGGATTCGGCGGGAAATTTTTGACAATATGGCTGAATGTACTGCCCACAGTCGCTCGTGGCCGGATTTTTGATTTTCGAAAAAATAATTTCTTTATGATTTTTCAAAAATTTTAAAGTCCCGTTGCTCAGCAACGGTGGTGTCCATAGCAACGGTTCTCATTTGCACACAACTAGGTCATGGTATGAACCTACCAACCAAGTTTCATTGAAATCGTCATTGTATTAACGGAGTACTGGACCGAACAGAGGGACAGACAGACAGACAAACATATCGACAGAAAAACTGATAATAAGGGTAGAACAAATTTCAAAAAATTAAAAAATATATATTTTGACTGGATCGACTAACCAACAGACAGACAGAAAGACACCCATAACGAATATTGTGATCACTCTGGCTGGCGCTCGTGAACCAATAGTCTCCACAGGAAGTGAGATAAAATGGCTCCAAAATTCATTTTTCTTCAAAATCTTTTAAAGATAACTATTGTATGCCTGATTGTATTTTACACCACCCAGGGACGTGAGCCTCGATGATGTATAATGTACATATATATATATATATATATATATATATATATATATATATATATATATATATATATATATATATATATATATATATATATATATATATATATATATATATATATGACGTCCACGGGACTTGAACAGTCCCGCCAACGTAGTATGAGCCGAAACGATGGAGGCGGTTTATTTATTTATAACCCAAACATGGCGGTTCTAATCGCTCTACCGCAAACGGGATGAGGAAGGTGGCACGAGTCGCTTTTCACCGAGTTGATGATGTTTATTTGTTTGTACTATTAACCAGAAATAACAAGACTCGGCAAGAAAAGGGATCCGGGGCGATTCGACGGGATGGTGTGGGATCGGGCGTGGGGAAAAACACAGACAATTCCAATGAATATACAGATCTCAAACTCTCTAAGGCGCCAAGCACACACACACACACACACACACACACACACACACACACACACACACACACACACACACACACACACACACACACACACACACACACACACACACACACACACACACACACACACACACACACACAAAACGTAGCTATTTCTGGTGGTCAGGCTGGACCGTGGTGTGGACGCAACTGTCCCTGGATCGGCGTCGGACGAGCTGGCCTTGCTCTCGTCAGGGGGGCAGGAGAAACCGTGGTGCTGTCGACCTCCTGGTCTTGGCCCAAGTCCGCTCACAGCCGCCAGGGAACCAGTTCTGGCGCCAAGTTGCGAGCAGGAGAGGGAGGCAGGTCCACCCGCCGTTCGACCCCGTACTCCGAGTTAGCAGAACCCCAGAGCCAACCAAGGTGAGGCACGAGGCTCAGCAAGGCTCCAAGACACGATGAAGAACACGATTGAATCAGCACAACAACAAGCACGCTCTCCGCGCAACAGCCTCCACACCAAAAAAAACACGATCTTTTTGTCCCGATCTTCTTCCTCTTCCTCTTCCTTTTCGACCCCGAACAGAACCTTTTTATCCTCCCGTCCTCGTCACTTCCAATTGAGCCATTTTATTGGCCCACCACCGTCGCCTTCCGCCAATCGTGATCACGGGGCGGAGCCATCCGCAGCACTGTCCTGTGACGTCACGGCCAGCCTCCAGAGAATACCAAAAGTGGTTTACGCAGACACACTTACCCTATCCCGTGTCCCTATCTAATTACGTGACAATTATCATTTCCCCCTTGAAGAAATGAACATTTACTAGACAACTTATCACCACTGAATTGCTACTTATTACATCGAGATCCTGGTAAACTCGAACAGCATGGCATACCTAATTAAACATCCTAATTACCCTTTGAATGCATACCCCCCCTCAAACGTAACTATATATATACATATATATATATATATATATATATATATATATATATATATATATATATATATATATATATATATATATATTGGGTAGTCGATCCAGTTGAAATTTCATTATTTTTTTATTTTTAATTTTTGAAATTTGTTCTACCCTTATTATCAGTTTTTCCGTCGATATGTCTGTCTGTCTGTCTGCCTGTCCCTCTGTTCGGTCCAGTGCTCCGTTAATACAATGACGATTTCAATGAATCTTGGTTGGTAGGTTCATACCATGAACTAGTTGTGTGCAAATGAGAACCGTTGCTATGGACACCACCGTTGCCTAGCAACGGGACTGAAATTTTTGAAAAATCATAAAAAAATTATTTTTTCGAAAATCAAAAATCGGGCCACGAGTGACTGTGGGCAGTACATTCAGCCATATTGTCAAAAATTTGCAGCCGAAACCTATGGAAATTGTCGGAGAAGATAGACTTTGAATGAACCCTGGTCGAAAACAATAAAAAAAACGAAGTTCGTTGTATCTCAGAGACCATGAGTCAGATATACATGAAACTGGTATGGTAGGTTCATGGTATGTCCTAGTTATGTGTGAGAAAGAACCGTTGCTATGGACCTCTCCGTTTCCTCACAACGGCCGAAAAACCTCTAAATGTGGGGGTATTTTAATGAAAAAACAATCTGTAGCATTAACCCTTGAAGCGAGAATCATGAATTTTCTTGTGCTTAATCCTCAGGTCATTCCCCATCAAGCGGGCCCATCGCGTCAGGTTCTACTGGGTAGGCGACTACCCATGTCCGCCTACCGGCTTGTACATATATATATATATATAGCATTGTATTGTTTTATTATGAATATTTTTCATGTTTAGTGTTGTTTATTAATAAAGTGGTGCCACGAGTGTGTAAGATCTCTGTCCATGTTGCGAGTGTTATTGATACCAGTCCCAGTAGAGAGTTTCTCTGCATCCTTGCACATATCATCTTCTTCTTTTACCGGCAACGTATCTCGTTCCCCAAAAAACGTCTCTTAGCCGTTATGATCTCCACCCCCTGCCATGTACCTTCATCCAATTATCTGTCGTTGCAAAGGTGATTATTGATTCTTTTGTTTGAAGAAAACCGTTCCCATGGTTACATATTACATTGCACTCTCTCGAGTGGGAACGTCAAAAGCTTTGACTCTTTTGGCTCCAATGGGAGAACCCAACATGTTGTTTACCCAGAAATCTTGCATCAATACTTTCAAAAGCTGCCCATTGATTCATTACAATATGACTATCCAACACTGCAGCTAAGGTAAGTCAACTTGAAAATCCAGATTTTCCGAGAACTTGAACAAGCATTAGATGCAGCACAGAGGCAAAAGAGTCGGTCAGAACTTGCCTTTCAATCTCATGAGCAGGTCCGGAGCAAGCCTTGAAGGTCAGTGCGAAGGAAGGGTGTTGGTGGTGATCAGACTGAAATTCCCATTCACATTTCCCGGCATTGGGGATGGGTAGTTTTGCTTGTTGTCTATAAGGTAAACATGTACCACGTGTCATGGTGCACATCATTAGTTTACATGAAATTCCTGTTTCTACCATTATGCACTCCAAAAAAAGTGCTCATTTGAGGTGAGACATGTATGAACCTGTCGTATTTTAGTATGATGTTGAGAAGGGTATGTCTTACTGGATAGACAAAATTCTGCTGCGAAACATAAATTCTATTGCCAAAAAAAACCTAACTTCTGTGTCTGTCCAAGCCTCTACCCCTGCCTGTTCCGAAGGAGGTGGAGGGTCCAAGGAAGCCTTGCCCTGCTGAATGTCTCCACCCCCTGTCATCCTTGGTGGCATCCCTGTGCAGTGGATTTCACAAACACAGCAATGCTAAAATGCAGGGAATCATAAAATGATTGTATATTTTGACATTTTGAATAATTTGTTTTGGCAATCTAATCTGTGCCTTGTGTCTGCGTTCATCTTGCCGGGACAAAGCGATCCATTTTTATCTGAGTTAATTTCGAACAATATGGATCATGAATACAGTGCAAATATTCAATGACTAAAACATGTTCTGAATACTTGTTATAACCACAGCACCTGATACAGAGCTCTCACTGAATATGTAAACATGCAAAACTTAAAATATGCACTGTAACACTTATCACTGTACACCGTCTGTAAACTACAAAAACCCAAAGACATTTCTCTAATCAAACCACCAGAAAAACGACAAACAGCAGTTTCCTTGGGAAGTGATTGTGCCATCCAAGATCATATGACGTGCCATTGTCTTTCGTCACGTGACCCTCAGTGGGCATAGCGAAGCAACATTAGCCAACTGTTGTTTCGGGATATTTTCGTTGATGGACATATAAAGAAAGTTTTCTGATTTTTTTTTTCCTGGAATCTTGGCTTCGAGTTACATCAGTTTGCAAAATGCCAGCTTTCCAGGATATCAAGATATGGTACGGTACGGCCAGGCTCATGGGGAAGGGTCCCTCCCATGGGGCTTGCAGTATTACCACTACACCCTAGAAGGGGTGCCCCCATGAACACAGCTCCGACTACTCTTCCCCCAAATATCTCCACAGTGCCTGCGATCCATTCTGTGCAGCATAGCCCTCTCAGGGGGTTCATTGGGGTCGGCGACGGGTATTCTGCCGGCAACCTTGGACACCTGACTCGGTTGGCCTCGCTGTACATGGTTCACCGCTGAGCCGTTGCATGCTAAACGCCACCGGCCCAGTAATTTCAGTGGGCACCATGCCTCGCGCTTTTCTGGTTAGATGGTCTTGCCCGCTATGCTAGCAGTGCAGATCCGGTGGGCTGGAGCCGAACACTGGGTCGGCACTGGGGGACATCCATTCCAGTGGTTTGGAGTGTTAGCCCTGTGATTGCATCATGGCATTCAATGCCAGAAACGCATTGAAGTGTGGAAGGTGAGGGGAGTGGGGGGGGACAATGGGCCAGGGCCTTATGAGGGCCCTGGTAAGGGAGATGTTGAGCCAGCATCGACTCCCCCCCCCCCACTTCATCCCCCCATATCACCCCCCCTGTGGCTTCACCACCACAATGCCAGTACGCCGACAAAGTATAAAATATTTATATCAGTGAGTTAATAATTTCAAGGTTAAGTAATTTCAGGGTCATCCTGGACCTTTTATTGCAGATAATCAAAAGGTATTAGAGGGAGGGCGGTTAATGAAAATTCAGATTCCTGCAACTTGGAATGCAAGTTATCACTTAACAAGAAATATAATTATCTTGACTGCAGAGACTGCGTATTTGTGAAGTATATTAGCATCATTGCTTTAGCTCTGGCTATACACTTAACAAATGAGGTGAACACTAAGCAGCCCCTGACAAGTCATAAGCCTCTAATGGGAGAGAATTATATAATTTTGAAAATGTATTTGGCTGGCGACTATCACATGATTAATGCCTTTGTAATCAAACGCTCTGCCTCAGCTAATGATGCTGACGCTCCATCACCATGATGTTTGCAACGTTGTCAGAGCCAGACACTTGCTCGATCCCAGTCATGGATCTATGGTTGCAGCTTTGGTTATTCAACGTGGCTCAGCATCTCTCAGGACAAATTGGTTAAGCGCAAATGACAAACCAACCCCCGTGTTCCCAATGAGTCCTTGGCATGACTTAGATGTTGAACTGTAACTTATCAAGGTCTTGAAGGCCGACGAACAGCCTACAAGCCTATGTTGTTGAGGAAGCATACATTGTACCCACAGATTATGAGGGCTGAGGATGTGGTTTTAGGAGGTTGTGCTTGTGCCATCTTATCTTCCCAAAGGTTTTGATGAGATGAGCTAAAATTTAAAGAAATATATTCCAGTAAGACTTATCCTGTTATTTTTGCCTTTCTGAAGAAGTGAGGAGTTGATATTCAGAGCTCAACACATTCAGTCACAGAGATAAGCTATCAAACTATATTTTTTGTGGGAAAAAAGTTTATAGAATCAAGAAGCTTTTGCATAAAGCTTGTATACATGATTCTCTTTATATTTGAGATTATAAGTACAAAAGTGGAAATTGTTCCTCCAGCTTGTACCATATTGATTATGCATTGATCGAAAAAGTATTAACATCACACGTGACATGCATCTATTTATTAGTATGAAATTTTGTTTTTAATCGGACTCGTCCACTTGACCATTTTCTGCAGAGATTATTGGGACAAAAGCTCTCTCTCAGCATCTTCCCTCTCCCTCCACTTGCTAAAGATCTTCTCTAAGCTCAGCAACATGGTGACTGCATCCATGGTTCATTTACACTCATATATAACCAACCGATGGCAGCCTTCCCATCATCAAGACCCTGAAACTTGGAGAAATGAAAAAATATAGATTCTTTTAGCCAAAAGGAGAAAAAAAAATGATGAGCATCAAAGATCATGACCTGTCCTCCATGTTATTAATGACCTGCCCATACTCACAAGGTTGGCGAAGGATTTCATTTTTGTCCCTTTCTTTTCAGGGTGGCCGTATTGGCTTTGAAGCTCCGGATACTCACCACAATTAATTGCTCTACAAAATCATGCCTCCACTTCTACCCCAACACCCTTCTTGCCTGCACCTACCCTGCCCTTCCTTTTCCACGACAAACACTGTCCTTGTCACATCTTTCACATCTAAACCATGTCCCAACCAGTTAGTCCACACTGCGCCGGACCTCATGGAGCCATCTACGTAGAGCAGCCAATGCTGGGATGCACGCTTTACGCACCAGGAAAATGCAAGGGCCAAGCCATCAACAAACTTACTACCAGATACAGTGATATTACATAACAGATAGACCCAGCCAAACAATGTGCTTATACAGCAGCAGCAATATCAAACCGAGTTGGTGTCCTTTCTGTTACACCTTTTACATCCATTTGTAATCTTTCAGTCCTCCAACCTTCAACTCGAACCTGGGATGATCAAACGAAAACAAAAACAGCTTGGGTTCAATGATCTCTGTGTTGTTGGACTGTACCAAGCAAATTAACAAATTACTGTAGTCGAACTGCCTTCAATGGCCATCCCATTCAAACAAAATCAACACAGCGTTGGACATCAAGGACATGCACAGAGGAAGCGACAATGGTAATTGCCTTCATGTTCTGCCAAAAACGACACTGCAAACCTGTGGCAGCAATGAGGTGTAAAACAGCGGTTGGTTGT
>NC_140971.1:87781689-87819189 GCF_056783735.1 Eptatretus burgeri
CAAATACCACTATCATCTCCGCCTCGATTGCTGTCTCCACTCCCGTCTGAACTTATTTCTAGCCGGCCCAACATCCAGTGTTTTGGATTCAATGATTCACGAAAAATATGTTACTTATTTATTTAGTTATTATTATATTAAATTAGGTTATGGTGAGATGCAAATCCATACACTTCTGAACTTCCAAGGTGAAAATGGACTGCATTTTCGAACTCAATGGGGTCGATTTACTCTCAGAAATGTTTAGACGGACAACAAATTAATTATAGATTAGAAATTATCGAAATGAGTAGGATTAGTTATTCAACTCCAGAAATGATAAATCTTGTTTTAGGTCATATTTTCGAAATGGTAGTGAATTCAATGTCGGTGCAGTCATTTCATAGAGTAAATCGACCCCATAGAGTTCGAAAATGCAGTCCATTTCCACCTCGGACATCCAGAAGTACCCGTCATCGTAACTGACCATACCCTAATTTATTCAAATCATGAGACTAAAAGTCGTCATATGGAGCAACCTCTAAATCACCTCCGATCAAGTTTTAAAAATTATGCGAGTTATTGGATCATATTACAATAATTTTAAGCTTGAGGAGTAACATTATATTTTTTTGACTTTTTGGACCACCCTAATATATATATATATATATATATATATATATATATATATATATATATATATATATATATATATATATATATATATATATATATATATATATATATATATATATATATATATATATATGTATATATATATATATGTATATATATATATGTATATATATATATGTATATATATATATATATGTATATATATATATATGTATATATATATATGTATATATATATATATATGTATATATATATATGTATATATATATATGTATATATATATGTATATATATATATATATATATATATATATATATATATATATGTATATATATATATATATATGTATATATATATATGTATATATATATGTATATATATATATATATATATATATATATATATATATATATATATATATATATATATATATATATATATATATATATATATATATATATATATATATATATATATATATATATATATATATATATATATATATATATATATATATATATATATATATATATATATATATATATATATATATATATATATATATATATATATATATATATATATATATAAATATATTGTTGCGAATTCGCGCCCGCCGGCGTGCGAGCGGCAACGTAACTCGAATCGCGGCACGTCGCCCACCGGACGGACAATTCCGTACCCTCTTGGACTAACGCTGGGACCTAGTCACGGGTGGGCCTTTCGGCCTCACCACGATCGTGCCAATCGGCCTCCCGCGTGGGATAGGGTTGTTCGCCAAATTCGACCTACCTAAGTACCCACACGGAGGGTAGACCGGGCGGTCGCACCTCGCCGCAGGTCGACTTCGGACACGGGCCACTTTAAGCGACCCGTTCCGTACTATCGGGATAACAGAGCGGTGTTATCGTCAACCTCGATGGTTCCGATTAACTATCGGGCGTATTTATCCCACTACCAACCCTTTACGTGAAGTAAGATGGAGATTCAATTTAAAGAAAAGACGAAGCGAAACGGGAAAAACAGTTCAACATGAGGCACATTTATTCCGCGGCACACGGATAGCACTCATATACAATTACAACAATTATGCAACAAAAGAAACACAATGCAGATCTACTACCGACTACGCGAGCACATGGCAACACTTACACAGTTTTACTTTACAGACGGCGCCGACAACACATATCCTCAAAAGCAAAAGAAAAGGGCGACTCTCAACGACAAGGGGACAGACTGGCCTGTGGGCCGAGACCGCGTGGAGCCTACCCGTCTTGTGATGAGCCACAAATGCCGCGGCGGTGCCCCGACTCCACGCTCCTCCGCGGGTTTCGTTGGCACTGCTTGGAATGGGGTGGGAACGGGGCCCCCTTTCCGCACTATCTCAGCGTGGGGGGGGGGGAAAGGGGGAATTGTTGATGCTCTGGGGAAAGAGGACAGCTGGCCTGCTTGGGTCCCGCGACGAGCGACTCCACTGCGACCTCGACCGCGCTCCCCCTCTCTGCAGCTCCCCGACAGACTCCGAACCCTGACAGACTCCGACTCTCCTCCAGACCCGTCTTGACTGCTGCTGCCACACTCTGCTGCTGCCACACTCTGCCGCTGCCACACTTCGCCGCCGCCACACCTCTCCAACTCGCCCGAGCCCAAAACAGAAACTGACTGAATTCGCCCCGCGCTCGGCGCTTTATAGTACGGCAGGAGAAGCCATATGCAAATTTCCGGATCAGGATGAGCTCGGGGGCGGAGCCACGCTCGCCCATTGGACGGAGGAAAGTGGGCGTGAACCTCCCCTGATCCTCGAATTTGCATATATCGATTCTACTCCGACGCGCCTGGAGGCGGGGCCAAATCGCCCCGCGCTTAATGATTGGACGGATCGGAAGTGGGCGTGTATCATTCCTGATCCGACCTTTCCTCGGAAAGGCCGCTTTTTGCACCTGCGGCTCAGCGCGCGTCCCGCACGAGGCCAGGACAGTCTGACGCTCGGTGCCCACAAGCGGTGCGGGAATGGCGGCAGAAGGAGGAGAGGTGAAGGTGGTGGAGGGTTTATTGTGGTGGTGGTGTGATGTTTGCGGGAGCGAGCCGTGACGGTAAAGGTTGTGGCTGTTGGCGTTGTTGTTGTTGTGAAGCGGCGTTGCGGTCGGTGGTTGTTGTGTGATGGAGGTTGAGACGTGCTTGGTTCAAAATAAAGACAGAACAGAAAAACGGCTATCTTAAAGGGTCGCAGCCCGAATGAATCACATTTATTCCCTCTAAACAACGGGTTTGGGGCTAACTACACATGTACTAACAGAGATATCTCACCTACGGGACCTGAATGGTGGTTTGCGAATTTCCTCACCCACAACAATATATATATATATATATATATATATATATATATATATATATATATATATATATATATATATATATATATATATATATATATATATATATATATATATATATATATATTGTTACGGTGCCGGGTGTCGGCTGCGAACCGAACGCTCTGACGTAGCCGCAAGTCGAGTTGGCCCGACCGATCGCCCGGAATATAGATCGTCGCCCGGTTAACTCCGAGGCCAACTGGTCCTTGTGCAAGAACCGAAATACACCAATGGGCAGACCACGTGGGTTAGGGTCGATTGCCAATCTTCAATTTACCTAAAATCCCACGTGATCCAACTACCGGGATATTCCACCGTGGACGGAACTCGTACGGAACAAGCCGCTTAAGCGAGCCTGTCCCGTGAGTGATTCCGACCGGCTTAATCGCCAAGAACCGTCGGCCGGAATGTCCCCCTTTTACGCCAAACCAACGGCCTTCTAACTACCAACACACAAAATGCTCAGTCAATGAAAGAATCGACGCGACGAGCTGCAAACATTTAACAATTGGGGTATTTATTAATAATAATGGGGAACAAGGGAAGCACGTAAGAGCAGAACTATAACGACGATACAAAAATGCAATGCAATCATTTACAGCACACAAAGCACTAAACAGTTTCCTACTTATTAAACGGGCCCACGGACACATGTACGCACAAACACATACCCAAGAAATGGTGGCTGATGCCTTTAATAACGGACTCCAGCTCGGAGGACAGATGAGCGGAAACCCAGAACCTATCTCGAACCTCTCCACCTCATGTGGTCTTCAAGCTGTTCGGACCCGGGATCCCGCTAGAGCGAGCTGGATCCAATCGCCGTGAGCCGCGATCCTTCCCGAGCTCCAGTGAATCCTCTCGCGCTTCCGAACACGTGCTGGTGAGACGAGGCGCCGATCCTTCCCGTCGATGAGTCGCTATCTCGAAGAACCACCTCCAAGATGAGGCTGATGAGTCGCACTAAACCGGGAACCAAGCAGAGAACAAAGAGCTCCACGAACCAAGAACTCCGAGCCGAGCAAACAGCTCAACTCTCTTCCGATGAACAAAGCCTCTCTCAACACGAACCAAGAAGAGCCAAAAAGCAAACCGAGCCAAGCAGACCCCGAAGGTCTGCTGAAAACCAAGCCGAAGCCAAAAGCTCTCCAAAAAACCTCCACCTCGCCAAGCAGAACCGAAGCTCACTGAACAAAAGCCTCCACCTCACCAAGCAGAACCCAAAGGCTTGCTAAAAGCCAAGCCGAAGCAAAAAGCTTACTAAAAGCCAAGCCAAAGCAGAAAGCCTTCAAAAAGCCTCCTCCCTAACCCAAGCCAAGCAGAGCCCGAAGGCCTGCTGCAAGCCAACCCGAACAAAGCAGAGGATCTCTTCTTTATTCTTATCGGCCCTCCCCCGCTCCCGGCATGACTCATGCTCCATCCCCCGCTCAATAACGGGTGGGAGGGAGTTGTTGACGTCATGATTCATGGGACGGGAGGGCATTTCTTCCTCTTTGCAGAAGAGGGGGAGGGGCATCTCCATTGTGTTATGATCGCGCCGTAACTATGAAATTGAATCACAGCACACTTAATCGATTTCTGCCCATTAAACAATGGAAGGTGAACTATCTAGGGAACAAGCACTTATCGACATAACTGACTAAAGGAACCTGAATGTTGTGGGCAATCAAATTCCCAAATTCGTAACAATATATATATATATATATATATATATATATATATATATATATATATATATATATATATATATATATATATATATATTTCTTCTTCTTCTTTCGGCTGCTCCCGTTAGGGCTCGCCACAGCGGATCATCCCTATGATCCGCATAGTGATCTGGCACATGTTTTACGCCGGATGCCCTTCCTGACGCAACCCTGGTCGCCTCTTACGACACAGGGATATGGTACACCTATTTTTTAACCAGGGTATACACCGGCCCAGTATTACTGGTACTCATTTCGCCGACCTCGGAAGGATGACAGGCTGAGTCAACCCCCTGGTGTATTAATTCAGTGGCTCAACGGGGCTTGAACTCAGGACCTCTTGGATCCCAAGCCGCTGCCCTAACCACTGCGCCAACACCAGGCTCATATATATATATATATATATATATATATATATATATATATATATATATATATATATATATATATATATATATATATATATATATATATATATGTGTGTACACCACCGGACAAAAGTTTTAGAACACCCCCATTTTTCCAGTTTTTACTGAAATTTAAGCAGTTTAATGTTTCAATGTACAGTACTCTGAAATTAAAGCAGAGAACAAATAAACAATTGCAGATAAAAAAGAAATCATGGAATCGTTTTGTTGAACAAAATTTAATCTCAATTTTTGACTCATCAAAGTATCCACCTTCTGCAGATAAAACAGCCCAACATACTCGTGGCATTCTTTCTTCAATGGAAATCAAATATTGTTTGGGAAGTTCTTCCCAACACTGTTTCCATAGTTCTCACAAATGTGTTGCACTTGAAGGTTGCTTTGCTTTGACCCTTCTGTCCAGTTCATCCCAAACCAGCGCAATGGGGTTTAAGTCTGGAGACTGTGCTGGCCATTCCATAATTTGAAGCCTACCGTCTTGTTCTTTTCTTCTAAGGTAGTTATGACATCGCCTTGAGGTATGTTTTGGGTCATTATCTTGCTGTGGGATGAACCCCTGACCAACTAGGCATAGACCAGAGGGTATTGCATGGCAGTGCAAAATGCTGTGATGGCCCTTTTGGTTCAGGGTTTGACCTCCTCCTCCATGTTTGACAGTTGGTGTCAGAGACTGAGGAACCATCCTTTCACCCACTCGACGGCGTACAAAAACCCTGCGTGATGAACCGAAGATGACAAATTTTGATTCATTGGTCGATAAGACCCTCTTCCAATTTTCAGTAGTCCACTGGTGGTGCTTTATGGCCCAGGCAAGCCTCTTTTTCTTATTTTGCCATCTGAGCAATGGCTTTCTTGCTGGAACTCGACCTGTCAAACCTGCAGCTCGAAGTCTTCTCTTCCCAGTTGAAACTGACACTTCCTTACTTCGACCAGTGTTAAGCTGTGCTTGAAGCTGCTGTCCTGTGAGCCGCCTATCACACAAGCTGTTGACTCTCAGAAACTTGTCTTCTGATTGTGTTGTGGCTTTGGGTCTGCCAGACCTCTTCCTGTCAGAGTTTCCTCCAGTTTCCAAGTGCCTTTTGATTGTGTGGGCAATTGTACTCACTGACACCTTGGCAAACTTTGCAATTTCTCTGAAGGAAACACCTACACTTTTAAGGGTTATAATGTTTTGTCTGTCTTCCTTTGTTAATTGTCTTTTTCTTGCCATTATGATAGCCATATACTACTTCCTGCAGTGCAATATTGTCCAAATAATGCTTCAGAGGGTGCAGCAACACAGTCTGTTCCAACACTGCCTTTATCCAGACAGAGGGTTTGTAACTAATCAACAAAATTTGGGACACCTGCAGGAATTGTTTGCATCAACTTTCAAGGCTTACTTTACTTTCATTGCTGCAGAACAGCTGCAGTTGCTAACCCATTAATTGTTCCCTGAAAAGGGCCTTTTTAACAACTCTGAAATTTACATTATTTTTCAGTTTTTGGTAACCTAAACTTTTTTTTTTAACCTCTAGCAGTTCACTGCTTAGCTTTGTACCATTTCAGGTTATTCACTGGACTTGAACTGCTTAAATTTCAGTAAAAACTGGAAAAATGGGGGTGTTCTAAAACTTTTGACTGGTAGTGTGTGTATATGTATATGTGTATATATATATATATATATATATATATATGTATATATATATATATATATATATATATATATATATATATATATATATATATATATATATATGTATATATATATATATATATATGTATATATATATATATATATATATATATATTGTTACGAATTTTGGAATTTGATTGCACACAACATTCAGGTTCCTTTAGTCAGTTATGTCGATAAGTGCTTGTTCCCAAGATAGCTCACCTTCCATTGTTTAATGGGCAGAAATCGATTAAGTGCGCTACGAGATTCAATTTAATAGTTAGGGAGCGATCATAACACAATGGAGATGTCCCTCCCCCTCTTCTGCGAAGAGGAAGAAGAGCCCTCCCATCCCGAGATTCATGACATCAACAACTCCCTCCCACCCGTGATTGAGCGGGGGATGGAGCACGAGAGCATGAGTCGTGCCAGGAACGGGGGAGGGGGCAGATAGGAATAAAAAAGGGATACTCTGCTTTGTTCGAGCTGGCTTTTCAGTAGAGCTTCGGCTTCTGCTTGAGGCTTTTCGTAAGGTTTTTGCTTCAGCTTGGCTTTTAGCAGGCCTTTGGGTTCTGCTCGGCTCGGAGTTCTTGGTTCGTGTTGTTAAAGGCTTTGTTAATCGGAAGACAGTTGAGCTGGTTGCTCGGCTCGAGCTGCTGGTGGTGGCTTCTTGCTCTTGGTTTGTGTAGTGAGAGGCTTTGTTCATCGGAAGAGAGTTGAGCTGGTTGCTCTGCTGGCTCTTCTTGGTTCGTGGAGCTCTTTGTTCTCCGCTTGGTTCCCAGCTTGGTGCGACTCATCGGCCTCATCTTGGAGGTGGTTCTTTGAGATAGCGACGCATTGACGGGAAGGATCGGCGCCTCGTCTGACCAGCACGTGTTCAGAAGCACGAGAGGATTTGCTGGAGCTCAGGAAGGATCACGGCTCACGGCGATTGGATCCAGCTTACTCTCGCTGGAGCCCGGGTCCGAACAGCTGGAAGACCACATGAGGTGGAGAGGTTCGAGATAGGCTCTGCGTTTCAGCTCATCTGTCCCTCCGAGCTGGAGTCCGTTATTAAAGGCATCAGCCACCATTTCTTGGGTTGTGTGTGTGCGTACGTGTGTCCGTGGGCCCGTCCAATGAGTAGGAAACTGTTAAGTGCTTTGTGTGCTGTAAATGATTGGATTGCATTTTGTATCGTCCTTATAGTTCTGCTCCTTTGTGCTTCCCTAGTTCCCCATTATTATTAATAAATACCCCAATTGTTAAATGTTTTCAGCTCGTCGGGTCGATTCTTTCATTCACTGAGCATTTTGTGTGTTGGGAGTTAGAAAGCCGTTGGTTTGCCATAAAAGGGGGACATTCGGACCGACGGTTCTCGGCGATTAAGCCGCTCGGAATCGCACACGGGACAGGTTAGCTGAAGCGGCTTGTTCCGTACAAGTTCTGTCGAGAGTAGAATACCCCGGTAGTTGGATCACGTGGGTATTTAGGTAAATTGAAGATTGGCAATCGACCCTACCCCACGTGGTCTGCCCATTGGCGTATTTCGGTTCTTGCACAAGGACCCGTCAGCCTCGGAGTTTTCCGGGTGGCGATCTATATTCTGGGTGATCGGTCGGGCCGACTCGAATTGTGGTCAGAGCGGTCGGCTCGTGACCGACCCTGTAACAATATATTATATATATATATATATATATATATATATATATATATATATATATATATATATATATATATATATATATATATATATGTATTGTTGCGGTTGAAGAAATTCGCAAACCACCATTCAGGTCCCGTAGGTGAGATATCTCTGTAAGTACATGTGTAGTTAGCCCCAAACCCGTTGTTTAGAGGGAATAAATGTGATTCATTCGGGCTGCGACCCTTTGAGATAGCCATTTTTCTGTTCTATCTTTATTTTGAACCAACCACGTCTCAACCGCCATCACACAACAACCACCAACCGCAACGCCGCTTCACAACAACGCCAACAGCCACGACCTTTACCTTCACAACTCGCTCCCGCAAACATCGCATCACCGCCATTCCAAACTTCGCCATGGCCATGGACCATCACTTTAAACCCTCCACCACCTTCGCCTCTCCTTCTGCGGCCATTCCCACACCGCTTGTGGGCACCGAGCGTCAGGCTGTCCTGGCCTCGTGCGGGACGCGCGCCGAGCCGCGGGTGCAAATAGCGGCCTTTCCGAGGAGAAGTCAAATCAGGAATGATACACGCCCACTTCTGATCCGTTCAATCAGCAAGCGCGGGGTGGTTTGGCCCCGCCTCCAGGCGCGTCGGAGTAGAATCGATATATGCAAATTCGAGGATCAGGGGAGATTCACGCCCCTTTTTCTCCGTCCAATGGGCGAGCATGGCTCCACCCTTGAGCTCGTTCTGATCCAGAAATTTGCATATGGGTTCTCCTACACCACTATAAAGTGCTGAGCGCGGGGCGAATTCAGTCAGTTTTTCGGTCAAGGCGAGTTGGAGAAGAGTTGAGAGTTTTTGAGTTGGAGAGAAGGTTGGAGGCAGTGAGTTGGAGTCAGGAAGGTCGAGGCAGTCAAGTCGGGGAGCTGCAGAGAGAGGAAGCCTGGAGCGCGGTCGAGGTGATTTGCTGCAGTCGGCTGAGGAGAATTGTGGAGGGGACCGGATACCTCGGGCCCGAGGCAAGGAAGACAGCGGTCGGCGACGAGGTCGCAGTGGAGTCGCTCGTCGCGGGACCCAAGCAAGCCAGCTATCCTCTTTCCCCAGAGCATCAACAATTCCCCCCTTCCCCCCCCCCGCGCTGAGATAGTGTGAAAATGGGGCCCCGTTCCCACCCCACTCCAAGCAGTGCCAACAAAACCCGCGGAGGAGCGCGGAGTCCGGGCACCGCCGCCATTTTGCGGCTCATCACAAGACACGGGTAGGATCCACTCGGTCTCGCGGCTCACAGGCCCCGTCTGCCCCCTTGTCTTTGAGGGTGGCCCTTTTCTTTTGCTTTTGAGTAAACGTGTTGTCGGCGCCGTCTGTAAAGTAAAACTGTGTAAGTGTTGCCGTGTGCTCGCGTAGTCGGTAGTAGATCTGCATTGTTGTGTTTCTTTTGTAATATCTGCTTTTGGTGCATAATTGTTGTAATTGTATATGTGTGCTTTCCGTGTGCCGTGGAATAAATGTGCCTTATGTTGAACTGTTTCCCGCTTCGCTTCGTCATTTCTCTCATTGAATCCTCATCTTGCTTCACGTAAAGGGTTGGTAGTGGGCTGAATACGCCCGATAATTAATTGAACCGTCGAGGCCGACGATAACACCGCTCGGTTATCCTGATAGTACGGAACGGGTCGCTTAAGTGGCCCGTGTCCGAAGTCGACCTGCGGCGAGGTGCGATCGCCCGGTCTACCCTCCGTGTGGGTACTTAGGTAGGTCGAATTTGGCGAGCAACCCTATCCCACGCGGGGGCCGATTGGCTCGATCGCGGTGAGACCGAAAGGTCCACCCGTGACTGGTTCCCGGCGTTAGTCCGAGAGGGTCACGACTGGATTGTCCGTCCGGTGGGCGACGTGCCGTGATTCGAGTTACGTGGCCGTCAGCACGCCGGCGGGCGCGAATCTGTAACAATATATACATACATATATATACATATATATATATACATATATATATACATACATATATATACATATATATATATATATATATACATATATATATATACATATATATATATATACATATATATATACATATATATATATATACATATATATATATACATATATATATATACATATATATACATATATATATATACATATATATATACATATATATACATATATATATACATATATATATATACATATATATATATATACATATATATATATACATATATATACATATATATACATACATATATATATATATATATATATATATATATATATATATATATATATATATATATATATATTCCATAAAGTCCTTGTGCAACTTTGAAATTTTATACCTTTTGATGTAAACATGATCAAAACGCACTACAAATTGTACAACGGTACAATAAAGCATAATTAATTGACCTTTTACTGCATACAATACAAATTTGTCTTCATCAACACAACTGCCATC
The DNA here is from genome assembly GCF_056783735.1 of Eptatretus burgeri. NCBI lineage: Eukaryota > Metazoa > Chordata > Myxini > Myxiniformes > Myxinidae > Eptatretus > Eptatretus burgeri. The sequence goes on from NC_140971.1 coordinate 87,792,567, forward strand.
TTTCATGATACATCGTTCAAATCCGATTTCAAACTGTTTTTTTTTTTTTATACAAAGTCAAGGCTTGTGGAAGAGCTGAAACAGATGGGATCAGGACAAATCAGAACAAAAGGAACAGGAGAAAGAAAGGGAGGGAAATGCCAAAAGTAGGGCCGAAGGACAAAATATACGGACATGGCCAAACAAGCAATGCGGGCGGGTAACGATGGATACATGAGCACACTCAGGAAGGAAGAACTGGAAACTGGACAAGAGGTGGGATTAAGGAGGGTTATCATGGGTAGAAAGGATCATGGTTGTGGATTGGGGATGATCTGAGATGCTATCTTGAAGAACAGCTTTCTTGAAGATCTGGAGAGGAGAATGAGATTGAAGAGGATGTGCAAGTTAGTGCCACAGGTGGGGGAAAAACGAGTAACAAATGAGTGGAGGTGAGCCGTGATCCTGGATTTAGGTAGTTTCACCAGAATGGGGTTGATGGTGGACCTTGTGTCCCCTGCAGAAACCTGGGGAGAACAAAGCGTGGAAAGAGCAGAGGGTGCAAGACCAGAAAGGAGGTGGTAGAAGACAGAAAGACCACCAACCTGTCTGCTATGGCGAAGTGATAGTCCTGTTGGCACAGCTTCTTCACAGGAGATTCCAATAATCTTTTAGGCCTTGGTTTCCACAGCATCAAGCTGAGAAAGATGTGAGGTTAGGGAGATGGAAGATGCCCAGTCCGTGGCTGGCTTTGCAGGCCAACTTTGAAATGTGGTTTGCCCAAGAAATATCATGGCTGATAATGAGACCCAGGAATTTGAACGATTGAACTTCCTCAAGAGGAATGTTAAAGAATGTAGATAGGAGGGTTTGCCAATCTGTCCTTTTAGAAAGAGATGGTGAGAGTGTGAGATTTATCAAGTGTGAGATTTAGCCCTATCTCAATGGTGAAGAATCACTTTAAAATTCCAGTATCCGGATCTGGATCTAGATCTTCACCAAAATCAAATCAATTCATCCGTGTCCCATACCCAATCTGTCCACCAAGTTTCGTCTGAAATCCATTCATAACTTTTTGAGATATTCTGCTCACAGACAGAGAGACAGACAAACAAACAGAGTATAAACCATAACCTCTGCAGTCCACCCTCGGGAGCAGAGGTAACTAGAGGGGAGCACTCGGTACAGTGCAAAACTTCCGCCACCAATACTGCTGGGTCACTCAAGTGAACCTTATATCTTATTCATTAAATATGACGTCAACAGTGCTGACAGAGTTATAGTTCTTTTCTCTAACAATTTTTATTTTTATTTTTTGGTTGGAAATCACTTAAAACATGTAGAAATACAAAAACAAAAATTCAAATATTTTTTCAAAATGGCCGCCATAGTGGCCATATTGGGTTTTTGACCACGTCCAAAATCGAATGGCATGATCCTTGGACCAGACCTAATCCCCCCCCCACCAAGTTTCGTCGAAATCCATCGAGGAGTTTTTCCGTAATACTGTTCACAAACAAACAAAGAAGCAGTCATCGACTGGTACTTACGAAATCGTCAACTTGACCTCTGACCTTGTCTAATAAAAGCTGTCTCTCGAGAGAAGGTAGCGACGCAAACCAGAAGTTTCTACGATGATTCTGTACCAAACCATCAAAATCGTAACGTCGACCGACGCAAAAATCTCCATTTCTCCACGCAATTATATTATACCTTAACGTAACTCAACGACTCGTCTGCTCGAGCGCACTGCATCATGGGCCGACCCGTGACACGTTGAGTGAAATATTTTTTATACAATCTTAAAACGTCTCCAAAACATCCGATTTTTACCAGAATTTCGACAACCGGGTTTTAAGCGTCCGAAGCGATCGCAAAAACCGAAGACAAAATTAAAATCGAAGTTAAAACGAACTCGTAACGTCGAGCGAAGCAAAAATACTCCATTTCTCCACATGAATTTACGGAATCATGTTTGACCTCACTGTGACCTTGACCTTTGACCGATTTTGACCAAAATCTAATCAGCACTAGTCATCACCCTCCTGAATCACGTGGTGTAATTTGACATTGGTAGCTTCTTCCGTTCTCGAGTTATCGTGCCTACAAACAAACAAACAAACAAACAAACAGAAACGGAAGTCATCAATATACTTACGAAATCTTTAGATTTCGCAAGTAACAAACAAACAGAAAGGGGTGAAAACAGTAACCTCCGTCCATCTTCGATGGCGTAGGTTAAAAATTCGACAAAATGTTAACACAGTCTCTTGGTTGGGATTAACACACTTAATCGATGGATGGCCCTTATAATAGTTTGTCTTTCCTTCCTTATCATTCCTTTTCACTACACTCTCAAAAACGAAGGTGTATGTGACATACTCATCTTCTATTTGACAAGTTGGAGTTTGGCCAAATCAGCCTCAGCCAAATGCTTGTCTACATGGTTCATTTGACCGATGGGGTCTTGTTCTATTTGTTTATTTCAGTCCAGGCACTGAATAAAAATTCTACCCAGGATACCCCACTCGCATATTGCTTTTTTCAGCGAAGAGTGGATAGAGATTGTTGTCTGGTTGAGGAGAGAGAAAAGAGATGGACTGGTTCTGATGGTTCGCTCGCTGACATCGCATGCATGCACACCCTTTAATTTTTAATCTCCACCATTGAAGATGGATGGAGGTTACTGTTTTCACCCCTTTCTGTTTGTTTGTGAACAGTATTACGGAAAAACTCCTCGACAGATTTCGACGAAACTTGGTGGGGGGATTAGGTCTGGTCCAAGGTTCATGCCATTAGATTTTGGACTTGGTCCAAAATCCAATATGGCCGCTATGGCGGCCATTTTTAAAAATATATTTGAATTTTTTATTTTTTGCATTTCTACATGTTTTAAGTGATTTCCACCCCCCCCCAAAAAAAAATTTGTAAGACAAAAAAAATTTTTTGCAACTTTTTTCAACAAAATTTCGGTTTTTTTTTTTGCATTTCTACATGTTATAAGTGATTTCCAACAAAAAACATGAGAAAAATATAATTGCGGCTGATTTTGGAACTTCAGGTGGATATACCCACGTAAAATCAATTTCTATCTCAAGGAATCGAGTTATGACGAATGAATTGAGTATGTAAAAGTTAAAAGTAAAAGGGAAAGTAGCAAACTATAACTCTGTGAGCACTGTTGACGTCAAATTGAATGAATAGGATATCAGGTTCACTTGAGTGACCAAGCAGTATTGGCGGCAGACGTTTTGCACTCTACCGAGTGCTCCCCCTCTAGTTTTGGAATGTTTTTCGCTCAGGGTAAGACAATGGTTAGTTGTAAGAGGAAATAGACAAACCTAACACTTTTCAAACATCCCCTGGCATCAAACAGCCAAACTTATGAGCACTGGGACAGAATTACATGAAAGATATCATGGCCATCTAATGCCAAGTAAGAATGATGGCAAATCATCTTTCCATTTACAATTGTAGCACTTGATGTTAACCACAATGTATTGTCAGTTTTGACTTCAGTTGTGGGGAAGGTGTTGGAGACATTAATAAAGGACCAGATGAGGAACCATTTAAACAAATACAAACTAACTAAAGGTGGTCAGCATGGGTTTACCAATGTTAGTTCCTATTTAACAAATCTTTTAGAGTTCTATGAAGTAGTATCTGGGTGGATGAGGGAAAGGCAGTGGACATAGTATATCTCGACTTTAAGAAGGCATTTGATGAGGTACCACATCGGAGGTTGTTAGCCAAAGTGAGGGCTTGTGGAGTGGCTGGTCAGGGTAACTAATTGGATTGCAAACTGGCTTCATGATAGGAAGCAAAGAGTGGCTGTGCGTGGGAGGATGTCTTGCTAGGAGGATGTAAGTAGTGGGGTACCTCAGGGATCAGTACTCAGACCATTACTATTCATTATCTACATCAACGATTTGGATAATGGGGTAAAGAGTGAGCTTTCCAAATTTGCAGATAACACAAAGCTTGGAGGTGAGGTGGATAGCAGAGGGGGTGGTGATCAGATTCAGGAAAGTATTGATACTTGCATAGATTGGGCAAAAGACTGGCATATGTAATTTAACCTGAGCAAGTGTAAGGTGTTGCGGATGGGAAAGAACAATGAAAATAGAGATTACAGGATGCAAGAGTTAATTTTGGAGCATGTCACACAGGAGAAGGATCTGGGGGTGGTAATAGATATGGGAGGTAGGCAGCACAGTACTAGGCAGCTATCGGTCGAGCAAATAGGGTTTTAGGCTGTATTCAAAGGGGGATCAATTATAAATCAAAAGAGGTGGTGTTAACGTTGTACAGGAATTTAGTGAGGGCCACATCTGGAATATAGTGTGCAGTTTTGGTTACCACAATTCAGGAACAACATATATGCCATACAGAGGGTTCAGCACAGGGCAACTAGATTGATTCCGGCCTTAGCTTGACTCGGCTATGAAGAGCGGCTGAAGGAGACAGGGCTTTAAACACCAGAAAGGAGGTGGTTATGAGGAGATATGATCGAGATGTTTCAGAAAATGAAAGGTATCGATAAAATAAGTGAAGATGAATTATTCAACAGAGTGGACAGTGACAGAACCAGGGGCCATAGCCTGAGAGTAAAGAAGAGGAGAGTTAAGATTATAGTAAGGCAGGGGACTTTCACTCAGAGAGTAGTTAATGCATGGAATGGTCTCCCTGGAAAGGTTGTGGCAGCATAAAAAGTAGATAAGTTTAAATTAGAATTAGATAGGTACCTGGAAGTCATGGAGATAGAGGGGTATGGGGATGTTGATAGGATTTTTAGGTAGTTTGAGCATTGATGGGTGATTCTGTATGGAGTGCTCTTGGTGGGGGTCTTGCCAAGGGAGGTTGTGTGGTTGATGTGTGTTTTTAACCAAGCCCATGCCCCCTCTCCAAGGGGAAGAAAAAACTCTCCAAAGAAAAAAAAAACGACAAAAAAAATAAGTAATTAAAACCTTTTTTCCCATTTTTTTCCTTGGATCTTGTGTCGATGGGTTGGTGTGGTGTTCGTGCAGGCATAATGGACTGAATGGCCTCCACTTGTGTTGGATTCCCTCATTATCCTCACCTCTGAGCCATCTCACCTGGGTTTGAATCTCAATCCAGCGATAAACTGTCATCCTGGTGTTTCACAGGCGGGGCGATTCATCAATGTGTGCCTTCCCTCAGATGGAGGTTAAACTCGGCGTCCTGTCTGCTGGCATTAGTTGATGGACGTTAAAGATCCTACGGTATCCTTCACAAAGTAGGCGAGCCATCGCCGGCACCCTGAACAAATTACAAAATCCTGCCCTGACCTACAGGGGGCACTATAATCAGCGGCCGAGCAGCACCCTCAGCTAATTATGCAATCTAAAGGCACGTGCTGCAGCTGAAATAAGAAGATTGTCGGTTTAAAAATAAAAATCTGCTTTGCTCACATAACATACTGAGGTTGGCAAGATAGGTTAGAGGTATGCACACTCGCCTCTGAGTTATCTGGTCTGGGTTTGAGTGTCGACCCAGCTATAAACTGTCATCCTGGTTTTTCTCATTGCAGGGTCGTGCATCAATGGGTGTGCCATCCGTTGAATGGACATCAAACTTAAGGGTGCATTTCCCAGCTGTTGGTGTACTTTGAAATCTGATGATATCTTTCGTGAAGAGTATGCAGGTCATTGCAGGTACCCTGAACAAATTCCTGCATAAGATTGTGGGTCGCAATTGTGGTCTGATCTTCTTGGATGCCCCCTTCATACAAGGTTACACTGCTTGCCATTTTAGAGTGTGAATGTTTTCTGGTTCAGCAGCTCCTACATGAGAAAGCAATTCACATCTCCAGGTTGTTCGTGCATCATATTTGAACGATCATCTTCAGCTTTAAAAGAAAAAAAAATGACAAAACACATCTATTGGATTAAATCAGACCGTGATGGGACACGTGAGACATAGAACTGACTCTCTTACCCACACATCGGATGAAGGTAACTGGATGCAAGTGAAGAAAGCAACAAGCAGAAGAAAAAGCTTCAACACATGTAGTGAAAGGTGAAAAAGAAAAGTATTACTAGTAATAAAATAAACATGATCATGAAAATTTCAGGTGTACTGCATTAGTAACGCACAATGATGAAACGTTACAAAGGTACAAATTGTGTCATTGTGATGTCCCACGACCTTCGACAAAGAATACTAATTAGTCGTTCTCCTTCGAGATGAAACATTTTTGAGACACTGGCTGGCAGGTACAAGAAAGATGAGAAAAACCCAGTGCAAGACCCAAGCGCAACCTTTCAACACACCAAGACCTCACACTAAGACAGCCTGCAGGGGTTGCAGTTCAAGCTGTACGCCAATCGTGTAACCCCGTGTGTCAGTAATTGACCTGTGCACTTGTCTAGGCTTTCCCTTGGGCTGAGTGAGCTTGAAATAATTGCCTGGCCTAGTGTTCATTCCAGCTGTAAGGTGAAAAGAACAGCAAATGGTGTCAGACCTCAGGGGGTTCTGTGAGATTGTGCACTGCTCAGCCTACGATGTTAATTGGAATTCAATTGCAATCACCGGAGCACGCCTGCAATGCAACACCTGCCGCCCCCTCCAACCAATGATATTCTTCCAAATGCATTAGCTGATGTTAATGATGATTATCATCACATTACCTGCATGATGATTTGTTGGTCAAATGATGTAAGTTGGAGGATACAAGCCATAAAGGGCATGGGATTTTGATGAAAGATTCTGGTTACAGGTGCTAGATCTCCAAAATGTGGGAGAACAGTGAATGCCAATAATGGTCAAGTTCTAAATGTAAGCTGCCTGGTGGAGGTGAAGGTGTTGCAAAAAATTGCTAATCGAGAGAGATGTTCAAGGTCGTATTAAAATATTCATTCTTGGACAGTCTTGGACTTAAGTTTTTCTGCATCAAGGGCAACAACAGCAAAAAAAAATATTAAAAAACCCCCAAAAAATTAAGAAACACAAGATGTTTGGGTTGGAATGTAGATGTCTTTTCTTCCTTGTTATTATTCGACCTTGACAACATGCATTGTCTGAAAATAACTTTTAGCAAATGTTCCAATTGCACAAAAAAGCCACAGTCAGTGATGTTCTGCAGGATTACAAGCACATGACATGTGCATCCTCCATGTGCTTTTGAGCAGTACTTTCAGGTAGTAGATGTGCCTGAGCTGTCGCAACCTGAGCATATCGGAGCAAACCGGTATGACCTTGGACAGTGCGATAGCTTCACGTGCAAAACAAACTGGACAAGAACGGCACTCATAGAGTGCAGAGTGCAAAATCTCACCTCACGTGTTCATTCTAAACAAAAATACCATCGTCAACTGAACACGCTACTATTATGGCCCACTGATATATAATTGCCCATATACCCATATCATCTGTGCACCATATTACATCACGTAGTTTCTTGGGATAGGTTATAACGTCATAAATTGAATTCTTCACTCACATCGGGTCATAGATCAGGTACATGAAGTTTCAGATTTTTTGGGGGGAAAATAATTTCAATTCAACCAATTATGGTTGGAACAGCACTTCACTGATAACATCATAATTATCACCCTGTAATATAACCCATGGGGAGTTGATAATATATACCAAGTTTCAATTTTATTTTCGATGAGTGGTTTGGGAGAAAATGATGTCCAAATATTTTTTCTTTAATCTGATATTACGTGACCTTTGACATCAAAGTTAGCAATAAAATATTCTCCATGAGAAGTCCCTTCTATGTTGAAAGTTTCAAATTGATCAGACAAGCAGTTGCAGCGAAAAACATTTTTAAAGTGAAAGTATAAACATAGACACAGACACAGACAGAGACACACATCCCCTTCGGGGAGAGCCCAATGAAGTCAATTGCAATGACTTGACAAAGGAGGCATATTGCTTTCAGTTTGTGCTGATGCGCAAAAGGTAAAACAAAAAAACGTCATTGTTTTTTTAATTGCGAAATCGAAGATTTTTCAAGTATATTGATTGGTCTGTCAATTTTGCTATTGTTTGCTTTTGTTTGTTTGGCTGTTTGTCACCTACAGGCCACAATTCGAAACTGATCGTCATGAAACTTCACCAAGTTGTAGAGGTAGTCTCAACTGAGAAGCCAATTGATTTTGAGGTCAAAGGTCAAAGGCCATCTTGAGGTCAAATTTCTAAAATCGTCATTTTTTTCATCCGATTCACTTGAAATTTGAACAAGATTTGCATATACTGCGTCACTGACTTGGGGAACCAACTATTTTTGAGATCAAAAGGTCAAAGGTCAACTCAAGGTCAAACTTATAAAATCACCAATTTCAATCTGAGAAATAATCAATTTTCATCCAATTGACCTGACCTTTGATTAAGATCATCAATTATTATCTTAATGAAATGGACAATTGGATGTAACCATGGCAACCTTTGGAAAAATGGGGGGAGGGGTGGATTTTGCTAGCTCTGCACACCGTCTTTTCCTTGTTTATGCTTTACTAGGTTGAGTCTCATGAAAAAGCGAGTGACGGATAATATGAACTGAGTGACAGTTGGACGCAAAAGGAGAGTGAATTAGCAAATAGTTAAAGAGAGAGAGAAAACAGGGGGAAACAGGAACAGGAAGAACAGGTAAAAGGAACTGAAATAAACTGGAAAAGAGAATCGAGTTTCAACATGCATGTGCCATATCACTATTGTAAAAAGCTTGTACAAAAGGCTATACTACATAGGATGGCATCAACAGAATGATGATTAAGGTATGCTAATCGCTTCGGGAAGCAAGGAGAAGCTGACGTTTCCGGCAGCAAAGGAGAGAGTTAAGCCTGAAACGTCAGCTTCTCCTTGCTTCTCGCAGCAGTTAGCATACCGCAACTATAACACCACTCGTTAGAGCGCATACCTCCGCCATGCTCAACAGTTTACGTTTTATATCCCACTGATAGGCTGGATATGGATCCGGAACTCAACCAAAATCTAATCAGCTTGTTCTTCTCACCAACCCACTCATCCACCAAGTTTTGACACCAAGTAATCCATCAATAACTTCTTGAGATATTGTGCTTGCTATTGATTTTGGCCCTCATCTTTGAATGTTGAGAAAAAAAATCACTTTAAAAATCTTTGGATTTGGATCTTCACCAAAATAATCGATTCGTCCTTGTCAAACACCCAAACTGTTCACCAATTTTCATTCTAATTCGTGCATGACGTTTTGAGATATTTTGTTCACAAACAAACAAACAAACAAACAAGAAAAAGACGTCGTGCAAAGCACGATACTTGCAAAACCCGCACCCCCCTTTCCAAAGGTTGCCATGGTTACATCAAATTGTCCATTTCATTTAAGATTAAAATTGACAATCTTAATCAAAGCTCCGGTCAATCAGATGAAAATCGATTATTTTTCAGATTGAAATTGATGATTTTAGAAGTTTGACGTTGAGTTGACCTTTGACCTTTTGACCTCATAATAGTTGCTTTCCTAATTCAGTGATGGACTATGCAAAGCCTGTTCAACTTTCAAGTGAAAAGGATGTAAAATGACGATTCTTCAGTTGAAAATTGATCTTAGATGTTTGCCCTTGAGTTGACCTTTGACCTTTAAAATAGTTGGTTTCCCAATTCAGCAATGAACGATGCAATTGCTGTTTAACTTCCAAGTCAATCGGATGAAAACTGACGATTTTTCAGATAGAAATAGATGATTTTAGAAGTTTGACCTTGAGTTGACCTCAAACAGTTGGTTTCCCAGTTCAGTGATGCAATATGCAAATCCTATTCAAATTTCAAGTCAATCAGATGACAAAAAGACGATTTTAGAAATTTGACCTCAAAATCAATCGGCTTCTCAGTTGAGACTCTCGACAACAAGGTTAATTTTCATGGCAATCGGTTTAGTATTGTAACCTGTAGGCGATTGACAAACAAACAGACAAACAGACAGACAGACAGAGAGACAGAGAGACAGGGGTGAAAACATCACCTCCTTCACCTCCGGTGGAGGAGGTAACAATGTCCAACACACATTTACTATGTGAAACAGTATCGATACACAATGTCAATAATTTGCTCATAAAGCATCACTTTTCCTTCATAAAACTCACTTTTTTTAGCAGGATGCTGAAATGCTTATCTCCCAGTTCTGCAACACAAAACAGTTCAACAGACTCAAAACTACATGTTACGTTTTCTTTCAAGACCGCACAAACATATCGTCCAGTGATAACAACGTTTGCCACTCTACACATGGAGTTATCGTGACATCGGAACATCATGAATTGCAGAATTTCCCACAATTGTTTAAATGTGGTCACGTTACATCAGTCACATGAACTCCACAATTGTGTATCACAAAAAAAAGTGATCATTTCTAAATATCATCCAAATTTAGTTTCGCTCCGCAAAAGATTCTTCACCTTGCCAGATTAGTTGCTCTGCTTCATGCACTGTTTTAGAAGAATGGTAAGACAATGGAGAAAATTCATTTGGGAACACTCAGTTGTTTATCACAACTTGATATAATCTGCTCATACCTAGGATTGGTGACATTATCAGCAGCCATTTTCATGATCTCTTGCCTGACCATTATATATTGCTTCAGATCTAATAATTTCAAGTATTACTAGAAAAAGGATTATCCTAAATATCATTCAGTGCCCCTTCCAGAAGAGATGTCAGTGAGATGGTCTACTGTGAAAGAATGGCGCCGCTTTTCTCAACAGAATCAGCGGGGCATTTCGTTAGGAGGCATTTCCTCCTCTACTCCCCAATGATGCCAACCAATGGAGATTGTTCGTGCCTTTATCATTTTAAATGCTGAACATCAAGCGAGAAAGCAGCACGCACCATTTGTAAAGTCTTTGGTACAATTTGGCTGGGGGTTTGAACCACCGACTTCTCGGATCTGACCATTGATGGTGATCATAAACTTATTCCTGCCAGCCTCTACAGGACAATGGCATGGATTGTAGGGGCATCGGACGAACCCAAGTTAGATGGTTATGTCGACGTTTTAGATGGCAATCGTGTTAAGCTGTTATCTCTGCTTCAGGACATTGTTTATATTGAGGTAAAGGGCAGGAAACGTCTGAGTCTGTGCATGATCCTCAGGGTGATGTTGGGAAATTGCTGAACATTGATGGTATATTGAATGCAGCAAAGTACAAATACATTTTTATCCACCATGATTGCTATCCCCAGTGGTACAAGAACTGTTGGTCTAAACTTCATCTTACAGCAAGATAATGATTGGACCAAAACGTGCAGATGGAATAATGAAAACACATTTGCAAAAGAAAGAGGAAACTGGAATCCTTCAACGCATGTAATGGTCCCCTCAAAGCCCAGATCTCAATATCATTGAAGGTGTATGGGACTATTTGGACAAAGAAAAAGTACAAAAAAGAATCCCAACAAACTTAGATCATCTTTGGAATGTCGTTGAAGAAGCATGGAACATCATTCCACAAGATTATATTTTACAAAATTGTTTGAAAGTGTCTGGAGAAGTTCAATGGTTTTTTGAAGGATAGGCAGTCTTCGTTTATATCAAGGTATATTGTCGCTCTTCGTTTATTGGTTCACGAAAAAATATTTTCACGGAAAAAAATAAGTGACGACTATATTCGTTATTGTTGTCTGTCTGTCTGTCTGTCTGTCTGTCTGTCTGTCTGTCTGTCTGTCTGTCTGTCTGTCTGTCTGTCTGTCCCGAGCATAGCTCCGTGGGTTTTGATCCGATCCTGACAAAAATTTTGGTGGAAGGTTTATATCATGATCTAGTTGTGTTTTCCTGAGAATGGGCCCATTATGGGTGGAGCCACGCCCAAAAAACATGTGTTTTTAGGGGGTAGCCAATTTCAATTTGCATCTTCTCCGAGGGGGTTTGTCAAATCTGACGGGTTTCGGTATTTGGTTAGCCCAATAGCACCTGCATAGCCCAACGGAGCTCGATTTTTCATTTTCGTCCCAAGGTCAAGGTCACAAGGTCATGAACTTAGAAAATTGCGAATTGTGTTTTTCGGGGGTAGCCGATTTCAATTTGCATCTTCTCCTCGGGGGTTTGTCAAATCTGGCAGCAGTTTCAGTATTTGGTTAGCCCAATGGCACATGCATAGCCCCACGGAGCTCGATTTTTCATTTTCAACCCAAGGTCAAGGTCACATGGTCACAAACTTAGAAAATTGTGAATTTTGAAATAAAAATCATACGACCGCCCAAACTTTGAGAGCTAGGATGACAATATTTTTTATGCATAATCTTGAGGTCATTTCCCACCTAAAGTCTTGAAACCATTTTTCTCTATCTCGAACACCTTGCCCGTGGCGCCCCCTTCAAGTTTGTTTTTACGCTGATTTCATCAAAGTATGGATAATCCGAGGAGTGCGAAATGCCATATAGCCTATATGACGTTATATTGTTCCTGGAATGTTCCAGAGGAAGTTTTGCACCAAAGGTCATAATCCTTGACCTTTGACCTTTAAAGTTCACAAAGGTCAAATTTTCAAAGTTGTGGGAATCGAACTGGGTTTTCGACCTTCTTCGACGAACTAACTCCAATAAGCCATAGTACGTATCCTGTTTCCTTATTTTAATGTCCACAACATTGTTTTGTGACCTTTAAAGGTTATGCAAAGGTCAAATTTTTGAAGTTGTTGAACGAAACCAGGTTTTCGACATTTTGCAGCTAATAACCTGTCACTCGTACCACATCATGTTGATCATTTTTATAACTTGGTCAAAAATTATCACATCGTCTCATCCTTGACTTCTGAAACAATCTACATCGTCAACTACCGCTCGTGAACCATCGTCGTCTTCAGACTTGTATCACGGTATATTGTGAATACACAATTTTCTTTTTCATCGTGGTGTATTTGCATTCAACACAAAGTTTTAGTTTCCTTATGTATCAGAGTAGAAAAAGGCAAACTATTTTAGACATTTGCACAGCAATGTAAAAAAAAAAAAAGTGATCACACTTTTTGAAGCTCACCTGGATCAGGAGGAACAGCCACTAAAACCCCCCACAGACCCCCGTCGAAGCTGATTTTTTTTATTTAATGCCGTGAACAAACGTTGGTACATCATTGGTGATGAAGGTTGTGGTCAAGTTTCAATGAAATTGTGTGCGTAATTTTGGAGAAGAGAGAAAATACCTATTTTGGGAGGTCACCCCCCCCCCCTTATACACCCCATGAATGAGCGCAGATTTTGATGCAGTCAGTACACCTTCCCTAGGCATCAAATATGAAGCTTATGGCTAAGTTTCATTAAAATAGTGTTTGGTTCAAGCGATAATGACTGAAGTGTTTCCAGACTGACCCACTCAATCACCTACAGGCACTGCTCAAACTCATAAGCTCATTAGACCAAAGTCCAGGTGAGCTAAAAATGTATATTTTGTTTATTCCTCTATATAAACACCTCGTTGTCCATTTTAAGGGAATGTCTTGGACAAAATGTACATCGTTTGTGAAAACATTTTGAATGTCCCACATGTGTCGATAACACAAGTATTCCTCAATGGTATATTCCTTCACAACAACAGATGCATTGGCACTCCGACCACACTGTCAAATAAATATCGAATGATTCACCTTCATTTACTCCCACTCGTCATTCCAAAATTCTTCAAAAAGGATTTTTCAATTTCACTTACACAACTGGCCTCGGCCCTGGAAACCTCTCACCTACTCCCCCTGCTTGATTCTTCTCTTTCATTTCATCATGTGTTTCGACCTATTCTCATTGATTTTGTCCATTCTTTGAGGCCATCTTTTATTGTGTACACAGATGTTGGAGTTTTGACATCACCCCACTCCATTTCCTTTCTCTACCCACCCCCGTCATACACTCCCACACACCCTTCAGTCCTATTACTACTCCTCTTCTTGCTATTCTCAAATTTTTTAATATTATTTTCTCTTGCACTCATGTGTATATAATAAATAGATGGCCCTTAAGCACTTTTTTGTAAACCAGAACCTTTCCTTTCAAAACCATAACACAAAATTACCGAAGTAAAGTTAGTGGCCTAAAAGTCAAAGGATTTGCTTTCATTTTATGAGACTTTCAAAATGATGTAATCCCACCCCCAGAATGCTCTGTGCATATGCACAGAGACCCTGGGGAAACCAGGGTCATCAGGGCAGCGGAAAATATATCGGGTGAGCGAGATCACATTAAAAGGCCCACAAAGCTTCCAAAAGAGGCTGGAAATACTTGGAAAAGTACCTGAAATAAAGGGCTGCGCCTTTGCACAAAGAAAGATTTGGAGAACTTTCTAACTCGCTGAATAGGCACCTGCTCGTATGATACACTCCCAACCAGGTGAGTCAGTAAAAGGCCTGAGTGGACAGGCGTGTGCTACACAACCCCCCCCCCCAACGGATCAATATCGGTGAATGGACCGTGTATCTGGACTAGGGTCCACTGAACACTGATGGGAAGAACATATCTGGGGCTTGTGAATGCACAGGGTAAGTTAAAAATGATGATATTTAATATTAATCATGTTTTGTAAAATAAGGGGGTGGGGGGGGAGAGTGGGAGTTGTAGGGGTTGTGAGTGTCGTATAAATATTTTTGTTCGATTCCGGGGCCACAAGATAAATTGTACTAGATTTTTGCATCTATTGGTAAAAGTTGAAGTGTTTGTGTGTGCGTGTGCGTGTGTGCGCAAATGTGTTAAATACACTGCCGTTACGAGCTTGTATGAACTGGAAATTGTATAAACCCAGCATCTCTCATCCACGGATATTTCTCATATTCCTCTATTTCCGTGAGTCCGATTTGAATTTTGGAACAACAATTATGGTGTATCATTTTGAAATTGCCACTCTTTCGTCGAAATGCTGAAAATTGTTTAAAAGACGATACGAGTCACAGATTTCAGGCTAGTAATGGCAGGTTAAAAGTGCTCGGCGAGCGGAACTGAGCCAATGTAAATATACACACACACACACACACACACACACACACACACACACACACACACACACACACACACACACACACGAAAGTCCTTGTTTATTGTTTGTCATTCATACGTCATTTCCAAAGTCCTGTATTGCCACGAGTTGTAAGGTGTTATACATCTTCAGATACAGATGGTACATTGGTGAATGTCGTTCTCTCCATACCACTCCTCCAACACACCCCACCAGATGTATTAGGTCCAGGATCGAATTGACTTTGCAAGCATTATGATGCTTGCAGCCTGTGCATGACAGCTCTCCTTTAAGGACTTCAGTGGCTAAACTGATGGAGTTTCGACAAAGAAAGTGCATCAGTTCTACCTGCAATGGGGAAAAATGTGGACTGAATGATTGAATGACAGAGATTGGAGCCATTGAGGTCTATAAACACTGACCGATGGAAAGGGAGGGCAATCAGATGAAAGACATAGAAAGAGTAGAATGGTGAAGAAAGACAGAGGACTTCACATAAGGTGCTGATGGGATTAAATGAGTGGAGACTGTTGAGGGTACCGGCATTGTACAGAAGGCGATAAATGGTTCCACAGATTTTTTGTTTCGATGTCGGAGCTTGACTGAAGGAGGAACTAAAGCACAAAGGACAACAGGAACTACCAAAGGGTAATGGGGGTAGAGGAGGTCGGGTGGACATACACAAGAAGGAACTAGAAGGGCACCTCGTAGAGTGCATACCTCCGCCACGCAATACCTGATCAACAAGAACGTATACGGCCCAATACATTTTTCAAATATCATGCGTTTTTATAGTTTTTGGCCCTATCTCTCAATGTTGAAGAATCACTTTTAAAATAAAAAAAAATTCTCGGATCCGGATTTGGATCTTCACCAAAATCGAATCAATTCGTCCTTGTCACACACCCAACCTGTGCACCAAGTTTTGATCGAATCCCTCCACAACTTTTTGAGTTTTTTTTTTTGGTATACCTTGTCGAGGCTCGTATAGCTAACATACAACGCACAGCAAGGGGGGCATGATACAAGAGGGGCGGTCATGGGAAGGACAAAACAGTGGGGAACAGACACATTAGGAGATCTGTGGAAGGGAGAGGGATGAGGTGGGGAACATGGGGAATACAAGATGGACATTACAGGGACTTTCAGGAAGGAAAGCAGGGAATTTGAAGGAGGTGGGTTTGGGGTGGATTAACGGGGGTAGAAAAGATCGAGGATTTGGATGGGTGATGATAAGAGGTGGTGGTGAACAGCTGTTTTGAAGACCTGGAGTGAAGAATGGGATTGAACAGAGTGAGGAGTTTATTCCAAAGGCGGGAAAAAGAGGAATGAAAGAGTGAAGGTGAGCAGTGATTCGTGATTTTGGTAGTTTTACCAGAAGGGAGTTGTTGGCGGACCTTGAGTGCCCTGCTGAAATATGGTGGGGACATATCGCAGATAGAGTGGGGGGGGGGCTCGATCGGAGAGGAGACGGTAGAAGACAGAAAGACTACCGACCTGCCTGTGCTGAGAGAGTGAGAGGCCCAAAGACTCAGCCTCATCGCGGGAGATACGAATGATCCAAAATTTCCTTGGTTTCCACAGTGTGAAGCCGAGAAAGGTGAGAGGCAGGAGTGCCAGCTCAGAGGGGAGAGCAGTCCTTCATCGGAGAGATATTGTGCGACATATAATTTTGGCCCAATCTCTCAATGGTGAAGAATCACTTAAAAAAATTCTAGTAGCCGGATCTGGATCCGGATCTTCACCAAAATCTAACCATTTTGTCCTCGTCACACACCGAACCTGTCCACAAAATTTCATCCGAATCCGTCCACAACTTTTTGAGATATTCTGCACACAGACAAACAGACAGAAAGGGGTGAAAACATAACCTCCTTCACCTTCGGTGGTGGATGTAAGAAACACAAAAATGAGGAACACATACAACCTGGGGTGGCTTAGTGAGTAGGTTGAGGTGCATAAGGGGTGTATAATATGGGGCAGAAGAATGAAGGTGAGTTATCAAATCTCGTCTGAATTTGGGTCGATGAACAAGGAGATAGAGGATGCTTGACTGAGCTGGGATAGAAAATAATATATGATGGAGAAAGTAGGTAGTGCAAGACAAAAATAGAGCTAAATAATAAAAAAACATGGACTTGAAGTAAGCTGGTTTTTTTGGGGGGGGGTATGCCAATGATCCTCAGGGCCTCAACCAGACAGCAGGGGGCTCTGGATAAAAAGGGGGAGCCATATTCCTGGAGTTACTCAAAAATGCATTGTATGTTCTTGGTAGCTGGAGCGCACAAAGGGACAACTTGACCCTGTGTGGTGTGCCAAGACAATGCAGTATCTATCTACCTTTTGATGCCAGTTTTGGAATTTGGTATGTATATGAAGTGATGAAGTGAAACAGGATATGTCGGAAAAGGTTGTGGGCATTTAGTGAATAAATAGATTAAATATTATTGTGGTTATGGAAAAGACCCCCCCCCTCACCCCCCATATGCATTCAGAGACAGGGACGATTTTCCCCAGATAGATAGTTCTTTAGTTTATGTTAGATAGATTTCCCACATTTTGTGGAGTGTATGCCTGGTGTTGGCTTAATGGTTAAGGTAGTGGGCTTGGGATCCTAGGGTCCTGAGTTCAAATCCCGCTCAGTTGTTGAATTAACACCAGGTGGGGTTGACTCTGCCTGTCATCCTTCCGAGGTCG
Organism: Eptatretus burgeri; assembly: GCF_056783735.1. NCBI lineage: Eukaryota > Metazoa > Chordata > Myxini > Myxiniformes > Myxinidae > Eptatretus > Eptatretus burgeri. The sequence goes on from NC_140971.1 coordinate 87,810,178, forward strand.
GCAAAATGAGTGCCAGCGTGCTGGTATACTGTGTCGGAGTGGCGACCCGTCCAGGATTGTTCCCAATAGCCAAGGAGACTGCTTCGGCGGCACCAACGCTCTGCACAGAGTATGGTCCTAATGGATGGATGGATTTTGTGGAGTGGGACGTTGGAACGGATACGAGTCATTCGAATGTTCGGTTTCTGTTGAACCCCCCCATCTATCAATCCATCTTTGGATCCCACTATGGCTCCGGCTGACCCTCTATCGCCGGTCCCTCACCACGTTCGCTTTTGAAACCAATATCGCATCACCTGAATCCACCCATTGTTCCTCAATTGAAAATACCTAACTTCTTTTCCATTCCACCATTCCACCATGTACATTATAACACCATCCCCTTACAATATACATCATGAAGCACCTAATAGTTTGGAACAATGGACCAGAAATTACCGTTTGACTCACACAAAGGATTCTTAAGTGGGTGCTTGAACACTTGGAAAAATAAATAGAGCCATTCTTTTCAATTCCTACAACAAAAAAAAACCCATTTGGACACAATGGAGGCAATCATGAGCCCTACAATGGTCTCTTGATTCTTTTCTTTACTTCTAAAACAACACATTTGGAGCTGCAGGATCATTAACCTGCAGATGTTGTAGCTCACATCATGTGCATGTCATGTGTGTTTGACATCATTGTCCAATGAAGAAAACAACAACACATGCTCTCTCGGTGTTTTAAGAGGCAGATTAGCATGACCTCTGAAGCGAGAGGATGTGGAAGAGAAGAGGAACATAAGCTTGACCTCCGAGGTGAGAGGATGTGAAAGAGAATGGATTGTGCGCTCCACAGAACAACAGGTCGAGCTTGACCTCTGTGGCAGGAGGCCATGCTGCGTGCAACAGCAAATTCAGCTGGACCTCTGTGGGGGGAGGACGTGCTCCATGCAACAACAGATTGAGCTTAACCTCTGTGCAACAGCAGATCAAGCTTGACTTTCTTGAAGTAGCCTTTCTTTGCATGTGAGCTACCGAGCGTTTGATCCATGAAGCTCTCCTTCCCAGGAGTCCTTTTGCCAAGCCTGTGCTCACATTTGCCTGTTCAGACCGTGAGAGCGACCAAGGGGGAGCTGCAAGCTGCGCAAGTCTGCGCGCTGCACCGGCTGTGTGGGTCTGCACATGGCACGAGCTTACAAAAATCTGTGTAAGGTGAGGCAGGAACCATACCCACGCTCTGCTCTGCACTCTATCTACATTTCTCTGGAACGATTGATAGTGTATCATGTCCTGTGTATGGAGTAGAATAAGACCGTGTAAGTGGGCTCCGTAAGTATTAAAAAATAATTACTGTTCTCTTGTGCCTTTTCATTGTGAATTCTGTCCATTCCATGCAGATACATGCTCATGATTGCCATTGAAAATACCTGCCATTGCCGAGTGAATAAACCTTGTTGAATAAATGTTTTGGTTGAACTGTTAAACGTTTCCGACCTGCTCACTTTTATCCTTTCCTCCATTGGTCTTTGTATGTAAATTTAGTTAGATGGGAAATTTTGCTCCAATGATTGGCTCCTGATTAGCCAACAGCCATCCACGGCTCGCTCGACCATTAATAATAAATAGATGAGTGGCTGTTGAGGGCGTGACCACTAATTAGGGTTGCCATGCCAATGGTAATGTAATGCATAACCAAGGAGCAAAAACCCTGCTCGGCTTGGCAGTTCTAATCGGTGGCCACGGTTGCCTAACAAACCATCATACGGCAGAGGTATCTGTGGCCACGACCTCAGGACCGGAGGACCAGAGCTCCCTCTTGATATCCCCAGACCCCAGATCCGTAATGATATGCTTATCGTGTCCCCAACAGACCAACGGACCTGAGCATATAGCTCTACTGTAATCTATATACCACAGATAGGATAATAACATTGTCCTTCCTGCTGCTCCCATAGGGGTAAAACAAGATTTGTAAGTTTAAAGATGGGGATACTAAGAAGTTAGACATTAATGTGAAAGGATACCATTGAAAGATAAGGTTAGCAAACATTTGTCTCACATTTAAACAAAAGTCTTTGAAGAAAAAAAAAAGTTATCACTCAACTTTTCTTCATCAAAGACTCTATTCCTCAATTTCCATGCACTGCCCTCACTCCCCCACACCCCCAGGAATACCTCTGGCTACGGCTTCCCCTCCACTCCCACCTCATGTTTATATGTGCACTGTACCGTCCACCGAACAGTGATGACTCCATTTACACCTCAATATCTGAAAACATGGACCAACTTCTATGTTCTCATCCAAACCCTCTCTTCCTCATATGTGGCGACTTCAATTGTCATCACGCCAGTTGGCTAGGTGTGGGTACCTCTCTCACCTGTCATGGCACCTCAGCAAAAGTTTCTGCGACTCATTGGGACTAACTCAATCAGTCAATTTCCCGACCCGGATCTCAACCAATGGTACTCCATCTCTTCTGGATCTGATTTTGACAAATTTCCCTGACAATATCTGCTGCTCTTCTTTCACTCAAATCGGTTCTTCTGACCACGTCCTTGTCAAAGTGGACATCTCTCTGGCTGTTATCAGAGAACCACCTCACCACCGTCGAGTCTGGCATTTCACTCAAGCCGACTGGCAGGGTCTCCGAGCAGCCATCAAACTTATAGACTGGTCTCCCATCACTACTTTTTCCAACATCAACTCATCCTAGGAATTCTTTCAAAGAAACTTGCTCTCCCTCATGCACAGATTTATCCCCTCTCGTCTTCGGTTGTCCTACCCTTCCTCCCGCCCTTGGTTTACTGAAGCTTGTGGTGAGGCAGTTGTCCTGAAACAACTTGCCTTTACCTCATGAAAAGCAAACCCAACAAAAAAAAAGGGCTGACAAGTGTGTATCTACCCTCAAGAAAGCAAGAAAACAGCATTTTTCTAAGCTCAATTCTGAACTCTCAAACCTCTCTCCCTCCTCCAAATGCTGGTGGCGTCTAATCGAATCTGTTTCGGGTGTATGTTCCCCCTCCATCCCCTCCCTTACCTCAAATTGCTGCACTGCTGATTCCGCACGTGAAAAAGCTGAATGCCTAAACTTGGTGTTTGCATCAAAATCTTATGTCCAAAACCCATCACTTTCTCGACCCACCTTACGCAGTCACACCCAATTGTCCCTGGACTCTGTGTCCTTTTCTCCTGACAAGGTGGACAGCTTACTTTCAAACCTCGACTCAGATTCTACAACCGGTCCAGACGGCATCAGCCCATGTGTCCTAAAAAAAACTGCTCCTCTGCGCTTGCTTGCCCTCTTTCTGTTCTATTCACCCTCTCATTTGCTTAAGGTCATCTGCAATCTGCTAAGAAATCAGCAAACACTACTGCCCTGCATAAAAAGGTGCAAAAACAGATCCCTGCAACTACAGACCAATCAGCCCTCTCCCAATCATCAGTTAGGTTATGGAATCCATCATCGCTTCAGACATCAAATCCTTCCTCTTCTCCAATGGCTTGATTTCTGATCATCAATTTGGTTTCAGACCAGGTCACTCTACCCTGAATATGCTGCTTCTGCTCTCCCAACAAGGGATGGAGGTCCTCAATGCCAGACATCAAATCAGAGCCGTATCCCTGGACATATCACGTGCTTTTGACACAGTCTGGCACCCTGCCCTGCTCACCAAACTCTCTTCCGATGGTATCCAAGGCCATCTCCACTCATGGCTTGCAGACTTCCTCTCCTGTCACAGCCAACGTGTGGCCCTAAATGGATTTCTTTCATCCCGTCTTCCTGTCCAGGCTGGAGTTCCTCAAGGTAGCGTTCTGGGCCCTGTTCTTTTTCTGGTTTTCATCAATGATCTCTCTGACTCTCTGGAAAATCCTCTATATCTCTTTGCTGACGACTCCACCCTCTGCCGTACCATCTGTCATCCCTCAGACCAGCAAGCAGCAGCTTCTTCGCTCACTGCAGATCTGGATAAAATCACAAGCTGGTCCAACACGTGGAACATGTCTTTCAATCCAGACAAATCTCACAATCTCACTGTCTCTCCGAAAGGACCATTTGGAACCCCCACCCCCCCCCCATCCACTTTCTCAACAATCCTCTGGAGGAAGTCCCATGATCTTTCCTGGGAAAGCCACATTTCCAAACTGGCCTCCAAAGCCAGTCCCTGACTGGGAATCCTCCGTCGTGCAAAGTCCTTCCTCGGCCCACCTGAGCTCCTGGCCACATACAAAGCTTTCGCCCGCAGCCTTATGGAGTACTGCTCTCCCCTCTGGGCTGGTGCTCCTGCCTCCCACCTTTCTCAGCTTCACACTGTGGAGGCCAAAGCATTTCGGATCATTGGCCTCTCCCGCGATGAGGCTGAGTCTTTGGGCCTCTCACCCTCTCACTGCAGGAAGGTCGGTGGGCTTTCTGTCTTCTACAGTCTCCTCTCCGGTCTCGACCCCCCCTGCTGTGTATGCGATTTGTCCCAATCATATTTCCGCAGGGCGCTCAAGGTCCGCCAACAACCCCCTTCTGGTAAAATGACCAAAATCACGAATCACTGTTCACCTTCACTCTTTCATTCCATTTTTTTCCTGCCTTTGGAATAAACTCCCTCACTCTGTTAAATCCCATTCTTCTCTCCAGTCCTTCAAAGCAGCTGTTCACCGCCACCTCTTATCGTCCCTCATCCAAATCCTCGATCTTTGCTACCCCCGTTAATCCACTAACAGCTTGGTTATGTGGGTCAGTGATTGGAAGTATTTCTACATGTTAGCATACTGTTTTAATAGATAATACTAACCAATTCGTTAGCATTGTTGACACCTTGTTGGCGTTGTTGCCGTGTTTTATAAAAATATAATTTGTTTTGAATACTATTGAGGGAAGATATGTACAGACATTTTATGTTTATATATTTCAGTCTATTGTTACAACTTTGCCAATGGTTATAATGGATGATATAGGCCTATGGGTGATGAGCTTTCCACATTAATTCATTAGCTTCTTGTGAAAGCCTTTCTTTAAACTTTTTGCTGATATATTTTCAAAGCTTTCTGGACATGTAAGCACAATTAAAAACAAGTACTGTAACTTAAACTTACCTTAGTAACAATATATGCTTTGATCACATTGCATGACAATACAGCAGAAACTTCTGTCCAATGCCATGTGTTTATGGATGTAGTAGAGGCAGCAAGTAACCCAGATGCTGCCCTCTAGAGCTAATTATTTGTTACGGATACTCAAAAGGGCCAATTTAATAAATATATTATTGTCTGTTAGAAGTAGCATCCCAAAGTTTCTTAGAAATAAGAAAAAAAACACTCTATTTCAATGGAGTTAGAAGAATATTTAAATAAATAAACAGCTCATTTGAGATGGTGGCCATTTTGAAATTCAAAATGACCTTATAATTATTTAAAATATGCATACAATAAATCATAATGTCTCTCCTATTCATGCTCACTCATATTATGGGATAAAATTTTGACATTATTTTTAAAATATGAGCAATAATTGTATTCATTGAAGAAAAAAGCATGATCATGGCAGCCATTTTGGAATTCAAAATGGCCGCCATTTGACCTCCAAAATTGGCAACATCAATTTTCCTGTTCCTAGACATATGTAGAACATATCTAAATAGGTGGCAACTTCTCATCATGAAAGTCCTACGGGCACATTGTCTCAGACCACTTGTACCCCCCACTATGGACTCTGTGTCCTTTTCTTCTTACAAAGGGGAGAGCTTGACAAAGTATACAAAAAAAAAAAAAAAAAAACACCAGGGATTGTTAATCCACATGTGTATGCAGCAAGAATGTCTGGTTATCAAGTGGAGAACATATCTTGTTCAAGTCAATGTAAGGGAATGTTTTATGCAGCTTCCTGAGAAAAACAATAGGTGGACATATTCCAGATGATGGAGCCCAACATAACTTAAATAAAATAGTTAATATGAAATTAACTCATTCAGAGTGCAAACATCATGATTTTTAAAGTTTTTTTTTCTGTTCATTTTTTTGCTTTTGTTTTCTACTCGATCTGGTCTTTTCTCGAAGGACTTAGGGAGTGGATCAAAGCAAATATTTTGTCTCCCTTAGCTTTGTTGCTTTCTATTATCTATTAGCCTCTCTAAACCACATTTAAATGTGGGCTGTTATGGAGACATACGATATATAATTTTGCATTGGAACCTTTGGAAAACAAAGTAAATAAGCATTGCATTATTTAAAGTGAAAACACCGAGTCATTCATATTTCATGCGACTTCATTTGCCTGACATATATCGGCCTTGATTCTTGCAAAAACATCAATTTCTGCCATCATTTCCATCTCTGTGTGAATTATCCATTTCACTAGGTCTTCTTCTGTCTTCTTTTGAAGAAACATTTCAATTTTTTTGAGAATATTTTTCTAATGGTTTCCAAAATTGTCAAAAGCTCATGGAAGAGCTTGTGCCTGCATCATGTGCAAGATAAAGGCATTAAGCTATATCATTGTACCTTTGATTAATCGCAAGGACATTGAGGATAAACAAATTAAGAAACGTGGGGTGTTCAAATAGTCCAAGAAAAACCAAAGTGTGTGTGTGTGTGTGTGTGTGTGTGTGTGTGTGTGTGTGTGTGTGTGTGTGTGTGTGTGTGTGTGTGTGTGTGTGTGTGTGTGTGTGTGTGTGTGTGTGTGTGTATGTGTGGTGTGGTGTGTATGTGTGGTGTGTGGTGTGTGGTGTGTGTGTGTTAAAAAAAATAATTCACAAATACACACACTTGTACAGTATCGACTATTCCTAAAACATAATATAATTTAAAGGATTACTATAAATGATATAATTTCACAACATTCTGTACTCAACTTAATTTAAACTGTTAACTTCAAAACGAAGTTCCATCACCGAAAGTAAAAACCTTAACCTGTAAACAATTGAATGGTTTACTGACCGCATGGATCATCAGCTGGACACCGGACTTCCTCGACGTTTTGATCCTTTCAGTCCAGAACCTCTCCAAACAGTGGATCCACAACCTTGGTCACGGATCTACATGAGTAGATTACCTACATCAGAAGATCCACAACCTCAGTAAGACGTTGCCTCCAAGCAGTCAGTCAGTCAACCCATCAATGTAACATCACAAATCAGACTTTTCTCACAAGAGGATTTAATGCATTATCACAGAGTTAAAACTCCCATCACACATTCCGTTTTATAATAATACATGAAATCATGCACATCTTACCTTAAATATAACATGTCCAACAAGCAGCAAAGCCACCACTACTTCTGGATCAAACCATCGTTCAAATATTCAATGGGTTATTTAGAAAGGTTTTTTTTTTTTTACATGCTTCCTTGTCTCCTTGCAACCACTGAAATGGGTTTAAATTGTTTACATATACATTTTTATATATATATATATATATATATATATATATATATATACACATGTACATATACATGTACATATACATATATACACATACATATATATATACATATACATATACATATATATATATATATATATACATATACATATATATATATATATATATATATATGTATATATGTATATATATATATATATGTGTATATATATGTATATATATATATGTGTGTATATATATGTATATATATATATATGTGTGTATATATATATATGTGTATATACAGTCAAAGCTTGTTACTATGCCACCCGTCGGGACCGAGCAAAAGTGGCATAGTAGCGAGAGTGGCATAGTAATGAGATTTTGGAAAAACGGCCTTATTTTCTCAAGTTACCCATCTGTAGTTAATCTTTAGACAAAATTTATTCCAGCAAGTAAAAGGCACGACTGTTGTAAAAGCTAAGCGAACGGAGAACATACACACACTAACAGAGTTCACACACTAACATATGGCATGGTGAGAAATTCACGACACACAAAGCTTTCAAGAATCGTCGGCTGGCGCATCTTCTTTCGGCGGATCTCGTGCATCTCGTTGTCTAGCCGATCGCACGCTTGCATCACACCGGGCTTCCCGCTTCTCTGCTGCATGAACTTCCGGACGGTGCTACAAGCGCGCTGGGCTTCCTCGAACGGAACGATTTCCTCCTCGACAGTTACATCGTCATCTTCACTTTCCACCGGCTCCTCACTGCACAGAATCTCCTCCGCAATCTCCTCCAGCGTGAAATACCTGCCAGTCACGAGGCGCTCATCGGCTTCGAGAAAGTCAGACAGCTCGATCTCCTCGTTCTCGTGCATCTTTTCCTCGGCAGGCAGAGCTTCCCAGATGTCGGGCAGCTCCGCATCCTGTGGCTCAGTTTGGATCTCCTCTTCGATGAACTTGGCCTTCGCGAAACAGTTCCTGATCGTCGACTTGCCGACCTGCTCCCAAGCACGCCGGGCGACGTGTAGAGCGTTGAGCAACGTGAACTTGAACTCCTTTCCCTCGTCTATGGCCTCAAGCTGGCGGCATAGCAGGAGCTTCTTGTAGTGGCGCTTGAGGTTCTCTATGATTCCCTGATCCATTGGTTGCGAATTGGCTGTCGTGTTGGGTGGGAAGAAGACCAGTTGGATGTTGTTCAGCTCGAGCTCGGGAGGGTGGCCAGAGAAGTTATCGAGACAGACCAGCACTCTGCGTCCCTGCTGGCCGAGTCGTCCGTCCCACGCACGCAACATCTCCTCGAAAAGCTCCGCCGTCATCCACGCCTTCAGGTTCGCCTTGTACTTGACCGGGATCTCTTTGTTCTTGAAGGCACGGGGTTTCTTGGAATTGCCAATCACCAGAAGAGGGAACTTCTCGCTGCCGCTCATGTTTGCCCCAACCAGAAGAGTGATCCTTTGCTTGCTTTTCTTTCCTCCAGTACACTGCTCTCCCCTGAAAGCCATGGTCTTGTTCGGAAGCAGCTGCCAGAAGAGTCCAGTCTCGTCCAGGTTGAAGATGTCGTCTGCGGAGAACTGCCCGAGTAAGGGGTGGAGAACCTGTTGTTGCCACTCAAGAAGGGATTGCGAATCCACCGCTCCAGCTTCGCCCTGCACTGTCTTGAACGTGATGCCGT
>NC_140971.1:87830689-88018189 GCF_056783735.1 Eptatretus burgeri
CTCTTTACTGACGAACGCAGCCGTTTATATAAGCCCTGTGGCTTCGCTCTTTCACCCTTGACCCTCTGCCTCCGACCCTTCACCTACCCTACGGTCTCTCTCCCAACCTATCGCCTTTGCCTGTCACTGTACATACCCACTCCCTTAATTTGTCAAACCCCAATTTAGCCCCAACTTATTTTTTTTGTTGTTTTTATTTTTACTTCCCCACTATAAATCGTCCCCTAACCCCCTGTACTGTCCTTGTTCAGCTAACCTATCCTGTCACCTAGCCTACTCCCAACCCCTACGTTCCCTTCCCGGAGGGGAACAAGGGAGAGCTAGCGTCCTGTGTCGAGGCCCAACTCAAGCCTCAGAATGGCCTCCCCAGAGTTCGGCGATCTATAACACAAAGTGGGTCCAGCGGCCCACAACGAGAGCGAGGGGATGGATGGTGCGGAGGGGTACACTTCCTAATCTACCCTAACCTTTTAACTGTTAAACTACCCCGGGGCTTTCAACAAACGCCTCTCGCTTAAACTATTGGTTCTAACAACCCAGATTCCCGTCGCCTGTGTTGGTGTCCTCACAATTTCGGGCCTCGCCCCCCAATTTTCTCTCCGTGCCCTCACACGGTCTCATGGCTGGGACACGTGGCTCCCTTTGGCAGGCACGACCCTCTGCCGATTCTCCCGCTATGGCACCCCCGGGCACTACACTGCCTCCGAGCCTACCAGCTCCCTAACACCGGGGAGTGCCCCCCATGGCACCTCCCCTGAAACGCACACGTGGCAGGCTGGCTTCCCGGGCCCCTTTCCGAGGGTCACCCGTGCCCACAACACTGCCCACGCGGCTAATGGCGCCCCGGGCCCCCGCACCAAGCAGGCGCACCCGTGCCCACTACGCTATCCCGGCCCCCCATGGGCCCTTGGCCTACCACGGCCGACTAGCCTGGTGCCCGGGGTACCCACTCAGCGATACTCACTTTTCGCAGCCACGCTCCCAGCCTGTCAACAGGGCTCCTGCACCCCTCCAAACGGGTTTCGAGCCTACTTCCCCACCAACAACAAAACGACCTCCATTTTTTAATTTGACTAACCCCCTAACTCACTCTACACTGACCCCGGGGTCCCTTGGGCGGGAGTCACTCCTCCCCCCAATCACTCATCGCACCATGCATTCACCATTCGCTCCACTCACACAGACCCGCTGGCCTCACTCACTCAACATGTCTCCACCTCATAACTCACCAACAACTCTTCAACACATTCACCGCTGAACTCTGCCATCCTTCTAACTACATCCCCTAACTAACTCGTGCTCCCACGTCATCCCTGACACTAAAGCACGTTCCTTTTAACACTACGTAGCTAAACTACGTCCCCTCTACACATCCACAAGTCTGTCACAGTCTTCAAATAAATCGTTTTATTTCCCAACCTAAAGCTCACTAAATCCCTCTACCTAATCCATTCCACGGACTCCATGAGGACTTACCCCTGCCCCATGGAGTCGGTCTAACTAAGCTCACCCTTCCCCCTAACTAGTTTCCTCCTGTGCCCAGGTAAGGGGGTCTTCCACCCCTTGCCCAGGAATCCTGTGCACCCGAAAGTGAGGCTTGTTTTGTTTTTTGTTTTTTCGCATGCGCAGCACCAGCGCGGCAACTCACAGCTCGCGCACTTTGCACCTGCCCGTGACGTCATGCAGCTGCACGTGTACCTCGTCCCTCCTTGGACGGTACCATCCGGCAGGGATACCCCTCCTGCCGGATTCCAACCCCACGTGCAGCCATGACGTCACCGTGCGCATAAAATAAAAAACACAAGCCCCACGTCTCGAGGGGCTCCCCACGCGAACACATGTGCTTTGCCCGTTGGAGCTTAACACACACGATCGCGTGGAGAACCCGTCCGGTCCAAATCCGAAATCCTGCCTAAACTTTGTCCGTCCGCGGGATCGGCAAATCCACCGCGTGCGTTTCCGGACCGGGACTTCACTCTCGCAAGCGAGCACGTGGGGGCCTCGTGCGTTTCACAGCACGGACCTCGTGCTCACTGCTGGGTGAACCCGGCACGGTCCCCGAAACAACTACAGCCGCTACTCGGCTTTCTTTCCTCACATGTCGCCGTCGTCGCCATTCGACCCACGCACACCTGCGTGTTACGACGCTCACACTCCATTCCATTACATTCACACCGGGAGACGCGGCTGCGTGCTCCCGCATGCCAACCGACATCTCCCTCACATACCGCTCTCTCACACACACGGTCTCCCTTGCATAAACCATACCACTCACACGTGGTGCTCCATTCACTCGCCGTTCCTCACTCATACACCGTGCTTCACTCATACACCGTGCCTCACTCACACACGCGGGGGCACTCACCCGCGGTTCCTCACTCACACACGCGGGGGCACTCAACCGCGGTGTCTCATCCACACACACGGCCTCCTCCACACACGGTGCCTCATCCACACACGGCGTGCTGGGAAGCACGCACTCCGGCACCATCGCCACCACACCACTCACACACGGGGTCGCTTCAACACACGGGGACGCACTCACGCCTTGCACCACACACACAGGGACAACCACACTGGGGATTCGTGTCCCCACAAGGGTCTCCGGGGCCTCTATACCCCCCAAGCTCTCCATGCACCCGTTCGCAGCACTCCTCCCCTTGACCTCGCAAAGCACGACCGAACTCACCTGGTCGTGACTCGCCTCAAGGGGGCATACTCCCTCCCCTCGTTCCTGGAGGAGGCTATCCCGCTGCTCGCACTGGGTCTCCACCCAGTCCACCAGCTCACCCCCATTGTCCTCCACTACCTCTGTGTGTGTGTGTGCGTCACTTACCCCGTCTTCATCGTGCAGTCTTCCCTCTATCGTTCCCATCTCCCGTGTCTCTGCCAACTGTCACCTCTTCACCCTTTACCTCCCTTGTCTCAACTATTATTATTTCCTTTGTCGTCACCTCGTGTCTCGTCTCACACGTTTTGGTCTCCCCATTTAATTTTTCCCTTTCGGTCATCGTCACGACCCTCGCCCAACACGCCCCCCGAATTATTTGTTCACCCGCCTCCACCGCGGGCCTGTCAGCCGTTGCACCCCCTCCCAGCTCGTTCGTTTCTACACGTGGAGTCGCCATTTTAAGCTCCCTGCTGACGGCCTTCATGCCCGCCTGCAGGCATCGGCCCATGTTCTGCGTCTCACCCCGGAGCTTTTTCGTTTCTTCCTTCATGTTTGCTTCCATTCCGTTTATTTGCTTGTTCGTTTGCTGTGTATTCGTATCCATCTTTTCGTTTATTTGTTTGTTCATGCCTTTCATTTCGTTTTTAAATTCAGTTGTGTTTGTATCCATCCTTTCGTTCATGCCTTTCATTTCCGCATTCATTTGTGCCAGCATGCTGAATAGCTGGGCCATGTCGGGTGCGCTTGGGTGAGCCGTTTCGGCAGGGGTTGGGGAAGGGTTTTGGTGGAGAGGGGGAGGGGAGGTGTCATACACCGCGGCCGCTGCCGCACCCATTTCGGGCTCTGGGTTCAGTTGGGCGAGTCCGTGTTCCTGCACAATCAACATTTCCTGCACGGGGATTTCATCCTGAGCCATGGATTCTACACATTCTACATCCATTTCTAATACCCCCGGCTCCCGCTCGCCTTGAGACGCCATCTTGCTTCTCTTAAAGGGTTAATTTAGCTCGCTCGTAATTTGGAGGGAATCGGGGGTCGCTCCTCTCACCCCTGGACCGATTCCCGTGAATTTAATTGGAGACAGGAGAGCCCGTTTTCCCGTTCTCCGATACCAGTGCCGCGAGGAGGGCGATGGGTTTATATCGCATGACCTGACACCAGTGTTGCGGATTCGCGGCCGCCGGCGTGCGGACGGCCACGTAACTCGAATCGCGGCACGTCGCCCACCGGACGGACAATCCAGTCGTGACCCTCTCGGACTAACGCCGGGAACTAGTCACGGGTGGACCTTTCGGTCTCACCGCGATCGTGCCAATCGGCCCCCGCGTGGGATAGGGTTGCTCGCCAAATTCGACCTACCTAAGTACCCACACGGAGGGTAGACCGGGCGATCGCACCTCGCCGCAGGTCGACTTCGGACACGGGCCACTTTAAGCGACCCGTTCCGTACTATCGGGATAACCGAGCAGTGTTATTCGTCGGCCTCGACGGTTCGATTAATTATCGGGCGTTTTAGCCCACGACCAACCCTTTACGTGAAGCAAGATGGAGATTCAATGGAAGAAAAGACGGAGCGAAGCGGGAAAACAGTTCAACATGAAGCACATTTATTTCGCGATGAACGGAAAGCACACATATACAATTCCACCAAAAGCACATGTAAAAGAAGAAGACAATGCAATATTACACAAAAAGCAAATGCAACAATGCAGATCTATCCGACTACCGGGCACACGGCAACACTGATACAATTTTACTTCACAGACGGCGCCGACAACACATATTCCCAAAGCAAAAGAAAAGAGAACCACCCTCCAGGATGAGGGGGGTAGGCGGGCCTGGGGCCGAGACCGTGTCGGGCCTACCCGTCTGATGATGAGACGCGGAGCGGCGGTGGTGCCTCAACTCCGCGGGCCTCGCGGACAGTGTCTGGTAGGGGGTGGGAAGGGGGCCCCCTTTGTCGCACTATCTCAGCGCGGGGGGAAACAGGAGGGGGTTGCTGATGCTCGGGGGAAGGAGGATATCACCCTGTCTCGGGTCCCGCGGCGAGCGTCTCCTCCTCCACCTCGGTCGCGTTGCTGGCCTCTCCCTGTGCAGCTCACGGCACCGACGCGAGCACCCCCTCGTCCGCCTTCGCCGCCGTCACCTCTCCACAGCTCCGTCCTCTTCACTCTGACTCGTACCACTTCTTTCCAGCTCCACCGACGACTCTCTTGAACTCCGCACACTCAACTGCCTTGACTGACGAACGCAGCCGTTTATATAAGCCCCGTGGCTTCGCTCTTTCACCCTTGACCCTCTGCCTCCGACCCTTCACCTCTCTTGCTGGCTCCCCATTGGCCCGAGGAAAAGTGGGCGTGAATGCTTTTTGATCCATGTATTTGCATATAGCGACCACCCTCCAACGCCCTGGAGGCGGGGCCAAATCGCCCCTCGCTCACCGATTGGACGGAACAAAAGTGGGCGTGAGTCGTTTTTGATCCGTTTTCTGTGGAAAGTCCGTGATGTTTTTGAACACGCTGCTCGGTGTGCGCCCTACACGAGTCCAGTATCGGCGCCCACAAGTGGCGCGAGAATGGTGGCGATACGACGGTGGCGAGTTGTGACGGTCAAGGTCGTGGCTGTTGTTGTGAAGCGGCGTTGTGGTTGGTGGTTGTTGTTGTGAAGCGGCGTTGTGGTTGCTGGTTGTTGTGAAGCGGCGTTGTGGTTGGTGGTTGTTGTGAAGCGGCGTTGTGGTTGGTGGTTGTTGTTGCGAAGCGGCATTGTGGTTGGTGGTTGTTGTGAAGCGGCGTTGTGGGACGTGGTTGGTGGTGGTAGTAATGGCGGCTGGTCCAAAATAAAGATAGTAAAAGAAAAACGGCTATCCTGAAGAGTCGCAGCCCGACTGATTGACATTTATTCCCTCTAGACAACGGGTTTGGGCCTAACTACACATATACTTACCGAGATATCTCACCTAAGGGACCTGAATGGTGGTTTGTGAATTTCGTCAACCACAACTATATATATATATATATATATATATATATATATATATATATATATATATATATATATATATATATATATATATATATATATATATATATATATATATATATATATATATATATATATACAGTGGGGAAAACAAGTATTTGATACACTGCCGATTTTGCAGGTTTTCCCACTTACAAAGCACGTAGAGGTCTGTAATTTTTATCATAGGTACACTTCAACTGTGAAAGACGGAATCTAAAACAAAAATCCTGAACATCACATTGTATGATTTTTAAATAATTAATTTGCATTTTATTTCATGAAATAAGTATTTGATACATCAGAAAAACAGAACTTAATATTTGGTACAGAAACCTTTGTTTGCAATTACAGAGATCAGACGTTTCCTGTAGTTCTTAACCAGGTTTGCATAGACTGCAGCAGGGATCTTGGCCCACTCCTCCATACAGATCTTCTCCAGATCCTTCAGGTTTCGGGGCTGTTGCTGGGCAACACAGACTTTCAGCTCCCTCCAAAGATTTTCTATTGGGTTCAGGTCTGGAGACTGGCTAGGCCACTCGAGGACCTTGAGATGCTTCTTACGGAGCCACTCCTTAGTTGCCCTGGCTGTGTGTTTCGGGTCATTGTCATGCTGGAAGACCCAGCCACGCCCCATCTTCAATGCTCTTGTTGAGGGAAGGAGGTTGTTGGCCAAGATCTTGCGATACATGGCCCCATCCATCCTCCCCTCAATACGGTGCAGTCGTCCTGTCCCCTTTGCAGAAAAGTATCCCCAAAGAATGATGTTTCCACCTCCATGCTTCACGGTTGGGATGGTGTTCTTGGGGTTGTACTCATCCTTCTTCTTCCTCCAAACACGGAGAGTGGAGTTTCAACCAAAAAGCTCTATTTTGGTCTCATCAGACCACATGACCTGCTCGCATTCCTCCTCTGGATCATCCAGATGGTCATTGGCAAACTTCAGACGGGCCTGGACATGCGCTGAGGGCAGAGCAGAGGGACCTTGCGTGCGCTGCAGGATTTTAATCCATGACGGCGTAGTGTATTACTTATGGTTTTCTTTGATACTGTGGTCCCAGCTCTCTTCAGGTCATTGAGCAGGTCCTGCCGTGTAGTTCTGGGCTGATCCCTCACCTTTCTCATGATCATTGAGGCTCCACGAGGTGAGATCTTGCATGGAGCCCCAGACCGAGGGAGATTGACTGTTATCTTGAACTTCTTCCATTTTCTAATAATTGCACTAACAGGTGTTGCCTTCTCACCAAGCTGCTTGCCTATTGTCCTGTAGCCCATCCCAGCCTTGTGCAAGTCTACAATTTTGTCCCTGATGTCCTTAGACAGCTCTCTGGTCTTGCCCATTGTGGAGAGGTTGGAGTCTAATTGATTGAGTGTGGACAGCTGTCTTTTATGCAGATAACGACTTCAAACAGGTGCAGTTAATACAGCTAATGAGTGGAGAATGGGAGGGCTTCTTCAAGATAAAACTAACAGGTCTGTGAGAGCCGGAATTCTTTCTGGTTGGTAGGTGATCAAATACTTATTTCATGCAATAAAATGCAAATTAATTATTTAAAAATCATCCAATGTGATTTTCAGGATCTTTGTTTTAGATTCCGTCTTTCACAGTTGAAGTGTACCTCTGATAAAAATTACAGACCTCTACGTGCTTTGCAAGTGGGAAAACCTGCAAAATCGGCAGTGCATCAAATACTTGTTCTCCCCACTGTATGTATATATATATATATATATATATATATATATATATATATATATATATATATATATATATATATATATATATATATATATATATATATATATATATATATATATATATATATATATATATATATATATATATATATATATATATATATGTATATATATATATATATATATATCGTTAATAATATTTTTACTAGTCGTGTTGTATTTCACAAATTCTATTTGGTGTCATTTTATGATCTTCAAGAAAACCTGTTTTAATCTGCTAACTGTAGCTCCCTGTGTTAGTAAACATCAGCCTAGTTGTTATCATCTATTGATAAGTTCAGTACTGTGTTTGGTTGCTCTCACAGTCTGAATTGTTTCACCTGAAACTGTACTGTCGAATAACTTCTTAGGAATGTTTCTGTCTAAGAAAGGCATTCGCACAATGTGGAATGGAAAAGCATCTCATTTATTAAATAATTTGGGGTGAAATTTATTATTATTGATCTTGATTTGTAATTCCGAAAAAGAAAATGAAGTGTTTGGTTTTCTCTTTTTAATTCGAGTTATTTTGGAGATATATCATCAAGAAACTGATCAAATACAAACCCATCATTAATTGCTGGTGAATCAATTAATCGAAAGATGGTTCCAGAAATTTACAAAGGGGCCGAATCTGAACCCGTGGATATCCCTCCAGTCTGCTGGAGTATCTTGTTGCCAAATGTAAAGAAACTGTTGTTTAGGAGAAATCGAATACTTTCTTTAAGTTTATTTTTTGAAAAACGACATGAATATTAATTTTCCTTCACAGACCAGTTTGATCTTTTTTTGATTTACTTTAATGGATACTTTGTTACCTCCTGCAAATGCTTTATCTACTGCTTTGTCCAATGCAGTTGTGAGCTTGTCATGTGGAATGTATAATGTGGAAAAATCACAAGTTGATAAACATTTAGCCTTACCTATGTTATTAATGTTGTGGATACCGTCGATTACAGGTTTGGAATGATCAATGATCCAGAAATTTTTAAATAGCAAAATAAAACCTCACCTTCTCATGGTAGTTTTTGAAGAATTTATAAATTTGTTTCATCGCCCCTGTAATACTACCTGACAATAGTTTCAAACTGCATTCTCGACTTGTGCTAATGAACTTCCTATTAAAAGGGTTGATGTGGATTTTTTAAACCCACTTTGTTGTGATCGTTGTCCTCCTGAAGGATTCTAACTAGTCGATTGTGGAATCCTATTTGACTTCAGACAGAGTTTAACGTTTGTCCGATTTGATCTTAAACCTTACAAAAAACCCTATCGACACTGATAAAACTGATGTCCACACAAGTCCTTCCTTGTGAAACAATTTATTTCCTAATTATACACCATACACTTCTCACCTTTGTACAATGAACTTAAGAATCCCCATTTGATTGCAATATTATTTGGTTCTATTTCATTTATTCTTATTTTAGTTAACAGTTAGACCAACCCGATTCAATTCACTTCTACATTACATCAGAGAGTTTTATTCTAACTTGGTACTTGGTCAGTTCCAAGGAGTACGAGCCACTGAGAAACTATACTTCCTCACATGCTCGTACTCAGAAAATGTGTCTTTCAAAACATTTTATACTTCCATGAGAGAGAGGTTGGGGGATATTCACCCAGACTGTAGACGTGTCCTTTAGACAAAAAGCCACTTTGTACATTTTCTAAGCAAAGGTTAATTTATCAGCTCGGTCACTCTGCTCCAGAACAACACATTTCTTATCATTTAGGGCAAAAGTCTTTTGGCCAGAAATGACAGCCAATTCAATTTGCAGCATAAAAGTTACATTTCTGAAACTCCATTTGTTACAATTTAAAATACATTAATATAAATTTTTCCCCCACACTCCCCCGTTTTTTTTTTTTAAGGAAAATTTGAATAATTTTTCTTACACATGATTACCATGTCCCATTCCTGAAGGAGAAAAAAAGATTTCCATTATTCAAGTTCAATCAACAATGGCAGCGAGTGCTCATGTCAGAAAATGTGTGTTTCCATTTAATTTATGGCCTGTTCATCAGCATGTGTTACACATTGGAAACATGCTACCCGAAGTCAGAAGATAAACAGGTCAGGGTGTGGATAGAGTGGCACCCAACGGGAAACACAATCGAAGCACTCCTTGAGCTGAGGAGAAGGTAGATGTGGGCAAGTACAAGTTTGGGCCGGACACTGGGTTGAAGGAGCGCAGTGTGGAACTCCAGGCCTGTCGTACATTGAAGTGACCACAGCAAGTTCATGATGTATTTGCAGAGCGGCAATCGAGAGTGTGGCTGAGAACATTCCTCCATGCAGGCACCACACAACGCCGACGTTAAGACTTTGCTCAACCTTCTCCTCAGTGGGTTTTTTCTTTCTTTTCCCACATTGCTCCATCTTATCTCCTCAGGAAGGGGAGGGACAATCATGTGTTGAATGCTCAATCACCCAAATCTGGGTTCTCCCATCGTCCAATCTTTGTGTGGAAGCTTCATTTAGATGAAATCGTACATTGCTTCAAAGACTGCTTTCAACACTCCGAAACAAACAAAGCATCAATTAAACACCAATCAATAAACGTCATGGGCACATGTAGTTCTACAAGACTAACAAAGATTCTTATGGAAGCATTTAACTTGCATTATATGTCATATCAATATTTTAATCCCTTTCGTTGTTATTTCCCAAAACAACATGCTAAAATATACAGAAATCCCAGTTGTATATATACTCAAAACATCCATCTCATTTGCTATTTCCATCGACATTTTAAATCTCTGACATTTCTCCGTCTGTCCACTTCTCTCTCACCAAAACAGCAAACATGCTGCCATTTTTCCAACTCACATTCACAAACCATCTATCACTTCCTCCGACCTTCTCAATTACGAATCCATTTTCTTTTATCAAAACAAATAAATCATTTTAAACAGTTGTTCAAAAATTGTCAAATCACTTGTCAAATCTGTTATCAGGCGAATATCATTTATATTGCAGCTCAAACACTCTGTCTAAACATGCAGCTTCACCCTCCACAATCTTTATCCCAGTCTTAGAAAAGCATCTTAAACTTCAGACTAATAAACATCCAAACTCTCTTTAACAACTTTTTGGTCAAAACAAAATATTTCCTTTTAAAATCCATAAATGAAAAATTTAATCTTCAGCATCTATCCAATTAAATCATGAATTTACCTTGACTGAATCGATCAAAGGGTTACACTGGGTTGTTTGCCATTGCCTTCCCAGCACAAGTTCAGGTAACCTCAACATTCGCAGACGAATAAAACAATATTTCAATGTCCATCCGAGGGAATCATCTATTATCTGTGAATTGCCCCACGTGCTAAACATCATCAAATCATTAAAATCATTCCAAATCACGTTTCTACATTTAAATCACATACAGTATATCCACATTCACAATTGTTATTTCACAATTTATTCAAAATCCCGATGGTTGTAAAATAAAACTTCAACACTTTTTCCTGAATGGACTTCACTTTAAACAGATTCAGTCGAGAGGGTGCGCCACAAACACCAAGGAACGAGGAACAGGAAGTTCTCTCCACATCCAGTGGGAAGAAAAAGGAAAAAACTCTGACAGGCAAAACCCACAGTTTAGCATTACTCTATCATGGCTTCAACACATACACTAGACAGCATTGCATCTAATAGACTCGCGTGTGATCACGTGACAAATACCAATCACATTTCTATCTCATCCTCTTGAATCTGCATATGAATCGAATTTCACACCTAAAGCAAAGGCTCAAACAAAGACTCAGTGTAAAGATATATGCCACCGCCCACAGATCGAGTGGAGGGGGTCTCACAGTGTAGTTTGCGACCTTCGCGTGGAAATACAACGCCAAGAATGTATAACGCCATTTCAAACAAACCCACAGCTCAACTCAGCACGAGTTAAAATATCGTCAAAATCCCAACAGAACACGTTTCATTGCAGTGAATATTGGAATCGCACAAGTTTCATTTTTTACTCTCAGTAACACATCGCATCTCAATGCAAATCACCAACCATGCTCCCAGCTGGTTAATCATCTCCTGCACTCCACAAAACGTTTCGTGCAAATCATTGCATTTACAAATCCGTAAAACCTCCACACAATATAATATAACAACCTCACTGCCAACAAACTTCCAGTGAGTTCAATGAACAAAAAGTAACTCTTATAACTCTTACAAACAGGTAACTTATAATATTTATCTATTTTAACCCTATCTCGGCGTCTCAGCCGTGTCCTCGGCCATCTCTCTCATAGCCGGTCCGTATCAATGCAAACATGTGGCATGTCGCTTCATCATGCCCATTTAATTACGCGTCTGGCTCCTTAACGAGCCTCTTCTTGTCATCTGACTCCTCTTCTTCTCCAGCACTTTTCGAAAACAACTACAGTACTTATCGTTTACTTTAAAACGGACTCCCTCCGCCGGATCCTCTTCTTTCTCTCAATAAAATTATCTGACAATGAACTTTTCTTTGTTCGAAATGCGTTACCTGCTGAGAGCGCACTCCCTTACCTTCGCTCAAGCACTTGTCGTTCCTCCAGGCACTGCCTCCGGCAGATTAAGCACCTCCGGTCACGAGCACCGCACCAACGTCGGTTCGAATCCGAGTCACGGCACCAACTGATGTGGATTTTTTAAACCCACTTTGTTGTGATCGTTGTCCTCCTGAAGGATTCTAACTAGTCGATTGTGGAATCCTATTTGACTTCAGACAGAGTTTAACGTTTGTCCGATTTGATTATAAAACCTTACAAAAAACCCTATCAACACTGATAAAACTGATGTCCACACAAGTCCTTCCTTGTGAAACAATTTATTTCCTAATTATACACCATACACTTCTCACCTTTGTACAATGAACTTAAGAATCCCCATTTGATTGCAATATTATTAGGTTCTATTTCATTTATTCTTATTTTAGTTAACAGTTAGACCAACCCGATTCAATTCACTTCTACATTACATCAGAGAGATTTATTCTAACTTGCGACTTGGTCAGTTCCAAGGAGTACGAGCCACTGAGAAACTATACTTCCTCACATGCTCGTACTCAGAAAATGTGTCTTTCAAAACATTTTATACTTCCATGAGAGAGAGGTTGGGGGATATTCACCCAGACTGTAGACGTGTCCTTTAGACAAAAAGCCACTTTGTACATTTTCTAAGCAAAGGTTCATTTATCAGCTCGGTCACTCTGCTCCAGAACAACACATTTCTTATCATTTAGGGCAAAAGTCTTTTGGCCAGAAATGACAGCCAATTCAATTTGCAGCATAAAAGTTACATTTCTGAAACTCCATTTGTTACAATTTAAAATACATTAATATAAATTTTTCCCCCACAGGTTTTTGTGCATTTTTGGGATCCAGTAAATGAATGGTAATTTATGATGTTCATCTGGAACTAACAGTCTTTTGCGTTTGAGTGATTTACATGGTATTGTAACAAGTCTATTTTATTGGCGATACTTATTTTATCGGTCTTTGGGAGTCTATTCTGTAAGCCCAATTCTTCGAAAAGTGTTTGAATGTGGAATGTTTTGCATACAAATGCAATATTATTATTTGCTTTGTCAATTGGAACAATAACATATTGTGTTTGAAGCCGTTTTGAAGAATCACTTGTCTCTGGATTGTTTACAATTACTTTTGGATTATTGATTTGAACTTTTTTTTTCAAATCAACAATTCCCCCTTTTAACATGTTTCTCTATCTCCTCCAACTATAAAGCTATTTTTGTAAAGTGTACACAACCCTTGGTAGCTCTCTGTTGTATCGTTTCTGGAAGTTTACCCCACACTTCCTTCTATTGCAGTATTTTCTCCACACCGATCATTTCCACCCCTTTGTTGGCAAACATAATTTTTGATGATGTCATTGTCTTTTCTTCAATGAACTTACTTAGGTTTCTCTTTACACATTATATGGCCAATTATGCCCAGATTGCTTCCATGTGTTGGATTGGGAGTTCCTCTTGATCATCCTTTTCCAATAATCTGTGAATGATTTGCCAAACTTCTTTCATTTTTTTGTTTTTAAATATACTAAATATTGATCTTAATTCGACTGCTGTTAAATAATCTGAGAATATTTGATTTGTTAAGATCTAATCACTCATTTACGATTTGTTGTGGTGTGTCTAACTGGACATTTACGTCCATAATTATGTCCATTTATATCCATAAACTAGAGCAATTTTCATGTGAAGAACACACAAACACAACTTGAGGTATAGTGGCCTGCAAAAGTGTTCACCTCCCTCCAAAGTTTTCACATTTTGATGCCACCTGAGCTTATTTCATGATTCCTTCAAATCAAACTTAACATATCGAATCTTCACAAACCACTACAAAATGAAGAGGCTAAAAAATGCCGATAAAATTAGATAGAGAAAATCAGACGATTCTCAGTTGGATAAGTATTCAAACCCTTTATCTAATTAACCCTAAATCACTTCAGGAGCAAATTATTTGTTATAAAGGTCACAAAATAAGTGCAATAGGTTTCACCTGTACATAATTAAAGGTTTAATTTAAAAATTAAGCTCCCCCACTTATCTAAGGAGTTTTAAGGTGAAACTCAATTGGTCAACCAAAAAGGCATACATGAAGACCAAGGAGCTTTTTAAAGAAGTCAGACATGAAGTGGTGGAGAAACACTGTTCAGGAGAGGGTTATCAGAAGATCTCAAAGTCACTCATTATCCCTTTGAGTATGGTGAAGTCCATCATGAGCAAGTGGAAGACGTATCATACCACCGAGATTCTACCCAGATCATGTCGCTCATCCAAACTCAGCAGCCAAGCAAGCAGGAAACTAGTTCGGGATGTCACTGAAAATCCAAGATTGATTTTGAAATATCTGCAAGGCTCTATGTCTGAGAGGGGGGTCAGTGTTCCTCAATATAACAATATCCCATTCCCTTCACAAAGCTGGTTTTTATGGACAGGTGGCAAGAAAGAAGCCATTATTGAAAAAGACACGTCTAAAAGCTCATATGGAGTTTGTGATAAAGCATCTTAATGATACTGCAGGCATGTGGAGAAATGTTTTGTGATCAGACGAGACAAAAATTAAACATTTTGGTCTAAATTCAAAGTGTTACGTCTGGCGCAAGCCGAACACTGCACATCACCCAATCAACACCATCCCTACTGTCAAGCATGGAGGTGGTTGCATCATGTTATGAGGCTGATTTTCATCAGCAGGGACTGACAGGCTTGTCAGGATAGAAGGAACAATGGACGGTGCAAAGTCCAAAATTATTGATGAAAACCTGTTTGAGTCAGCCACAAATCTGAAACTGGGTAGGAGATTCATATTTCAGCAGGACAATGATCCAAGCACAAAGCTAAAGCCACACTCAAGTGGCGAAATAATTATAAAAAAATATTTTCTTGAGTGGCCCAGTCAAAGTTCTGACTTGAACCCAATTGAACATTTATGGTGAGACATGAAGATTGCAGTCCATCGACGATCCCCATCAAACTTGGTAGAACTAGAGCAATTTTCACGTGAAAATGGACAAAGATTTCACCATCTCTGTGTGAAGATGGTAGAGACCTACCCACAAAAACTCATAGCAGTCATTGCAGCACAAGGTGCTTTCACCAAGTACTGACCTAAGGGGCTGATTACTTTTACAACCAGTGAATTTTGATCTGTACATGTTTTTTGCAGGTATTCCAGACATATATCTTCCATCAACAAAAAACAGTGTTTAGTTTGATCTCTTCAGTTATGAATAAAAAACAGTTCATTTGGAAAAATGCAAAATATCCCTTCTGCAAAATAAGGCGTGCTTCAGCTCGGTTCTTTGGTCACACAAGTGGTCTTCCTGTGGGTATCGTCTTGTTCATATTTATTTGTTTGCACTTGGAGACAGAAAAGTTGGTGAACTTCTGTCAATGACTCCAAAATGTCATCGCAAAAGCAGGAGGATCAGGTTTTATATTGCACCATCTTTATGGATGAGACACGGTTCCAGGTTGTGTGTTCGCTCTCATATGAATAGCCAGAACATGAGGAAGGGCCAAAGAGAATCCCCATGCAATCTTCAAAAGACCATTGCATTATCAAACGAGAACAGCACTCGGTGGTGCACAAACAGTTGTGGCAAAAAATATTGGCACCCTTGCACTTTTTTCAAATAACACACCAATTTTTCCATAAAATTGTTGAAATCAAAAAAAATCTTTTGGCATCCACATATGCACTTGTGCTCCGCACTCCGGTGTACTCGGGTAGCACAACACACCTGAATAAAACAATCATAGTTGTGCATGCAAATACATTTAAAGTCAATTCAAAGGATAATCACATCAACAATCATTCAACTCGGTGAAAGAAAATTTCTTTGGTTTGCAGTGGAACAAAACAAAACAGCTGAAAAAATTGACTAAACCTCAGCTTATTCCACACAGAAATCCTAAATTGGCCTGGACATTATTATAGGCAACTTTTAGAAGTTGTGAGAAATAATTAGATTTCAAGCAGGTGATTTTCCTTTACTTTGGAATTTAACTCACCTGTGGTGAGTTGCAGGTGCCCACAATATAAAAAAAATCACTCATTCAACCAGTTTGAAGAGAGCAAAGGAGTCATTATGCTGTTTTGTATCGCTGTGTGTACCACAATGAGCATGGAGAAAAGAAAGAAAACCAGAGCATTGTCTGAGGAGGACAGACACAGGATTGTTGCCAAGCATGGACAATCTCAAGGCTACAAGTCCATCTCCAGAGACCTTGATGTTCCTGTGTCCATCAAACGCAATGTTATCAGGAAGTTTATGGCCCATGGCACTGTCGCCAACCTCCCTGGACGTGGCCACAAGAGTAAAGTTGATCGAAAATTGCAACGAAGGATTGTTCAAATGGTGGAGAAAGCACCTCAATCAACTGCCAAACAGATTCAAGCTGACGTTCAGACACAAAGTACGACAGTTTCAACTCGCACCATCCGTCGCCAACTCAATAAAAGGGGGTTCTATGGTAGGAGACTCAGGAGCACCCCACTGCTGAGAGAGAGACATAAGAAAGCCTGACTAGAGTTTGCCAAAACACACCTGAACAAGCCAAAAATCCTTCTGGGAGAATGTCCTGTGAAAAGATGAAACTAATTTAGAGCTTTTTGGGAAAGCACATCATCTCTGTTTACAGAAAATAAAATGAAGCCTTCAAAGAAAAGAACACAGTCAAACATGGAGGAGGTTCAGTGATGTTTTGGGGTTGCTGTGCTTCCTTTGGCACCGGGTACCTTGAATGTGTGCATGGCATCTTGAAATCAGGAGATTACCAAGAAGGCATTTTGGAGTGCAATGTTCAACCCAGTGTCAGAAAGCTGGGTTTCCGTCGAAGGTCATGGTACTTTCAGCAGGACAATGACCCCAAACACACTTGACAAAGCACCCAGGAATGGTTCAAGCCAAAATACTGGATTGTTCTGAAGTGGCCAGCAATGAGTCCAGATCTAAATCCCATTGAACACCTTTGGGGAGATCTGAAAACAGCAGTTGGGAGAAGGCACCCTTCAAATCTGGGAGAACTGGAACAGTTTGCACAAGAAGAGTGGGACATACTGCCAGTAGAGAGGTGTGGGAAGCTCATTGATGGATATCGGAAGTACTTGACTGCAGTTATTTTGTCCAAAGGCCGTGCTACCAAATATTTACTCAAAGGTGTCAATATTTTTGTCAATAACATTTCTTATTTTCTGATTTAAAAGGATATATTAAGTTCTGAATCCAAAACAAAAGTTCTGTAATATTAACAGTGAAATAAAGAATTGTGAAGATCAAATACTTTTGTCAATTTCAACTTTTTTTTGAGAAAATTGAAGAAAGAAGAAAAAGAAAAAAAATGAATAAAGGATGAAGGAAGATCGAGTGAGGAATAATGAGGGTTTAATGAGCGATGGTAATTGTAGGGGACTTATCGGAGCTGTCAGAACAGTCGAAAATGCATGGTGGAAAGTCGGTAATAGTTTACATGCGATAAACAAGCTGACATTTGCGAGGGCCTGTGTACTAAGTATGGTATGTTTTTTTTTTTTATCCAAATGAAGAAAAATGCATAAATGCAATCATGAAGCAGGTAAATAAATAATGCTGACATATATTCAGTTGAAAATGCTTAATTGATTTTCATGTGGGTCTTTTTTTTCTTATATTTTTGACTGTTGAGGAGTTAAGCTCTGCCTCGGATGGACTGAGGTGCCGGAGCAACGCTCCGGTGCGCTCCAGCAGCACTACACACCTGAATAAAACAATCACAGTTGTGCATACAATAAACTTCAAGTCCATTCAAACAATATTCACATCAACAATCATTCCACTCGGTGAAAGAAAAACATCTCCACAAAATACATTAATACCGAACACGTTTTGTCACAAATATATATATCACACATCACGTGCCATAAGTAAGGACAGCACACGTTCAAAGTAATTTTGTACCAAATCATAAAAACTACATTTAGAGATAAGTCCACAGGTGACATCATCACCTACACATGACAAAGCGAAATTTGGCATCACCCTATCAGATAAACAAGTTGTGGCCATCATAGTACATTTCCAGTAGTTGGTATTCCATCTGAAATACTTTGGCGGATTCCTTCTCCTTGACTACAATTACCAAGGCACTCATGACATCCTGTCTTGCACTGCGTATGTCTAATCCAAATTTTACTAATTTATTGTGCAAAACATATTTTTGTGAAATGTGGGTCGAAGTTGGCCAGTGCATTTCATCCTACAAAAAAGTTTGGTGCCTTGCAAAAAAAAAAAACAATATAAACTTGTTTGATTTCAATATTTAACGGTACTCTATATAGATAGTCTGTGCCTTCATTGGCCAAAGGCTAAAGGTAAAGGTGATGGAATTCAGCTGTACTGGCAAGAGTTCGGAAGTTGGAAACCCCTTTGGAAAAATCCACCAATGTATGCAGGTTGTCTCGTTTCATTCAAAAGCTTTAGACAACCCCAAGAGAGACTCTCCATGCAAGTTGATTCCTCCAAATCACAATATAGGATTCTCTTCGCAGCACAAGACCTTGCAAGTATAAAACCAGGAGAGTTTATAGTCGGTTCCGATTCTATGAAGGAAGTTTATTGCATGCACGACGCGTCAATAGTGTTCGCAGCAGCACAAGCACGATCAAGACGTCATGCAATTGGATTTTAAGCTGTAGACGCACCAAGATTCGGACTATGGCCTATCCCATCTTGTTTATTTCCATGGGGACGAGATGTCCCAGGCTGTTTTCGTCAGTTAATGAGCGACTGCAACAGATGGCTGTGGAGCAGTAGGCTGCACATACGAATGTCACACCGGGGAAGGGTGCGATGGTTTCTTGCGTGCACGCGATGCGCATGGCATCGCGTGCTGTGCTACCGGCTGTGCCTCTGCATAAACCAAAGAAATGCTACATGTCAAAGCATCAACCGGGAGTAGAGACGGCGCAATTTATCTCAGTGCTTTATCCTTGCTAAATAAACTACACTTTTTGATTAATCTTCCGATAAACCTATTGGTTTATTCCATTCTGAAGACACTCCGCACGTGGTACTCAGAATCTAAGTACAAATCCAATGCAAGAGTAGTTGTCTAAGATGTTATGGCGTCCAGTGCAATTTTTCTTTCACAATCAACGCAACTTGATGAAATTTAAAACTTAACTAGTAAACTTGCGATGTACCCGTGTGCTTGGCCACAAATACTGCACGATTTGTACACATTGGTTCAGTGCGCCATCTCCTGGCTCTACCTAGAATGGATCACACACGTTTAATGTCATGACCATGGTTTCAAGATCATTCCATCTGATTACATGGTGCAGAGTTAGCGCATTTGCCTTTGAGGTGTCAGGTCTGGGTTCGATTCCCGACCTGACTATGAACTGTCAAATTGGTGCTTTTTGGGCAACGTTTTTGATCACTAAGTGCACCGTCCTTCTGATGAATGTTAAGCTTGGTATCCCCTCTGCTGGCATTAGTTGGTTGATGTTAAATATTCCACAGTGTTCTTCATGAAGAGTAGGTAAGTTATTGGCACCTTGGCTAAATTCCAAATTCCTGCCACTTTTGGTTGAATGCTATGCCTGACCACCCTGGGGGTTTTTATACATGGTCTAGGTTCATGTTCATGAAAGAGCTAGGACACAGAACAGACCAGGACACAACATAACAAAGGGAACAGCTGGAAAAAGGGGAAACACTAATAGCAGGATGGAGAGAGAAGGGAGAGGGAGACAGACAAACAAGGGATGCAGGTAACGATGAGGGTTTGGGGACAACAAGATGGATACACAAGCAAAACCCTGGGAGGGGTGAGGGTGGTTTAACGGGTATAGAAAATATTATAGATTTGCATGCAGTGGTGGTGGTGATGAACCTGAGATGGTGAACAGCTGTCTTGAAGACCGAGAGAGAATGAGATTTAAGAGTGTGTGAGAGGTGGTTCCGCAGACAGGAAGAGAGAGGAATAAATGAGTGTAGGTGAGCAGTGGTTCGGGATTTAGGCAGTTTCACGAGGAGGTTTTTCTCGACATACCAGGCCTTCTCAACATACACACTGCTCAAGGCGACACCACACTGGCTGAAGTCGACCACGATTCACAAGGTGTCTCGAGCGATGGCCCGCCTCCCATGGACTGGTCGACTGCATGCAGTGTCCGATCCATGGTATGGCTGGGCTCGTGGGGATAGGCCCCTTCTAAAAGACATGTGGTACTACCGCTATGTCTCAGAAGGGGGTATCCTGTTGACACGGGTCCTACTCCCTCCCTCATTTTTTCTCCACGGAGCTTGCGACTCACAGTGTGTGGCATGGCCTTCTCAGTGGAGTCTGTTGGGGTCGGCGATGGGCATTCTGCCAGCAACCTCAGCTCCTGACTTGGGTTGGCCTAACTGTAGGAAAATTAATTTTTTCCACCTCGCCTAGTTATCCCCTCCTGCACAGTGGTCCGATGAAGAGGTTTTCTTGTTTCAGGACCAAGTGAAGGTTTTTGCCTGTTTTTCCTCTTTTTTTTTTCTTTGTAGACCTTTACAAATAGTGGCTTTCAGCCTTGTTTAGGGTGAACGTCAAAAAAAAAAAAGGAGGGGTTGCTGGTGGACCACGTGTGCCCTGCAGATATTTGGGGAGGACAGAGCACGGAAAGGGCAGAGGGTGGAAGACCTGAAATTCAGTGGAAGAAAAGAGAGACCACCGACCCGTCAGCGATGGCGGAGCGATAGGCCCATCGACTTGGCTTCATCGCGAGATATTCCAATGATCTTGAAAGCCTTGGTTTCCATGGCATCAAGCTGAGCAAGATGTGAGGCAGGGGAGCCAGCCCAGAGGGGAGAGCAGTATTCCATCAAGCTGCGGATAAAGCCATGTAGGCGGAGAGGAGCTCAGGTGTGCCAAGAAAGGACTTTGTACGATGGAGGATGCCCAGTCGGTGTCTGGATTTGGAGGCCAATATTAAAATGTTCTTTGGCCCAGAGAGATCATTGCAAGAAACCCATGAGTTTCAGTGACTGAACCTCTTTGAGACGGTTGTTGAGAAAGCAGATTGGAGAATTTGTGGTTCTTGAAATATGGGACAAAAAGCATTTCCTAGCTGACCCCACAAGATGGTAATAATCGGGGCTGTTAAAGGTATGTGCGCACGTGTGCACGTGTGCACGTGTGCACGTGTGCACGTGTGTGTGTGTGTGTGTGTGTGTGTGTGTGTGTGTATACACAACATACATTGGCCCTGACCCCATTTCACATGCCCATTGTAGATCATCCCTCCAATGCCTTGTAAAGCATGCCATCAATAGAGAATGCTTAGGCAGCCGCAGCAATATATCCATGCTTTTAAGATGGGTTTTTAGAATGTTGGGCTCATGGATTTGTAATACAAGCATAATTGTGTCATTTAACAGTCTTCTTTGGGTTTCAAATGCTGTCTCAAAGCATCTTCATCAGAGTACCATTGTGTCATGAAAGTACAAATTGGCTCTCGTGATCTGTGCCGTGATATCTATTGCCTGCCAACCCCATCGTCGTTTGTAAATGAGATGGACATATGTTGAGACGTTTTAATAAAGGGTAATATTTTCTGTACGGTTCCAGTCAAGGTCTGCATCACCTCTGTTCATTTTGAACCTACCATTGTCGCTCAGAGGTGGCAATGATGGGATAGGACAGGGTGATAGAGATGAAAAGATGAATGTAGAGAAAGAGGAAGGAAACGGTGTGGTGAAGCGTTGTGTGGAAAGGACAGGTTGGAAGAGGTAGGGGTAGGAGGGAGGGAGGTGTGTTTGTAATAGCCAGTGATTGGCAAAAGGTGGCATATCAAGTGAAACGATTTCCAGAGACCATCTGCATGGCACAGTTGCGACCAGATATTACAAGTTGGTCTAATTCACAAGGCAAGTGATATTGGGAGAAAAGTCAGTACAATGAAGAGAATGTGGAGGCGTCTGAAAAGATGTTAAAAAGGTATCGTGAATTGGAAGTTGAGTTCAGGGAGATAATGTCATGTTCGGTACACAACATTAGAGTTTGGGTGCAGATGATACGTTAGTCCCTGGATTTTGTGTCCGATGAGTGTTTCTTATAATGGGACTGCAGTTAACATTTTCCCTGAATTTCTACTTATACAACACAAGTCAAAAAGACACAAGGTGATATCAGTGTACATTTAACATAAATTCCAATGACAGTCGACAATGGACGAATTAACACAGAATATGGGATTTTCATCAAGTCACGGATTCTGATCGGTGATGCTGAAAGGCCAATGCACTTCATACTGATATGAAATATTTAGTTTATTTCTTGTATTGAAGCAGATTTCAAAAGTTAAAAAATAAAAGCACAAGCCACTGGAAGATCAATGTTGCTGTAGAAAGGGTGTGAAAGAAAACTAAAAACTGAATGAATTATGACATTGAATAAAAATGCATAAAAAACCCCCCACGATTAGCAAGAACCTAGACAGAATAAGTGTGGAGATTCCATGTCCACTGCACAGGAGCAGTGTTTGGTGCTTCACACTTAAAAGTTTAAAAAAAAAAAAAAAAACGTAAAGGGAAACGTGCAGAAGGAAACGCGAAAGACTCATAGAAAAACAAAAGTTAAAATTTCCATGTTTGTACAAAAATAAGGCTTTGACTGCATTCTGCTCACAACCCCAGTGATCCAGGATGATACCCTTGGCTTTTGGTTAGTGCGTACTGTACAGGCATTGAACTAAAACATTGCATAAAACACTATGGCATGACGGAACATACAACACGATGCAAATAAAAAAATACTCTTGTTAGTAAGAACATTTTACGCTTTAGTGACTTGCCAATCGTTGCACAGGTATTTTACGGTGAACGCGGTACATACTTTATAAACAGGTGAGCGGAAGGTTCCACACAGCGTCCTGCGACACGGTACGATGTGAGCAGTGTGTGCACCCATTGCCGTGGCAGGTGTAAGCCGGCACGATACATGCAATGAAAACAACATTACCTCATGGGTTTGCATATAGCCTTGAACCTGGCTGTTAAGATCCTGATGAAGAGATAACCGAAAAAGCAGAATAAAACATACATTGACCGATATTGTACATTCACATAGAACAGCACTCCATTCATGCCATGGAAGAGGCACAGGCAAAGGCAGGAGACAATCTTGCACAGTAATCAACTGTACTTACAAAGCTATTTTAAATTGCATTTAGGGTAATTCGTAAATTTAAATTCTCAATCACGAGAAGAGCAAACGGGGGGGGGGGGGGGTGGAGAAATATTAATCTCCAAAGACTGGTGTGACAAAGCTTCCATTAACTGATTGATACTCGAAATCTGAGATCTAAAATTCTGAGATGAAATCTTAAAAGCTTAAAAAGAAAAAGGGATTAAAAAAAAGCAATTTGTTCACCAAATAATTCCCCACGTCAGGCTTTTAGATACCTAATGCAGTTACACTTGTCAGATGCAAAACACCACCAGTGGGAGTGCAAAATGATGAACCATAATGCTGTCCGAAATTAATTGGGGTCAAAAACATTTGAAAATCCCAGGTATTTCAAGGTTGCACCCTACCCAACACATCGGGAAATCATCGACAAAGGTTCAAAAACTAAAAACAAAACAAAACAAAAACTCCGGAAATTCTACTTGGTGACCGAACCGTCTTCACATATAGCGTGTGTAATACAGTGGCAAAGTTTATACAATAAGGCATAGGTGATGTGAATTAAAGTACAACAGATAATCACCCGACATCCGAATTTTAGAATGGCTGTACCCTTCCATAAGTTGCTGCCGAGCCAGGGATGTCGATAGGTCGGCTTGAGTGTCCGCTTGATGCATCACATTCTTGTATCGATGGCCTCGTGCAAGTTGCAGAACGGTGTGCAAGGCAGCATGCTACAATAAACACGATGGCCGTCTTTCAACTACCGCATTTACCACTCTTAATATTCGAGCGATTGAAACTATGGGCTTTTGCCAGTGTAAAAATGAAGAACTGAAGCACGACCATTTCACTTCAGAGTCGTTTCCAAGCACAAAACTGGCTATTTTGTAAATACATTTTTTCCTCATTGCACGATAGTGAACCATTCCATTAATTAATCATGTTTAATGATAAAGAACATAAAAAAACGACACTGCTGCTATTAGGTGGAAAAGATTAGCAGTTCATGTTCATAACGCGTATAATTATTGAAAACAAGCATCATACTTGAGCTACCTTTGTCATTCGGTAATTGGTATTTGTCATTTATATAATGGGCACAATGGCAGCACAAGAATTGCCTCTACATCTGTGAGTGTCGCTGCCCTTCTTGTCGACCACTAGTTTCAAAATGCTTCACCTCTAACTCAACAAGATTCCATCGCAGCTCAGCAGGCGAGTCTGACACACGAGAAATCGCATCGGGTCACAGGGACAAACCCCACAGCTCAAACTGGAGATGACGACGACTTTAGTCCGTGGGTCTTGGATCGCCTATGGGCATTGTGTGGAGGACTTCATCCAGCAGCTGGAGCGCTCGGTGCAAGTGGATCTCGATCCAACAAGGAGTTTGTTTGATGCTCTGTCGGGGATAGTCTGGACCCCAGCCCTTCACAAAGCTCATGCGCAAGATGCAGAGGCGACGCAAGTCGTCTACGCCAATGCCTGCAGCTGCCGACAGACCTGCCATCGAATGGGTGGCGGTGAAGGATATACAATGATTAAAGCATAACAGATGACACTGAACTCAATAATGGTCTCTTCAGAATCCAACACACCCCCTCCCCACCAACAACAAATGGAAATAAATAAATGGCATTTAAAACAACGTTTTTTAAAAAAAACCCTTTTTGATCTCTTGTCCTTACTGCAAATAACATAACTTTTATGTTATTAGAACAGTTATGCTTGTTTAGGCTTACTGAATGTCTCCAACTTTGACAATGTCACTCGGTCAAGTCCTCACTGTGAACTAACTTCGTGCTCAAGATGGATCGGGTGGGACGATGAGCTTACTGATAGCCGGTGCGATTCCCCCAACCGAGCCGGGACCAGGAATGTTTCCAGCCACAGCTGCAGCTTGTGCAGCAGCTGCTGCTTGCGCTGTTGCTGCCTGCTGCTGCATCTGGCGGTGGCACTGACGGAGGTCAAACACCTGCAGAGCAGCACAGAACCGAGAAACAATTTCCAAAACATCCTTCAAGCAAAAACTGCGTGATACAAACCAAGCTGTGGAAGCAATGAGAAACTACAAGTTGGGGTTGAGATGCAGGGTTCTGTTGCAGCTTAAACAATAAATGCCAAATCAGATTCCTTTAATAATCTTAACTTGAGGATTAGAGCTATCAAGTGTGATCTTTTCCATCTACCAACTAATGCAGGAAGACGGGACAACAAGTTTAATGTCCATCCGATGGACGGCATACACATTGATGAACCACCCTGCTTGAAAAACACAAGTATGACAATTTAGAGTTGGATCGGGATTTAAACTCAGACTTCACAGCTCAGAGGTGAGTGTGGATTTCTTGAAAGTGGAGGCTTCTCTTCCTGCCAGAGCAAATTAAACAAGAGGAAGTCATTGGAAAAGCACAGAGTTCCACTTTCCAGAAGAGACTTTTAATTTGGCAAATCACCGCTCGGTTATCCGAGGCCATACCCCATGTGTACAGGGTAGCGATGTTGCTTGATGACCAAGGTTCACATACCCTGTGCATGCTACAATATGTATTGCTTACCGCCCATGGGGCTGGGGGCTGAGTTGGGGTGAGTCAGTTGGAGGGAGAAGGCACTCTCTCGGGCTTTGCCTTCTGCACTCTGCACGTGATGCCCGTTGTT
Source organism: Eptatretus burgeri (assembly GCF_056783735.1). Taxonomy (NCBI): domain Eukaryota; kingdom Metazoa; phylum Chordata; class Myxini; order Myxiniformes; family Myxinidae; genus Eptatretus; species Eptatretus burgeri. The sequence goes on from NC_140971.1 coordinate 87,856,451, forward strand.
CTCCTTTGGCACCCTACAAACTCTTGCAACTTTGCTTTCTCCACTCCTCGTCCTGTTGAATGGTTTGCTCTCTGCTGATCCGTGCTGCTCATTGGACCGTGCTGTTCGTGCCATGACCTGGAGACGTGTTTCAGTGGAGCCATTTTGATTCAGTACCGGTATCTTTGCAAAGACCTCTCCTGGTCCCCCATTGTGCTCGTAGTGCCATATGTTGTATTATGCTGTATTAATTGCTTTTCATTTTCGTTATAGCAGGTACGCCTTTATTTATTTATTTGCTTGTATTAGTGGCTGTCGATAGTCTTGAGATTCTCTGTTTCTATTGTTCTGTGCCTTCTTTAAAAAAAAAAAAAAAAACACGAAAAAAGAAAATGTTATTCTGTAAGAACATGTTTTGTGTGGTGACCCGCAATTGCAAACCTCATGCATGAGAAACTGTTTTGTTTGGCTTTGGTAAATCCCTGGGGAAGGTTAAAATTGGTAACATTCACTTTAAGAGATCGGCAGACGTAACATTTTGAACCAGGGCACGAGGCACCATTCTGCTCAGATCACTTGTGTGATTCGGCCTATCCTCAGGAGTTTATTAATTCCCGGCATGCCAGCTCAGCATTAGTGGGACCGTGAATGCAACATCAGGTCGTTAGGAGTGGAATGTTGGACCTGGGTTTGAATCACACCTCGGCCATCTGGTGTTTATAAGCTCGACTTGGATCTGACAGCCCCAAAGAGAAATTCAAGATTATAAATGTTTGCGCATAAAGCATGGTTGGGTAATAAAAATATTAAAAGAGGTTTTCTCTGATTGTAACATGTGTGGGGAAAAAGAAAAGTTGGCCACCAAACAAGGTGAAATGGCAGCCATCCACATAATAGAGAATCATGTCACGAGATTAGGGTTGGAGCCTTCCTCACTCCTAGCATCACATGGGACCTCTAACCTCTTCCTCAGTATCAGAGGACGTGACCCAGAAGACAATGGCAATACTAGTGGGGCAGATAACAGCAATTTTTGAGAGGAATCGTGTAAATGATGATACAAGCATCAAATTTGGCACATTTGTTCTCCAGGGGATTCTAATCAAATCTGCCTGATCGGCCATTTGAAAATCCAAATTTTGAAAAAAAAAATTTTTTTCCAAAAAGTCAAGATCACGAATCAATGTTGGATGCTGCTGGCTGAGATTGGTGAATGTTTCAGAAACATCATCAAAGACGTTCCAAGTCTGCCAAGCAGTTTTCTTCCCTTTACCACGGAAGGCAGACACGACGTCACATCCAGTGAATGCATGGAAGTATGGAATAACTCTAGCTTCCTCAGGCCCTATTGCAGAAACTACCTCATGGACTGGAACCCATCGTGCCTTGGCTCCTTGGCCAAAGGCAATCCACATGTTCTCAAGACCTAGTTCCTGTAAGGATGGCAGTACAGATATTGCTATGACTAGTACGTCCGTGTCATTAGCCTTAATGATAATGGACTTGCTACCATCCGTCGTTGCATCCCTGGCGTGTACAAATATTCGAGTGTCAGCTTCTTCGTGATAACATGGAGACATAGCATCCAGTGACTTCCTTGTGTTGCTAATGGCATCTTCTCCTTTTGTGACAATGACTGTGCTTGTCATCTGTGCTTCACACATCTTTTCCGCAAGGAAGTGAAACAGCTCAGTCTTGTTGCTGTCATCTCGAAGAAAGCTTTTCCAGTTACTTGGGGTCTTACTGGTTCCTGTCACTCTCCTTCTGATTCCTTGCCCCCTTTTCGACCTTGCCTCAGACTTGACTTCTTGTACACATCAAACACTACGTCCACCCTCTCGTACCTGGCACCATAGGATTCCACCTTTGGGATGATGTCTTCTTTAGCATAGTCATCAAATATCTTTGAAGTGCGTGGAGGAAGGGCATTGATAAGTGCTGAGCCATCAATGATGACTGCATCTCCCCTTGGTTCTCTGTCTGGGATATTTGTTCACTTGCACTTCAAGAATTTCAGCCAGCTGTGACTTCAAATTGTTTTGAAGTTTTTTTGTTTTTTTTCAAAATTTGGATTTTCAAATGGCCAATCGGGCAGATTTGATCAGAAAGCCCTGGAGAACATAAATGCCAAATTTGATGCTTGTATCATAATTTGCACGATTTTTCTACGATCTACTACACTATACGGATACACGCCATAATGGAAAAAAAAATACATTAAAACAATGAAAGATTGGACAAAAAAAAAATGGATCAAGGTAATATGGATATGAAAGAAGAAGTGAAGAATAAAATTCATGGAAGAATAAAATTCATTCCTAGAAGAATAAAATTCATACTTCTGAAACTGACTTACCCAGGGACCACCAAGTTTTAGAGGTGGGAGACCAAGTTTTAAAGGTCATTCTTGAGGTTGGACAGATGTTTTCTGGCTCTCCTGAGAGTGGACACACTTGTTGTGAGCTTTTTGGAATGATCTGAGATTGCCTTCGGTCGGATTTGCCTTCCAGAAAGAGAAGGCAAGTTGTTTCAGAGCAACTGCCTCATCACAGGATTCAGTGTACCATGGGTGAGAAAAAAGGGAGGATAACTGAAGACAAGATGGGATGCATCTGTGCATAAGAGAGAGCAGGTTTATATGGAAGGATTCCCAGGCTGAGTTAATATCAGGTGCGATAGATATGGGAGACCAGTCCTGAAGAGAGATTGTTACTTGCAGTCCTTGCCAAACTGCCTGAGTGAACTGCCAGACTCACCGGCATTGAGGCAGCTCTTTGAGAAGAGCCAGAGAGATGTTTACTCTCACAAGCATATGATCAGATGAACCAATTAGAGCAGAGGAAGAGCAGGAGGCATTTGTGTGAAAGTTAGTCATCACCAAGTACAGAAGAAAGGATATGCCATCGGGAGAAATCCGGGTGGGAATTTTACAGATCGAGTCAGTCCCATGTCGTCACAGAAGTCTTTTGCTGAAATACCATGGCTGGTGAGAGGGGTACCAATATCCAGCCAATTTGTGTGGTGACAATTGTAATTGCAACATTTGAGGAAGAGAGAGTTTGGATAATTCGTTAAAAGTTTGTCCATGTTCTCTGAGAGAGAGATGTAGATGGAATCATTACTGTTTGGAGGATGGCACAACAAACAGATGAATAAGAGGTGGGAGCGGAGGGGAAGTCACAGCCAAAAATAATCTTGGGGTTTGGGAGGTATAAGATCATTTCACAGATAGTGAAAAATTGAGTTAGTGATGTAAAGTTTAACTCGGGGGCATAAAGGTGCCAGGGCTCGTCGCCAGATCCCAAAGAAAAACTACCAGCTGTTCCTTCAAGGTTTTCTCAGTAGTTTCGTCTTCTTATGACAATGGCAATTAAAATTTGCCCTGGGGCTACCCTGGATTTGGCCTCAAGTCTAACATGGCTGCCAAAATCCCAAATAGCCACCCAAATCACTTAAATTGGATATTTACAGCTTCTGTTGGTCCCAGAAATTATATTTTTGACACAAAAATAAATTGTTTTTGGTTGTACACAATAGTTCTCTTTGAACAGTAATTGTATCTGCCCAGGGTGATTTTTACTGCATCACTGATGATTTGGAAGGGGTGGGGGCATTTCTACCCATTTCAAACATTATCATTGATCTTTGTCTGCATTTTAATTTAGGTGAGACCATAAATTTATTGGTCTTCCAACAATTCTGCAAAATGAGCTCAGATTAAAGAGCAAGATTAGAGAAAAATGAGCAACAAAGCCTAAGATTAAAACTGGGATGGAGAAGGCCAAGAAAGTCCCCAAGGCCATAAACATTCTAAAAGAAGACAGACGGGCCTTTGATTTACTGGTTGGCAAAGCAACATCTCCAGAAGAGGCTCATTCGTATCCCCTGACTTCTGTCCTGCTGGCTCGAGCAACACCAGAGGAAGATTTGAAGCAAGTATCAAAAGCAACATTGAGGAATGATCTGATGGAAGGGTCTGGTTCTGTTTGAGAGAAACCAACAGAAGGGGAAAACTGGTTAGTTGATGGACAGGCTGCTGTGAAATCTGTTCCTGCTCTTAATACTTGGGGAGAATATGCAGCAGCTCTGTTAAACGTTTGTATTCCACGAAGTGGCACACCTGGAAGAAGAACTCACATCACAAGCTCTGACCAGAGTTTACTAAGGGGGAAAGATTGGGACTCATTCCTGAGAAATCCCCCCAAAACAAAAAAAGAACTAATAAAATTTCTGGTTGGTCACTACAAAGATGATGCTGTGAGATGCAAATTGAATATTCCATTAACTGTGACTGAGGAGGAAAATACCTCGTTGATAACGCCACTCAGTATCGAGAAACTCGATCCGAGCAATCACCACAAAGCTGACACAAACAAGGCTGGTCCTCCAGGCCACCAAGTCGAAGACCCTGTGATTGTAAAGGCAACCGATACAGATGTCTTGGTTCTGCAGACCTATGCCTATTCTGTTTGCAGCCCAAAAGAAGACTGGTTGATGAAGATTAACCGTGAGGGGTACATTAGTGTAAAGTCTATACACAACGGGTTTGGTGATGAGTACTTTTGTCAAGTACTTCCGGCCTATCACAGCATCACAGTGTGTGATACAACTTCATTTCCATTTGGAGTTGGCAAGGTGAAACCACTGAAGAAGATAGAGAATGAAAGGAAGTGTAATCTACTCTTCCATCTGGGCAGATCACCCTCTTCCGTAGAAGACATCGCAGAGGCTAAAACATTGCTCTGAACCTGCATGTATGCTGGAAGTAAGAACGAGGAATTTGTGAACACACACATCAGGACGTACGACAAGCAGAATGTGAAATCTAGTTCCAGCATCCTGTCAGATGAGAGTAGTGCTGATGAACACCTCAAGAGAAATGTCTTACAAGCTATCATCTGGTATCAGTGTCTAAAGCAAAACACCACATTTCCTTCTATAGAACACAGAGGCTGGGTGAAGACTGAAGATGGTATTCAGCCGATATGGTTTACCTGTCCGCAGTTTCCGCCAAGCCTTTTGGTCATCAGCAGCAAGACAAAGCTTGCAGCACCAGGTACATTTAACAACAGTAAAGAATACCAGTTGTTTACATTTGTAATTTTGGGTTTGCTTTTGGATATTTTGTGCTCATGTTCAGTCGTTTCTGATTGTTTTCAGTATGTATGGTTTGTTTAGTCATACAATTTGCATCTGCATACAATTTATATGCAGGAGATGTCAATTATGATACAGATCAAGAAGATACGAGAGAGAAGGACCAGCCTCCAAGGAAGAAGAGAAGAAAGAACCCCAGTCATACACAGAGAGGATAAAAGTGCTGAATCTTATCGAGGAGAAGATGAAATATCGGAAAGTGACAGCGACATTCTAGAAGACCTGAGTTCGGCACGTTCGGACAATTGTGCACAAATCCATTCATCAAACTCTCAGACGGACAGTGACTTGGATATTAGTATACAATACTAGCGATACCCGTGCACATGCACGGGATAGCAGTACAACATAGCTGGTAGCAGACGACAGACCGTACATGGGGAATGACAAAAATACGCATTGTGCAAAATGCAAGTGGTACTATGAAACGCCAAGACTTCCCAAACATTGTCGGCATGTCCACTAAGTGCCACAGCATTTTGATAGGGATCGTGTGACGGCGAGCCGAGTTTTTAGTGTGCAAGCTTGGTATTATAATAGAGATATTACAGGCATGTATTCATTGTGCTCCCCTGTCACAAAAAATATTGATGACTCTTGGAAAAACAAATAGCCAATTTGGCCAAATTGTACTTCTCTGGACCATTGTATCTATACTAATAAAAGGCAATGTGTGAGTTTGCATCAGTGTGTCTCCTCCAAAACTGTGTGCAAGAGTGAAAAGTGGGTGTTTGGGTGAAGTAAAAAACCCCTTTTGAAGATAATTTATGGGGTGCTTATCACATAAAAAAACCCAAATAAGCCTTTCCAAGATGGAGGCACACCAACATTCCAAGATGGTGGGCAGACTTCTGTGGTTGCTGGAGTCTTCAGCCACTATTTTGTTCGGCCTATGCATCGATTTGGAAACACGATCGACTCTCATGGACTAATTAAAGTATATAATCGAAATATTATGTCGGATTTGAGAATCGGATCTGGTGAACAAAATAAGTCGAAATCTGGAGTGAAATCCAAAAATTTTAACAAATTAGTGATTTTTATACCTTAGTGTATTTATTTAAGCAAAGCATTAAACTTAACTTTTTCTACTGTTTGGACGAATATATTGAGTGAAGAAAAAAATTATGGAATGTGCAGAAAGTGTAAATTCATTGAGTGAAACGCCGTGCTTCATAACCTGCAATTGCAATTCATGACGGCACAATTCACACGGGTCCTTTTTTTCGGCAATTGCATACGCAGTATGCCCGATTCAGTTTTGTTTACATCACAAAATATTAATATAAACATACTGTTATAGTTCCACCAAAATATTAATATAAACATATTGTTATACTTCCACCAAAATATTAATTTAAACATACTGTTATACTTCCACCAAAATATAAATATAAACATACTGCAAGTTCCACCAAAATATTAACATAAACATACTGTTATAGTTCCAGCAAAATATTAATATAAACATACTGTTATAGTTCCAGCAAAATATTAATATAAACATACTGTTATAGTTACACCAAAATATTCATATAAACATACTGTTATAGTTCCACCAAAATATTCATATAAACATATTGTTATAGTTCCACCAAAATATTAATATAAACATGCTGTTATACTTCCACCAAAATATTAATATAAACATACTGTTATAGTTCCACCAAAATATGAATATAAACATACTGTTATCATTCCACCAAAATATTAATATAAACAAACTGTTATAGTTCCAGCAAAATATTAATAGAAATAAACTGTTATAGTTCCACCAAAATATTAATATAAACATACTGTTATACTTCCACCAAAATATTAATAAACATACTGTTATACTTCCACCAAAATATTAATATAAACATGCTGTTATACTTCTACCAAAATATTAATATAAACATACTGTTATACTTCCACCAAAATATTAATATAAACATACAGTTATAGTTCCACCAAAATATTAATATAAACATACTGTTATAGTTCCACCAAAATATTAATATAAACATGCTGTTATACTTCCACCAAAATATTAATATAAACATACTGTTATAGTTCCACCAAAATATTAATATAAACATACTGTTATAGTTCCACCAAAATATTAATATAAACATACTGTTATAGTTCCACCAAAATATTAATATAAACATACTGTTATACTTCCACCAAAATATTAATATAAACATACTGTTATAGTTCCACCAAAATATTAATATAAACATACTGTTATACTTCCACCAAAATATTAATATAAACATACTGTCATACTTCTACCAAAATATTAATATAAACACACTGTTATACTTCCACCAAAATATTAATATAAACATACTGTTATACTTCCACCAAAATATTAATAAACATATTGTTATTGTTCCACCAAAATATTAATATAAACATACTGTTATACTTCCACCAAAATATTAATATAAACATACTGTTATACTTCCACCAAAATATTAATAGTTGGTAGTTTCTGCAAGCAAAGAAAAAAATTTTGTTCCTGCAAGTGAAAAAGTTTCTTTTTTTTTTTCCTTTCCACTTTTGTATTTGCTTTCATTACAAAATATTAATCTATACTAATAAAAGGCAGTGTGTGTGTGTGTGTGTGTGTGTGTGTGTGTGTGTGTGTGTGTGTGTGTGTGTGTGTGTGTGTGTGTGTGTGTGTGTGTGTGTGTGTGTGTGTGTGTGTGTGTGTGTGTGTGTGTGTGTGTGTGTGTGTGTGTGTGTGTGTGTGTACACATATGGAGTTTCAGAATGTGGAATGGAGTCCTCCCAGGGCGGGCTCAAAGTATCCACCTTCATTTTGGTAAGGGGTCCCGATTCACAGACCAAGCTGTGAAGTTTTCTGTTTTCAAAGTTTTGTACCAAGGGCTCTCTTCAGGATCGTTACTGAGCCCAGGATGGCTTCCAACTGCAGTTTGTTTGTCGGTATATTACCAGGGATGGTTTTTAATATCTCTGTGAGGTTCTTCGTCATCATTCCCATGTGGTTTTTCATCATTACTGGGCCAACTTTGGCATTCTTCAGCTTCCAGGATATTTTCACTTCATGCTTGAAGTCTTGGTATTTGGTCAACTTCTTCATTTCTACAACGTTCGTCCAAAATCACTGCTATTAACACATCAATTAGCAATGCCGCCTTCTCTTTTTTTGGCACCTAAGTATGATATCTGGTCGCAATGCTTCGTTTTCGATGTTCACGCACGATGGGATCACAAGGTCGTACGTGAGCGAGCGGTACTTCAATGTTTTCAGTGATTGCTTTTGGTTCATTTTCCCACAAATTTTCTGGAATTGGAATATCTATTTTTTGCAGATGTACCAGCGGATTATTTTACAAACTCTGTTGCATCGTCGTGTGTACAGCTGTTCTGACACGGTTTTTTTGTTTTTTGTTCGTGTTCAGTCATTAAACGTCACATACAATTCTCTTTACTAACCCCACCTCCACCCCTCACCTGTCTTTTTTTTTCTTCCTCTCCCCCACCCATTTTTTCCTCACTCTGTCCCCTCCTCGCTCCCCCCTCCTTCCACACCTCTGTCGCTCTCTTGCTGTGTCTGTCTCTCTCTCTCCCCCCACCCCGCTCCACTTTATTGACCTGCCAGAGAAGCGACGGGTTGTATTTGCGAGTATTCCAATAAAGCTCTGATGAGCACCTGTGTCCAGATTCGTATCTCTGAAGCTTTCTAGCCCCACACTAGAGCAAAAAAAATATTTGTGGAACAAACAAATGGCAAATAGCTGATTTAAGTTATTTTGGTGGCCATTTTGGATTCTGGCAGCCATATTAGATTTGGGACCAAATCCAGGGTAACCCCATTGCAAATTTAATCACCATAAGCATAGGAAGAGGAAACCACTGAGAAAACCTTGCAAGGAAAGGCTGGTAGTTTTTCCTTGGCTGCGGCATTTGAAGGGTGTGGGGCACAGGAGGGTGGGAGACTGGAGCAGGTGGGACGAAGGAAAGCTGAGAGGGGGTTGGACGAGGGGAAGCCGAGAGGGGATGGGACGAGGAAAAGCCGAGAGGGGCGCGACGAGGAAAAGCCGAGAGGGGCGCGACGAGGAAAAGCCGAGAGGGGCGCGACGAGGAAAAGCCGAGAGGGGGCGGGATGAGGGGAAGCCGAGAGGAGGCGGGACGAGGGGAAGCCGAGAGGGGGCGGGACGAGGGGAAGCCGAGAGGGGGCGGGATGAGGGGAAGCCGAGAGGGGTGGGACGAGGGGAACTGAGAGAGGGCGGGACGAGGGGAAGCCGAGAGGGGGCGGGACGAGGAGAAGCCGAGAGGGGCGGGACTAGGGGAAGCCGAGAGGGGACGGGACGAGGGGAAGCCGAGAGGGGACAGGACAAGAGGAAGCCGAGAGAGGGCGGGACGAGGGGAACTGAGAGAGGGTGGGACGAGAGGAAGCCGAGAGGGGCGGGACGAGGAGAAGCCGAGAGGGGGCAGGACAACGGGAAGCTGAAAGAGGGCGGGACGAGGGGAACTGAGAGAGGATGCAGGATTGAGAGCGAAGCAATGACAGGGTAGGTTGGGGCGGGGCTTTGAAGGGGTGGGGTTGGGGAAGTTTTTAAGGGGGTGGGGTGAGGGGGGAAGCTTTGATGGGGTGGGGGTGAGGGAGGACCTTTTGAGGGGCTGTGAAAAGTGAGCTGAAATTTCAGTTACATAATCTGATGATTCCCGTTGTTGTCACGTTACATACTTGTGTAAAAAAATTTAAAATGCACCAAAGCACCAAATGCAACGAGATAAATTTCCCACTTATTCCTGTGGAGGTAGCTGGTGATGCAAATTTCTCCAAAATTAGCATAATGGGTTTAAGGGTAATAAAAAATTAAAGATAATAAAATGTTTCCAATTAACTTGATTGATAATTAACTTGAAAAAGTAAATGTTTTTAGTATAAAGCACAAAGTATTGTTATAACTCTTTAATGGGAAATTAACTCAAATACATGATTATTACATCTATGTGCTTGAACATGTATCGACTTTCATAATATACTTGCATTTTAAATGACCTTGTTACTCTTTTCTGTATTGGAAGATAATAATCATTCTGCCCAGTAAAAATACCCCTTGTTCCCCAAAACAGATTGGCCTTCCCAATCATCTCTAATCTTTATTCAGTATAATAGAATCACCGATTATTTTATTTTGCTTATTAAGGGATTCTTATATATAAATAATTATATACTGGTGTAGGAAAGTCTGGCTGGAAACAGGAACCTGGCTTAAATGGAATGTGTGTAAAGGCCCGGTCACACCTTGACGTTTTAGCCAACATATGCCGATTTTTGAATTTTTTCACGTTTTTTCACGCTGGCACACGTTGAATACGTTATGGGTAAGTTTTGATAACATTGAGAGCACGCTGAAAAACACTGCCATACGTCGTTGTACGCTGGCTTTAAACGTTGTACTTTTTGGTTGTCCTCAAATTTTTTCATGCTTGAAATTTCACGACGTATGCCGGCGTATGACTCACACGTTCCGCTACGCTGGCCACAAGTTGTATGCACGGTCTGCGATCGTTGACAGACGTCAACACATGCTACTTGTAAGTTAATCATAAGTTGAGACACGCCGAGGTAATGTTTAGCGTACCCGAAACTTATTTCTAACCTATGATTAACGTGTTGTTGGCACGTTACGCGATCGTTGCCACACGTCGACAGACGTTACTTTTAAGTTACTCAGAGGCTGAAAGACGTCGGTATAATGGATCGTCCTTGCGTCAGCGTCCACGGCCACGGCCAGGACACTTATTTGCAGCATTCTTCAAACTCTTCTTCGGCATGACGAGGATGTTCACACTTCGATGTCTAGCTTGGCTATGATTCCAATTGTCCATCGGCAGCGTCTATTTAAAATAGTCGAGTTTGAGCGTTTTAACACGTTCAGAAGAAACGCTTCAAATTTCCAAACCCCAGCGTCAAAAAACAAAGGCGAGTGACAGCAATTTAAATCGTTCATTGTAAACAATGAAAATAGTTGAGTGGTACCGTTTAAAAGTCGTTGAGTGTAAAAAAAATCCAATTGTTGAGCGCAAGCGTCTACTTTCAATAGTGGAGATGCAGCTATTTAAATCGTTGAGTGGCAGCCTATGAATAGCAAACCCTACGTCACCGGCAAAGATAAACTGCCGCACGATATGGATAAGTTAGGCTATCGTTGGGCATAGTTTGTGAACGCCGGCTTCACGATAATTATTCGTTGGTATATCGTATCTATAAGTAATCAAAGCGCTCTATGGACATTATTAGTTCATTGTGCATTTGTCCAACCCATTATGAATAGACCTAAATCGTAAAAACAAACTATAGCTCATTGTTGAAAAAGCCCCATAAAAAAATTAGCCGCGAAGAACTTCGAACAATGGTGAAAAGATGTCTCCTACCCGTGGACACGCAGACGCAAGGATGATCCATCATAACCCACACCCTCCCCCTCACACTCACCTACTACTGCCAACATGAACAAACTACTACTAATAGTAATACTAATACTGATACTGATACTGCTGACATGGACATCGACTCAAAAAGGACTCGAAAACACTGTTGGGTTCCCCTTTTATGAGCACCATTTTTATATACCAATTCCAAAAACCGCTGGGAACACGTCTTTATATGGCAGTTGTAAGCTAGAAACACATTCATTTATTTTTTTTGTCGACTGGAAGACATCATTGGAATACGTCTACATACGTCGATGTGTGTTGGGACTACGTAAATAATTGGTTCAAAGCACGTCAAACAAGTTATAAATAAGTTTCGCGTAAAAAAGACATTACCGCGACGTGTTTCGACTTATGAGTAGCTTATAAGTAGCCTTTGTGGACGTGTGTAAGCGTCCACATATCGTGTGTAAAACTTATCCCCATCGCATGCGGAACGTGTGTCATACGCCGAGTACGTCGTAAAATTTTGAACATGTTTAAAATTTCTTGACGTACTCTACTTACTACGACGTATGATAGCGTACTTTAGCGTTCTACTCACGTATACCAAACTTACTCATACCGTATTTGACGTGCCCCAACGTTTTAGACACATTTTTCTTAGGTCGGCATACGCTGGCAAGATCGCCAAGGTGTGACCGCGATGTTGACACTTCCATTTCTACGGCAGTTATGATTCGAATCGTTGTGCATCAGCCTTTTAATAGGCTACGTCACGACATCGTCGGCGATGCGTGCAACGCGCTATGCCTAAGTTAGACTATCGTTGGGCATAGGTTGTGTAGGCCGACAACAGGTTCAGCATTCGTTGGTACAAGTTATCTATAACACAACGAAACGTTCTGTGTCCGTTACCAATGCGTTATACATAAAGGCCCGGTCACACCTTGACGTTTTAGCCAACGTATGCCGATTTTGAATTTTTTTTATAAAACGCTGGCAGACGTTGAATACGTTATGGGTAAGTTTTGATAACATTGAGAGCACGCTGAAAAACACTGCCATACGTCGTTGTACGCTGGCTTTAAACGTTGTACTTTTTGGTTGTCCTCAAATTTTTTCATGCTTGAAATTTCACGACGTATGCCGGCGTATGACTCACACGTTCCGCTACGCTGGCCACAAGTTGTATGCACGGTCTGCGATAGTTGACAGACGTCAACACATGCTACTTGTAAGTTAATCATAAGTTGAGACACGCCGAGGTAATGTTTAGCGTACCCGAAACTTATTTCTAACCTATGATTAACGTGTTGTTGGCACGTTACGCGATCGTTGCCACACGTCGACAGACATTATTTTTAAGTTACTCATAGGCTGAAAGACGTCGGTATAATGGATCGTCCTTGCGTCAGCGTCCACGGCCACAGCCAGGACACTTATTTGCAGCATTCTTCAAACTTTTCTTCGGCATGACGAGGATGTTCACACTTCGATGTCTAGCTTGGCGATGATTCCAATTGTCCATCGGCAGCGTCTATTTAAAATAGTCGAGTTTGAACGTTTTAACACGTTCAGAAGAAACGCTTCAAATTTCAAAACAAAAAAATTTCAAATTTCAAATTTCAAATTTCAAAAAAACAAAGGCGAGTGACAGCAATTTAAATCGTTCATTGTAAACAATGAAAATAGCTGAGTGGTACCGTTTAAAAGTCGTTGAGTGTAAAAAAAAATCCAATTGTTGAGCGCAAGCGTCTACTTTCAATAGTGGGGTTTGAGCGATTTTGCACGTTCAATAGAAACGATAAAAATTTCCAAACCCCAGCGTCAGAAAACAAAGGCGAGTGACAGCAATTTAAATCGTTCATTGTAAACAATGAAAATAGCTGAGTGGTACCGTTTAAAAGTCGTTGAGTGTAAAAAAAATCAAATTGTTGAGCGCAAGCGTCTACTTTCAATAGTGGAGATGCAGCCATTTAAATCGTTGAGTGGCAGCCTATGAATAGCAAACCCCATGTCACCGGCAAAGATAAACTGCCGCACGATATGGATAAGTTAGGCTATCGTTGGGCATAGTTTAGAAACGCCGGCTACACGATAATTATTCGTTGGTATATCGTATCTATAAGTAATCAAAGCGCTCTATGCGCATTATTAGTTCATTGTGCATTTGTCCAACCCGTTATGAATAGACCTAAATCGTAAAAACAAGCCATAGCTCATTGTTGAAAAAGCCCCATAAAAAATTAGCCGCGAAGAACTTCGAACAATGGTGAAAAGGTGTCTCCTACCCGTGGACACGCGGACGCAAGGACGATCCATCATAACCCACACCCTCCCCCTCACACTCACCTACTACTGCCAACATGAACAAACTACTACTAATACTAATATTAATACTAATACAGATACTGATACTGATACTGCTACTGCTGACATGAACATCGACTCAAAAAGGACTCGAAAACACTGTTGGGTTCCCCTTTTATGAGCAGCATTTTTATATACCAATTCCTAAAACCGCTGGGAACACGTCTTTATATGGCAGTTGTAAGCGAGAAACACGTTAATTTATTTTTTTTTTGTCGACCGGAAGACGTCATTGGAATACGTCTACATACGTCGATGTGTGTTGGGACTACGTAAAGAATTGGTTCAAAGCACGTCAAACATAAGTTAGAAATAAGTTTTGCGTAAAAAAGACATTACCGCGACGTGTTTCGACTTATGAGTAGCTTATAAGTAGCCTTTGTGGACGTGTGTAAGCGTCCACATATCATGTGTAAAACTTATCCCCATCGCATGCGGAACGTGTGTCATACGCCGAGTACGTCGTAAAATTTTGAACATGTTTAAAATTTCTTGACGTACTCTACTTACTACGACGTATGATAGCGTACTTTAGCGTTCTACTCACGTATACCAAACTTACTCATACCGTATTTGACGTGCCCCAACGTTTTAGACACATTTTTCTTAGGTCGGCATACGCTGGCAAGATCGCCAAGGTGTGACCGCGATGTTGATACTTCCATTTCTACGGCAGTTATGATTTGAATCGTTGTGCGTCAGCCTTTTAATAGGCTACGTCACGACATCGTCGGCGATGCGTGCAACGCGCTATGCCTAAGTTAGACTATCGTTGGGCATCGGTTGTGTAGTCCGACAACAGGTTCAGCATTCGTTGGTATAAGTTATCTATAACACAACGAAACGTTCTGTGTCCGTTACCAATGCGTTATACACAAGACCAAGTCGCTATGAATACGTCCGAATCTTTAAAAAAAAACATCAAAAGTTCAACGTAAGCCAGCGTTTTAGATGCATTTTAATACGTTGCCATCGCTGGCTAAAACGTCAAGGTGTGACCGGGCCTTAAGTAATGTCTCGCACTCTTATCAACCTTCAGGTCATAAATATTCCTTTGCTTTTCAAAATTAAGCTGACCTCCAGATGGCTGCTGCCACAAAGCTGTGAGTGATTATTCCCCTGAACTCTCAAACGTCAGCTGTGGCCCGAGCTTGTCTGGAGGATGAACAGACAGTCTCACGGAATACTACACAAGAATTCAAAGTCTCCATGTACTGCAGAATCAGAGGAAGACTGTGTTGCTTATTGGAACTCTGAATGCTCCATATAGATATGTTCGCATTTGTTAGTTATCCCGCCCCCCGGAGGGAGGGAGCGGGATATTGTAATCGTCCGGTTTGTTTGTTTGTCTGTCTGTTAGCAACTTTACGGCAAAACGGCTTTAGCAAACACTATCAAATTTAATCCACAGGTGGGCAATGAACCTTGGACAACCCCATTAACTTTTGGGTTCAATTGGATCAAAGGTCAAGGTCACGAAAAGATCAAAATCGTTTTTCGCTCATAACTTCGTCAAATATGATCTAACTTACTTCAAACTAAGCTTATAGTGAACCTTATTCTATTTGTCACTTATAATCCTACCCATTCATATAGTGAAAAATGCATATTTGTGAAGATCGGTAGGGTCCGAAGTTTTAGGGGTCATGGTCATCGGTCAAAATTACAACTTTTCCATTAAAACTAAAACATGGTTACGAAAATACAACTTTACGGGAAAACGGCTGGCTCAAACACTGTTAAATTGTATCCACAGGTGGATAATGAACCTCGGACGACCCCATTAACTTTTGGGTCCAATTAGGTCAAAGGTCAAGGTCAGGTCACGAAAAGGTCAAAATCGTTTTTCGCTCATAACTTCGTCAAAAATGATCCGATTTACTTCAAACTAAGCTTATAGTGAACCTTATTCTATTTGTGACTTAAAATCCTTACAATCCTATGGTGAAAAATGCATATTTGTGAAGATTGGTAGGGTTCGAAGTTTTACGGTCATAACTTCGTCAAAAATGGTTTAATTGACTTCAAACTGAGACTAAAATATTCCTTATAATCAACATTCAGGTTGAGGATGTATCAAATTTAAATTTGATCCCAAAAATAACTTTATGCCTTAAATGGGCGGGATTTGTTGTGCCTGGCACCACTTGTTTACGTTTGTTTTTAATAAATGACTCAAATGTACAGGAGGAATTGAGATTTTATTTGACAAACGATTAGTTGTCTGATTAATCCGACAACCGATTAGTTGTCCGATTAAACAACCGATTGTTTAATTGAATTGGTGGCAACCGATTAGTTGTGAAAGGCATGCATAGTCTCCTGCCACACCCACTGGCTGACAAAAAGTTCCCTGATCTGTCTGTGGGCCACAATCCAAAGAAATCCTTGAAACACTGCCTTGCATGTAAATGGCCCTCAAGTCACAATCACCAGCACAGCAGAAATTGCCACACAGCCTTGCCTTGATGTGTGCTCCAGGATAGATCTTGTGCACAGCATCACCAGGTGCACGGCCTGCCTCCCGGTCCAGATAATAGCTCTGAACGAACACAGCATGGTCACTGAGACAGCGGACCCACACATCACCTTCTCCACGGCACTCAAGTTGAACACCCTTCCCAATATGCAACCTGCACGAGAGAAGAAAATAAGGGAAATGCCATCTTTCAAGGTGATGACCGATTCTCACTGACTCTAAAGTTAGCAGCTGCTACAAATTATATATCAGACTCCAACATCCGAGATACATTTGTCTAATGCTTCCATATTTGATGTTGTGTATGTACAGGCTCTTCAAGGAACCTTCATCACTGCAACATTAGAAGCATGTGAACTTAATTCTGAGTTTTGCAAGCTCTCAGCTATCAAATTATGTGTGCTTAATGGTGAGTTTTTCATTCATCATGATTTTATCTCAATTGCATGGGCAGGCTTACCGCGCACGGTCACTCGCTTCAGTACGATGGACGTTGGACAGCTGACCCAAGCAAAAACGATCTCCACCAGATGGGTCCACGTAGCCATCCACTGTGACCACTGGACAACTGGAAGGCACCTTGAAGGTCTCGCCAACTTGTACATCCATCTCAAAGTATGCGATGGAGCACCAGAATTCCGGGCCTATCCAACAATGTGCGAGGACAGTTTCAGCAATGTGATGGATGGACCAACATTCATGTCTTTTTAGTTTGTTATCTTGCCAAAACGAAGTTTTTGCAAGATATGTTAGTCAGCTTGTATGTTTTTTTTTTTTTGTTTTTTTTTTGTCTGTAATCACGTATAAAAAATTCTGCAGAGCACAGTTATCATCGGAAATTTTTGTAACTTCGCATATCAGAGGCCGATAGAGGTCCCTTTCAGTGCACAAAATTTTGAAGGTCAAGCTCAAAGGTCAAGGTCACTTTGGCGCAAATCAAGGGAGTCGACGAAACCCTTATTTTTTCAGTAATTTTGATCGGATCGTCTTCAAACTTCATGGGAATATAGTTCATGGTCTGGCACTCAGCTGATTAATTTTTGGTGGCGATTGGCCTTGACCTTCATGGTTAGCGCCTCAGGTCAAACATATTTGACCCCAAGGTCAAATTTTCAAGTTTTAGGAACCATATCGTGTAGTACCTCAAATTGAACACCTCGATGAGTGCTTTCTAGATATGTCAAGCTTGAGACATTATGACGTCATTTGGTGACGTTATGAGGCAAAAGCATATTTTTCATGGTTACTCTGTAGAACGATTCTCATCGGAATCTCTCGTAGGCAGATATTCCTCAAGGAGTCGCTCCTGGTGGATAGCAGCTCTGTTCACCTCAGTGTGACCTTAAAGAAGTCACACGTGGTCACCTTTTGGCAAGATACGGGTCACCCTGCGGGTGACATTGTATTATTTATTTGTTTTTTTCCGTTGTGGTGGTGGGTTTGGGATCCGAGGGTCCGGAACTCAAATTCCGCTCGGCCGTTGAATTAATAACAGGTGGGATTGACTCAGCCAGTCATCCTTCCGAGGTCGGTAAAATAATACCAGCCTGCTGGGATGTCCCAGTGTGTGCCCTGGTTTACAATAGGTACACCGTATCCTGCATGTTGTAAGAGGTGACTGAAGAGTTGGCATCGGAAGGGCATCCGGCCATTAAAAACAAAAAACTGCCTCAAAAAGGGAACCATGGGAGAATATTGTCATGAGAACAGCATGGCCAACCCCCGCTCTAGCAGGGAAAAATGGCCTTAAAAATAATGTTTGTGTGTGAGTGTGTGTGTGTGTGTGTGTGTGTGTGTGTGTGTGTGTGTGTGTGTGTGTGTGTGTGTGTGTGTGTGTGTGTGTGTGTGTGTGTGTGTGTGTGTGTGTGTGTGTGTGTGTGTGTGTGTGTGTGTGTGTGTGTGTGTGTGTGTTATTTTCCTTTGTGACAGTTGGTTTTCCCTTTCAGCACAACTCTGATAAATAAACAATCTTTAACAACAACGTAGCACGATTGGACCTCCTTTTGTCCCTTTGGATATCCATGCACTGTACATCAGGACACGACAATTGCACTCCATATTTGGTGCTCAAACAGGACTTGGGCGAAAAAGTAGTTCAGTCACTAAACAACTTGGCACAACCCTCACATTACCCTGAATCAAGATTTAAAAAAAAAAAATCATGAAGCTCAAGCAAAGCATGCGAGAAATCTCAAGGGTAAACAAACACAAAAAAAATGTTCAAAATGCTTCCACTTACATGTTCAAAATGGTCAAAGAGTGTCATCATGCTATCCAAACCTCCACAATGTGTTTAAAGTGTTTTCCAGGTCTCCCTCTATTTTGTCCCTCAACCCATCAACCCTGCTGTCAGAGTGTGTGCACGTTTTGATAGGCCTCATGACCTCCTCCTGGATTGAAGTTCCTGTTAAGGGAACTCGTATTATTACCTCCACCACCGAAGGTGAAGGAGGTTATGTTTTCATCCCCTTTCTGTCTGCTTGTTTGTTTGTGTGCAGGATATCTCAAAATGTTGTGGATAGATTCGGATGAAATTTTGCGGACACGGGTGTGTGGCAAGGACGAATTGATTCGATTTTGGTGAAGATCTGAATCCGAATCTGGATACTAGAATTATTTATTTTCGAAAGTGATTCTTCACCATTGAAAGGGCCAAAAACGATATTTCGTATATTTCAAAAATGCATTGGGCCCAATATGTTCTCGTGGGTCAGGCATTGCGTGGTGGATGTATGTGCTCTTCTAAGTGCCCTCTTTGCCCCTGTCTGGCTGTTTGTTTGTCTGTAAGCATGAGGATAATTATATGAAAAGGATGTGGACGGATTCGAACGAAATTTGTTGGGCAGGTTGATGCGTGACAACAAAAAATTGATTGTATTTTGGTGAAGATCTGAATCAGGATACGAGAATTTTTATGCGATTCTTCACCACTGAGTGAGAGGGCGAAAACACGATATCTAGCACGATATCTCAAAATTTTTGAAAGGACTCGGATAAAAGTTGGTGCACAGGTTGGATATCTGACAAGGAAGAATAGATTCAATTTTGGTGAAGATATGAATCTGGATCCGAACACAAGAATTTTTTTAATTTTTATAAGTGATTCCACCATTGAGAAATGGGGCCGGAAACGATATATCGTACGATATCTCAAAAAGTTGTGGACGGATTATAACAAAACTTGGTGGATGAGTTGGGTAATTGACAAGAACAAGCCGATTCGATTCTGGTTAAGGTCCGGATCCAGATCTGGCCTTTCAGTGGGATACAAAATGTAAACTGTTCATCCTGGCAGAGGTATGCGCTCTGCCGAGTGTTCTTCTAGTTTGTCCTGTGCTCTTATCCTTTCCAACCCAATCCTATTTTACTCTTCCTCTTCAACTCACTTACTCTCCCCATTTTCTCTCACATCTTCTACCCTTTCATTTTTATTTTATACCTCACAACCCTCCAACTCATCTTGGGATATAAAGGGTGACAGAGAAACATAGAAGCTATGCAAATGTTTGAATACTATGATGTTAAGGAAGAAAACATCTTCGCTCGTATTCAGCACATAGCTGCTGGGGGCAACATTGCGAGAGAGTGTGACTGCACTGCTACCATGTTCCCTGTTCGTTAGGGCAGAAATTTTTGAAATATTGTCAGTGATAATTCATGTACTCTTCGTAAAAAGACATCGTGGGATCTTCAATATCCACCAACTAATGCTGGTAGACAGGACACCCAGCTTAACGTCACGTCCATCAGAGGGGACAGCATTGCAAAGTACACTTTGCAATGCAAAACCTTGCCTGCACTAGTACGATGGTTTATCGTAGGAATCAGAACCAGACCCAGATTAGACAGCTCAAAGGCAAGTGTGCTATCTCTGCATCATCCTGTTGAAGCATGCATAAAAATGGTGTTGGTCATTTCTTTCATTTCAAATTATAGTTTGAAATTGTGATAGCATGGGTCATTGGACTACCACAAAAAGGTATGCTGTTGTGGAACTCTTCTTTGCAAGTGGCTCCATTGTTCAAGCCCAGGGAGCATTCAAATATCACTTCGGTATGAATGAAGCTCCATCTGCAAATGTTATTACAGTAGTCGCAATGCGAATACATTTCAAAGTGAAGTTACGGAGCATGTAGTAAGCCACGCACTGGCTGAACACCAGATTAATTTGAGAATACGCACATGGTAGAGGTGAGGAACGGTGAGGAACGGTGGCATGCCGACTCTCATGCGCACTTCGCATGAACAAGTAATCTCGAAGAACTAGAGAGTTCACAGAACACCTTACCCCTCAGCCGAGTCATACCAAAGGGTCGGGGAGCTAACCCTTAGAATACTTGGTGTTCGGGTAGCCTTTTTAGGGTTAGAGTTTTAGGGTGAAGATTAGTTTTACGATGAAGTTTTACAACACACGTTATTGGGAAAATCGAAATAACCGGATACGTATTAGCTTCTGGAGTTTGAGAAACAAAGTCCTTAGCAACGTATACCAGCAATAGTCTCTCAAACTTCATCGTAAGATATCACGGTCAGTTTGTGACGGACCAGTATGTACGATACACCGTTGTGAAGCTTATTTTATGGGCTTTCAAATAAACCCAATAACTCAATATTGAATTTTTGCGACCTCCGACTGGTTTTGTACTGGAGGGTCACATATATATATATATATATATATATATGTATATATATATATACACATATATATATATATATACATATATATATATACATATACATATATATATACATATATATATATATACACATACGCACGCGCACGCACGCACGCATGCACGCACGCACGCACGCACGCACACACACACACACACACACACACACACACACACACACACACACACACACACACACACACACACACACACACACACACACACACACACACACACACACACACACACACACACACAGTGGTGCCCCCAGAATCTGAACGCCCCATTGTTTGAACAAATTGGATTCCGAACAATTTTTTCAAGAAAATTTTGCCCCAAAAACCGAACTCATTTTCGAAAACCGAACACAACGTGGCGTTCATGTTTGTTCACTTGCGTCTTCCCCGCCTGTTCGACCCGCATCTTCGCGCTTTGTTCATTCAGTTCGTCGGTGGAAGTCCTCGTGAAAGCATCTCTCGTGTGTCGATCGCTACTTTACCTCGTGTTTTCACCTTGATTTGTGCATCTATTTTTTTTTCAATTATCACCCTTGTGCATTCACCATGGCACCCAAGAAGAGCAGTGAAGCAAATAGGAGTAAGAGGAAGTCCGTGAGAACGACAATCGAGTTGAAGAAGAACTTATCGCTAAGCATGAGAGCGGTACGCGTGTGTCTGATCTCGCTGCCATGTTCGAGCTGCCAAAATCGACCGTGTGTAGGATTCTGAAAAATAAAGAAGCGATAAAAGCACGAAAACCCGTCGTGAAGCGAACTCATTCGATGAACCCTCTGACGAATCAGCTTTAACGAACTCAAAGTTTTTTTGCGCGAGGATGGTAGTGATGTCATGCTGCGTCACCCAATCGCTTCACCTCTTGATTATCTCCGTGGAACCGTGCGGTGAAAACGGCACGTTTGTGTCTCCACACAGAGTGTACTGGGATATAAAACACCATTTGGTGCTTCATGGTTAATTACATACCTCCACCAGGCTGAAGTTTACGTTTTGGATCCCAATGGCCACTGATAGGCCGGAGCTGCATCCAGACCTGATGGAAGAAGTGACAATGCTCCTGCTCATCCCCCAGGCTTGGAAAAAGATTCATGACCCAGAAAAGGTCATTCACTCATCTCATTTTACCTTAAACATGGGTAATTTCAGTTGAAAGTGTCTTGAAAGTGGGTTTTCTTGGGGTCCAGGAATGGATTAATTCACTTTCCATTATTTCTTATTGGGAAAATATTTTTGGAATCCGAACTTTTTGGAATCCGAACAGCCTCTTGGAACGAATTAAATTCGGATTCTGGGGGCACCACTATATATTGTTACGGATTCAGCGGTGGCGGGATTCGGACGAGTGATGTCAATCACTGTCCGTAACCAGTTTGGGTTTTCGCACCCTACTCTCGACAGCCAAATGTTACAGATTCGGCGCCACCCTAACCACCGCCGTCTCCGGGGTTATAACGCCGGCTGGTTCGGCACAGGCCTCGCGTCACGCGTCTCGAATCGCGATACCAACGTACCTCTGGACCTTACCAGTTGGGGAAATAGACCCCGGTTCCAGATTGGTTTTGTCAGAGCCAGAGCAAATTCTGCCAGTCTGTAACCATTTTGGTTTTATATCCAAATCGAGCGGATCGTTCATCGGCACGGCATGAATTAATTCAAAGCGGCAACTTCATACGAATCAGCCAGATTTATTGGGGACACATCGGGGAAGCACAACACAAGCAAAGCATTCACGACAATGTTATAATTAATCGATAACCCGTTCTTAACTCGGGAGCTACGGATTACGGTTTCGAAGGGGACCCGAACGAGATAAACCTTAAACAACATGCAGACAAGACATGGACAGCATGCAGACAAGACATGGGCAGCATGCAGACAAGACACAGAGTACTTGGTGATGCTTCATGGACGAGAGAAAAAGTGTCAAAACACGAATGTGGCTCGTGACAAGCCGATGTCTACGGATTTAAACGCCCATGCTCAAACACGCCGCGTGGCAAAATGGTGCTCGTCCTCCTTCTCCCGGCACCGCTTGCGCATGCAGCCTTCGCGCGTTCTGACCCCACGTAAGGTCGACGGCACAAGACAGTCAGATCGATGGTGGGTTTCAGCTGGTTTCTCACAAGGTCCAGCATACAAGTCCAGGCCTGGCCTGTTCAACAGATCAGGCCAAATCGAGGTGTTGGGCTCAGCAGGCGGATCGACAAACGTGTCGAGCCGTGACAGAGGCTCCTTGGTTAGACGCAGGTTGAACCTGTCGATGACCTCCTCTCGAAGCCGACTCCAGACTCACACAGCAGCCAGGTCCTCTCAAAGCAGATTGCAGCCTCCCACTAGTCATTTCTATACAGAAGAATTCCTCACTCGACACTCAGGCTCAGTTACTCCCTCGGCAGATGGCAGACTCGACCCTCAGGTTCAGGCCGTTCCTCTCTTACAGATCGCTGACCACACGCACCGCAAGTTACTCCTCCAGCTGATGGTAGACAGACCTCTTGCAGTGCCTCCTACTGCCGATCACCCGACTCGACACTCGTCGTTTCTCTTCCTGCCAAAATGGCAGACTCGATGTGCAGGCAGTTTCTCTTACTGCCAAAAATGGAAGACTCGACGCGCTCAGGTTCAGTTTCTCTCCCGGCATATCCACCACTGCCTTTACTTCGTTCACTCGCCTCAAAGCCGACTGACTCCTCCTTTCAGTTTCACTACCTTGCCTTTCTTTCGGCTCGCTCTTTACGAAAAGCCGATCGCAAAAACCTCATGCAGTTTCTCCTACTGCTGATCGCACCACCTCGGCGCTTTCCGTCCCACCTTCTCGCCTGTCGTCCGACTGCTTCTCTAGGCCACACCCTCTCAGCCAACTGGGCAGGGCCTCGTCCAGAGAGGGGAAGGAAGAAGAAGAAGAAGCCCCTCGGTACACCACCGCACGAACAATAAACAGCCTCTTACACCTCCCGACACATGTATCGTCCATTTACAGAACAACCTGGCTAAAAATGCATTTAATGGGGGATCTGGCTAATCCTATATTTAATAACATACTAAGGGCCATTTCCACAACACTACCCCCACCTTTCTTCCGAGGCTCTCCCGATCCTCCATCTGGGGCAGCCCACGGTAATGGCCCTGTCTAACGTATAGCACAGATCTCCCTTTACTCTAACCCACAACAAGGGAAGCACTTAACTCCAAAAACCAAAGTGTCACAGTAAGATTGGCATGTCCTTACCCTGGTGTGTCGGATAATAAATCTGACGAACAAATTCACACTCTATGCACACTACTTAACATTCTAAAGATGGATTTGAACGGGAGGGCATTCAATTTTACTTTTAACACCAATATTTGCATAGGAGCAGAACATTCAAAGGTTCAAAGTTCTTTCACGTGTTCGCTCCTACATGCCCCCTCCAGGCAGTATTGTCCATTCAACCTTGAGGGTTTACTCACTTCGTGGCCTTATTGGCCTCTCACCAGGTGAGTTGTCGGCCCAGTGGCCTAATCTCACAAAGAGTTCTTCGGCCCACTGAGCCCACAAAATTGCATGAATCTTCGGCCGCAACGGCCCACAAAATGGCATGAATCTTCAGCCGCAATGGCCCACAAAACACTTTGGCCTCAATGGGCCACAAAAAATGCTTCGGCCCATATGGCCCACAAAATGACTTCTTGGCCGCAATGGCCTACTCACGAGCAGCAGCACGCAACAAGCCCTGCATTGGACAGCAGGTGACACAGCAATGGTGGCACGGTGATATCGATGGTAAACAAATGTAGTTTGGAGGCATTATTGAGGACGCAATTGGGTGTGATGACCTCAGACCAGGCGAGATGGAGTGTACCCTTAACATTCCTTGCCCGACTTGTTTTGGTTCAGTTCTCGTTTTTTTTCTTTTTCTTCCTTTTTTTTTTTTCCTTTTACAGGCAGGATGGTGTGTTTCTCACTCAAACGTTATCTTTGTGGGTGTGTGCTCATGAAATACTGGTGGCCTCTCTGGCACTTGGAGAGGGTGACCTAGCCTGGCCCTTGCTTACAAATTTTCACATCAACACTACTCGTACCAGGTATCACACATGAATGGTGCGGAGGAGAGTCCATCGAACCTAACCATTTACTTTTCGCTCTAAACCATGAACCAAACCCTGCTATGGCGAGAATGATCCTCATGACCCATTTTTCCTGACCTGGCACACTGTTCCATTCTTTTAAACCTGGGCAAGGCCTTATTTGTCTTTTTCCATTTGGTGGTGCCAGGCATAACTCACTGGCTGGGGAGTGTGACTACTACTAGGCTTTTTGCCTGCTTCCAATCGGGGGTAGAGGACACCCAGCGACCTCGGGGTTCACCTGAGCGTGCTTCTGGCGCTCCTAAGGGGTGACTCTCTCTAGCCCCCATACTGTGCCATCCTAGCACCCATACTGTGCTCTCCTGGCACTAACCCTACCGTGCTCTCCTGGCACTGAACCTACCGTGCTCTCCTGGCACTGAACCCTACCGTGCTCTCCTGGCACCTCTGACAGCCTTCACTTGCCAGGAACCCCCAAAGTCCTGGTGCCCTATTTCACCACTCACCAACTTCCAATACCATGTCACACTCCCAGCCAGTACCACCATACCTTGGCCTGCACCTACCCCTCGCAGTGCGCCTGCACAATGGAACAGCAGCCAGAATCCATGTCAAATCCTCCAAGTCCCCCCAACCTACACTAACTTGGTTAGGAGACTCCTACCGACAGGGTGCGTTGTTCGCACTCACTCTCCTCATTCGCACAATCACCCCATTCACCCAAACACTTGAGTCATTCATTCCACAGTGCCACACACCCAGTCCACAACACCATCCAACACCTTTCACGTTTATGTGAAAACAAAAACACACCAGTCCCTTGGATCCCACTTGGTCATCAAATTTAACGAAAAACACTTTTTCATCAAACCCCAATCAATTTGTCACTACGTCCGTCATCCGCTGGCCTCCTCCACACTGCCCAAATAGTTTATTTCCAACAATTTAAATGAAACATCAAAATCTCTTCACCAGCCCCATGGAACCTCTGCATGGTGCTAACCAGGCATTTCAGTCTTCCCTCAAACAAGCCACTCTTTGTCATAAACTTGTTTCAGGTGTGTTTAACGCTCTGCCTGTAATGTCTCCACCACTTTTTTTTTTCAGTAATCACCCAAATCCACTTGTGCCACTCTTATCCCTTCTATCATCTCTCAATTTGTAACCACTCTCGATATAATTTCCAATCAAAAGCTTCACATCCCCATATGGCCTGGTTCTTTGGCCCATTGGAAGGGGAGTGAGGGAACGAATTCCTCATTTCCCATTACATGACCCCTCCGCCTTTCCGCCACGGCTCAAAAGGGTCACGCCTCAATTGGGGCTGTGATCTACCCCCTCCTTTCACCAGGGTTCGCGGAAGTCAGGTAAACCCCAATCGGTGGAACGGCATCCCCCTCTTCTCTAGGGTTCACGGAAATCAGGTAAACCGCGATCGGTGGAACGGCCTCCCCCTCTTCTCCAGGGTTCACGGAAATCAGGTAAATCCCAATCGGTGGAATGGCCTCCCTCTCTTCTCCAGGGTTCACGGAAATCAGGTAAACCCCAATCAGGGAGGCGGCCTCCCCCTCTTCTCCATAACTCGCTGAAGACAGATAAACCCCCTTCAGCTAGCCAAACCCCTCGTGTGCTCAGAAAGGTTTGAAGACCAAGTGACACACGCCAGTGCCACCCGCTACTCATCTGCACTCCACTCCAAAGTTCCTGTGAGGCTGATGGAGAAATTAAAATCCAATTTATAAAGCCTGCTCCTGGATGCAGCACCTCCAAGTCTGTAAGAACCCATACGGAGCTGTCCACCATGGTTTCTGTCCCCTGGCTCAAGTTCTGTCCTGGTGGCATTTCTATTTCCCCTTGCACTTCTAACCTATTTCCTATGTCACCACTCATTCCACGCTCAGGACTCCCACACACAGCAAGCTGCACACATTCCAAGGTCAGGTGTTCACATTCCACACCTTCAACCTTGCCTGCACACTGACCAACTGCCTCGCACTCCAGGGTTACATTCCCGAACGCCACGTGAGTACCCACACATGTTTCGACCTTGGCAGCACACACCAGTGCTGTAATCTGGAGTGTGGACTCACAGCATTCATTCACAGGCACTCCACACACACATTCAGGGGTCACGCATACGTGCACCCCATCGGACAGAGTCTCTTCGTTAACATAATATTCAATTCCTACCTTAAGCTCATCGTCCGCACCATGTATGCATGTGCCCACGTACCTGCTTCGTTCCAGAGTCACCTCTGTCTGGTCGCTTCTCTCCAGCAGGTTACTCATTGGTTCGCCACACTCCTCCGGGGCTGTCAGCTCCACATGCTGGACCTGCTCAAAATGAATTTCATTCGTCAACAACCCCGTATGCTCCCTCAATGTCTCCATCACCAGGGTTTGCTCTAATTGTGGTGTCATCCGACAAGTGGTCAATCAAGTCCCGCACCACAAACATTACTCCCCGTGGTGATGTCACACATCCCATATTATTGTGCTGTTCTACTTCCAGGCTCCATTTTCTTTTCAATTCGAGTCGTTCTTCCTCTCTGAGCCTTTTAAGTTGTTCGTTATCTTTCCGGAGTTTTTCCATCTCCGTGTACTCCAACTTTGCTCTCTCCTTTAGTTGGTCAATTTCAAATTCGTTTTCCTTTTGTTTTCTTCCCCACCGTCTCTCATGTTCTTCATTCAACAATCTCGTCGTTTCTTTCAATTGGTTAATTTCCTTTTCCTGTTTCATTCGTCGTTCTTTCATTATCTCCACGTAGTTCAACCTTGCTTTCTCCTTTAGTTGTTCTTGTCCTTTTTGTTTCCTCTCCCACCGTCTCTCATGTTCTTCCTTCTCCAATCTCGTCGTTTCTTTCAATTGGTTGATTTCCTTTTCCCATTTCATTCGTTGTTCTTTCACTATCTCCACGTATTTCAACCTTGCTTTCTCCTTTAGTTGTTCTTGTCCTTCTTTTTGTTTCCTCTCCCACTGTCTCTCATGTTCTTTCTTCTCCAATGTCGTCGTTTCTTTCAATTGGTTGATCTCCTTTTCCTACTTCATTCGTTGTTCTTTCACTACTCTTTCTTGCGTCTCATTCTTTAATCTTGCTTTGGCTTCTTACTGTTCGATTTGCACAGTGTGGTTAACAAACATTTCATTCTCCGTTCTCTTTATTTCCTCTCTCAACAGCCTCATATCAGCTCGTTTTGTAATTTCCGCTCTTTGCTTTGGTGTTTCTGTAACTCAGAAGCTTTTTCCCAAAATTGCTCTCTCATCTCCACACCTCTTTCGCATGCTTCCTCCCTCAAGTCATCCATTCTATTACAGTTTTCCCTTAGCTGTTCCAGATATTTATTTTTCCTTTCCATCGTCTGTTCTTGGATATCTCTTATCCGATTGCCTGTTCTTACCTTTTCCTTCAGTCGTTCCAATTCCAAATCGTGTTCCCGTTTTTCCTTTTCCAGCTTTGTTTCCCATTCTTCTTCCAAGTTCTCCCTATCCCGGGAGTTACTAATTTGCTCTTCCTCTATTCTTTTGTTCAGTTCACTCTTCTCTTGTTCCAACTCATGGGTACTCCACTCTACTTTCCTCATTTCTCCCTGTAGTTCCTCGAACTGTCTTGACTTTTCCAACAATTCTTCCTTCAGTTGTTTCAATTCCAAATCGTGTTCCCGTTTTTCCTCTTCCAGCTTTGTTTCCCATTCTTCTTCCAAGTTCTCCCTATCTCGGGAGTTACTAATTTGCTCTTCCTCTATTCTTTCGTTCAGTTCACTCTTCTCTTGTTCCAACTCATGGGTACTCCACTCTACTTTCCTCATTTGTCCCTGTAGTACTTCGAACTGTCTTGACTTTTCCAACAATTCTTCCTTCCTTTGCTCCAGATATTTCTCTCCTCTTTTTATCTTCTGTTCTCGGCTTCCTCTTATCCGATTGCCTGATCTCACCTCTTCCTTCAGTTGTTCCAGTTCCAAATCGTGTTCACATTTTTCCTTTTCTTGCTTTTTTTTCCATTCTTTTTCCCAGTTCTCCCTATCCTGGGAGTTACTAATTTGCTCCTCCTCTATTCTTTTGTTCAGTTCGCTCTTCTCATATTCCAACTGATGGGTAAACAACACTACTTTATTCTTTTCTCCACATAGTTCATCAATTCTGTTGGCTAAGTCCTCTTTCAGCCACCGAATTAGTTCCCGTTCATCGGCCAATTGTTGTAACCCCCGTACACATAATTTTCCTGAACCTCGTCTGCGTGCTGTTGTGCCTCGCCCAATTCAATCTGTAACTCTTTTAGATAATTCTCATAACGTCTCACCTGTTGCAAGGCATCCCCCAATCGTGCCTGAAGCTTGCCAATGTTCACGTAGTCGTCCTGCCTCGTCCACCATGGCGCATGCCGTGACCACGTGGTTTGAACCGGTGGGTGGGAGCCCACGCCTAGTGTTGTGCCGTTTGTTGCGCTATTAATAGCAACCTTCTCCCGCTTCGTGTTGCGCTGAGGTGGAGCCGAGCCACCATTTTGCGAATCTGTTTTTCTTCATAATTTCGAAGTTTTACACCCGATCCGCTCAAAATAAAATCAAAGCAAATTTTGAATTTGCGAGCGACGGGTTTTTTTTTTCCCGCGCCTCTCGTAACCAATGTTCGAGGTGCGAACAACACCAGATATTGTTGAATCGGTGTCCTGTAAATCTATTGAGGTGGAGGGATTCTCATCCCAATCCTGACTACCAGTGTTACGGATTCAGAGGTGGCGGGATTCGGACGAGTGATGTCAATCACTGTCCGTAACCAGTTTGGGTTTTCGCACCCTACTCTCGACAGCCAAATGTTACAGATTCGGCGCCACCCTAACCACCGCCGTCTCCGGGGTTATAACACCAGCTGGTTCGGCACAGGCCTCGGGTCACGCGTCTCGAATCGCGATACCAACGTACCCCTGGACGTTGCGCCCAACGCCCAATTTGAGCGCCCAAGCTCAAACACGCCGCGTGGCAAAATGGCGCTCATCCTACTTCTACCGGCACCGCTTGCGCATGCAGCCTCCGCGCATTCTGACCCCGCGTCAGGTCGACAGCACAAGACGTCAGATCGATGGTGGGTTTCAGCTGGTTTCTCACAAGGTCCAACATACAAGTCCAAGCCTGGCCTGTTCACCAGATCAGGCCAAATCGAGGTGTTGGGCTCCGCAGGCTGATCGACAAATGTGTCGAGCTGTGCCGTGAGTTGGGACAGAGGCTCCGTGGTTAGACGCAGGTTGAACCTGTCGATGACCTCCTCTCGAAGCCGACTCCAGACTCACAGCAGCCAGGTCCTCTCGAAGCAGATTGCAGCCTTCCACTAGTAGTTTCTATACAGCAGAAATCCTCACTCAACACTCAGGCTAAGTTACTCCATCAGCAGATGGCTGACTTGACCCTCGGGTTCAGGCCGTTCCTTTTCTTACAGATCGCCGACCACACGCACCGCGAGTTACTCCTCCAGCCGATGGCAGACAGACCTCTTGCAGTGCCTCCTACTGCCGATCACCCGACTCGACACTCGTCGTTTCTCTTACTGCCAAAATGGCAGAATCGATGTGCAGGCAGTTTCTCTTACTGCCAAAAATGGCAGACTCGGCACGCTCAGGTTCAGTTTCTCTCCCGGCAGATCCACCACTGCCTTTCCTTCGTTCGCTCGCCTCGAAGCCGACTGGCTCCTCCCTTCAGTTTCACTTCCTTGCCTTTCTTTCAGCTCGCTCTTTACGAAAAGCCGATCGCAAAAACCCTCATGCAGTTTCTCCGACTGCCGATCGCACCACCTCGGCGCTCTCCGTCCCACTTTCTTGCCTGTCGGCCGACTGCTTCTCTAGGCCACACCCTCTCAGCTGACTGGGCGGGGCCTCGTCCGGAGAGGGGAAGGAAGGAAGAAGAAGCCCTCGGTACACCACCACCGCACGAACTATAAACAGCCTCTTACACCTCCCGGCACACATGTAACGTCCATTTCCCGAACAAGCTGGCTAAACATGCATCTATTGGGGGATCTGGGCTAATCCTATATTTAATAACACACTAAGGGCCATTTCCACAACAATATATATGTTTCTATTATATACATTATATATATACACATATATATATATATATATATATATATATATATATATATATATATGTAAACATGCACACATTGATAACAGCATTGACAGCCCATACAGCTCCAGACTCCTCCCCCCCATCCCCCAAACATGGTGAACAGTCAATATGATAGTTTTAAACTTACCCTGTTCATCGACAAGCCCCAGATGATATAACCTTCCCATTGGTGTTGAGAAGCACGAAGATTTGGGGACAACGCGCCAGATTACGAACCTTCGGCATTTCACAGGCCCATATCGTCAGTGGTTCTTGCAGTACAGACTGAAAGATATCAACTTTTAGACGAATTGATCAGAAAGTTCTCCAAATCTTTCATTATGCAGATGCATACCCCTTTCTCGCAAGTACGTTTTTTCAAGTATTTTCGACTTCTTTAAAAGTTTTCTTTTAATTTCTTGCTCCAATCATTATCTGGCCTGGCAGGAAATACGTCCAGAACGCCACGATGAACTCTGTTAGTCGGGGTTTCTGCGCATGCATACAAAACAATATGGGGTGGATTTCGTCATTTCAAAAGTGCTGTATTAAATTCAAACTTCAGTACAAGTTGAAGCAATTGGTGATTGTTCATAATAGCAAAGAAGACTGAGCGCTTCATAATCCAGATACATGCCAGGGTATACGGATTACAGCAGATCTGAGAATTATCTATATTAAGGTGGATCTGTGGGGAGACGCACTGACATACAGACCAATTACAATTGCCTCTCCATCACTTTGGGAATGGGTGAGAGCAACAAAACGATGGGTGGACCCTCTACTCACCAGGATGCGCCGAGAGGGGAGGGTGAAACGCCAGTTCATTATGATGCGATGGCCCTGGGGCAGAGCGAAAGCATGTGTAATAATACAAATAGAATAAAGAAGTTTCATTACACCACACAAGACGATTTTGAGAAAGTGTGTCCTTTCACACGTAACACGAGTCAAACACCGATTTAAAGAATTTCAGGTCAGGTTAACTATAAATATATGCATAATAAGCATATCGACAATCACCCTTTTCAGCAAAATCAATATTGTAAGTGTTATCCCAAAGTTTGTCACCCACACCTACACGTTAGATCTTGTACACACACCATAGCCAAACTTTATTCTCGTCAAATTATTATATTACATAATCATATGTTATATAATCAAATATGTCATATTACATAATCTCAATCATCTTCAATGTACTTTGTCCAGCAGTCAAACCAACTTTCCAATCCCAAGGCGGAAGTGGATTAATATAGCAGTGGCTGCGTTAATTTCTTCAGCTGATTCAATGTCTTCCATTAATTTTTTCCCCTTTTTTATGAGTAATTACAAAAACATTATTGGTACATTTCTTATGCACGTTTCTTCTTCATTACCAGAAATTTAACAAGAGTTTGGGTGTCTATATAATGAAGCTTTCTCTGCCATAGTCACATTCTTGGTACGAGTTACTCATATATTAATTCCTTCTTGAAGCAAAACAAAACAAAACATGACATTGAGAGACTCGCCAGGGTATGCATATTACAGTAGACACGGGAATGAACTATCTTTATTGAAGCAGATGAGTAATCTCGGATAGAGAAAACAAAACGCGCTTGCACACATGAACACGCACAAAAACATCCCTTTGTGAAGAGGCAAGGTGAATAATGAGACGGTTATACATGCAATCTTGTGATCATTTTGCTGCTTTATTTTACAAGTTAC
Source organism: Eptatretus burgeri (assembly GCF_056783735.1). Taxonomy (NCBI): domain Eukaryota; kingdom Metazoa; phylum Chordata; class Myxini; order Myxiniformes; family Myxinidae; genus Eptatretus; species Eptatretus burgeri. Next base: position 87,889,408 of record NC_140971.1, read on the forward strand.
AAGCGGGATGGCAGAACTTTTGGGATGACCCTTGAAGGTAAAGAAGTAGGAAAAAAAAAACAAAAAAAAACTAGAAACTAGAATTTGACACAAGTGTGTCAATGGATATGCCTCTGCCAAACTAAGATCACAACCCACTTCCATTTCATCTCGATTAATGACCACATGAAAACGAGAACGGCACTCGGTGGAATGCATACCTCTAAGGCGGAACAGTTTACATTTTGTATCCCACCGATAGGTCAGATCTGCATCGGGACCTGAACAAAAATCAAATTGGCTTGTTATTGTCACCCACCAAATTGTCATAATTCATCCACAGCATTTTGAAATGTCACGCTATACAGGGTGTTTCAAAAAGATTGATACAACTTTGACTTCCTGCCATTTCTTTGTTTTTTGACCTATACCGTTTTCTTTTTCAGGGTTTGGTGGTCTTATCGTGGTATTTGTTCCTTGGGATTTCTTGCTCCACAGCTCAACTATGCCATTTACAGTGAAGCAGAGGCCAAAAGTGGTGGCTCTGTGGTACGAGACTAAATCATATGTAGACACTTACAAGAGGTTCTGCCAGGAATACGACCTCAGAACATGTGATGGACCCACAAATTGTGCCATACAACGTATTGTGAAACATTTTGAGCACAAGGGCAACAGTAACAACAGCAGGGCGGTGACGATCAACGGTGAGGACTACTGGGCCATGCTCCAGAAGTTCCATAATGATCTAGCCCAAAAGGTCACCCTAAACCAGCTCAGCATGACCAGATTTATGCAGGATGGTGCACACCTGCATACAGCTGGTGACACCATCACTTTCCTGTGGAAACTCTTCAGAAACCACCTCATTCCCCATTGGTAGCGCTCATGACTGGGCACCCCATAGATCAGACTTGAACCCTCTGGACTACTGGTTCTGGGGGGCTGCCAAGGGCTCTGTCTACGCCAACCGCCTTGTCACACTGGATGATTTGAAGCAGAAGGTGTCAGACTACCTCCAGGCAGTGCCACATGAGACCTACAGGAAAGTTGGACAGAACTATGGAGTCAGGTTCAATGCCTGTCTAAACACACATGGAGGGGCACACATCGAGAACGTCAATTACAAGGATTTTGAGTAAATGCCAATTTCAGACCTTGGGCTCTCATTAACTTTAGCAGTGATTAACTGCAATAGCAATGAATGATAGAAAGTACCATGTCATAAGCTTTCAAGAAATGCTTGGTTTATGTTCCTGAGCTTTCTGTTTCTTTGTAAATAAACATATAAAATTGGATCACTCTTTTTGAAACACCTTGTAAATCGTTTATGGTACCATTTCTCAATGGTGAAAAATCACTTCAAAAAATGAAAAATTATTGTGTCAGGATCGGGATGTGGATCTTCACCAAAACCTAATCAATTTGTCCTCATCACACCCAAACTGTCCACCAAGTTTCATCTAAATCTGTCTAAAATTTTGAGATATCATGCTATCCGGTATATGGATTTTGGCTGTAACTCTCAATTGTGAAGAATAACTTTAAAAAACAAGAAAACTAGAAGGGCACTCGGAAGAGCGCATACCTCCACCATGCAATGCCTGATCCACGAGAACACATCAGTCTCAATGCATTTTTGAAATATCATGCTATATATCGATTTTGGCCCCATTTCACAATGGTGAAGAATCACTTTTAAAACAAAATAATTCTGGTATCCGGATCCGGATCCGGATCTTCACCAAAGTTGAAACAATTCTTACTTGTCACACATCTAATGTGTCCACCAAGTTTCAGCTGAATCCTCTGCCCACCACTTTTTGAGATATCGTGCTATATAAGTTTAGCTCCATCTCTCAATGGCGAAGAATCACTGAAAAAAAATTATCAGATCTGGATCCGGATTTTCACCAAAATTGAATCAGTTCTTCCTTGTCATAAACCCAATGTGTCCATCAAGTTTCATGCAAATCTGTCCACAACTTCTTGAGATATTGTGATATTTATCATTATTGGCCCTATCTCTCAACGATGAAGAATCACTTTAAAAAATTCTAGTGGCCGGATCCGGATCTTCACTAAAATCTAAGCAATTCGGCCTAGTCACACACCCAGCCTGGCCACCAAATTTCATCTGAATCCGTCCACAATTTTTTGAGATATCCTGCACACAAACAGACAAACAGACAAACAGACAAGCAGACAGAGAGGGTGAAAACATAACCTCCTTCCACCTTTGGTGGTGGAGGTAAAAATAGTATCTGGATGGGGATTCAGATCATCACCAAAATCGAATCAATTCGTCCTTGTTACACTCAATCTGTCCACCAAGTTCTGGCCGAATCCGTCCATAACTTTTTGAGATATCCTGCACACAAACAAACAAAGTTTGGAGACTAAGGGTTGAAAACATAACCTCCATCTACTTTCACTGGTGGAGGTAATTAATGTCACCAGAGAGAGAGAGAGAGAGCACAGGGATACATAGAAGAGAAGACAACATTAGATGGTTCAACTGAAGTTATTGTCTACAAAATTATTTTAAAAGGGCACATAACCTTTGACCTGATGAAAGCAAAAAAAAAAAAAAAAAAAAATCAGTTCATCCTTCGTATTACAGTCCATGCTTGTGCCAAGTTTGGTTGAAATTCCTTCAGACGTTCACAAGTTGCTGTCCCAAAATCACCTTCAATTAAAGGTCACATGCCCTCTGACCTTTAAACTCAAAATGTAACCACTTCTTCCTTTTATTACAGTCAATACTTGAGCTAACCAAAATCGGTGGCATAATGGTTAGAGCGTCTGCTCTGCATCTGGAAGGTCGGTGGTTCAAACCCTGGCTGAGTCATACAAAAGACTTTATAAAACTAGAGAGTACATAGAACACCTTACCCATGCAGTCTTAAGAAAAAGGACCTGGAAGTGTCATTTAAACTCTTATTTTGCGTTTCTGAGTATAATCTGTTTTTCCTTTGAGCCGCAAATTTGTTTGAATCTATAATCCCCAACACTGAGAGAGTGAGCAGCAAATATGATTTGTCGCGATGGGTAAAATGGTATAATATTTCGTCCAAATACTGCGAAACTGGAGGTTTTGAGAAGTGCCAGTGCTCTACAATGTTCAAGTATATAATTCAATTGAAATAAATTAAAGTTTTAAAGGTTTACCACCATTGACGCACCATCATTTATACCAGCTTAAATTAGTTATTTGTGCCTATTGTTAGAGTCCTTTATGAGGTTCCGAAAATCAGTAAGCTTCCTGTTTGGAATGACTTTCAATTTTGTTTGACTGCCAGACAGAGTAAAACAATTATCGCACACCTCTGTGCACATGCACACTCGGGACGAGATTCCGTACAATTTGCCAAATTCAGAGCCAAAGTACTGCTAAACTGCAGGTTCGCATTCCGATTCATATTGGACAGATTTCAAAATGTAAAATTATATCAAAAATAAGTATTTCCTCGATCATGGACTTGCTCAACCCCACTTTTCGCTTCGTTTGCAGGGTAAAATGATATGTGCTGCTTTCTCCCTTGATGTTCAGGAATTAAAAGGAGAGACCATTGACAAACAATGCTGGGATGGCAATGGCAAACCACCCAGTATAACCCTTTCCAAGAAATTGCTACAGCAGCACCAACAGTCTGAAAAGAGTATGGTACATCAACATCAAAATATACTTGTGCCAAGTTTGGTTGGAATCCCTTCAGTGGTTCACAAATTACACAGGTCTGCGACCAGAAAATTGTTTCATATTTATTGGGTGAATTTGATCAATTTTTACCTGCTGATTTGAAAAATGACAAATAAACGATCCTATCACGTATAGTTTCTTCACAAAATCGATCATTGCATTTTACCAGTCTGCCCGAGTTTGATTATTTCGTTTTACTATTTTATCCGAATGTAATATCCCCTTTCTATAATCCCATTACTTTTTATTTACAGATCTGTACATGATTGGAAACAATAATGGCTTCTAGAGGATGTGCAACCAACCCAGACAAATTTTGTTACATTTGTGGTGAGTTTATGACTAAGAAACGTCAGAGATACATTACTTACTTTGTTTAAAAAAATCTTACTATGCCTACTTTGGTGTGAAATTAGGAGACCAAGATAAGACATGGGCTCCTCATAAGGTCTGCTCAATTTGTGTTGAAGAACTAAGACAATGGACAAACTGTACAAAGAAGTCTTTTTGTTTTGGGGTTCCAATGATATGGAGAGAGCCTAAAAATCACAGTGATGACTGCTACTTTTGCTCATGTAAGGTACAAGGACACAATTCAAAGAGTGTGAAAAACATTGTTTATCCAAATCTCCCATCTGCATTGCGACCTGTTGCCCATGGACCAGATGTTCCAGTCCTATCACCACCAGGAAACTTTGAAGACATACACTTAAGTTCTGAGTCAGAAAGCAGCAATAGCAATGATGATGTAGACTTCAATAGTGGTAAAAGTGAAGAACCTCAACTATTCAACCAGTCGGAATTAAATGATCTAGTGAGGGACTTGGGACTTGCAAAGGTGTCAGCAGAGCTTTTAGGCTCCAGACTTAAATCCAAGAGTCTTTTAGCTCCTGGTGCATCATTCTCCTGGTATCGTAACCGAGAAAAAGTGTTTGTTCCGTATTTTGCTCAATAAAATGATTTGGTTTATTGAGCAGATCCATCAGGACTAATAGAAACGTTTAGCATAAGTTACAGCCCTGATGAATGGAGACTCTTTATTGACTCTTCAAAGAGAAGTCTTAAAGCAGTTCTTTTGCATAATGGTAATAAATATGCTTCCATCCCTGTTGGACACTCAGTGATCATGAAGGAGACATGAAAATTTGGTGTTACTCTTAAACATGATCAAATACAAAGATCACAACTGGATGATTTGCGGTGACTTGAAGATAATTTGCATGTTAATTGAACAACAGTCAGGCAACACAAAGTTTCCTTGTTTCTTGCTTGAGTGGGATTGTAGAGCCAGGGACCTCCATTGGTCTCAAAAACAATGGTCAAGTAGGGATACGTTTACACCAGGGACAAAGAACATCCTTCAAGAAAGCTTGGTGAATCCAAAAAGGGTTCTTTAGCCTCCTCTACATATAAAACTTGGCCTGATGAAGCAATTTGTAAAAGCTTTGCCACAGGACGCAGAAGGCTTCAAGTATTTGCATAGTACGTTTCCTGCTCTATCAGATGCCAAGGTTAAAGAGGGTGTATTTGTTGGACCAGATATAAGAAAACTCATCAAGGATGAAAATTTTTAAAACTCTCTTAGTGATCCTGAAAAAGATGCATGGATTAGTTTGAAAGATGTGATGAATAACTTCTTGGGTAATTACAATGATCCAAACTACAAAGACATCGTGGGAGGAATGCTAAAAAGTTTGAGGCCTTAGGATGTTAAATGAGCCTTAAAGTTCATTTCCTACATGCCCATTTGGATTACTTTCCGGAAAATCGAGGGGATGTGAGTGAAGAACAAGGGGAAAGGTTTCATCAAGATATGAAGGAGATGGAAAGAAGATATCAGGGAAGATGGAATGTCAGTATGATGGCCGACTACTGCTGGATGTTGCATCGTGAAAGTCCACCAAATGCTCACAAACAAAAAAGTTCCAGGTGTAGTTTTCAAGTGAGAAAGAAGAGATTTTGAGGTGCTGAATTGGATTGTGCTGATTGGAGCACTTGTAAAGAATCTATTGTCTTACTTTTTAATTGCATTCGTGCCATTTGTCTTTGTGAAATAGAGTACCAAATTTATTTTAATTAGTTTCATTTTGTCTTACTATATGGGAATTTACCTAAAATTCTTCTAAATGTCATCATCAATTTGTAAGAAAACCTTAAGTGATGGAGAAAAACTATTTTGATATTTCAAATTAGCACCCCAAAAATATATAAAGTAACATAAAATTATCAAAACAATTTTTAAAAGCTCCATTTTGCAGACCTGTGTTATCGTAGCAAAAAATCTATACTAATAAACGTGTGTGTGTGTGTGTGTGTGTGTGTGTGTGTGTGTGTGTGTGTGTGTGTGTGTGTGTGTGTGTGTGTGTGTGTGTGTGTGTGTGTGCTCCATAATTCAAAAACCATAAAACCCAGCAGCCTGAAACTTTCCATGCATTCCAAAGGAACTCCAAGGAAGTGCATGACTGAAAATTGGGTATTTGGGTTAATTACAACATCCCTTTTGAAGATAATTAATGGCCATATTTAATTATGTCCTTTACCAGGCGCATCCTCACCACGTCGCTCTTTGGGGTCTTAAGGCGTCACCTGAATAACCTCGCTGGGGTCTGAAGCCGCCATTATTTTTGGCCTGCTCAACCATGCCTTGACTTGGAACAGGCCACAGCAATTTCTTCACGATAAAGTTGTTGTTTTCACTTTGCACAATCATATTATCGAATGCCTGTTCATCATAGCTACAAATCGCTGCATACATCGCTTTTCTAAGTGAGATAGTTTTCAAATTAAGAGCTTAAAACGATTTCATGCATTATGATTATATTATGCAATTTTCCATGTTCTACTCTCACGGACGAATTAAAGTATATCATCAAAATATTATTTCGGCTTGGAGGATCGGATATCATCTGGACGAAACAACTGTCGAAATCTGAAGTGAAATCTGATAATTTAAAGAAATAACGAGTGTTGTAACCAAACCTATATACCTATTTACTTTAAGCATGCAAGGCCATGGTCCCTCCTTCTCCATATGTACACAAGAAAATGTGAACTTTCCAAAGCATTAAACTTGTCTTTTTCTACTGTTGGGAGAATTATATTGAGTGAAAAAATATATATACTGAAATTAAAAATGAACAAAAATGTGCCAAAATTAACCAGCTTCATTGAGCTATATGATTTAATGCATTCGCTGCTTGACATCGTGCCCTGACCACAGAGGGAATGCTTATCCATAGCGGCTGCCAGATCTGCGTCTATATTTTCGGAGGTTTTGCAAGGTGCTCGACAAGGAATCAAAGCAAATCTGGTGAAAAACTGACGTTTTAAAATAAAGTTATAACGTTTGTGCAGACCGCAATCCAATGTACTACGTGACACGTGCAGCCGAGCAGGCAACGTGACAAATTTTCTGCAATGTTTACTTCACGGGTGATAAAACCTGCGATGTCTGCAGGGTTGTTTTTGTGGATAAAGTCATTCTTTGAACGAATTCATTGAATTTCTTTAACTGCTGCGGACGCAGTGAAGCCCAGTTTTAAAGTTTAAGGGATCCTATATGGCAAGCAGCCACAGCCTAGCTGGCCATTCCGCATCAACCATTTAATTGGAGTGCTTAAGCTACTTGCCGAGCACCCTCCATTCGATAGCGGTACCGTACTACGCCAATCTGAGCAAATCGTTCACTCACTGCTGACGCCTTCGCCGTGCCACGTCATCCTGAGCAAGGGGTTCGTGCTCTTTCATCCTGAGTGAGTAGTTCGTGCTCCGTTATCCAGAGCGAGTGGTTCGTGCTCAGTAATCCTGAACGAGTGGTTCGTGCTCCGTCATCCTGAGCGAGTGGTTCATGCTCAGTCATCATGTCTGCCTTCCCTTCCTCTCACCTCACACTGTCTGCCCTTCCCCCACCCCTCCTCACTGCCACAACCCTCTCTCTCTAACCCCCTCTTTTACTCCCCCCCCCCACTGCCACAATCCTCTCTCTCTCTCTCTCTCCCCTACTCTCTCTCTCTCTAACCTCCTCTTTTACTCCCCCCCCCCCTTTCAGTATTTTTGTCAACGAAGTGACAGGTGGTATTTTCTCGTAAATAAATAACAGACGGACAAACATATACAAGCACGTACAGACAGAACGCAAAATCGCATCGCCCTTGATGTTTTGTTGGCAGCCAGAGAGGGCACTTGTGCCATTGTGGGATTTGAATGTTGCACACATATGCCTGATAATTCAGAGCAAATAGATGATTTAGCTGCCAAAATTAAAACAGAAAGTAAGAAATACCATGATTTTAATAAAGGGTGGGATTCTGGGTGTTGGCTAAAGATAATTTTTGGGAACTGGTGAGCAACATTATTACAATGGATTTTTATTGGAATAATATTGCTTGTGGTTATTATTGTACTCTTCAAATGTACCATAACTGACTGTCTTTTCTTCATTGTTTAATCATTGCTTTGAAAGAAAAGCCATTGCCATTTCAATATTTGTTTTTTTTTTGGGGAATTTAATGGGAAATTTTTTTGGGAAATTTGGGAATTTCATGATTTATGCTTTGAAAATACATAGGTTTGAAAATACATTGGCAATTTCAACTGAGCACGTAATATGACCAAGGGCAGATGTTATCCCTGTGGCAATCATCAGTCCTGCTGTCCTTCACCAGTGATTTGCCATTAAAAAAAATTTAAAAAATAACTTTCTGGTACTTTCATGCCGTACCTACTTTGCTGGAATTACTAAATGGTATTTCTGTATGCATCAACAAATGAATTTCTTGCGATTATTACATTGTAGTATGCAGAGTTGACAAGGCTGATGAGGTGCTCCGAAGTGGCTGGTGTTTGAGACTTCCTACTCTCTATATACTTTTTTACACTCTGGCTACTCCGTGCCTATATGACTCTGGCTATACTACATGCGGTGTGAGGGACTCTGGCTATAGTGCTCTGCACAAGATGCTACTCTTCTCCACATATTCTCCCCTACCTACTCTCATCTACCGATGCTCTGTCCGACACCAAGTTTACCCAAAAACGTGGTTACCCGTTCACCATGACGGAGCGTGAGATTGTGCTGGGAGAAAGGAGACTCGTGAGAGACTCTACTCTGTAAGGTGGCATTGGACTTCTGAAGGAAAGTGTTTGTGGCCGCTGCTTCTTCTTCTTCTTTGTTCGAGAAATGCCATTAGTTTCCTCAACACCAAAGTTATCCAGTTATTAAAAAAAAAAAAAAAAACTGATCCTGATCAAGAAATGCAACATTGTGGTGAGACAACACCGCCCTCTTTGGAGGTACTCCAAGCTCCCAGGTATCAAAGCAATATACAGGAGAACATCGAGGATCTGATACCCAGGACAACTCGAGTGCACAACACCTGTCTGGCCTGTCTGGACCAGCACCTCTGTCCTTGCATTACCGTTCACCTCCTAGGGAAAACGGATCAGCAAGCTATGTAAAACTTTATTGGCGGATATTGACTGGGAGAGTTGAGAAAGATGATTTGCGCACAGATGCTGATGTTCCTAGAATACGAGATGTTCATTCAAGAATTGCCTATGCAGTCTGTCAGAAATTCATAAATCGTGATTGTTGTCTGAATGTCAAAAAGGGTGGAAATGTCGATGCAATTTCTCCAAAATTAGCACAATGGCTTTGAGGGTGATAATAATAATAATAATAATAATAATAATAATAATAATAATAATAATAATAAAATGTTGCCAATTGAACTTGATTAAAAATAAATGTATCGTTATAAATATTTAATGGAAAATGTACTCAAATATGGTATGATTATTACAATTCCATGTGCTTGAACATGTATCTATTTTTAAATAGTCATCTTTTCTCTGTATTGAAAGATGATCATCCTGCCTAGTAAAGGTATCCAAAACAGGTTGACCTTTCAAGTAAGCTTTAATTATTATTTAGTGTAAAAGAATTGCTGATCATTTAAATCTATTCTGCTTACTAAGGGATTTTTATAAAATAATTAATATTAGGCACCAGCAACTTTGATTGGAGATATTATTTTAGCTCAACTGGAAAGTTGGTCAAAGGAAATATCCAGATGTGTCCACTCAGTTCTGATTGCTTCAGATTATATATCATTGCCTATCCCGTTTAAAAGCGGACTGACATTTTCCCCTTCCAGACCATCGAACTATGTGTAATTCATCAATGTACCCAAAGGGCTACAGTCTTGACGTCATTCTGTGCCGGGAGAGAATTTACCACATATGGTTTTGAAATTATATGCTACAATCCTTAAAAAAAAAATCAAGCTGATTGCTGCACAAAAGCTGAAAATGATCTCCACCTGGAAACACACAAACCTGACAAACTGTGGCACCAGCGTTTGGAAATGGAAAAGAGCTTTGTCTTACTGGATCCTATTAAAAGAACTTAAATCTTCATGTATTTTAGAATTTCAGGAGGAAGACTGCATTGTTTCTCTGGAATTCTCCATATGCACAAATGTATTTGTTTGTTAGTTAAATAAATGTTTTAAATATACAGGAGGAATTGAGGAATTTCTTCAACACAGGGAAGGATGGGTAAGTAAGTAAGATGGGTAATTTCTTCAACACAGGGAACGATGGGTAAGTTACACAACCAAGAGTGAGGTGTTGGGGACACAAGTTATTTAATAGATAAAATAAGCCAAAATCAAATTTATCAAAAGCCATCGATAAAATGAAAAGCAAATCTTCACTGAGGTGGATCAAATTTAATCCCACCCTTGACAAGCGAACATTAACAGATCACATTGTTTGGCCAAACAAACACCTAGAATTGTTAATAAGCAGCCACTTGAGCTCAGAAGAATGGCATACTTGCCACAAAAGCTTTCAAGCAAATTTAATCACAGTATGGTACTGTCCAAATTGAAATCAAAATATGAACGCAGTCAAATTTGGCCACCAGTATTGCAGGAACACAAGAGCAAGAAGAGTGTCCTTCCCATCTGTGTGTTTACTCTCACAGTAATGGCTGGGGTGATGTAGTGGAGGGTGATGTAGTGCTCCACTCGCAGGGTGACTCAGGTTTGCTGTGCTGCTTCCCCATGTCGTACCTCCTGTTTGGGGAGTAGAAAAGGGGGGGGGAGAGGTGGGTGCTCATTAGTTTTATTGACAATCATGAAAACAGTGTGGTCCCTTCTGTTCATTTGAGTACTTTTACGAACACCTTTGGGGAAATCTAGATTTTCTAACTGCGAGGATAGGTGAAGGGTGGTGGGGGGCAGGGAGGATGGAATGGAGTGAAATGATTGTAGAAAGGGGACTATTGAGAAAAGGAAGAGGAGAGGAAGAGGCAGAAGGGAAAAAGGATGGTGGGTAAGCAAGGGAAAGTTAAGGTTCAAAGGAGATGGATGGGAGTAGTCAATAATTCCACCATTTTGGCGTGTGTGACAGCAGAGATGGTCCTAAAGTTACACATCAGTGTGCAACGTAGATAAATAACGTGATTAAATATTAAATCTGGAACATAATCAACATTACAAAGGTTTGGAATTATAAGGATGACAGACAGTTGTTGCTCAGGCAGAAAGAGAGCACCTTGTCACTTCATCAGACTCCTTCACACAAGACATTTGTGGGCTGGCAGGACAGTCTAAGACAATTACTTCTGAGTTGGTGAGCCTGGGTTTGAATCTCGATCCAGCTAGAAACAGTCATCCTGGTGTTGCGCAAGGTAATTGTCTGCCATCCCTCGAATGGATGTTAAACTGGGCGCCCTGTCTGCTGCCATTAGTTGGAGGACGTTAAAGATCCCACAGTGTCCTTTGCGAAGAGTAGGTGAGCGATCACCAGCACCATGAACAAACTCCAAATTCCTGCTCTAATCTACAGCATCAATGACACAGCTGCACCCCCCGCAAATGACACTACCCACAGCCATATGACACGTATGAAAGAAGAAGAAGTAGAATAATAAGAAAAAGAAGACAATATATTGTCACAATTTATTCTTAATTACAGTTCGGAGGGCTGCCAGTCGATATTTTTAGTGTTCAGCATAAAACCAGTCTGGTGTTCTGATTATTTGATAACTGCAAATAGCACACAATTCAACTTAGGAAACTGCAACAACATTTACTGCATTCATATTTTACAGGAAAAACTGTTTTTGTTTCTTGTCAGTGTCACATTTGTCTTTTTTTTTTTTAAGTCCAATCACAAATGCTTTTCGTTAAAGATGAAAATGCACCAGCTATCAACTGAACTCGAAAGAAAGGAATAATCCAAAACAAATCAAGTGAAAAGGAACCCACACACAATTATTTCATTGAAAATTTGTTGGTGGCCTCGAGGAAATGCGAATGAGATGGCAGCTAATATTAAAACAATTGCTGCCACGTGTAATTGGTACATAAAAGTGTGCTCATGTCCTTGTCTGTCGACCGAGCGCATGTTGAAAAACAAGTTCCCGAAAAACCGATTATTATGGCAAAACATGGAGCCCATTCAAATATTATCTGTACCTTCTCCCAAGTGTCACATTATGGGAAAAATTAAACATCAACAATGTTCTGGAGTGAAGCACAAATTGAATCAGAATGCCCGCTGGCTGTTTCATAACTAAGCACCGCAGATAGCATGTTACATTTGTGATTCATTCATAATTGCTTGTGGACACTTATAAATTGCCAATGTGTGCTTACAGCAAGATATATGCATTACTATATCCCATAACAATTTTATGCATCAATGAATGTCATCATTACAGATGCATCTTGTACATATAAAGGAAAGGGAGGTGTGTCAGAGGGAGCAATGATAAATAAATATTTTTGTTTTTAAGGAAAAAAAAATGAGGCAATAACAATGATGTGAAAAGGAGATGGTCTCCATGGACGGAAAGGGAGTGAGATGGGAAAAGGTGGTTATGCCAAAGAAAGGGGGTGGTAACTGTAAAAAAAAAAAAGGTAATTTGTATGCATGTTAATGTGGGGAAGAGGGCGAGGGGCGTCGACGAGAAGAGGGCGAGGGGTGTCCACCAGCAAAAATGCTGTGGGTGTCGACGATAAAGGGCAGGTATTGAAATTATGACAAAGGAAAGAGAACAAAAAAATTACCCCCGTGTGGGGGTGACAATCATCTCTATAATACCACAAGTTCTCAATGTTCAGTTATGACCGAAGACTACTGTGCAGTTCTACTGCGCAGGTCGAACTGCGCAGTTTGGTTAAACATGACTCGGCATTTTGGCGCTCGCACGAAATTATATTTTGAAAATAAATGCCAACGTTTACATTTCGGGTTTTGAAACTTTTGCACCTTTGGCGGAAAATGTATAAATATAAAAGGCTAAAAATGTGTTTTATATTTATATTTCATTTCTCCTTCCTTCCTTGTGAATCGCATCGGCGTTTTAGGCAATCTTCCAGATCACGTGACGATCAAACGGGAAGGAAATTCAAAAATTTGTCCAGTTTGATACAAGATAATATTTTTTATTATCATAATCAATAAACAGTTGCCGAATATCTTGTAGAATGGCAGAATAGATAGGTTTTGAAAATGGCGATTTTTATAACTTACGTGACTTCGTGACCTTGACCCTGACCTTGAACCCAGACAAAAGTTATATCGTTGTGCAACACTCATCGACCTCTACCCACATACTAAGTTTCATCAAAATCGGAAAGAAAAATTGTTGAGGTACGGACGGACATTTGGTCCGGCTTTATTATGTCATCTCGGTAGAGATGACCTAAAAAAGGAGGGTGGTAAAGAAAAGCAGGTCATTGGAAAAGCAGAGCAGTTACGCAGGTTATTCAAAAAGAGAAAATTGATATTATACATCATTGGAATGAAATATCACACTGCCTTGGTTGTGGTTTATAGCAAAAGCACTGGCAGTCTTTCTTTCAGCACTGAATGAACAAAGGCCTCTTGTGTTCAAATATACAAAATAAAATAAAACGGTGGGAAAATCAATTTTGTATGTCAAAAAACAAATTCCAGAAAAACCAATTAATTGAACATCAAATTTCAAAAAAGTAAAAGTGACACAGAAAGGGACGTGCACTGACCAAGAGAGGCCACAGTGTTGTGATAGGGTGGCGTTTGAGTTGGGAAACCATTTTGTTGCCCACTCGATTGCTGACTCGATTGTACAGGCAGCACATGTTCCCCATGGCTCATTGACAGAATGTTGCTGTTCTGGCCTCCTACAATAAAGTGGAGAAACATTTGGAAAAGGAGGGCACAGGAAAATGTGGCTGCTTATTGGCAATACAAAAAAGGGAAGTGAATTCCACAACTAATAAGAGTAGCCTGAGTAGGGCAGCTAGCAATTACACATGGATAAAAATAAAACAAGCGGAGGAATTAACAAAAAGACGACACTGTCCATCTGTGTACTTGATAAACATTTCATTGAGAAATGGGACAGCAAAATATCTTCAGCATATGTATCATTCTCAACAGCCAAGATTAGTAATTAAGGAAATATCAGTACTGCCTCCGCATGGAGCCAACCTGAGGGTGGACCAGGGAGCGATGAGAAAGCCACGCCGCCTGCGGATACAGATGGCTCAGTGGATCGTGCTGGCGGGGGCTGTGGAGTGGATGGAGGCAAGATAGACGGAGCTCCAAACTCGTCCATCGAGGGGGTTGGGGCAAGTGGAGGCGGTTGGTGCTGGATAAGCTGCATGCTTGAAGGTCCCTCCACCGGAATACAATCATGTATGAATTCCTCCTTCACCAGACGGCTTGGAGGCCCTGTGTGGTTATATCATAATTATTCAGTCTTTCTGGATCACCAATCTCTCATGCATCCAAAAGGTTGCACGAACAAGCACACCGCAATTGGGCGTACGATACAAAATCCAAAATCAAGGAGAGCCCGAAGACAGATTAAAACGTTTGGTTAACAAGGGCAACAGACCACCAACGTCCAAACCATGAAGAGCACAATTGAAACACTGTTGTTGTAAATTCCCAGATTAATGCATAATCCATTTGCAGGAACAACAGAACACCATATACACTGGTTAAGGTGATACTGGCATGAACGTTTTATAATGCCGAACAAGAATGCAATAAAGGCGTAAGGCATAAGAGATTCTTCGCAAATTAATGATGTTGCTTCCCTTTTTCTCCTTTTGTAAGCACATCCCTCTTCATTTATGGGTCCCGGTAATTAACCAAATTGTGTCAATAATCTACTAAAAGAACAGGATTAATCTGCAGGCAGCAGGAAGCAACTGAATGAGCCAGCCGGTTGTTTGGGCGGAATTGCATTTGGACTGTCTGAAATGCTCCACTGCAGAATAACGTGCATCACTGTTGGTGTGACCATCTTATGAGGTTGGCATCCAAGCAGGATGTGAATTTTGGGCAGGATATACAGTGCCAAATTCTGAATGTTTGTTACACCTATGCATGGATAAGACCGAAGATGCCCAGACAGTTCACATTTTAGTGTCATGTTCATCATGAACATTTAACATCCAGTAAAGCTCATCTTTCTGCCAGAGATGATGAAAAAAAAAATGTCTCAACAAAGAATCCACAAAAAATAAAAATAACAAATAATACAGGGTGACCCACAAAAGGACAGTTACAATTGTGATTGATAATTATATATATATATATATATATATATATATATATATATATATATATATATATATATATATATATATATATACATACATACATACACAGACACAGACATATATAAATGTTTTAGCCCAAGTAGCTGCATAAAGCAACCGAGAAAGACTTACACAAGGTAAATGCTAACGCTGTTTCAAACCCTTTCCAGAGTTCCTCAACAACTATAAAGATGTTCACACATATTACACTTGGGCTCGAGGAGTGTGGGAAGGGTCAATCATTTATATAATCCTAGCCACCTGGGTGTTGTCGATTCGGTGAAGGCTGATTGGCTATTCCCTCCATTCAAAAGTGAGAGATGTGGGTGGGTCTTTATATATATATATATATATATATATATATATATATATATATATATATATATATATATATATATATATATATATATATATATATATATATATATATATATAAAATATTAATTAAATGGAAACAACATTCCTTGGATCCATTTATTGTGAGCAACGTATTCAAAATGATGGCTATTTTGCATGAACCCTTTCTCCAAACTGATGGACGAAACTATCCACTTCTCTGAGAAACAAGTCGACCGTGGGATGATCATGGAGAAATGATTTACTTTGATGCCCCCCCCCCACAACTTTTTAATTTCTGTTGGACATTGCATAAAAACATAATCTAACTTCACATTCATAACTCGTCGACCACAAAACTTGCACGTTAATGGGGGAAAAAAAAAGTTTAACTCTAAAGAAAATGCGATTTTTTTTCTTCACACATTGTCCAATCACAGCATGTTTCTCATGCAGCATAACACTTGGCCAATCAAATGCTTTGTTTCAATGATTGAAGGATGCAAGTATGAGTGACCATGGTGGCGTACTTGGCGTCTGATTCTCGTGTTTCTGCTGATTCTTCCAAAGGAAATTCTTTAGGTTTTTGCTATATGCATTTCGCTGCCACCCACGTTAAAGTGACTCCCTTTAACAAGAAAATTTTAGGACATTTCGTGAGTGTGCCAACCTTTGGAATGACTTGAATTTGAAGTATGAAACCGAATGGAGGATTGCGGCCCATACAGGTTCACGAAGACTTTATAGAAGTGTTTTCAGTTCAGCATCAAGTTGACCATGGGTGTTGTAAAGTTGCATGTGACCAAACCATGAAGCAAACTTGCAAAAGGGACACCAAGACAAAGTGAGGCATGATGGGCTTCACAATAATCAAAGGAGCAGTTTCTTGTCACAATATGAAAGGAATGCTATCAGCAAACAATGTGAGGACATGGTCGGAAAAGACGAGACAGCCAGGGAAAAGGATCTGAATGCAGCTCACAATGAAGAAAGATGAGAAGGATGTATGTGCAGTGGAAGAAACCAAAGAAGCAATGATCAATCATTTCAAGGAGAGAAATGAGCAGCTTGTGCACATCCCATATGGCTCCATGGCCTCATCTGAAGTATCTGGAGGCTCATGAGAAGGAAAATGCAGCTCTTGCATCCTATTGTTAGGGTCAGTTAAAAGGAGATGGAGACATGTAAGCAGTACACAAAAAAACAGAAAACGAGGACATTCACATCACTGAAAAAAAATCTTCAAAACTGAAAGTGAAAGGAAAGGAGGTAATGATCATGGTTGACAGAAACCTCTTCCAAAGACCGATGATCATTGCTGGGGTGGGAAAGCCAGATATCAAGAAAATGTTGACATATAATCTTGGTCCACTGCCATTGTCTCTTCCAAATGTGGACAGTTCTCTAAACAAGACTGCAAAGTCCACCCTGATGCACTTCATCGATATGAGAGTCCAGCCAGCAAATATGATCAAAAACATCTCAGGTAGGAGTGTTTGGATTATCGATGGGATGGCAATGCTTCAGGTGATACCTCATAATAATATCCTGAACATGTTTGGAATGCTCAGAGATTATTTGCTGAAGCAGCTTGAAGACAGGGTGAAGAGTATCCACAGTGATGATGTTCATTTATTCGTGGATACTTATCGGCAGATCAGCAAAAAGAGTGAGGGTGAAGAGAAGCTGCTGGAAGCCAACTCATGAGGACCTATGCTTAAGAACAGAAAGTACCTCAACAAAGGAAGAAATTAATGTCTTGCAACGAGAATAAGGAAGCTCTCATACGTTTTTTTTAAGTCATGGAGTATGTCCAGCACATATTCGGAGAAATATTTGTGTTGTGATGACACATGATGGTGAGTGTCATTCACTCTGTGATGTTAACGGGGCCATGGAGGTAAAAGCCTTAAAAGAACTGGAATCCAACCACGAAGAGGCCGATACAAGACTTTCTCCACTGCCAGTATGCTGCTGCTTCTCTTCCTTCTACCAGCTCCTCAGCCAGCAGTACTCAGTTGCAATTAAGAGCTCGTACACAGAGGCGGTTGTCATTGGTGTGGCTAAAAGCCATGAGAATGCGTCATAAGTTCTTCTTCACACTGGCAGAGGAAACCACATGCACACAATAAATTTGACTGCTGGATGAAATCATCTTGCGTAGAGTGCGAGTGATGCCCTCATCGGCCTTCACTGTTTCACATGATGCGACTGTCAGCTCGTTTTAGGGTGAAATCCAAGAGGAAAGAAATGAAAATGATGCTCGAAAGTGAAAGCTTCCAAGAAACCTTGAAGAAGCTCCATAGTTACTGGACCCTAGATACCCATTTGATTCATGTCATGGAGAGATGTATGCAAGCTGTATGGCTAAGACTGCTCGGAAGTAAACATAGACAGACGCAACCTGTTTCTGCCAGCAGCAAAGGCTGAGACAAACATGCCTCCTACAAGAGATTCTCTGCAGAAAGATATGTTGAGGACTAACTATCAGGCTGCAATCCAAACAAAGTGACTGGAGCAATTTCCTGTCATTCCAGGTCCAGATGGTCATGGATGGAAGGTTTCCAAAAAGATCGACTTGGAGCTCGTTATGGGGAGATCTTCAAACTGCACCAAGCAGTCTTCTCGAGCTTACACACTGCAGTTGCAAGAACACAAGTTGTGAAGAGCAGCAAGGCAAAGGGAAAGGTTGTTTCTCTTGCAGACATCATGATGTACCGTGCATGGATCGGTGCAAGTGCGTCGACTGCACAAACACAAATAATGGAGAGAGATGTAGAAGAAAACTGATCATTCTGATTCTCTCTCGATGATATTAATTGCATACATACACGTGTGTATTCAAAGGCAACGTGACCTGTTAATCCTGGTATCTTCGACGTGTGGGACAGATTTGACTGCAATGGAAATAGAAAAGCATGACAAATGATTCTGAATATTGGAATACAATTGGCAAAAGTAGTGAAAGGAAAAAAAAGAGATAGAGAGATAGAGGGATAGAGGGATAGATGATGATGAAGAAATTAGGGGCACATTATAAAAGCATTTTTCTTTAAACTAGAACGGCGCTCAGTTGAGCGCATACCCCCAACAGGCTGAACAGTTTACATTTGGTATCATGCTAATCGGCCGGATCTGGATCCGGACATGAACTAAAGTTGAATCGGCTTGTTCTCGTCACATAACTAACTCATCCACCTAGTTTTGTCACAAGTCGTCCGCAACCTTTTGAAGTATCAAGTTATACTGTATATCTGTTTCGGCCCAACCACTCAATGGTGAAGAATCACTTAAAAAAAAAAAAATTAAATTCTCAGTTTCGGATCTTCAACAAAAGCGAATCGATGAGTCCTTGTCAAACACCCAATCTGTCACCACACTCCGTCTGAATCCGTCCACAACGCTTTGAGATATTTTACAATATAGTACTGTATTGTACATCATCTTTAGCCCTTTACACAATAGTAAAGAGTCACTTTTTAAAATTCTCGAATCCAGATTCGGATCTTCACCGAAATCGAATCAAATCTCTCTTTTTGGATACCCAAACTGCCCACCAACTTTCGTCTGAATCAGTCTACAACTTTTCGAGATATCGTGCGATATGTCATTTTTGGTCCTATCTCTATTCTCGGATCCAGACCCAGATTCGGATCTTCACCAAAATCGAATCATTTCGTCCATGCCACATACACAAGCTCCAGAGCTGTCAACCCCAAATTATGAAAAAGCGTGAGAATGTAAAACGTGTCCAGTGAGGTCGTGAAGCGACCGAGGATTGAGGGAGGACGTGAAGCGCACGAAAAATTTAGGTGGGTCTTGGGGCATGCCGCCGAGAAAATGTTTGCATTCTGGTGCGTCTTAGATAGATGCAATTTCCTGCATTCTTGTGCCAAATTCATCCATATTTTTTCAGTCAGAAGATATTTATGTCATGTTGTTACTGTTGAGTCCACTGTGTCGGACTAAAAGAAATGAACCAACATGAACAAACATGACATAGATTTTATTTTCATCAACAGATCAAATGCTATACAGGAATTAGAACACTCATCGTCCTTGTAATTAAGATGTATTAGTTCAGCATATTGACAGTATTTCCCAGTATTTTGCGGCGATTTCACATGAAAAATGAACCCCCCCAGTAACAAGACATTTCATTGGATCAGGATGGTCATCTATAATTGACCAATTGTACTCCGTCTCTCATATAAGATGGGCGGAACTACGCGAAGCAATCGGATTCAAGTTGGTATTCAAGGTGATAACATCAGTTAAACCAGTCGCAATGCAATAATGTTGGAAATATTTTTTGTTGCCGAGATATTTTTTTTAAAAGGCGTGAGAATTCATCGTGAGAACGTGACTTTAAACAAAAAAAAGTCACGAGTCTCATGGTAAAAATGCGAGTGTTGACAGGTGTGAAGCTCTCCACCAAATTTTGTCCTATCCGTCCACAACTTTTTGAGATAGTTTGTTCACAAATAAACAGCCAGGCAGGGGTGAAAAGATAATCTTTATCCACCTTCAGTGGCAGAGGTAATAACTGCACGGGTTTGAGACGCGACTATGAGATGGCAATGTTGATCCACATTGGTGCCCATCTGAAAATGAAGGAGAAATGTCACGATCTTAAAAAGTTAAGGATTCCACAGAATGGGGAGCTGACCATCATGCATGAATCATTGCGTGACGAAATCTAAACCCTTCATTTTTATTACAGAATGCAAGGCTCGTTGTGGAGCTGACACACACGACTGCTAGATGAGACTAACACAAACACAGAGCTTGGGGGAAGTGCCGGGACACTCTGGGGACCAGCAACATCACACCAATGGGGCCGCCTTTCTCACCACACTCAGCGGGGGATTTCCTCAGGAGGAATTTCCTCCTCAACCATGGATGTCAACCTTTGGGGATTGTCTGTGCTCTAATCTGATTAAATGCCGACTATGACACCATCATTAGTCAGACGGAGGCCCCTGGAGTACCGGAGGAAAGTGGACGCAGCGACGCGCTGCTCTGGCACATGCTCCCATACCTACCTGACCTGACCTATTACACCACGGAGTCTGGTGGATTCTATAAAGGCAATAAAAAGTCGATTTCAAACATAAGCAAGATACCAGGCCAAATCAAATGTCCCTTCAATAAGCATATTTTTTCCATTCATAGAGCAACTGTAGGAGTCACCACATCCAAAAATGCATGGAATAGTTTAAACACAAGTTCTGCGGACTTGTAATGTGATGCATGGCACTAACAATCACTCTTTACCAGCCCCAAATTGAAAGAAAACCACGATCATTTTATGGGCCAACCTGTACAAAACAGGGGACAGTGAAAATGAAACCACATACCGGTGCTTTGTATGGTTAGTCCTGCGATATCTGAAACAAGATAAAGTTTTGCACTTCAAACAATGAATGTGTAAAATCACCAAAACAATAAACCAATCATGCAAGTTTGCTGGGTTTGCAGTTCTTGTAAAAAAAAAAATGGTTGATGTCATGCACAATGTGGATGTCATAATTCACGTTAAAGAAAGTCTAAAACCAAAGAGGAAATGTTCAAAGCTTTATGAAGGTGGTGAAAAAAAATTTCATCACCATAAGTTAAACATCTTAATTACTGGAGACCTTAACTAGTTTACAGCATGCTTGCATAATCGTGTCGTGCCAGATTAAAATAAACACCCTCACTGTAAAAAAGCGATTTTAACAATCTGTGATGAGAACAAAAAAATTGACAAATATATATATATATATATATATATATATATATATATATATATATATATATATATATATATATATATATATATATATATATATATATATATATATATATATATATATGTTAAGATGTGGTAGTAGGTCCTTCGGCGACAGACAATGTTTGAACCTGGGAAGACATCGATTGTATCCCAGCTCGGAATTTTGCCGTTTTGGACAGATTCTCTGCAGAAAGATGGTGCCACAGGCCTGACATCTAGATTCACCTCTACCTGGAAGAGACTGAGTGGGCTGCAGCTTATTACCTGTGAACTACAGAGTCCTGACATGAACAGTGAACACCATTGAACACATCTGGAAACATGGGTCTGGAGCTGCGAAAAAGCCAACCTCTGGCGAATAATATGCAATAACTGAATCAAAATTTACTGAACATTTGGTAAGATCTGGATCAGTACATCATACAGAATACTATCGAATGAAACCCTTCACGTATTCAAGCGCTGTACCATACCAAATGATTGTGTTGCCATGCATGATGTCCTTCGGCATCACACGTTCCTTTAACCCATGAAGGCATCGATTGATTCATCGCATTGCATCAATGTATGTGCAAAATATTTTTCTAATGCAATTTTGTTTTTCTAACTGTTCCTGCTTTTGAATCCTTTTTTTTTTTTGACTCAATAAGATTTTGTCTCTATATGTTTGCAGAAGCCATCATGCAGAGGGAGCTGGCAGGATAGCTTCGGCCTTAGAGGTATGCGCACTTGCCTGAGTTGTCTTGACTGGGTTTGAATGCGGACCCAGCTATAAAAGTAAAAATCGACCCTGGTGTTTCACATTCGGGGCAATGCATCAATGTGTGTTCAGTCCATCGGATGGACTTAAAGCTGGAGGACCCATCTGCCAGCATTGGTTGTTCGTGGACGTTAAATATCCGACAGCTGTCTTTCATAAAGAGCTGGCAAGTTTAACGAATTTCTTCCTTGAATAACTGCCGGAAAGCAAATTACATACCACAGAGTGCAAGCCCAACAACTTCTTCAGCAGCATCGATGCTCTGACAGGATTATGGTACGTTTGGTTGATTTATAGTGCAGCGAGAAGCTTTGTGCATGCTAAGTTGTCATCTTTGTTGCAAAAATTGTCAAAATTGCAATTTTCCAGACCGCTTCAGGCCGAGTCAAAGCAGAGCTGATTCAATCTTGGTAAAATTGTATAACAACATCATAAAAATTGATGTTAATCATGAATTGATGTGGATTACGCTGATAAAAATGGGGATGTCGGATGCAACTGATATGTCTGATAAGAAGCTTGTACACTAACCAATAAACTACAGTAAGAACAGAGTATAGAGAGCAGAATGGTTTGGAATTGGAAAAGGATTTCAACAGAGTGTAATCTCTCCCTTTACTTATTCAATCTGTATGGTGATTACATCATGAGGAAATCAAACTTGGATGAAAGAGAGGGTGGAGTCAGGATTGGAGGAAGATCTATCAACAATCTAAGGTAGGCTGATGATACCTCAGGAAGGAAAGAGAACTTGAGGAAACTTCTGCAGACCTTGAAGGAGGAAAGTGAAAAAGCTGGTTTTTATTTAAATCTAAAGAACGACAAAAACCTTGTCAACTGAAAAGATTGATGTGTTCAGATTGGGAAACGATCATGTGGAAGTAGTGTGAAGTTTCATCTTCCTGGGTTCTAAGATTGAAATGAGTGGAGAATGTGGAGGAGAAATTAATAAACGGTTAGCCATGGGGAGAACAGCAACGTGAGGATTGACAAAGATCCGGAAAGACAAAGATGTCACAAAACAAACCAAGAGGAGACTGGTGAATGCTCCGTTATTAAGATTGCAATGTATGGATGTGAGTCGTGGACAGTGAAAAATGAAAGAAAGGAAGAAGATTGACAGTTTTGAAATGTGGCGTTGGAAACAAATGTTAAAAATTCCAAGGTCTGGAAGAAGAACAAACAAATCAGTGCTTGAATAAATTCGACCCGATGATGTTGAAACAGAAACTGTCATACTTTGGTTGGACACATCATGCATACAGAAAACGAAAGTCTGGAGAAGTCCACCATGCTTGGTTTGATTGAGGGAAGAAAAGGAAGAGGCAAACCGTATATGTGCAGGATGGATGGGGGAAAGGCTGCAACTGAGCTGTCTCTGCCAGAGCTCCGGGAAAGCAGTCAGAACAGGAGAGGGATGTTTGGAGGAATCTGATCATGAATGTCACCAGAAGTCGGCCACGACTTGATGGAATGAGATAACTCGATAAATTGTCATCTGTTTTTGTCTCCAATAAACTTGAAAATGCCTGCACATACGATGCCAAAATATTGATGTACTATTTCATGCGAGTCGAGGAAGAGCCAGTTGAACTTTTCTTATTTTTGCAATTGCATACCAAAGGTCTTACGATTAATTACATAGTTTCTAAACTAACTCGATAAATAAAAAGAGGGAGGTGAAATTTTGCATACCGTTTCAGGCCGAGTTAGAGCGGTTGATTAAATCTTGGTCAAATGCTTCAAAAACATGACAAATAGAGCAATACACTGGAAGCCTGAAGGCCGACAACATACAGAGACCTGGCAGCATGCGGTGGAAAAGGAGCTGAGGGATATACAAACCAGAGAGAAAGATAGACAACTGGACGGAGATCAGTCAGTGGGCCCAAGACAGACAAAAGTGGCGTAACTTCCTCCAGAGGCTCCACGTGCCATCAGGCATGATAGGATCGTAAGAAAGGAAGCAAATCCTCTAATGGTTTAGTGACGGTTCCAGGTTTGATAAAGTAGCTGTAATAACCTAAGAACACTGAGGTGGAAGTTGAAATTTTGCATATTGTTTTCAGCGTGACTTTCCACAGGAGTTGATCTACAACCTTGCTTTAATTCTACAATGGTTTGTTGAAGGTCTCACGTCTGAAGATAGAAAAGAGGTGTCAATTATTTTACAATGGACTCCTTTTATGACTTTTCAATCTCTTAAACATGATTCGAAATAAATAACTCATTTCCCAACAAACAAACAACCAAAGAAAAGGTTCTTCTTACCAATTCCTGGAGATACCACCCTCTCATAATGATAAGGGTTCACACAGACACTGTCTGCTTTTAAGTCAAAAGCAAACTGGCAGAACTTAAGATGTTTCAACTCATTCTTGTGGAGATCTGGCCAGCGCCAGATGCGAGCATAGATGACATGAGGGAACCCTTTTCGGCCAGCCACCTGCAAGGAGAAACAAAAGCAGAGAAATTAAACAGTATGCAAACTTTCTACATCAGTAATGCTTTAACTTTGAAAATGTATGAATCAAATTCACATGGATGTCGTTATTATGCAGTCATTTGAGTACATATTGAGGACAGAAAATTAATTTAAACGCATATCTATATGAATAAATGTCAGTGGGTGTGTGTGTTCACAAAGCATAACATTTTCTCTCTGCTAACTCCTCTTTCCCCCATCTGTCTCTTCCCCCATCTTCCCAGACTGTGTCTGTGTCTGTGTCTGTGTCTGTGTCTGTGTCTGTGTCTGTGTCTGTGTCTGTGTCTGTGTCCCCCTACCTCTCCTCTCCTCTCCTCCTCCCCCCCTATCCGATCCGATATGCTAAAGATATATCCGATATATCCATATATAAAGAAATATAAAGATATAACCATCACAATATATCCGATATGCAAAAGTATTTGAAAACCAAGCATCAGATTGAGTACCAACTGGTGATGGTTGAGATTGCGAAATCAAATAGACTATTGTGCCCAAGGAAGCCGGCTGTGAAGCCGGCGAAATGCTGCCCTGAGACCAGGTCTGCTCTCGCTTTTTTTCTAAAATTAGCGGAGTCGATCTAGTTTTTACTTTTGGTTTGAAGCGCCTTCTTCTTCTTAAAAATGTGTAATCCCAACTGCCCCAATCTTATACTATACATATATGTTGGAGTTTGCTCAACTGGCTCAGCTTCTCCATTGTAATCCGGTGATGGCAGGTCCAAATCAACACGCCAATAAAAAAGTAAATGGTAAACCACGTAATGCATTTCACTGCTCATAAAGCTACGGCAGCACTTGCCTCCTCCATGGATGGTATTTGGACCTGCCATGGGGCAGATAACTGACCTCAGCGACCCTTATTCGCTAACAATGCTGCTCCTCGATGGGTTTTGTGGGTGCAGGAGTAGCAGCCAAAACCAAAATCCTATCCAGGTTCCCCTAGGCCCTAGGGGCTCCATCTTTATCTATTTGGGTTCCTCCTGATACTCCAATGCTGTATTTGGTCAGTTATTTGATAATCATAAGAAAAAAAGTTCCATACGATTAAACAGCAAGTTAATTCACCTTAATTGAATTGCCAAGTAATGTTTGAGGGAGCTTGTCGATGATTGGCCAAAACACAAGTGACCATTATAAAAATTATGCACAATGTGCAAAAAAAAGTTTCCCAACTTGCAATGTTAGGATCATCATTGCATTGAAAACCACTTGTCTACAAAAGAAAGCAGCATACAGGACTTGACAAGAACAGCATATTCTTTCTGTTGTCAGCCTGTAGGTAATCTGGGATCAGATTAATATGAAACCCCAAGAGAGCAAATATCATACAATAGCAATAGCATTAAATCACAACAAAATTATAAATAATGCACAACTTCCCTTTGATAGTGCTGCTTATAATTAGCATTACTTAACGGTCTAGCTGTGTTGATCATAAATAAAACAAGAATGGCACTCGGTCGAGCACGTACATGACATGGCCAAAAGTATGCGGACACCCCTTCCAATTCATGGATTTGGCTATTTCAGCCACACCCATTGCTGACATGTGTATAAAATGAAGCACACAGCTATGCAATCTCCAGACAAACATTGGCAAGAGAACGGGCCGTACTGAAGAGTTCAGTGACTTTCAACGTGGCACTGTCATCGGATGCCACCTTTCCAACAAGTCAGTTCGTCAAATTTATGCCCTGCTAGAGCTGCCCCAGTCAAGTGTAAGTGCTGTTATTGCGCAGTGGAAACGTCTCGGAGCAACAGCAGCTCAGCCGTGAAGTGGTAGGCCACACAAGCTCACAGAACGAGACCGCTGAGTGCTGAAGCATGTAACTTGGAAAAGTCATCTGTCATCAGTTGCAAAACTTACGAACGAGTTCCAAACGGACTCTGGAAGCAACGTCAGCACAAGCACTGTTCATCGAGACCTTCATGAAAAGGGTTTCCATGGCTGAGCAGCCGCACACGAGCCTCAGATCACCAGGTGCAATGCCAAGCGTTGGCTGGAGTGGTGTAAAGCTCACCGCGATTGGACTCTGGAGCAGTGGAAACGCGTTCTATGGAGGGATGAATCACGCTTCACCATCTGGCAGTCCGATGGACAAATCTTGGTTTGGCAGATGCCAGAGCGTTACCTGCCCGAATGCATCGTGCCAACTCTAAAGTTTGGTGGAGGAGGAATAATGGCCTGGGGCTGTTTTTCATGGTTCTGGCTCGGCCCCTTGGTTCCAGTGAAAGGAAATCTTAACGCTACAGCATACGACATTCTAGACGATTCTGCGCTTCCAACTTTGTAGAAACAGTTTGGGGAAGGCCCTTTCCTGTTTCCGCATGACAATGCACCAGTGCACACAAAGCCAGGTCCGTACAGAAATGGTTTTTCGAGATCGGTGTGGAAGAACTTGACTGGCCTGCACAGAGCCCTGACCTCAACCCTATCGAACACCTTCAGAATGAATTGGAACGCTGACTGCGAGTCAGACCGAATCACCAAACATCAGTGCCCAACCTTACAAATGCTATTGTGGCTGAATGGAATCAAATCCCCACAGCAATGTTCCAATATGTAGTGGAAATCCTTCCCAGAAGAGTGGAAGCTGTTATAGCAGCAAGGGGGGGCAGGGGGGGGACCAATTCCATATTAATTAATGCCCATGATTTTGGAATGAGATGTTGGATGAGCAGGTGTCCACCTACTTTTGGCCATGTAGTGTCGTTTCACCTCGTGCGCTCATTCTGAACAAAAATACCATCACTAAATGAACACGCTATTATGGCCCACATACCCATATCATCCATGAACCCGATTATGTCATATACTTTATCATCATCCATAGCATTATTAGACTCCGTTGGACTTTGTCCGAAGCGGAGGGTTATGGATTTGGTCTCGATTTTCGTATCCGTGCATGTATGTGGGCGTCCAAAACCATATCTTGGAAATGTATGAACCGGTTTTATTCGTACTTGGCAAAAAGACAGCTCATGATGATATACATAAGCACATAATTTTGTTTAAAAATCAGATAGAATATGGCCGACTGGTGGCCATTTTAGTTGTAACAAAAAAAACAAAAAACAAAAAAAACCGGTGTCGACCACATCTTCAACCATTTCTCAGAAATGCATTTCCCAGTCTTGTTCAAACTTGGCACACCGATTAAGAATAATGGCTTACATATGCACATCATTTTTTTCGACATCAGATCCAAGATGGCCGAGGCCGCTCGTGACCATTTTGTTACTTAAATGTGTCCCGATCCATTTGTCAGACATGCATGGTCCAATTTTGTTCAAACTTGACACAAGCACAGTACATGATGGCATACATGTGACCCTCACTTTATTTTATGATCTGATCAAAGATGACCGACTGGTATACCGATAGCCATTTTAGTTGGACGGGAGAGCCCTTTAACTCCACACAGCAAAATTACGAAAACAACGGGGGCTATGACATTGTCTTTTTTACTTGTTGATTGATTATAAGAAGATTAACGACTACTTTTGTGCACATTAAGGCTAAATTGTGCCAATGAAGATGAATATGAAAAAAAAAATTAACTATATTCCACATGGCAAGTCAATCATATGTGTGAAATTTCGCATTGATATGTTGAGCAGTTCCGAAGAAGATTTTTTTTACATTTTTTTTGTTCACTCTAATATGGCCACCAGACCAAATGTCGTTGAGCAGACATCATAAATAATAATTCTTCACTCACATCTGGTCGTAGATCAGATATATGAAGTTTCAGATTTTTTTGGATAAGGATTTTGAAACAACCAATTATGGATGGAATACCACTTCACCAATGACGCCATCATAATCACCCTACATGCCCAATGGGGAGATGACGACATATGCCAAGTTTCAATTTTGTCGTTGATCAGCTTCAGAGCAGATGTGCAATATTTTTCCCTTTTATTCAATATGGCTGCAATACCATTTGACCTATGACTTCAGCTGACATCACCACCTATGCTGAAACCAGAATCCTATCCAGGTTCCTCCTGATGACTATGTTCGCTCTTCACTTCTTCAAGTTCCTTCTTGGTCTTCCATTTCAATATTCTCCATGGGGAGTCTCTCCTATTTTAAAAGTTTGCATTGATTGGACAAGCGGTTGCAGAGAAAAAAAAAACTTTTCAAAGCAAAAATATATAGACGTGGAGAGACAGACAGACAGGGGCATTACAAGTCTCGCAACCCCTTTGTGGTGATAATAAAGATTTGACCGGGCTTGCAAAACCTCAGAGTCGCTAATGAAAAAAATAAAATAAAAACTTTGCCCGGTGCAAAGCTGAACTCAAAAAGGGTTCTTTTCAGTTAATATCATTCAGATTTTGGACAAAATATGGAATGTCTTTCCCAAAAGGAAAACTTGCGACAATCATGAAGCTGAGCACAAACTCCGAATGCTACCACAAACATACTAAAAGCTCATGTTTTTTAGCCTGAGTTGTATTGAATCAGATGAGTCACCAGCCAAGGACACCAATTTTGACAAGAAACCTTCAAGACTCATCAGTTTGGAAAAAGTAAAAGTAGGTGATGACGACATTATGTTATACATATGGCAATGGCAAATTTTTCTTGCCAAGGTGAACATTATGGTGAGAAATTGCAATATGATTGCAGATTCAAGGATGATTAGATTATTAACACAAATGAATATCTGAAAAAAAAGCAGTTGAAAAAAGAAAATATTTTTAAAGTACTTGTATACATATTTTTGATTAGTATATTGGTTCACAAAAAAATATTTTCACGAAAACAATAAGTGACCACTATATTCGTTATTGTTGTGTGTGTGTCTGTCTGTCTGTCTGTCTGTCTGTCCCGAGCATAGCTCCGTGGGTTTTGATCCGATCCTGATAAAATTTTGGTGGGAGGTTTATATCATGATAAAGTTGTGTTTTCCTGAAAATGGGCATGGTGCGCCCATTATGGGCGGAGCCACGCCCAAAAAAACATGTGTTTTTAGGGGGTAGCCAATTTCAATTTGCATCTTCTCCCAGGGGGTTTGTCGAATCTGGCATGGGTTTCGGTATTTGGTTAGCCCAATGGCACCTGCATAGCCCCACAGAGCTCGATTTTTCATTTTCGTCCCAAGGTCAAGGTCACAAGGTCATGAACTTAGAAAATTGCGAATTGTGTTTTTAGGGGGTAGCCAATTTCAATTTGCATCTTCTCCGAGGGGTTTTGTCGAATTTGGCAGGGGTTTCGGTATTTGGTTAGCCCAATGGCACCTGCATAGCCCCACGGAGCTCGATTTTTCATTTTTGTCCGAAGGTCAAGGTCACAAGGTCACAAACTTACAAAATTTCGAATTTTGACATAAAAATCATACGACCGCCCAAACTTTGAGAGCTCGGATGACAATATTTTTTATGCATAATCTTGAGGTCATTCCCCACCTAAAGTCTTGAAACGATTTTGCTCTATCTCGAACACCTTGCCCGTGGCGCCCCCTTCAAGTTTGTTTTACGCTGATTTCATCAAAGTATGGATAATCCGAGGAGTGCGAAATGCCATATAGCCTATATGACGTTATATTGTTCTTGGAATGTCCCAGAGGAAGTTTTGCACCAAAGGTCATAATCCTTGACCTTTGACCTTTAAAGTTCACAAAGGTCAAATTTTCAAAGTTGTGGGAATCGAACCGGGTTTTCGACCTTCTTTGACGAACTAACTCCAATAAGCTACAGCACGTATCCTGTTTCCTTATTTTAATGTCCACAACTTTGTTTTGTGACCTTTTAAGGTTATGCAAAG
Organism: Eptatretus burgeri; assembly: GCF_056783735.1. Taxonomy (NCBI): domain Eukaryota; kingdom Metazoa; phylum Chordata; class Myxini; order Myxiniformes; family Myxinidae; genus Eptatretus; species Eptatretus burgeri. Next base: position 87,919,834 of record NC_140971.1, read on the forward strand.
GTCAAATTTTTGAAGTTGAACGAAACCGGGTTTTCGACATTTTGCAGCTAATAACCTGTCACTCGTACCACATCATGTTGATCATTTTTATAACTTGGTCAAACATTATCACATTGTCTCATCCTTGACTTCTGCAACAATCTACATCGTCAAATACCACTCGTGAACCATTGTCGTCTTCAGACTTGTCATTTCTATAGCCTCTATTTTTGAGAGTGAACAGCAAGATGGAAAAAGCAAAGCAAAATTTTACATCAGGGATGTGGGTGCATGTATCCCCAATTTCATTTTGGAGAGATGGATTTTTGTTGCAAGCTTGGCTCATGGAAGAGTGAGGTGTGAGTGTGAGAGAAAGAGCGCAAGAACATGCCAAAACAATAACGAAAGAAAACAAAAGAGCACACCTCAACAATAACTGGAAATATACATGCCAAAATCTAGTTGTCAGTGGTGTGCATTCCCAAATCTAGTTGTCAGTGGTGTACATTCCCAACTCTAGTTATAAGTGGTGTACATTCACAAATCTCGTGATGAGTCGTGTACATTCCCAAATCTAGTTATCAGTGGCATAAATTCACAAACCTAGTTATCAGTGGCGTACGTTCACGAATCTAGTTATGAGTGGTGTACATTCACAAATCTAGTTATCAGTGGTGGACATTCACAAATCTAGTTACGAGTGGTGTTCATTCACAAATCGAGATATCAGTGGTGTTCATTCACAAATCGAGATATCAGTGGTGTACATTCCCAACTCAAGTTATCAGTGGTGTACATTCCCAACTCAAGTTATCAGTGGTGTACATTCCCAACTCAAGTTATCAGTGGTGTACATTCCCAACTCAAGTTATCAGTGGTGTACATTCCCAACTCCAGTTATCAGTGGTGTACATTCCCAACTCCAGTTATCAGTGGTGTACATTCCCAACTCCAGTTATCAGTGGTGTACATTCCCAACTCCAGTTATCAGTGGTGTCCATTCCCAACTCCAGTTATCAGTGGTGTCCATTCCCAACTCCAGTTATCAGTGGTGTCCATTCCCAACTCCAGTTATCAGTGGTGTCCATTCCCAACTCCAGTTATCAGTGGTGTACATTCCCAACTCCAGTTATCAGTGGTGTACATTCCCAACTCCAGTTATCAGTGGTGTACATTCCCAACTCCAGTTATCAGTGGTGTACATTCCCAACTCCAGTTATCAGTGGTGTACATTCCCAACTCCAGTTATCAGTGGTGTACATTCCCAACTCCAGTTATCAGTGGTGTACATTCCCAACTCTAGTTATCAGTGGTGTACATTCCCAACTCTAGTTATCAGTGGTGTACATTCCCAACTCTAGTTATCAGTGGTGTACATTCCCAACTCTAGTTATCAGTGGTGTACATTCCCAACTCCAGTTATCAGTGGTGTACATTCCCAACTCCAGTTATCAGTGGTGTACATTCCCAACTCTAGTTATCAGTGGTGTACATTCCCAACTCTAGTTATCAGTGGTGTACATTCCCAACTCTAGTTATCAGTGGTGTACATTCCCAACTCTAGTTATCAGTGGTGTACATTCCCAACTCCAGTTATCAGTGGTGTACATTCCCAACTCCAGTTATCAGTGGTGTACATTCCCAACTCCAGTTATCAGTGGTGTACATTCCCAACTCCAGTTATCAGTGGTGTACATTCCCAACTCCAGTTATCAGTGGTGTACATTCCCAAATCTAGTTATCAGTGGTGTACATTCCCAACTCCAGTTATCAGTGGTGTACATTCCCAACTCCAGTTATCAGTGGTGTACATTCCCAACTCTAGTTATCAGTGGTGTACATTCCCAACTCTAGTTATCAGTGGTGTACATTCCCAACTCCAGTTATCAGTGGTGTACATTCCCAACTCCAGTTATCAGTGGTGTACATTCCCAACTCTAGTTATCAGTGGTGTACATTCCCAACTCTAGTTATCAGTGGTGTACATTCCCAACTCTAGTTATCAGTGGTGTACATTCCCAACTCTAGTTATCAGTGGTGTACATTCCCAACTCTAGTTATCAGTGGTGTACATTCCCAACTCTAGTTATCAGTGGTGTACATTCCCAACTCTAGTTATCAGTGGTGTACATTCCCAACTCTAGTTATCAGTGGTGTACATTCCCAACTCTAGTTATCAGTGGTGTACATTCCCAACTCTAGTTATCAGTGGTGTACATTCCCAACTCTAGTTATCAGTGGTGTACATTCCCAAATCTAGTTATCAGTGGTGTACATTCCCAACTCCAGTTATCAGTGGTGTACATTCCCAACTCCAGTTATCAGTGGTGTACATTCCCAAATCTAGTTATCAGTGGTGTACATTCCCAACTCCAGTTATCAGTGGTGTACATTCCAAAATCTAGTTATCAGTGGTGTACATTCCCAAATCTAGTTATCAGTGGTGTACATTCCCAACTCCAGTTATCAGTGGTGTACATTCCCAACTCCAGTTATCAGTGGTGTACATTCCCAACTCCAGTTATCAGTGGTGTACATTCCCAACTCCAGTTATCAGTGGTGTACATTCCCAACTCTAGTTATCAGTGGTGTACATTCCCAACTCTAGTTATCAGTGGTGTACATTCCCAAATCTAGTTATCAGTGGTGTACATTCCCAACTCCAGTTATCAGTGGTGTACATTCCCAACTCTAGTTATCAGTGGTGTACATTCCCAACTCTAGTTATCAGTGGTGTACATTCCCAACTCCAGTTATCAGTGGTGTACATTCCCAACTCTAGTTATCAGTGGTGTACATTCCCAAATCTAGTTATCAGTGGTGTACATTCCCAACTCTAGTTATCAGTGGTGAACATTCCCAACTCTAGTTATCAGAGGTGTACATTCCCAAATCTAGTTATCAGTGGTGTACATTCCCAACTCCAGTTATCAGTGGTGTACATTCCCAACTCCAGTTATCAGTGGTGTACATTCCCAAATCTAGTTATCAGTGGTGTACATTCCCAACTCTAGTTATCAGTGGTGTACATTCCCAAATCTAGTTATCAGTGGTGTACATTCCCAAATCTAGTTATCACTGGTATACATTCCCAACTCCAGTTATCAGTGGTGTACATTCCCAACTCCAGTTATCAGTGGTGAACATTCCCAACTCTAGTTATCAGTGGTGTACATTCCCAACTCCAGTTATCAGTGGTGTACATTTCCAACTCCAGTTATCAGTGGTGTACATTCCCAACTCCAGTTATCAGTGGTGTACATTCCGAAATCTAGTTATCAGTGGTGTACATTCCCAAATCTAGTTATCACTGGTATACATTCCCAACTCCAGTTATCAGTGGTGTACATTCCCAACTCCAGTTATCAGTGGTGAACATTCCCAACTCTAGTTATCAGTGGTGTACATTCCCAACTCCAGTTATCAGTGGTGTACATTTCCAACTCCAGTTATCAGTGGTGTACATTCCCAACTCCAGTTATCAGTGGTGTACATTCCGAAATCTAGTTATCAGTGGTGTACATTCTCAACTCTAGTTATCAGTGGTGTACATTCCCAAATCTAGTTATCAGTGGTGTACATTCCCAAATCTAGTTATCAGTGGTGTACATTCCCAAATCTAGTTATCAGTGGTGTACATTCCCAACTCTCGTTATCAGTGGTGTACATTCCCAAATCGAGTTGTCAGTGGTGTACATTCCCAACTCTAGTTGTCAGTGGTGTACATTCCCAAATCTAGTTGTCAGTGGTGTACATTCCCAAATCTAGTTGTCAGTGGTGTGCATTCCTAAATCTAGTTGTCAGTGGTGTGCATTCACAAATCTAGTTGTCAGTGGTGTACATTCCCAAATCTAGTTGTCCGTGGTGTACATTCCCAAATCTAGTTATCAGTGGTGTACATTCCCAACTCTCGTTATCAGTGGTGTACATTCCCAAATCTAGTTGTCAGTGGTGTACATTCCCAAATCTAGTTGTCAGTGGTGTACATTCCCAAATCTCGTTGTCAGTGGTGTGCATTCCTATATCTCGTTGTCAGTGGTGTGCATTCCCAAATCTAGTTGTCAGTGGTGTACATTCCCAAATCTAGTTGTCAGTGGTGTACATTCACAACTCTAGTTATCAGTGGTGTACATTCCCAAATCTAGTTGTCAGTGGTGTACATAAAGGGTTGACATTTTGGCAGTTTACTGCTCCTGCAAGATGTGGTCCTTTTGAAAATTTATTTCCAGTTATTGTTTAAGTGTTAAAGCTAGGCATATCTAAAACAGCAGGGAAATTGAAAAACATTTTTTCTTTACGCCAAGGTAAGATAAATTTAAACAACCAGAATACTGTGCATCAGTTTCCAGCAAATGTGCTGAAAATAAATCTATGTACGGTGTTAAATTTGTGGTAAAGAGGAAGGGGTGGGGAGAGGGAGGGCGTGGGGTAAATTGAAACAAGGAAAAAAATTAGACAACGAAACGAAGGATAAGGGGGGAGGGGTGAGAGGGCATGGGAGGCCAGGAGAGAAAACAGCAGCAAGTTAAACGAGTATGGTATTTCCTGAAGAGCATCAAAATATAGCTGGTACATTGCAATGTTCAGGTTGCCATCGAGGCAAAGCCCACCTGCAGCCTCCCATCCAGAGTACGCTGAATGGTGACACATTTGCTTGGTTGTGCGCCATTAGTGGTAATAGCTGTGATGAGAGACTCCAGCTCGTCCTTTTTCTCCTTAAGTTTGCGCACCAGACTCTCAATGGCACGCTTTGAAAATGACTCGCTTTCACCGCCCTGCCGGTGGCACATCAAGCTGTGCACGATGCTCAGGCAAGCATCGCTGCTGCTCGGCGTCCCCAGCGCCATGGCTGTCACACCCACGGCCTCACGGTTGGTTGCCTCATGCACAGATGAAGGGACCGACACGTCGGACCAACGGATGGGCCAGCTACCTGTGCCTCCGTCGCTCAACGGCCCGCTGCTACAATGCTCCGAGCCTGTCACAAGTGGAAATGGAAAAACGTCTCAGCTGGCATTACAATGCACACCACTATTGCCAGAATCACATTCTCTCAGAGGTTAAACACGTTCACCGATTGATTGGCAAATGCATTAAATTTGCATTAGGTCGGAGCACTACCAAAAGCAAACTTGCAAGCCGTATCGAATTTTAACAAAAGCAACAATCCTTCGAGCATACACGAAATGGAAACATTCCTTCTGGTGGCATTGCACCAAGATGAAAGCCCGATATCACGCACCATGGCACCGCAGAGTGATCACGACCTTTAGGAGGTCTTGCAGCCTCAAGCAATCTCTGTCAGTGATATAACCAGAACATTGGGTCCAAAGTAAAGCAACTTATAACAGGAATAGGATTCAAACAAAGTATGGATGGATATAATCACCAAGCATTCTTCCATTCACTTCAATTGTCTGATCTGGGTTAAATTCCCAAGCAAATGTAAACCATCGCTCTGGTGTTTCTCGAGCAGCTGCTACAACATGGCATATACAATATTTTGAAGAGGTTAAGTTGGTTGTATCACATGCTTACAGACATTAAGAGAGTTCATTGTATGTTTTGAACAACATATATGCAATTGTTCCAGTGCCCTTGCCAAATGAATATTGCTTCCAATTTTTTTTCAGTCCTCAGATGACAGATAAACTTAGCGATGAGTAAAGCACACAGCATTCACTCAGACTGGCGGGTGCTTCTCCAAAGCATAGAACACATTGGGATGAAGTTCACCTGGGAACACAACTATGTGCAGGACACTGATAAATGAAGGCCAGCATGATTTATGGACAAATCCAGATTATGTTCACACTTTCATCATGACCAGACCGAAGTATGAAAACATGTGATGCCGCTGAACAAAATGCATGGATGTTATATTGTGGAACATGACCCAAATAGTCTGAAGCATCTATCACAGAGACCTGCATGGATGAGCCAAGGACAAAATCCTTGATCTGGTAATACATGTACTTTCTGGTGCAATAAGTTCTCACTTTTGTGTGATAAAAATGCAAGACAATAAAAATCCAGTATTCCATCCAAACTACAAGGGTTTGACCTCGAGTTGATCTTTGACTTTTTGACCTCAAAAATCGTTGGTTTCCCAATCCAGTCAGGCAACATGCAATTCTTGTTCAAATTTCAAGTCAATCGGATGAAAAAAAAAAAAATGACGATTTTAGAAATTTGGCCCCAAGATGACCTTTGACCTCAAAATCAATAGACTTCTCAGTTGAGACTATGTCTACAACTTGGTAAAGTTTCATGACGATCAGTTTAGAATTGTGACCTGTTGGTGATAAACAGACAGACAGAATAACACAATCGAATGACCCATATAATTGAAAAATCTTTGATTTTGCAAGCAACAAACAGACAAGCCGGTAAGCGACGAGGGATCCGCGAGGATCGAAGCGCTGGATATACGATGCTTTTCATTCTGACCGATCCACCGACGAAGATTCATTGCCAAGACGTATTGGTTCACATACAATTGTTCCTCTGCCTGGCAAGATTTTTCCTATTGCGTATTTTGCCAACTGGCACTCCTCAGAGTGGAGATGGAGGAAAGTGTAAATGACAAAAAATGTTCTACCAACCATGTTCCATCACCATGCCAAGACGCTTTCGTTTACGTCTAACCGTTTCGCCTTGATGATATTTATTTATAAGGGATATCTAGCGAATCCCAATATTGCCTCAAGAGGAGTTGAATTGGAGATGCAGTTGATGATCAGATCACATGTTATCAAAATTCATTGAATCATCAAACTAAAATATAATGAAACAAGTATTGAAAATAGTGAACGCAGGTCGAGAAAGTATTTTTTCGAATTTTGCGTATTTCAGCCCTGACACCCTTGGTGATCGAATCTAGAAAAACGATGCGGTTCAATTTTGTAGTAGTTATTAAACTCTATCCATACACCGAATTTGAATGTTCCGCCGTCGACGGTTTCCGAGGTCAAGGTCACTGAACATATTCCCTGGTTCACCACCTTTCCGCATTCAGAGGGCTGCCATTCGGAAACTATGAGAGATAGAGGAACGTTATGCCGTCGCGATAACCAGATGGGGATGCAAGGAATAGGCAGGAGTTGGTCCGGTCACTCTACCTATCATAGAAGCCGCGCTACGTCAGTTACCGTTTGGGTTCTTAAAACGCAGTTTTTCGGCCGCTGCATAGCAACGGGTGGTTGCTGAGCAACGAAACTCAAACGCGCACACTCCCAGCCCATATGGCACCTGTTCACAAAGTTTCATCGAAATCGGTTTGCTGGTTTGTGCTGTGGAGCCTCGCGTTGCGCACGCACGCACGCACGGAAAACCCGACAGTAACGGCTATCTTGCGAATCCCAACAGACAGAAAGGAGTGAAAACATAAACTCCTCCTACCTTCGGTGGCGGAGGCAGAAAGTTCAGAAAAGTTTTTTACAATGTAAAAGGATGCAGGGATGGCGATCTTGTCGATACCTGTCCTGTCAAGCTAATTTTTAAATCTTCCTGCTCTTTTGTCATGCTCCCATTCTAATTATGTCTCTTATTAATTACGTAACACCAGTACACAAACGCCACACAAAACAAACCACACACCACACAAAAACAAGTCCTGGCGAGGGTCTGCAATCTCTGATCGCTCTTTTTGTTGTTCCTGTATTGTTTTTCTTTCATTGATTGAGACATCCGTTCTTTTTGTTTTTCCTTGTATAAATTGTATAAAATTTCCTTGCTGCTGTAATGCAGGGTATGAAAAAACACCATGCTGAAAAAAACCACAGAAGAAACAGACCAAAGCAGAGCTGCAGATAAACAACATAACCAGAAACACAGGGTTGAAGAAACTGCAGAAGCAGCCGACACAAGAAAGAAGTCTAACAGAAATAGCAAAGACAACATTCAGGTAAGAAAGAAGCAACACATACCAACAATTGAGGAGTCGGCTACAATATTTCATGTTAAAATTAAAGGGGAGCCAATCTATGTCTGCAGCTCTCATCACAGACTACTATATCGATCATCTATACTTCACATAAATGAGAACAAATACACATTTGCTGCTGTGGCACTGATACAGTATGTACTTCAATCTGCGAAAGACCTTGAGACGCATGACAAAACATGAATATGCAACACGTGTCATTCTGCACTAAAGAGAGGACAGACACCTACTCAGTCCTGGGCGAATGGCCTGGCACTCGACAGCATACCTCCAGAATTGGATGATCTCCGACCACTAGAACAGAGGTTGATTAGCCAAAGAATTCTCTTCATGAAACTTGTGGGATTACCAAAGGGAGGCCAAAAAAGCCATCCATGGTAGTGCTGTGAATGTGCCCTCCAAACTGAATGCAATCTGTTCATTGCTACCTCGACTACCACAAGATGCTGACGTTGTGCCTAAACGACATTATATGTATGAATATGTTCGGCCCAAAAAAGGTGATGGAGGCACTTAACTTCGGTGGCTTACGCAGCACAACCTCCTCTACAAGGACAATACCATTTGTCAAGACTGGGAAAGTCAGTGGGATAACATTGACTCAGAATTGTGGGAAGCAATGGTACAGAGAGATGCTGAACAGATGGCCAATGAAGTCTCCCAAAGTGAGCACACAAAAAGTGGCCAGCATGTTGTGCAAGGATATGCATTGTCTAGTGCCACCACCAAGAACACCATCAAGTCCACCAGCCAGATTGCTGCCAAGACCACCACCAAGACTACTGCTAACGCCTCTGCCAAGCCAACCAGTAACACAGCGACCAACAGAGTGGTTTCTGTTGTGTCACCTCTTGTAACTGGGACAAATTCTCACCAAGTTTATCAGTGCTTGACGTGGGAGCATAATTTCTACTTCAAATATGTTCCTGGTGATGGAGACTGTCTTTTCCATGCAGTATCCATTTCACTACCTGCAGCAGGAATCCAACATATTAGTGGGCCACACATACGAGCACGGCTTGTACACTTCCTTGGTGACATTGAGTTTGCTGAAGAATATGCACAGTTTCTCCCTGCACCCCGGGCTACGAGGACAGCAATAGCAGCATGGATAACTGGAAAAGATAACAATATTAATCCTGGTCAGCAACATTTGCGAGAATTAAAGAAGTACACAGTCCGGCTCAGGGCTAGTGAATGGGCAGACAACTTGGCTGTACAAGGTGCAGCTTTCATGCTAAACATTAATATCAAGGTGTTGAACACAATTACACCAGATTGGGTTCATAATATACACCCCCAGGATGGCAGAAGTGAAAACACAGTTACCCTTGGTGTCATAGGTGAGTTGCATTATGTAGCCTTGGAAAAAGTTGAAGCTCAAGGAGTTCAACACCACAGCAGTGAATCAGCTCAAGCTGAGGCAGATGAAGACCTGGAATATGAGATAGCCTTTGAGCAGACCAGTAAACTTTGAGGCATCCCATATGATACACCATTTCAAGTGTCCAGTTAATGCAGATGATACATATTCTGTTGCACCAGGAGAACACAAAAGGCCATCTGCATTTCTACTTGATGAGAAATATGAAGAACTGGCAAATCCAGAAAAATATCCTCAAGACTGTGGTGGATTATCTGCAAAGAGGACCAAATCTATAATTGTCAGGAAATATTTCAACCAATGACTCCTTGATGGAGATGGGAGGTTTGCCAAGGATATAGACTACTTACTAGCTGCCCAGTATGCTGTTGAGTCAAAGCAAGTGAAGGATGACTTGCAAATTTCACTGAGACAAAGTCATGGAAAAATACTCAGAAACAGAACAATTAATACAGGATTGATGAAATGCTCTGAGAATATGCAGGCAATGATATGAACGGACAGAGCCTTCTGGTTTGTGAAGAATGTCCGCAGATCTCCAGCATACTGGAGGACAGTACTTCTGGATCTCTTAGCAATAGTACATCAACTTGGCATCCCACCATGGTTTCTGACCATATCAGCTGTAGATATGCAATGGCCAGAAGTTATCCAGAGCATGAGCAGAAGTTGTCATCAATATGGCCAAGTACTGACAGATGAAGATGTGAAAAATCTATAATGGGACGAAAAGTGTAAATGGTTACGTTGTAATCCAGCAACAGCTGAACAGAGTTCCACTACAGAGTCGACTCCTTCTTCAAATAATTCCTTGGATCCAAGAGCAACCCTGTCGGAGAAGTTCGGGACTTTATGATTATAATTGAGTTCCAAGCTCAGGGCTCCCCACGTGCCCCCATAATTTTGTGGGTTAAAGATGCTCCAAAACAAGATGTCAATGAGGATGAGGAAGTAGCAGCTTTTATTGACAAGTATCAGAAATGTTGTGCTCCACAGAATGATGAGGAACTTCAGAAGCATGTCCACTCACAAACATGCAGACGAAACAAGAGGTGCAGATTCAGATTCCCTCATCCACGAAATGCTGCCGTTGATTGTAGGACCCTCAATTGAGCTGGATCCTATAGTTGTAGCACGACAGCTTAGCCGACATCAAGAAATACTAACTCCAGTGAGAAAAATTATGGAAGATAAAGATGTTCCTGAAGATGTTGCATTGGATGAGCTGTTGCGACTGTCACAGGTGGATATCTATCACCTCCCGCCACAGGGGCGTGCCGCTACCCCCTTTACCTAATGCAGCAGAAAACCCTCAAACCCCTTTACCTTATCCAGGAGCATTCCCCCACTTCGCCGAACAGAACCCACCCTGCTCCTCCAGGTCACCCACCCCCCTCCTCCAGGTCACCCACCCCTCCTCCTCCAGGTCACCCACCCCTCCTCCTCCAGGTCACCCACCCCTCCTCCTCCAGGTCACCCACCCCTCCTCCTCCAGGTCACCCACCCCTCCTCCTCCAGGTCACCCACCCCTCCTCCTCCTCCTCCTGCTCCAGGAGCATTCCCCCACTTCGCCGAACGGAACCCACCCCCACCCTCCACATCTCCCACCCCTATCCCCACCCCTCCAAGTCGCCCCCCTCCAGGTCAACCACCTACCCTCTTCTCCACATCGCCCACCCCTCCTCCTCCTCCAGGTCGCCCACCCCCACTCCCCTCCTCCAGGTCGCCCACCTCCCACACCCCTCCTCCAGGTCACCCACCTCCCACACCCCTCCTCCAGGTCACCCACCGACCCCCGTCCACATCGCGCACCCCCCGTCCACATCGCGCACCCCCCGTCCACATCGCGCACCCCCCCCGTCCACATTGCGCATCTCCCCCCCCCCCGTCCACGTCGCCCACCCCCTTCAGGTCAACCACCTACCCCCTTCTCCACGTCACCCACCCATCCCCCCTTCATGTCACCCATCCCCATCCTCCCCTTCACGTCACCCATCCCCATCCTCATCCTCATCGCCCACCGCCCCCTGCATGTCACGCACGCCTCCTCCGCGGCGCCCACCCCCTTTCAGGTCAACCACCTACCCCCTTCTCCACGTCACCCACCCATCCCCCCACCTCCAGGTCACCCACCCCACCCCCTGCACGTCGCCCACCCCCTACCCTCCACGTCGCCCACCCCCTTCAGGTCAACCACCCCCCTTCAGGTCAACCACCTACCCCCTTCTCCACGTCACCCACCCATCCCCCCTCCTCCAGGTCACCCACCCCCCCCTACACTCCACGTCACCCACCCCCCCTTCAGGTCAACCACCGACCCCCTTCTCCACGTCGCCCACCCCCTCCCCTTCAGGTCAACCACCGACCCCCTTCTCCACGTCACCCACCCCCTTCAGGTCAACCACCTACCCCCTTCTCCACGTCACCCACCCCCTCCACATCGACCACCCCCTCCAGGTCAACCACCTACGCCCTTCTCCATGTCACCCACCCATCCCCCCTCCAGGTCAACCACCTACCCCCTTCTCGACGTCGACCACCCATCCCCCCTCCTGCAGGTCACCCACTCCTCCATCCACATCACCCACCCCCTCCAGGTCAACCACCTACCACCTTCTCAATGTCGCCCACCCACCCCTTCCACATCGATCACCTACCCCCTTCTCCATGTCACCCACCCATCCCCCTCCTCCAGGTCAATCACCTACCCCCTTCCACATCGCCCACCCCCGCCCCTCCAGGTCAACCACCTACCCCCTTCTTGACGTCGCCCACCCATCCCCCCCTCCTGCAGGTCACCCACTCCTCCCTCCAGGTCAACCACCTACCCCCTTCTCCATGTCGCCCACCCATCCCCCCTCCTCCAGATCACCCACCCACCCCCTTCTCCATGTCGCCCACCCACCCCCTTCTCCATGTCGCCCACCCACCCCCTTCTCCATGTCGCCCACCCACCCCCTTCTCCATGTCGCCCACCCACCCCCTTCTCCATGTCGCCCACCCACCCCCTTCTCCATGTCGCCCACCCACCCCCCTTCTCCATGTCGCCCACCCACCCACCCCCTTCTCCATGTCGCCCACCCACCCCCTTCTCCATGTCGCCCACCCACCCACCTTCTCCATGTCGCCCACCCACCCCTTTTCCATGTCGCCCACCCATCCCACCTCCAGGTCAATCACCTACCCCCTTCCACATCGCCCAGGTCAACCACCTACCCCCTTCTCCATGTCGCCCACCAGGTCGCCCACTCCAACACCAAATTCCAACATCAAAACTCGGGTCCCTCCCCCCCACGAGAAGTGGATCCCCGACACCCACTACAATCAGCACACCTCATTACTCACAACTGCTCGCTCCGGTTTACCCACAACACATTTCCAAGTTCCAACAGGCACCACAGAGAAAACTCAGCATCGCTCTGTGGTGGTTTGTTGTATTAAAACACGGATCGGTCGGACAAGGCCCAGAAGAGGCGCCGACAAAGTTGGGCCTGTTGTGAGCTCGGCCAACGGGCCGAATGATGGAAGAGAGGAATCGAGATCACCGGGCCGATAAAAGGACGAACATTGTAATCATTTCGGACCGAGACTTGGTCCCACGAACCAAGCAAAGAACTCTCATACCTCCCTCCATCCCTCTCGCTTCCCTCCCATCAGGTCGTTTTGTTTATTCACTCTTCAGTCGCTCCTTAATCGTTCTTAAGAACATTCGTTTTGATTTTCTTCCAAATAAATTTCGTTCATGAAGACTGTATTTCCTTCACCATTACAAATTTCATTCATGTTGACACTTCATCTGTTCCTCACATATTTATCCTCCTTCCTTCACCTCTTCATTTTACCTTTAATTCTCGTTCTCAAAGTCCTTTTCCTTTCTCGATTGGGTTTTCATTCCTTCATCTCAAATTATTTTCCATCTTCCACTTCAGTCTCGGACTCGAGCTGGTGGTGGACTGGTGGTGGTGATCGTGGTTTTTAATTGGAACAATGAAACAGACTTGTGAATAAATTTTACATCGTGTTAACACAACGCTCTGTGTTTAACTTAACATCATATTACAGACAGTCTTCTGATCTGGTTTATTATAGACAGTCCTCTGATCTGGTTTATGAAAGAGACAGTCCTCTGATCTGGTTTATTATAGGCAGTCCTCTGATCTGGTTTATTATAGACAGTCCTCTGATCTGGTTTATTAGAGACAGTCCTCTGATATGATTTATTATAGACAGTCCTCTGATCTGGTTTATTATACAGTCCTCTAATCTGGTTTATTATAGACAGTCATCTGATCTGGTTTATTATCGATAGTCCTCTATTCTGGTATATTATAGACAGTCCTCTGATCTGGTTTATTATCGATAGTCCTCTATTCTGGTAGATAATAGACAGTCCTCTGATCTGGTATATTATAGACAGTCCTCTGATCTGGTTTATTATAGACAGTCCTCTGATCTGGTTTATTAGAGACAGTCCTCTGATCTGGTTTATTATAGACAGTCCTCTATTCTGGTATATTATAGTCCTCTGATCTGGTTTATTGTCGACAGTCCTCTGATCTGGTTTATTATAAAGTCCTCTGATCTGGTTTATGATACACAATCCTCTGATCTGGTTTATTATAGACAGTCCTCTGATCTGGTTTATTATAGACAGTCCTCTGATCAAGTTTATTATCGATAGTCCTCTATTCTGCTATATTATAAACAGTCCTCTGATCTGGTATATTATAGACAGTCCTCTGATCTGGTTTATTATAGACAGTCTTCTATTCTGGTATATTATAGACAGTCCTCTGATCTGGTATATTATAGACAGTCCGCTGATCTGGTTTATTATAGACAGTCATCTGATCTGGTTTATTATAGACAGTCCTCTGATCTGGTTTATTATAGACAGTCCTCTGATCTGGTTTATTAGAGACAGTCCTCTGATCTGGTTTATTAGAGACAGTCCTCTGATCTGGTTTATTATAGACAGTCCTCTGATCTGGTTTATTATAGACAGTCCTCTGATATGATTTATTATAGACAGTCCTCTGATCTGGTTTATTATAGACAGTCCTCTGATCTGGTTTATGATACACAATCCTCTGATCTGGTTTATTATAGACAGTCCTCTGATCTGGTTTATTATAGACAGTCCTCTGATCAAGTTTATTATCGATAGTCCTCTATTCTGGTATATTATAGACAGTCCTCTGATCTGGTATATTATAGACAGTCCTCTGATCTGGTATATTATAGACAGTCCTCTGATCTGGTTTATTATAGACAGTCCTCTGATCTGGTTTATGATACACAATCCTCTGATCTGGTTTATTATAGACAGTCCTCTGATCTGGTTTATTATAGACAGTCCTCTGATCAAGTTTATTATCGATAGTCCTCTATTCTGGTATATTATAGACAGTCCTCTGATCTGGTATATTATAGACAGTCCTCTGATCTGGTATATTATAGACAGTCCTCTGATCTGGTTTATTATAGACAGTCCTCTGATCTGGTTTATGATACACAATCCTCTGATCTGGTTTATTATAGACAGTCCTCTGATCTGGTTTATTATAGACAGTCTTCTGATCAAGTTTATTATCGATAGTCCTCTATTCTGGTATATTATAGACAGTCCTCTGATCTGGTATATTATAGACAGTCCTCTGATCTGGTTTATTATAGACAGTCTTCTATTCTGGTATATTATAGACAGTCGTCTGATCTGGTATATTATAGACAGTCCTCTGATCTGGTTTATTATAGAGTCCTCTGATCTGGTTTATTATCGATAGTCCTCTATTCTGGTATATTATAGACAGTCCTCTGATCTGGTATATTATAGACAGTCCTCTGATCTGGTATATTATAGACAGTCCTCTGATCTGGTATATTATAGACAGTCCTCTGATCTGGTATATTATAGATAGTCCTCTGATCTGGAAACTTAACTTTGAGAACGTCAGCAGAGAGCCCCGAAGGAGACCTCTCGACGCTCCAAACCCGGAACCGGAATTCGAACTGTGTTCAGCAGGTAGGACTGCACAGAGGTGACATCTGATACGGTATGTGCCCCTTCATACCTTGTTCGAGTGTGTGCTATCTCCAACTCCAGCTTGTACCCACAGCTCCTTTCCGTTATATTGAAGAAAGACAGGCATGTGGTGAAGCAGGGCAACAATTTCGTCGGTATCATTGGAAATGACAACACACACATTGTATCCTTCCTTGATTGAGTCCAGAACATGGAGTATGCGAAGATCAGCTTCTTCTAATGTGGATTGAAGGTGTGCTCGTGCGTTCTGGCTGCCTTTGTGAATTTTAATACATTGCCAATCCTCTTCCTCTCTGGTCACCTGTCCGAGTACAGTAGGATACTGATCAGTGTGAGGAATATTTGAACAAAGATGGTTGTAGATCAGTTTTTCAAGAAGTTTGTTATTGTTGGAAGGCCAGAAAGTTTTCATATTTTTTAGCAGTGGTGTTTGGCTCAACTACACTGTATTCAATGGGTACAGTCTCAGTACGCCTCTTCATTTCGCTGTCCTTCACAGAGGGGTCATCAGAATACATATCAAACACATAATCGAATTGCCCAAACTGACGATATATGTCCGTATATGACATGAAATCAGACAGGTCATTGAACATGGGTCCAGTAACATTAATCTTTCGAATGGTAGCCATGATGTCCACTAGAAATGAAGCATTGCTTTGATGACTATAGCTGTAGTCTTCCGATTTGAGGTGGGTCTCTAACACTTTGATAAACAGGCTCTTTCCTGGTTTCACCATCATCCCTTCATCATCAAAAAACACGGGGGAGGGTACATCATATTTTAACAGGTCCTCAGTTGTGAGTCCACACCCCCGAGCAATTTCAATGTTTCTCTGCAATATTCCTCTCCTTCACTGTCTTCTCTGGCTTTCATTGTTTTCAAGTTTGCACGGGGGAATGATGTCACCGATTCGTGTAGTTTCTCGAGAAACCTCTCTTTCCTGAATGCCAGGAACTTTTCTTTTCCTTTGTGAAGGCATTAAGCATGTAATTTCTGATGTCTTTGGACATGACTTCTTTCGTCACAAAGTTTTGCAGTGTTGGGGAAGCGTCTAGAGACAAAGGAGACCCCTTCTCCTCGATGAATCTCATCATTTCCTGAATATGTGACTCTTTGTGGTCCGTTGTGGCTTGGGATGATTCATGGTGGCTGTAAGTCTCATGCGTCCTCTCCAACACATCTGCGTATTGGCAATGTAGGTTCTTCACTGCCAAAACTTTCATGGTAAATTAAGTCCCACTGAGCCACATACTGCTTTTGCTTGGTATGCCCAATGACTCCATTACTGCACTAGGATGAAAGGTTTATGCTCTGCTCTAATTTCTGGTCTCCTCAGACTGCCGTGATCGAAAAATTGCCTCTTGCAAAGTTCTCATCCACTGATGGTGCTATCTCAGGCAGGCGTCGCATGTCTTCTCCGTACAGAGAACATCATCGCATGTAATTGGTGGAATCAAATGCCGCAAACAAGTTCAAAGTACATTGGACAGCATCCAGGAGTTCCCACATCCCCTCACGCTCAGCTCTCAAAAGGTTACGAACAATGGCCATCATATCAAGGAACTGAGCCCAGAACTTGAAGTTTTCATTGACATCAGACCATGTTTTGATGAAGCTGTTCAGATATTGTACAAGTGTCTTTGATGCATCAGCAAACTGTACCATGTACCTCTGACTATCAGTGATGCTTTTCTTCTCGACAAACTTTAGGTTCATCAGGATGGCAAGCTCAGATGCATATGGCTCGACGCTTTTCTCAGGGAAGAATTCTTTATACATGAGACGTTCAAAGGCTTCAGGAAGCAGCTGCATGGCCTCAAGACAGTGGCTGTAGTTTCCTCTATTTAGAATGGAATTCTCAATGACAGATGGACCAAAGACACCAGCCTGCAATCATATGTTTTCAGCACCACTTCCACCCAGGAGTTTGCCAATACATTTCAAAACAGTCTTCATGAAGTGAAATGTTTCCAGGCATGGGAGAGTCCAGAATTCCTCTGGTCTGATCAGCAATATTTCCCAAACGATACAATAAACACCTTCGCCGCAATACATTGGTATCTCATCGTGGGTCAGCCGAGAGCCAATTTCCATAAAATTCTTCATGGCGGTAAAAACTGTCGAGTACTGTGTGACTGGATGTGGCAGGACAGGCAGGAACGCTAGATTCTTTTCTGGAATCGTCTCCTCAGTCCAAACAGAGATGCTTGTACTCCATGAAGGCATTGTTTGTGACTTGGGGTAGATGGACACTTGATCCTGCATGACGTTTAATCGTGTGAGGGACCAGGAGATATCTTTCAATTTGGATGGATCAGCTTTTGAGGAAGTGTGGATGAGGTCGGCCACTTCATTAGGTGGCTGGGACGTCCGGCTGGCATGCAGGCTTCTGGAAATTGGAGAGTACCTGGCATGGTAGGATTTCTGTGAAAGCTTGTTGACTGGTATTTATGATGCCTGGGCATGCAAACAACCATTGTCATCTTCATCTTTCTCTATTGCGCCACCATCTTGGATTTATGCAAATTAAATCAATTCAAAGAAGTACAATGATTATATTTATTGCTACTATTTTCATAATTGTGAAACCAAAGATCCAGATACAAATGCATAATCGGACTTCTTATAACACTTACCATGTCTTTATTGTCTGATGTCTTAACGAAATTGTGAAAATTAGGTCCACTCCAACGAGGCTAATAATGGTGCCACTGAATTCTTTGGTATCAAAAACCTATGCATAGACACCAAAATCAACTTCCTATCACAATTATTTTTGAAGTTAGAACCCTCTGACCAAATTTGGTAAAAGCAGCTTTTTGGGGGTAGGGGTGACTTGTTTACATTTGACCCTACTGTCACTATATACTGCCCGAAAGCATGAATATGAATCATGGAGTGATCAATAGACTTGATAAGAAAACTTTTGGCCAATTATGGTTACTCTATCTACAAAATTGGGTGTATGAGAGGTGATCGAAGTTTGAGCAACTTTCAAACTGAAAGTGATTTTTGGAGAAAAAAAAATACACTAAATAAAGGCATTTTTTTGCATAAAAACCAGGTTTATTGTATTGAACTATGCAAAATTATGTTAGCTATGTTCAAGCATGATAAATAAATGTAACATTTGAATCTAATACTGTCCACTTGTGAGTTATTCTATGAAACCTGACTTTTGCCATTTTGGTCCATTGGCATCAAGGCATAATCACATATTGGGCTGTACAGGCAAATGCACTTGATCTGGAAGTCTTACCCAAACTTTTTCTGAGGGTCTCAATATATAGAACAGGAAAATACCAAGTTTTGCTGCACAAGAGAGATGAACATGAAACCCCCCCCCCCCCAGAACCTATACAGAGATATCATGCTACATATCATTTTTGGCCCTAACTCTCAATGGTGAAAAATCACTTTAAAAATTATATTATCCGGATCTTCACCAAAATCAAATCAATTTGTCCCCGTCACACACCCAACCTGTCCACCAAATTTTGTCCGAATCTGTACATAACTTTTTGAGATATCCTGCTCACAGGCAAACAGAGAAAGAAACACAGCGGTCCACTCTCAGTGGCAGAGGTAACAAGAGAATGTGAAAATGAAACAATTAATTTGAAAATGATCTGCTTTATTCAGAAAAAGCAAACCAACAGACAAAGCTTCCTGTACAAATGTTGGCAGAACTAAAATCAAAAATGAAGCCAAATTCTTCAAATGAAAAAGTTAGATCCACTGTCTTTGAAAAAAACAAAAAAGACTGATGCCATTTTTCAAAGTGTTAAACAGTGAATATTTCCAGAAACAGCTGAAGTTTAGAGGTTTTTAGAGGGCTAACAACAACAAACAAAGCACCTTTGCGTCAAGAAACCGGTGCATAAAAAAAAACAACAAAAAAAGGGGAATAAAAACAATCCAAATCCTATATGGGCGATGATTACTCATTTTCATCAGCTTGAGACATGTATGCATCTAACTCGGCATCCAAGTATCCTTTGGTCTTTGACATGTAAGCATCAAGTTGGTTGTCGAGTTGCTCGCGCGTGACAGGATGCGTTCCTCGGCCACGGCCTCTTGCCCGTGCCGCAAAAGGTCCGCTTCCTCTAGCCCTGAGCAGCATGCCAGCTCGGCCTGCATGCCACAACGGAAAAAACAAAAAAACAAACAAGCCATTCACAAGTGGCAAATGAAGAGTTAAATAAAAGAAGCATCCAAATTCCCCCCACAATTACCTGCATTGCTCAAAAGGCGATCAGATTTTTAAGACATCTATACAAGTGTGTGTGTGTGTGTGTGTGTGTGTGTGTGTGTGTGTGTGTGTGTGTGTGTGTGTGTGTGTGTGTGTGTGTGTGTGTGTGTGTGTGTGTGTGTGTGTGCGTGTGTGCGTGTGTGTTCCCTCCAGAACTGCAAAACCATGAAACCAAGCAGCCTGAAACTTTGCAATCATACCAAGGGAGTGCATGAATGAAAATTGGGTGTTTAGGTTAATTTAAACACACCTTCTGAAGGTAATTAATGGGCTTATTTAATGATCCTTTAGCAATGTGTCATCCTTGGTCGACCCTCTGTCAGCTTGCTGGGGTCTTAATGCGCCATTTTGTTTAGCCTATTCAAACATATGCCTCGATTTCGAAACACTATCTACTTTCACGGACTAATTAAAGTATATAATCAAAATATTTTATCTGATTTGAGAATCGGACCTCATAATCCGAAACTTTTCACAAATGTGATTTTTATAACCATGTGTATTTATTGAAGTGGCTTGGGATCCAAAAGGTCCTGAGTTCAAGCCCCGTTGGGCCACTGAATTAATACACCAGGGGGTTGACTCAGCCTGTCATCCTTCCGAGGTCGGTGAAGTGAGTACCAGTGTACTGGGCCAGTGTATACCCCGGTTAAAATAGGCGTACCATATCCCTGTGTCGCAAGAGGCGACCAGGGTTGCGTCAGGAAGGGCATCCGGCGTAAAACATGTGCCAAATCACTATGCGGATCATACGGATGATCCGCTGTGGCGACCCCTAACGGGAGCAGCCGAAAGAAGAAGAAGAGTGTATTTATTGAAGCAAAGCATTAAACCTAACTTTTTCTACTGTTCAGACGATTATATTGATTGAAGAAAAGACTAAGCAATGTGTAGAAAGTGTAACTTCATTGAACGCAACGCCATGCTCTCTAACCCGTTTTTACAAGCCATGGTGATGCGGTCCAAGGGGTCCTTTTTTCGGCAATTATGTACGCACTTTCTTGAGCATTTTGTGCGATCTGCTTACATGACAAAATATTAATATACTAATCGTTGCTGCAATATATCAAGTCGGCAATTGATGAAAATGAAGAGGTGCATAGACAGGACACACCGGATGTGGTAAAAAATGGGTACAAATGACTCCGTGGGGTGTGTGCATGCCTGCATGTTTGGTTACGTGTGTGGTGTGTGGGTTTCACGGGCGCCGCAATCTGAACTCGAAACTGGATGTGTGGCGCTGTGGAGGAGGTTAAGCTACCATCTCGTGAACCATGTTCTCCTGCATGTGGGGAACAGATGTGCTACAGCATCGAAGCAATGCGGTATATGCCACTGTGCAGTGAGGGTGTGGGAAAATCCATGCACGTGTGAGTGAAAGGGTGAGTATATCACCAGTGTGTGTGCATGGTTAGCATGGACTTCAAGTAGGTTGGAGAAATGCACATGAAGGGAGGGGGAGGGGCATGCATGCAGAGCTTTTGTTTGCCCATCTTTAGGCTTGAGGCCCAGGATACAGCAGCAACTGTCTCAAATGGCTATGCTCTTCACACAGCTGCAGTCCATGTGACAATATTTATATTACAGTAGAAATTTAAATTGGTGGATGGAGACAAAATAATTAACTGAAGATGACTGCATCAATCCCAAGAAGTTATATATAGTAACAATAAAATAGTCTATTAAAGTCATTAAACATTGCATTCAGAAATTTAATGGCATTTCCTTGAGTTTTCAGCACCGCAGGGGAATTAAAGCAAAGTAGAGCAACACATTTCAAGCCAAACAAGCATGGGCCTCCCTGCTCCACTGGCATTGCAAGCAGTACAACTACACCCCCCCTCCAAATCTTCCCCCACTTCTCAACCTCCCATCATAATGATTGTAAGCCTACATTCAAAATAAGGATACAGACCTCTGGTTGCGATCCTGCCTTTGCTTGCTGACTGAGGAACCAACCGGGCCCTTCCTCGCAGCGTTCCTCTTGGAAGTGCCAACGGCGTTCTGTAGGCTTGGCCTTGTTCAGTCACACAAGACAAAGAATCACAGCATTATCTCCAATGGTACAATTGCTGGATTCTTGTCAATTATTCAGCAAACTACACTGTTCAAAACTAAAGGTAAAAACACAAATCAAAATAAATAAATGAATAAAAATGGTGAGCAAATCAGCTTGATAAATATAAAAGCACAAATATTATACAAACACACTCTGCCCTTTTTTGGTGTGGAAATGTTGATATTATAAAGAAAGCTGAAAATAAATTATTAAAACGAGTTTCCACTGTGCAAGTCAAACTCAAAATGAAAAAATGTGAAGTTGTCGAAAAGTCGATCCTGAATGACTAAATGGGGGAGGGAGCGTGGGGTAAACATAAAACTCATTACAATATTATAATAAAAATAAATTTGAAAAAAATTCCAGAATGAGTCACAAAAATATGGATTTAATAGGATAGAAACACTATCAAAATAAAATATGAAATTCAACACACGAGATAGAGAAACACAAAATTGTGATAACCAATGGATATATAAATTCTGTCTGACAAAAGGATCAACACATTAATCCCTTTTTCAGCTCCCCCCCCCCACACCCCGCACCCTTGCTTCCTCCCACCCTGCACCCTCTCCTTCCGACATCCTCAAGTCCAATCAGCAGCTCTCTCACCCTCTCCCAAAATGTGTGGACCTCAAACATCTGGGGCCTCCATTCCAACCTGACATCTCTCAATCCAGACTGCTGCCAATAAAGCGGATATCACCTGTTTAACAGAATCCTTCCTCCCACAGGACGTCTCCGACTCCTCAGTCTCTCTCCCAAGCTAAATATTGTCTCCTCTGATTTGATCGGCCTAAACCCCATCCCGATGGCGGAGTTGCACTGTACATCAAAAACTTCATTTCTCACTCTCCATGTACTGCTCTTTCACCTCCCAGACACCAAGTATATCTGGCTGCGACTTCCCCTCTGCTCCCACTTCATGTTGGTCTGTGTGTTGTACCATCCTCCCAACAGTGATGACTCCATTAACATCGCTCATTCAATGTGGACCAACTTTTAATCACTCATCCCAACTCTCTTCCTCATATGTGGTGATTTCAATTGTCACCACGCTAATTGGCTGGGTGTTGGTACCTCTCTCACCAGCCATGGCACTTCTGCAAAAGACTTCTGTGACTCCATGGGAATCTGTGGAACCCCCAATCTGAGAATTTTCCCACCCAGATTTCTCCCACTGGCAAATCTTTTCTTTTGGATTTTGGTGATGACCAACTTCCCCACCAATGTATCTTGCTCATGCTCTGCCTCACTTGGCTTATCTGATCATGCGCTTGTTAAGGTCAATATCTCTCTGGCCATTCACAAAGAACAGCCTCAGCACCGATGAGTGGTATTTCATTCAAGCAAACTGGCCCAGGGACTGCAAAACAGCCATCACACTTCAGGATTGGTCTCCCATATCTACCACCCTTGATAATAATTCAGCCTGGGAAATCTTCCACAGAAACTTGCTCTCTCTTATGCACAGATTCATGCCATCTCATCTTCAGTTATCATACCCATCCTTGCATTCTTGGCACTAAATCCTGTGGTGAGGCAGTTGCTTTAAAACTTCCATTCTCTTCTTGGAAGGCAAATCCACCCAAAGGCAACCTCAGATTATTCCATAAAGCCCACAAGTGTCTATTTTCAGGAGAGTCAGAAAACAACATCTGCCCAATTTCAAGAATGAGCCTTCACGCTTGTTCTCCTCTAAAACCTGGTAGCACCTCATCAAGTCCATCTCTGGTGTATGCTCCCCTTCCATCCCTACTCCCTCTTCAAAGAGCACCACAGCAGGCTCGACTCATGAGAAGACCGAATTCCTCAATTCTGTGTTTGATCTGAAATCCTGTCCCTGTCTCTGTCTCCACGCTTCCCATTCATGCCCGACTGCTCCAGGATTCTATGTCTTTTGCGCCTGATAACGTGAAAAGGTTTCTGGCAACCCTTAAGTCTGAAACTAGACTGGACAGCATCAGCTCACGTGTCCTAAAAACCTGTTCTACTGCTCTTGCACGAGTTCTCTCTGGCCTTTTCACGCTGTCATTTACCAGACAGAGGTAATCTTACATCGGCTTGGAGATCAGCCAACATCACTGCATTACATGAAAAAGATGCAAAAACTGATCCCCTTAACTACAGAGCTGTCATTTACTTCCAATCAACAGCAAGGTCATGGAATCCATCATTGCATTCGACATAAAATCTTTTTTTTTCTCCAACAGCCTCATCTCAGATTCAGTCCAGGTCACTCCACCTTGGGCATGAGACTTCTACTCAGCCAATAATGGATGGAGGCCCTCAGTATCAGACATGAGATCAGGGCCGTCTCTGGACACGTCTCGTGCTTTCGATAGTCTTGCATCTTGCATTGCTCTCCAAACTCTCTGCCATTACAATTCTAAGCCAACCCCACTCTTGGGTTATTGACTTCCTCCACTCTCATAACCAATCTCCTCTCACTGTTCAGGCTGGAGTGCAACAAGGCAGTATTCTGGGTCTAGTCCTATTAGTGATCTTCGTTTACGATCTCTGAAAAATCCTGTTTATCTATTTGCTGACGACCCCTCCCCTGTGCCACGACATCCCTCATCCTTCAGATAGGCAGGCAGCAGCCTCTTCAGACCAAGACACACCTCACAAAATGTTCAAATACTGAGAATATATATATATATATATATATATATATATATATATATATATATATATATATATATATATATATATATATATATCTTTCAATCCTGAGATATACCTCCAGCTTACTCAAGCTCTCTCTTTCGAAAAAGACCATATGACAAAACCCTCCCATCTACTTTCTTTAAAATCCTCTTGAATAAATTCAGTCACTCAAACTCCTGGGTCTCACAATCAGCAGTGACCTTTCTTGAGCAAACCAGTTTTAAAAGTTGGCCTCCAAAGCCAGCTGCCAACGGGACATCCCCCATCATGTGAAGTTTTTCTTGGCACATCTGAACTCCACAAGGACTTCATCTGCAGCTTGATGGAGTACTGCTATCCCCTCTGGGCTGGCTTCCCTGTCTCACACCTTGCTCAGCTTGATGCCATGAAAACAAACACCTTGAAGATTATTGGAATATTTTGCGACGAAGCAGAGTCGATGGGCCTATCACTTTCCTTTCGCAGACAGGTCAGTGATCTCTGTCTTCTACCACCTCCTTTTTGATCTTGCACCATCTGCTGTTTTCAGGCTTCGTCTCTACTCCCCCCACAACCAGGTTTTCGCAGGAAACAAATGATCCATCAACCCCCTTCTTGTGAAACTGCATAAATTACAAGATCACTGCTCTCCTAGACCCATTTGTTCCCCCCCCCCACCCACCCCACCTGTGGAACCAACTTCCACATTCTCTTCAATCTCGTTCTTCTTTACTGGTCTTCAAGATAGCTCTTAAACACCATCTCAGATCATCCCCCATCCAAAAACCATGATAGTTTCAACCACTGTAGGTCAGTGACCAATCTAATTTTACACTCGTAGCCCTGCCCATATCCTTGTTTCTCAAGACAGTGTGGGGTAAGGTGTTCGATGAAATCTCGTTATTTTATTGTCTACTGAAGTTATGAAAAAAAAATTTTGGCACAAGGTTAAAAGTCACTGCAGTTGCAATTTGTCAACTTTGACAATAAATTTGTCTGTAATTAGAATGCATCTCATCAAAATTCAAGCACTTATTCTTAAAACTGTTAGATAAACATAATTGTAAAGTCAAGCAAGAGGAGGTACAAGTCAACTAATGCGCACTTTCCAAATCAGTCCAACGGCAAAAGCAGACAAGCACATGTTTTTAATGAATCTGCTTCCAATTTTAAATGGGGATTCCCAATTAAGAAATAGAATGTACTTGGTCGAGAAGAAGAATAAGAAGAAAAAAAAAAGTCATTCTCATCCATATAAAAGGAAGGAAGGTATGGATCCACTTTCTGTGGGAGATTCTTCCGACACCATTTTGTGCATTGTTGTTGTATTTTACCTTTATTTATTTTCCTCTTTCAGCTCTGTTATGGATGATTTTGAGGAAAGAACACAATAAAGAAAGACAAAATTAATTAATGAGATCATAAATAAAATAAAAAGTTCATTCAACTAAAGTGTTCAGACAGGATAGAAAACCTCTGACTTGGCAAAGGGTGCTGCAGGAAATGAGGCCAAAAAATACTTATCTTGACTCAGTTTGTGCTCATCTCAGCCATTTTGCAAGAAATTGGTTATCCAATCTTGTGCTGGCATTTCTCAGTGACCAAAAATAAATAAAAACAAAACAAATCACATTGAAAAAAAGAAAAAAAAAAGGAAAGAAAACGCAGACAAAGAAGAATAAGAAAGCAGCAGAAATAAATTACCAACCAATGCAGGCATTGGCGGTTAGATTAGCTCTTCAACAACAATGTCGTTTTGCAAGGATAGACAGCACGAAAGAAATGTTCGCCCTCCTTCTTCTTGCATATGGCAGCATGGCTGCTGGGTAGCCATTATTTTATTAGGGCACAGCTGTGCCGCTGATGCTGTACCCCGATACCAGTACACTGGTACTCATTTGCCGACCTCAGAAGGATGACAGGCTAAGTTAACCCCACCTGGTGTTAATTCAGCGGCCAAAGGGGCTCGAACACAGCACCCCAAGATCCCAAGCCAAAGACCCTAACATCAGGCTTCTCACTCTTGTTGAGGAAGACCAAGGAGGTTTATTTGGCCGAAAGCTCGTCACCATAAACAGTCGAGAAGACTATAAACATCGTGTAGAAGCGAGATGAACTTTCAAACCATTTTATATCCAGATTTATGCCTGGTGATTGGTTAATGGTTAGGGTGGCAGGCTTTGGATCCAAAGGTCCTGAATTCAAATCCTGCTCAGCTATTGAATTTATACCAGGTGGGGTTAACTTGACCTGTCATCCTTCCGAGGTCGGCAAAATGAGTGCCAGCATGCTGGTATAGTGTCGGAGTGGCGACCCATCCAGGATTGTGCCAAATAGCCAAGGAGACTGCTTCGGCAGCAACAACGCTCTGCACAGAGTCTGGTCCCAATCTTGTCGTCGTACTGTATCCAGATTTAGTGAATTACCATCAATTTACAAAAAGTATTTACAGCCTGGAAGACATGAAAAACTTTGGATGCCGATAACTTGTTGAAGTCTTGGTGGATCAGTGATGTGGCTGTTCGTGTTTTTGTGAAGAATAGCTCTCACGTTGTCCAAGCAAAGGTAGGCCTAAAATACATCAATGACACGGACTTGTGTTGGCAGAGCAGATAAGCACGACGTTGGATTAAGTTTAATAACCATGCTTTCTGCTCTGCCATCTTCAATAAGCTCAGATGTTTATCCAACCCCAAAGATTTACCTTCTTTCATAAACTCCAAGAACAACACCACCAAAAGAACAAATGCTGGAAGGCAGTATGCCTAGTTTAATGTCAATCCTAGGGATGGCACACACATTGATGAATCACCCTACCTGTGACACCGTGATAACAGTTGATAGCTGGGTCAGGATTCAAACCCAGGCAAGACAGCTTGGAGGTGAATGAGGATACCATGCTGCCAGCCCTTACATGGTAATAAATAAATAAAAAACAAACAAACACCAATTTTTGTAGAAAAATGGTGGTTTGAGACCAATTGATCTGACTTTTTCTTAAAAGGAGATTCTGAATTGAGATTCAGTGGGTACAAGAGCTAAGCTTTTGTTTATCACAGTAAAATGTGTGTATTTAATTCATCAATCATTTTTGGGGACTCAAATGGTTAGCGTCGTGTTAAAACGATGTGACGGTACATCCGGCGAGGATATCATGGTCGATATTTTGCAGTACTTCAACATTTGGCACGACAGCTCTGTTTTATGGTTGTGTCTTGAACCTGGGAATGTTCTGGTAACTATTTTCGTTACAGATACGTGCATCATTTACAAAGTACTCAGATATTGCGGGGGAGGAGGAGGAGGAGGATGAGAGGGAACAGTTGCATTAAGTTGATTTTGCTTAGATCAACGACTCCACCATATTTGATCCAAGGGAAAAAAAAAAAAAAAAAAAAAAAAAAAAAAAAAACAAGCACATTAGCAATAATTCGTTCAGTTTTGCAAACATTTTGGCTCCACTATTTTTCTTTTTTTAAACACAGAGGAAGCCCTGAATTATGTTTTATAATTTTCAGAAAGAATGTTAAAGAAAGGTCATGATAAAAGCACAACACACCTCTGGAGACACCACGAAGGGTTCCTCTGGCTGTGCCTCGACCACGAATGAGCGCTCCTCCTCGAGGTGAGCCCTGTGCAAGGCCGATTCCACCACGCAGCGTGCCCTTCATTGAAAGCATCATGCCACCACGCATGGGGAGAGTACCACGGCCAAGCATTCCACGGCCGAGCATTCCACGGCCGACGACACCTCCACCTAGGGTGCCCACCATCCCCACTCTGCCGCGACTTACAGGACCTCCAAGTCTTGCTTGGATATTTGAGGTACCCAAGCGCTGCTGGAGATTAAAGCTCCTCTGCAAAGATGATTGAAAAAGTTTGTAAACATTGCCAAAAATAGACTAGGGGGCAAGGGGGTCAATTTGGAAGTCCCATTTACCCCCAAAAGGTTTACAGCTACAACCACGATACAGGATTGCCCCCCCCCCACACCAAAAACAAACAAACAAAAAAAAAAACACCCAATTTCAAAGTTCAATACCAATTAAATGAACAATGATACGAGTGTGAAACAAAAAACAAAGAGGAATCTTTTAAGTTTATTCCTTAAATACAGATTTTCAAAAAGTCTTCCATAATTCTGAGCATACGTGCAAATATGCACAGCACAGCTGCTGGTTGCAGCCTGCAGGTCACCATTGCAATGGCCTCCAAGGTCACCAGATCTGTCCCCTTTTGATTTTTTTTTTCCAATGGGGTACCTTAAAAAGAAAGTCTTTCAGAAAAAGCCAAGAACAATTAGCGATCTGAAGGATTTTGTGATTACAACTATCACCAATACTGTGCACGAGACGCTGCAGACTATAACTTGTTGAAAAGTCCTCTGAGCAGCATCGGACGCATGAAGAACTAATGTGGTCTGCTTCGCCATGTGAGCAGAACAGGAGGTTCCATCGAGGTTGCTGCTGAAGACAACAATTTCAGGGTCATCACATCCTCTCCCCAACTTCAAGTTACTGATCATCCATTGGTTAATCTGCCTAAAACAAAAGCTATTTGATCAGGAACTGGATGAGAGCAAACTTATTCCACACCACACTAATGAAATTTGGCCAGGATGCTGGTAGCTGGATATTTCAGGAATCAATAATTTGGCAAATTTTCCTTCCTTTGTTTGTGTTTGTACGCTGTGCCCATGTTTCTACTGTATTGCATTGGTTCAATATGAATCAAATGCTCCATCCACTGTGGTGTACTATTCTGAGAAGTGGCAGAAAATGACTTAAGAATGAGAATCAGCATGGTCACCAAATGTTGAATCACGATTTGTTGGTATCTCCTTGTATGCTTCAAGTGTATGGAATAGAGGAGCTTTGTCTACTTTCCTGAGGATTTTATAAAATGTAGCCAGTGACAAGGGTACAGGCATTTGCTCATGCCCAAGTAACAAGGGAATATCAATTTCACCACCACCACCACCACCACTCAGAAGTCACCTGAACAGATCACAGTCTGCCTTGATGGCATTGGTTTGCCCAGATTTAGTGGTCACTTGTACAGTATGAAGATATGCAAATGTTCATCACACGCGCACGAAGTGAAAACCGGGGTTAAGCAATTGGTTCACTGTCTGTCAGCCCTGTAGACAAAGTTTATGATCGAGGAACAAGTGCATTTCAATTGAATGTTATATTTTGAACATGATATCAGAAAACTAATCTGTAGTTTCGCAGTACTTTGGGTCTGAATTTGGCAAATTATACAAAATCTCATCATGTCCACGCATGCACAACGAGCAATATCAATAAACCTCCGAAAAAAAACGGTTTTTTTCCCCCACAACTTTTACAATCCATTTTATTAATATTGAATTACACACTCGAACAATGTAGAACATAAAATGGTTTTAATGGCACTTTCAAAACCTCAACAGTAAACCGAAATATATTTTTCTTTTTGAAATGGGCACACTCTCTTTACAAGAGGAAATGTCCCACAGGACAGTGACACAAATGTTCAAATCATAATGCCGTGTATAACGCCTCGTGTTGGCTTAGCGATTAAGGTGGCATGCTCAGGACCAAAGGGTCCTGAGTTTGAGCCCCTGTCGGTCGTTGAATCAACACCAGGTGGGGTTGACTCAGCCTGTCATCCTTCGGAGGTCAGCAAAATGAGTACCAGTGCACTGGTAGAGGGGCACAGCATCAGCAGCACAGCCGTGCCTTCAAGAAATGATAGCTACCCAGCTGCCAAATGCAAGAACAGAACAGAACGGGGGAAGCCACAACCTGAATGCTAGAAAATTGTTCTGGACTGAATCCCAAGCTGCTATCGAAGATTTCCTAAGTATTTGTAATTGGTGCTACCAGCCCAGAGTGTGAATAAATAAAGACATTGTTTCTCACTCATAAAATATTGTTTGAACTTTGTTAAAATGCTGCAGTTGAGAGGATTCCTTGTAAACATGATTATCTATGTACTCTGTTGCATTTGCTTTCTGTAAAATACACATCTGCCTTAAATTAATATCGATTTGTCATTTTTTGATTAAAACTATGTAACAACCTGGAAATGTTGCAAAAGTTCCAGGAAGACTGATGTATATTAATTAGTACATGATTAAACATAACTTTAGTTCACAAATTTTAGTTCACAAATTTAAAGAATATAATGCATGCCTTTTTGTGTAGACACATTGTGGGAGCTGCTGAGGTTCTGCGAGTAGCGCTAGTTAATGTAATGTTGTTCTTTATCAACGTTGAGAATGTGCCGAAGTAATGATTCACTCCCTTGATCTGTGTAACTGTTTGTACCTCCAAACCCTGGGGGACCTCAAAGGGGCTGTTGTGCTCTTTTCTGATTGGCTGTACTTGGGCCTTGTCTACATTGTTTAGAATGTTCACTCCTTTCTCAGTAGCAGAAAGCAGTCATTTTGATTTTGAACTGTGGGAATAGTTGCTCTTTCGCAGATGAAAAGCTTTTTCTCTTTTCTCCTGCTTGTTCAATCTTCATCCTGCTTGCTCTCCATTGGTTACTGGAGATCCCAAAACTGTGGAGATGAGCAAAAATACTGGCCATCCTGAAGCCCAGAAAAGATCTTGCCAACACCAAGAGCTACCAACCCATCTCCCTGCTCTGTCACACATAAAAATTATTTGAGAGACTCATGATAAAACCACATGGCCCCCTTTGTGGATCAGCATCTCATCCCAGTGCAAGCAGGTTTTAGACATAGAAAGTATAGATGTATACATAGTATAGTATACATAGAAAGAAAGTATAGATGCATACGCCATTTAACGAGTCGATCTCCGGCACCTCGAACCCGATCGCCCAATGCTGGCGCACACCCTGACGTTCACGCTCTTTCCAAGGCCCTGGCATTTCTTATATCATTTCCTCTCTCTTACACTCTTTGGTGTGAATTTCTGAAGCAAGGGCCCATACGTGAGAGAAGTTTCATATTTGTGGCTGGGATGACCACCTCTAAGCGATCTCAACTGGCTATGGATAACTCGCCTCCGGCTCCCTGCATGGAATGCAAGACTTCTTTGGGGAATCACGACGATGGTGTCCAATGCTCGACGTGCGGATTGTGGATGTGCATCACGTGCTTGATGGGTTGTACCAAGGCTGTCACCGAAACCAAGAAGAAAGACGCATCTCGAGTGCTCGGTTGCGTGGGCGTGGTCTACACGTGCAAGTGCCAGGAAAGCTCCGATCCTGTCACCGCCGATCTCTACGCGGCTCTGCTCAAGATCGTCACGGCCAACTCGCAGCAGATCACCTCATTGTCGGAAATGATCGCAAATCTGACCACTCAGGTCGCGGCTCAGAAAGTTGTTGGGAATGAACGACAGCTACAACAACCACCGTTCGACATGGCCCAAGTCGTGTTGGCCATGTCCCAGGCGGCCTCGGAGACCATCATGGAGCAGATGGAGTTGAGGGAGAAAAAGCCCAACCTGGTCTGTGTCGGCTGGAAAGAGGACACCACCTTGGCGTGGGACAACGAGCAGAACGAACGCGACCGGGTGATCATCGACCGCCTGTGTGACCAGCTGCGCATCAAAAAGGAACTGGTGGTCAAGAACTTCCGCAACGGGCCGAACCACTATCACGGATCGCACGACCGCAAGGATCGGATCATGAAGGTGGTGTTTAGCGACTCCACGGCGCGCCAGATGTTCCTGACGGGGACGAGCTCGCTCATGGTCAGGTGTGCGGAGGTCAAAAAGGGCAAGTTCCACGCGTTCGTCTGACCCGACCAGACGGCGAAGCAGAGGAAGGTCGACCGCGATCTGCGCACCGAGTTGAAGGCCAGGAAAGATGCCGGAGAGCTCGACATCTACATTCGTCGCGGTGAAATTATGTCCCGTTGTGGGGTCGGCTCAGGAAACTAGGCGGGCCTGAGCATGTTATTCCGTTTTACCTTACTAACTTTCGTAGTATTTTGCAAAAAGAGCACGATTTGCTGTTTCTGACTACAAAAAATCCTGAAAATGTTTTTTTTAATCACTGAATCATGGTTAAATGAGACTATCCTGAGCGGCTTTTTGTCGGTTTTCGAATGACTTTGTTGTGTATCGTTGTGACAGGAGTCAGGAGGAGGGCAGGGAACGACATGGTGGGGGTGTTATAGTTTTAATTCCAAAGAAGTATACAAATTTTTAGGTAAAAGTTGAAAAACCCAAATTTTGAGTCCTTTTGGTGTACAATTTCTCGAGATCATACGGCGACCGAAAAGTCAATTTTTGGTATTTACTATAGATCTTTTTTTCCACAGAACGATTCGATTAATGCCGTGATCAATCATATCCGCACTAATTATGATCCTTTTTCCTCGTTTGTGCTTTGTGGTGACTTTAATTTACCAGGTTTAAAGTGGGACGGTATCTCAGTAGGAAACAAAAATGAGGAAATGTTTAGTGAGGCTATGTTTGAGATAGGCTTGACTCGGCATGTTCATGTTCCGACGCATGTAGCTGGAAATATTCTGGATTTAGTTTTTGTGAACAACTTATTTCTTATGCAGCAGTGTGAAGTAGAACAGTTTCATGATATCTCTGATCATTTTGCAATTTTTTTTTAAAATTGCATTTCAAAGTAATAAGCGATCTGTTAGTCGGAATGACATACCTGACTTTAAAAATGCTAATTATGTGGAAATTTCTCGTGAATTATGCCTTTTTGACTGGACAGCAGCCTTTTCTTTCTGCGTGAATGTAGATCAAATGTGGGAAATTCTGCACAATTATTTAATTTTCCTCGTCCTAAAATGGGTCCTGTTCTGTCCCGTTGGTCCAAAAAAAATTGTAATTGGTCCTCTGAAACCTCCAGTGCTTACGAGAGACAGCGGAGCACTCATCTTAGGTAAAAAAAAAAAAAAAAAAAAACTGGAACGGAAGGCAGCATCTAGGCATGCGAGATTTTTGAAACGAAGATATTTTTATGCAAGAAAATGGAGTTCTTAAATCGGAACAAATTAACAAATTCTGAAGTTATATAAAGTCAAGGTTAAGTAACAGATAGGTTATTCCGCCTATGGTCGGTGCAGACGGCAATATAGTGGTAGATTACGGTGAAAAAGTGAAAATATTTCACAGTTTTTTTGTTTCGGTTTTCACTGAAGATGATGGTAAACTGGTAAATATGATCAACCCTGATCATATTAAGTCTCCTCCTTTGCCTGTGTGTAATAGGCTAAATGTTTTTGAACATATTAAAGCTCTTTCGGCTAAATTTTCGTCTGGCCCAGATTCTATTCCTCAGAATTTCATGGTTAAATTAGCATTTGAGTTGTCAGAGCCTTTGTCTAGAATTTACTCATTGTCAATTCACTCTGGCATTTTCCCTTCTAATTGGAAAATAGCGAAAGTGGTTCCTTTGCAAAAGAAAGGCATCATTTCAGTAGTGGAAAACTATCGTCCTATCAGTTTATTGAATGTTGCTAGTAAGCCTTTAGAATCGATTATCCGTCAGTACATTTTAACACATTTGAAACAGAATAGTATCATTGGGGAGTGCCAACACGGTTTTTTACCTAAGCATTCTACAATAACGCAGCTCATCTCCTGTTTGGATGACTGGACTAAGATTGTCGATCAAAACAATACTGTGGATGTTATTTATTTGGACATAGCAAAAGCTTTTCATTGTTAGTCATACAAAACTCATTCAAAAAATGACCGCCTATGGTTTTAATGTGAAAATTATCAGTTGGGTTAGAAATTATTTACTTAACAGATCTCAATTTGTACAAGTTGAAGACGCTGTTTCTGAGAATAGTCTGGTTAGCGCTGGGGTTGTTCAAGGCTCTTTAATTGGCCCAGTCCTTTTTTTAATCTATATCAATGACATTGTGAACTATGTGAAAACAGCCTCTTTAAAGTTGTATGTGGACGACGCAAAAATATATATTTCATGTCCAAGAAACGAGCAAAACGTTAAACTTAAAGAAGATTTGAAACAAATAATGAGCTGGGCAGACAATGTGCCATTGAGAATCGCAGTAAACAAGTGCTTTGTTCTTCAAATCGGTCATGGAAATGCGAAGACACAGTATGAAGTCCAAGATTTTCCAGTTCTCTCGGTTAAAAGTATGCGTGATTTCGCCGTAATTGTTTCGGACGATCTTAAATTTAGTGCACACTGCAAAACGATAGCACAAAAGGCATTCATCATGGCTGCTTTAATTTTTAAAGTGTTCCGTTGTAGAGATAGAAACTTTCTGGTGAAAATGTTCATCACCTTCGTTCGTTCACTTTTGGAGTATGCTACAGAAGTGTGGAATCCGTGCTTAATTAAAGATATTGATTTAATCGAGCGTGTTCAGCGATCCTTCACGCGTAGAATTCCAGGAATGGCTGGATTATCTTATCCAGATCGTTTGAAAGTACTGAAATTGGAATCCTTGTAACATAGAAGAGTAGTAAGGGACCTCGTTTTTGTGTACAAAATCCTGTTTGGTTTAGTTTCTTTATCTTTTTCAGATTATTTTGAAATAGCTTCTAGGTCAGGTCAACGGAAAAATCATGAATATTGCTTGAAATGGATTAGAGTGAATAAAGAAATTCAAATTTTTTTTTATGCACTTAGAACCATTCCTATTTGGAATGCTTTACCCTCACAAGTTTTTGAAGTCCATTCAGTGTCAACTTTTCAGCATCGAATATCAGTTCTAGACTTCTCACAATTTTTCGGGGCACAGCCATGGCTGGAAATCGGCCTTGATACCCTAAATTACAGTAAATGATTTTTTTTTAATTACATTTATACCTCGCATAAGAAATGTTCATGCGATCTCGGTTTTTTTGCAATTCGAAGCTTTCATTGTCCGTTGTTTTTTTTTTTTTTTTTAACTAACCTTTTGTATCAGGCCAAAGAATAAAGCATTCTTTCTTAGAAAAAAGTCCTGCACCTCACCCAATTCACTGAGGATGGGGATGAGAAAGGCAGTACCAGTTATCGGCCCTTTGTTGACCTGACTGCGGCATACGACACAATCAATCATAGGATTCTCATGTGTAAGCTATTCCAAATAACAAAAGATACAAAACTGCCAGAACTGATTCAAAACATTCTGGCTAGTAGACGTTTCTTTGTGGACCTCAGGGGTAACCACAGCAGAGGACGTACACAGAAGAATGGACAACCTGAAGGCAGCGTTCTTGCTTCCCTACTATATAATAGACACAAATGATCAACCCATATGCCAAAACACAAGGAGTTTCCTGTATGCTCATTATCTCTGCATTACAACCCAGGATCAATCCTTTGAGAAAGTCGAGCAGTCCGTCACCGATGGATTAGCTGGATTAACCAACTATTACACCATCAACCACTTACGGGCTAATCCAGAGAAGATGCAAATCAGTGCCTTTCATCTTAAGAACAGGGATGCAAACCGAAAGCTGAATGTCCGCTGGTATGGGAGAAGGCCGACACAACCCCAGGTCAACATATCTTGGAGTTACCCTGGACCATACCATCAGCTACAAAGATCATGTCCTTAAGACAAAAAGCAAAGGTAGGAGCCAGAAACATTTTGAGGAAGTTGTCCAACTATAAATAGGGAACAGATCCAGGGACCATTTGAAACACCGCACTTTCCTTGTCCGGAATATGCCTTTCCTGTTTGGAGCCATTCCTCACATGCTAAGAAGATGGATCTCGTCCTCAACACAGCCTGCAGAGCCATTTCTGGTTGCCCTAAACCAATGCGTGTGGACGACCTCTATTTGCTATGTAGTATTGCTCCACTTTCGATCAGAAGAGAAGAGCAGTCTCCTCGCAAATGGAAAGAACCCAGCAGGAACGTGACTTACCACCCACTTTCAACAGTACCCAAGAGATTGAAATCATTCAGCCCCTAGATGGTAACCCACACAGCAGCAGGATAGATGCCTGGCCAATGCACCTGTGATCAAGACCTCACAAGCTGTCACTTAACCCTGAGGAGACCCTGCCAAAAGGAGCCAGGGAGACATGGTCAACCTGTCTATCTATCAACCACCTCCAGGACTGGAGTTGGACACTGTAGAGTCCTAATACAGAAGTGGGGATATAATCAAAATGGCCCTAATCGATCATGACTGTGGGGATGCTCCTCAAAACAATGGGGCATCTCCTGAATTGCCCTCTCTTAGCAGAGCCTTGCAGACCAGATGATTTGAAGGCTCTCAAATCTTGCGCCAGAGCCTGTTTTGCAATGGCTGGGAAAAGTGTTGAGACACGAAAGAAGAACATGAATTATGGGTAAATGTGTTGCAAA
The DNA here is from genome assembly GCF_056783735.1 of Eptatretus burgeri. Lineage (NCBI taxonomy): Eukaryota > Metazoa > Chordata > Myxini > Myxiniformes > Myxinidae > Eptatretus > Eptatretus burgeri. The sequence continues at coordinate 87,956,426 of NC_140971.1, forward strand.
ATACTTGAGACCAGAAACTTATGTGTGCATGGCTTGCATTTTGACGGGGCTGATCGGCCTCGCCCACGTGGTCGTCTTTCAAGGGGTCTTTTTATCGGCCCCATAAAATTAAGCTGTGAAAAAATTTTTTTTTTTTTTTTTTTTTTTAAAGAAGGAAAAAAAAAGCTAAGATTACCTGTATGGCAAAACAAAACACCTTTGTTCAACACCATTGTTCTCCTTTTGGATGCGAGAAACGGACAATGACATGGTTGAAGCCATCTCCACAGATGATGAGAATACTGTCGTGTTGGACTTATCTTCAGGTAGCTCAGGGGATGAATCTCTTTCACAATTATCTGATGATAATGACTTTTCAGGGTTTCTGCCTGAAGATTTACATCAATACTAAACCTACTAAAGTTAATTAGTATTTGGCAGAATGTACTGAACACATGTATCTGTTATGTTATTGGACTGGAGAGAGATACTTGCAGATAAATTAGTTTTGAGACAGAAATGCATCAATAAACATTAAATTTGCGACTGTTCAGATTTTTTTTTGGTCATTCAGCTTTGCAGCGAATAAAGTTTTAAATTTGTTCCGAGAATAAATCTTTTGACATTATTACTATGTTACTGGTGGATCCAGGTGTGGACATTCAAGTACAATCCTACATGACAAGGTAATGGCAGTGAAAAGTCAAGATTTATCCCCATGTATATGTTGAACACAGTGGGCTGGTCCAGGGGGAGAAATGGGTTGGACTTGTGTACGTAATACTTGAATGGTCCCAGCTTAATGGCATACATGTAATGTATTGTACCGGCACATCATTCATGCAAATTGTCAGAACATTTGTCATTACAGGTAATAATCCACAACAACAAAGACAACTTAGTTCTAATACTTTTTAATGAAAAGGAATGTGGGAAAGTACTGTGCTTGAGCAGAAAGTTGTTTTTCTCAGAACTTTGTGTTTGGCCCCAAGAAGGGCCATTTAAGGTACATTTTGAAATTACATAGTTAGGATTAGGCTGAGTTTATTCAGATTCTTTGGCAGTTCAGTTTGTACGGACATTGGTCAATTTGGACCACATGTTAAAACAATTTACAAAAAAACTAATTCACAAGATTTTGAAGCAATTTTAAAATCAGCCCCGTGGGCAAAAATCAACCCCCTCACCCCACAGGACGAGGCCGATTTATCACCCCCGTCCGATTTTGAAAATGCAAGGACTGTGTGTGTACGAATTGATGAACAGCAGCGAGGATGAAAGAACTTGCAATATAATTAACTTTGCTACTTCTTTAGTTTGTATGTAAATAAATGATTTGGAGAATTTGGATGTTTTTATCTGTATTGATCGACCTTTCTTCTCATGGTAAAGAAAGCGAAAGGCAGCAAACTGAGAACGAACTGCACAAGGGACATCACTTTGGCTCTGGAAACACAAACAAATGGAAAAGATTGTTGTGCGATAATCACGCATCATTGATAGCAAAGTATCAGACACTGCAATGTTGTTCATCATGCTCTTGGTTATGATTCACATGATGAGAAACATTTTGAGACTATGATGTGGGGTCACACGCAAGGAGTGCAGCAAGAGTGCCTTTCAGTTCAATGCTATGATCGCATATTCGATGCAATACATTCCCTCAACAAATTATACAAGATCCTCATCCGATTTGTCATTGGAAATGGAACATCTTACCACCTGAGCGCATAAATGAAACAGAATGGAACAAACCTTGCAGTAGCAAAATTACGTCAAACTAAAGAAAATGTTCATTACAGATGTTTGTGTTCATGTCATTGGTCATAAATCAACAGTGAAGTGCAATGTCGTAAAGGTAAGAATCTTACCCATAAATCTATGGGTAAGAATCTCTTGCTGTCAGGTTTGCTTGTTCTGTTCATATCCAAATCAGCTTCTTTCATGTCTGCCAGAAAGGCTCATTATCCTCTTCTTTCTTTTCTGTATTCATCATATACATACCATGATATGAACAATTAGTACTTACTTGTTTGAGCCTCAAAGCTGCTTGGACAGAAGGACGACTTTCCATTTGCTGTGCAAGCCGTCGGTTCCTGGCACTCGCCTGGAGCTGCTGCTGTTGCAGTAGAGAGGCCTGAATATTCACTTGTTGGGGCTGCTTATTCCTCATCATGTTAGTAAATCTTCACCAGGTCGAAGACAAGTGAGGGGGAAACAGCTGTCACTTAGTCAAAAATGAACACCTCACACACAGCCAGCAATGGATGAGCCACAACGACCACCCCCAGCCTCACCAAACACCACCAACTCACCCTGGCTTTCTTTCCTCGGCACATTTTCTCCATCCGTGTCCATCGACACAACCCCAAACTTTACCTCTTCCGACAATCATGGACAGGTCATATTCAAAACTAGGCTGCTTCAGTAACTCACAGCACTATATTATTGCACCAGAGGTAGTAGCTGAAATTCTCTTCAAAGATCTTGACAATATATGATTGACAAAGGACAAAACCATTACAAACTGCCAAGTTTCCCCACAATGGGCAACAAAGTAGCAATAAAAAAGATTTTTTTTTTTTTTAAATAGTGAAAGATCACCACAAAATATTATGACGGTTGGCTTTTTCCACGAGTTAATGGGGTGTTTCTATTCCCCCTGTGCCTGACTTTTACAATCGCCATCCTCCCAAAAAACAAGTGTGCTATATCCAAACTTGGCAGACAAACTGCTGTTTCAGTTTCACTCCCTCACCCTCCTCTGCTCAATGATGCTGGAGGAAACATTTTGTACAAGGATCACCCCAAAAATTTTCACCTCACTATTCTCATCAACACCCTTTCTTGTACTCCATCGTGTTCTTGAAGGTAGCAAGTAAAATCAGTTTCATTAGCAGAATGGACTTGGCTGTACCAAATTCACGAGTGGAGAACAAAGATACTTTCCCAATGATGGTTTTGCAAGGCCAGCAACCAGGCTACTGTTACAATGACCTAAAGGACAGGTGACACATTTCTATACACTTTAAATCATTAAATGACGACTTGTGCAAATGTGTGATTAACTTGCATCATGAGCTACTAGCAGAGCCGACCCATCACTTCGCCGACGGACCAATTAGTCGTCCGATTTGCCAAATTGTGCAAAGTGCTATTCATCGACCGCAAACCCAATCATTCACTTTCACACTTTTCATCATGGAGCATTATCCAAAACGATGTACTTGAGTGATTCCCATTCATATTGCCGAATATGTCATGCTCTTATGTTATTCACCTACGTTTCCACAGTTTGGCTTACATTTTATAAGACTTTATATTTGCATTCCATCTGAACCAAAAATATACAATTATATATATATATATATATATATATATATATATATATATATATATATATATATATATTTTCTTTTTTCACGTTTTTGTTTTTTTTGCTTCTTTGACCTTCCTTAGTCACCTCATGCAAAACTAATAGAAGGTTGATGGAGCAAAAGATCATATTATTACCCTGTGCATACAAAGCAAAAAGTGAGGTTAAACAATTGGTTCATGTCTGTCCATCTGCCCACAGTCAATTTATGATTGAGGAAGAACTAATTAATTTTGAATATTTTAAACACAAATTGGAAAAACAAATCTGCCATTTTACAGTACTGTCTCCGAATTCATCCTGATCACACGTGTGCAGTGAAGAGCATCATAATAATAATAATAATTTACTCTGTCTGCTTCCCTGGTAGTAAAACGATATTGAAAATCATTCCAAATAGGAAACTTACTGTTTTTAAGGACATTATAATGGACAGAAAGAACAGGAACGAATAACTCATGTAATGTGCGAGATAGGGTGAAGTCAAAGAAACTGCGTAAAATGGCGGTAAAACCCAGAATTTATTTATATATACGACTTTTACAATCGTTATTTTATTTAAATTGAATTATATACTTAAACACAAATCGCTTTTTCACTTCGAAAACACTTCCATTTAGCAGAAATAGGGTGGTGTACAAGACTGCTTCAATAGTGGCAAACTTCTGGATATTATTAGTTATTTTTTTTCCAAACGATCTTTAAAATTATTTTATTTAAATTGAAGTACAGTAAATATTGAACACTGCATGGGTAATGTGTTATATTAACTTTCTACATGTATTAGAATCACATGCTCAAATACAAATTACTGAATTATTTGGCTACCATTTACAGGTTCATCTTAATTATCAAATCAATGGTATGTACACAATTGGTTGCCACATCTGACAAAGGAGATAACTACCATATCTCGACAGAGTCCAGAGTAGAAGGATTCAAAATTCTGGGACTAGCGAGACAAAACTACAAGGATAGGCTGAAGGAGACAAGACTTTTTAAATGAGAAAAGGAGGGATTATGAAGAGATCCAAGAGATATTCAAGAGGATGAAGGATATACAAAATAATAATAATAATAATTTCGGAGGAGCTTCTAAAGAGCAATTAAATCCAAAGCTTTGAATAAAGTCCAAGAAGAGAAAATAAATAAATATATAAATAATTTAAAAATAAATGAATAAATAAAAATAAAAAACACGTTTTCCCACATATTTTGCTTTTAATATTGCATATACACTATTCACCGCCATAGAGCTATCGTGAGAGCGATATTTCATGAGATTGTGAAGTCACAGCACCAGTGCAGAAAGCTCAATGCTGGAGTGATGCATACGGCTGTGTCGATGACACAGGAAAGTGCAGAAAAAGCTTTTTCCAGATCCAACATGTAGAGAAGAGAGAGTAGGCAATGAAGTGGCTTCACAATATCGGAACTTGTCATACTGTTGACAAATTTTCTGTTGGAAGGCACAAAATAGTTGGCAAAGACCACTTTGAGCATTGGTGTTTTCAAATGGAGCAACAAACACACGCTCCTCTGTTTGGATGTGTTGTGAAAAATAAAATGTGTATCCAACCATTTTTCAAAGCTCCGAAAAAAGGAAAAACTGTTCTGCAAACTATCAGGCACCAACACACCCGACACCTTCCGCATCATCAAGTTAATGAAGATAGCAACTAAAACGTCCGGGTTCTCCATATTCTCAACCCCAGGAACTAGTTACTGTCGGCATTTCTTCACAATGTCCACATTTGCACCAGTCTAAGCCTTTCCTGACCATGTTCTCCTCCACACTGTCAACATAAATCACCATGTTCTTCCCAAGTAGATGCAGTTTTACCATTATTTTGCTCTGCTGCACTGTACTCCTGTTGAAAAGAATATAGTTCTATTCCAGCAGAAATATCCATTGCTATGAAGCAGTGGAAATAGAGGGATACATTAATAATGACAGGATTTTACAGGCTTGATGGGCTTCATTGCTTCCTGTTGCGTGTACATCCTTGAATATAGTTGATGAAAGTAATGAACAGGGGACCACAGCATACATTGTATGCATTGCAAAGCCATTAGTAGAAAAAGACAAATAGGCACAGCAAATGTAATTTCAACTTCATATCCCAGCATCACAAGTTGTGCTAAATGGTAACACCATACAGGCACATGACATGTCAGGAAGTGAGAGCACCTATAGTCTATACAAAGCAAGAAGTTGTGCGGTGAGTGAAGAGCCGAGGACAGAGACAATAGTCACAGGAGAACCAATAGACAGACCCAGATCCTTTGGGAGGAATCTTCAATCAATAAGCAGCAAAGGAAAAGGTAGATTGTGAATCCAAATCTCCAGGTGTTCGAGAAAATTCACTTACCAAGGCACCAATAGGGTGAAGACTGGTTTTAAAACTGACTTGTGAGCATTTTCATTTGGAAACTAGTTATTTATCAACCCTTGGAATACATTTTTAAAATCTGAATTTTACCAGCAGTAAAACACAACATTTACAAGTATGCTTGTAACATCCAATCTCACAAACCTTCTGGGCTTGTCCATACCTCAATTTGCACAAAAAAGTAAGGACTATTTTATGCGAGTTACCTTAGTTTGCACATAATAAAGGACTATGTTTAAGGTCTGCTGCTACTTTTAGATGCTGAACTTTGTGCCCTGCTTTCATAATTTGGACTTCTGAAAAAATGATGGAATCCATCGCAGAATGCTCGGCACACATGCACAGAAAACTCGAGAAACAGCAGTGTTCGGGGCATCCTAAAGTACAATCGAGTGCGAGATGGGGATCGTTCCCTAAAATAAGCCGAAAAGTACTGGCGAGAAAGGGGTGTGCCTCTGCACAACAAAAGAGAGTTAGTTAGATAACTTTCTGAACTCACTGAAAGGGCAGCTGCCTGTACTGTAAAACTCCCAAACATGTGGGCCGGTGCAAGGCCAGAGTGGACGGGGGCATGCTACCCAAGCCCCTGACGGACCACTTCCGGTGAATTGACTTTGAACCTTGAGGGAATGCCTCGTATGAACATTGTAGGCTCGATTTATCTAATGGACTTCTGCAAGGAAAGATGATGCTGTGCATCATCATAAACATTAAACAACTCTGAGGAGTATTTGCAAATCGAAAATACACAATTAAGCCAAGCTATTATTTATATGACAGCGAGATGCACCAGGTAGACTGCAGAAGACACCATATCTGGTTTGGGTGCTTCTGAACACTGATGGGAAGGATATAGCTGGGGCTTGTGAATGCACAGGGCAGTTGAAAATGATGATATTTACTGCTGACCACGTCGAGAGTGGGGGTTAGGGGGAACTGTAAGAGTTGTTATAAATGTTTTTGTTGTTGTTTGGTTCTCGAGCACAAGAGAAACACGAGATTTTTTTGCATCTATTGCTAAAAAATATATATATATATATATATATATATATATATATATATATATATATATATATATACATATAGATATATATATATATATATATATATATATATATATATATATATATATATATATATACATATACACACATATATCCATACATACATATATAAGCATTTGTATGCTGAAAATTATGTTTAAACGACTATTTGAATCACAGATTTCTCCTGAGTAAAAGCAGGTTAAAAGTGCCCTTGCTAGCAGAAGCAGGTCACTAAAATGCATGCACAACAACCCTCATTAACATTCATGCATCATTTTGAAAATCCCATAATCAGACCATTTCAAAATAACATACTTGTCGCTCCTGAAATACATTATTATGCAAGGACGCCTGAGGTGAACAGTAGAGATAACCCCTACTAGCCCTCGCTACAAAAGATGCACGAGACAGCAAGATTTACATTCCACCAATTTGATACAATATTTTCAGTGTTGATATTGCTCCCAAAGGGACTGGAGAGGTTATTGTAAATCAGTGTGCAAGTCTGAGTCGTCGAGCGTGTGCCTGCATGCAAATCCAATCAAACATAAATTATCATTCGTTCCCACATCAAACGTAATGTAACGAAGGAAGGCTCTGCATTGTTAAACGCCAAGTCTTGTTTTGACAGCGAAAATGTGTCACCTGCACTTTAAATCGAAAATTAGCGAGTTGGTTAACCAATGCACCAAGGAAAATCAAAACAAAATCGAGAAAAAAAAATGAGATCACGTGGAGAAAAAGGTGATGACCGTTAAAATCGACGTGATGTTTTATACGGGGTGGAACGCCACAACCTCCAAGAAGTGTCAAGTGGCGATTGATGGTAGTTTATTAAAAGCGGATTTTCCACAGAGAGCTTTGCGACTTCCGAGGGAATGGAGACAAAAAGGCCTTCCAAGGAAGTGGGGAAGGACAAAAATCTGTTTCACTATTTGGACTGCAAAAAAATAAGAACAATTCGTTCTAAAATGTATTATTTTTAATCTGGACAAAGCATCTCAAAAAAGGATTGTCTGATTGGTTCATGTTATTTTCTCAAGAATGCAACAATTTAGAGAAATGAAACAAAGTTATTAGGATTCTTAAAGGCTGGCCTCAAGTTCTCCATCTTCAGCAGGGAATGAGCTCTACGTAATTTGGGAAATTAAATACCTCCTGGTCTCAAACAGACACTCCCAAACCACCCCTGCCAATATGAAATCCACGACGCAAGACTTTCTACCCCGAGTAGAAAAAGAAAAACTAAACCCACCATGCTTTGCAGCAATTAATGTGTACAGGAACTGTGAGGAAAGGGAAGCAAAGGCCACAAAAGTGTGGGAAGGCCTCTTACAGGATTCCAGAGGAACCCCTGGGCAAAAGCGGCGCTCTTCGGTTGCCTCTTACTGACGTGCCAACACCCAGTTGCCCGGGCCGCACCATCACGGGCAGCGAGAGACGCACATCCAGCTCTACCTCTGTGCCACTTATACAAACCGTGGAAGGGACACAACGTGCTTCTACCTGAGATGTTAGACAGCAAGCGGCAAGCCAAATGCACGGTGGACGTGGCAGGAGGCAACAAAACATTTCACCAAAGATCAAACTCAATACGATTATGGATCTATGTGCTGAGGGAATTCTGCCGTGGGTGAATGAGCTTCTTTGGGGAACAAAAAGAAAAGAAAAAAAAAATGTTTTATTCATTAATTTTCTTTCTTTTTTTTTTAAAGCAAAATAATGAACTGATCAGAATCCAGAAAGGTCCTTGTGATGGCAACTTGGGACAAGGCATGTTGGCATTTTCTCACCGCTCGTGCAAAGAATGCTTCGTGGTGCTTTTCAGGACAACCTTGGTCGTCGTCTGTGTGGACATCTCGCAGTCGGGTCTGGACTGATGCTGTGCACAAAGGAACAAACAAGATCAAATTCAATGGGACTACAAACACCAGAGAAATATAAACTCTGACATGCGATGTCACGTCAAGGCATACCACATGGTATCTTGCACACCGAGACGTGTGTGTGTGTGTGTGTGTGTGTGTGTGTGTGTGTGTGTGTGTGTGTGTGTGTGTGTGTGTGTGTGTGTGTGTGTGTGTGTGTGTGTGTGTGTATATGGCTGCAAAAGTGATATGCTTGTATAATCAATAAAATACGTTTTGTGCGCACGTTTTGTTTTTCATTACTGTATACCTACTTTTGCAGCCCCATATATATATATATATATATATATATATATATATATATATATATATATAATATATATCCACTTTACACAGAATACATAACGAATTGTAAATCGGTTTTAACATTGCTAACCTCCTAAACATGGTACACACACACACACACACACACACACACACACACACACACACACACACACACACACACACACACACACACACACACACACACACACACACACACACACACACACACACACACACACACACACACACACACACACACACACACACACGTTATACCACAGATTCGAATTGCATCGTTTCGGATTCAGAGGATAAAAGTCTCGAGCTATTTCGCGCCATGCTGCTCGAGAGCGAAGCCAGTGATGAAGCGAAGCAAAACACGCCACACACACAAAACTAATATGACGTAAACTCAGTCAATTGTACGAACTATCTCTCATCAAACAAGAAATAAACCTCACCTGTATTGTTGGAAACTTCAAAGAAGCAGCACTACACCCACTGCCTATGCTAAACATCCAACTTTAAATGGCGTCCAAGAATGCGGCCTTCAGAGAGATTGCTCGTTCGTTGTTTCTTCTTTTTCTTCTTCTTCTTCTTCTTCTTCTTCTTCTTCTTCTTCTTCTTCTTCTTCTTCTTCTTCTTCTCAATGTAAACCTTCTTCTTCTTCTTCTTGTTTGGTTTTTCTTCTTCTTCGTTTTCTTAATTCCCAATCGTTTATTTACGTCACTTCCGGGGGGGGGCAATTCATTCGCTCAGCTTCGTTTGTGATTATTTACATTGTAACCGCTGAAACCCTCACACGCGCTATAATTCTGTGAACTTCACGAAGCTTATTAACGTTGAGGGTGTAATTTATGCATGCAACATTGTCGATAGCTTATAAAAATGTATTTTAGTTTTAGCTTTTTCGATTATTTATTTCTGTCAAAAATCCTTGGCCATTTTAATTTATTTTGCACCGTAAAGGGGAAGGCGGCCTTGTGTTCCATACAGCAATCAGCTTGTCGAGCGCTCGCTTCATTTTAAGCACTCAAGCAAGCACTCCACCGAACCGGTTTGTAAGGAACATCTGGCTTGGCGAGCGATAGCAATCTGATTGGGAATAGAACACAACCTTGGAAAACGACTTTCACCTCAGCGTGCATTTTAAAGGCGGTGTATGAGCCCAGTTTAATGTTTGGTCTCATTCATATCTTGGGACGTCTTTCCCGGGTAATATTAGCCTCGGTGTTAAAAGGAAAGACGAAGTTTAATTCCGAATATAAAGTGAGATTGAACGATAAGGTGTGAACAGTAAAAAAAAAAAAAATTATAGAAAAATAAAAACCTTGATTAATTCCATTTCCGGTTTAAAATTACGATTAAAAGGCCAGCCGGAAGTGGATGTTTTTCACTCGTCGCCACCAAGGTTCAAGGTTGCCGCTTCTTTTAGGTGAGGCGATTTTTATTAAAGGTGAACATTTCGTCCGAAAGCGCTTTGCAAATAATAAATCTGCCATTTTGGAATAAATTGCTTCGCAGCAAAGTGAAAACCCCGAAGCTGGGCAATGGGAAGCCGTCTCACGAAGCCGAGCTCCTGCGAAATGAGTGATTGAAGTGGAAGAAATTCTGTGGTGTACACTGTACAGGTACAGTATATCTATTAATTCAACAAATGGTTGGTTAGGTAATATGGAATAGGCAAAGCCTAGAAGCGAACGCAGAATTCTTCTTACATTTGTTTCTGACTTTACCTATAACTTGTTGACAACTGTATACGCAATTTCCGGTTACTTCGGCCTAGATTCGGGATCAGCGATCAAATAACGTAAATCACGATTAAAAATTATTTGTTGCTGATGCGGGAGATATCTTTATTAAAATCAGTGGAGGAAATATACACCATGTCTGATATTATTTGGGTCTTTCATGTCTCCGACGATGCCTTTATGTCCCGGCATGCATCATTCCCCATGACAAAAACCGGAAACAAAAAACAAACAAACCAGAAACAAAAAAAAAACGGAAGCAAAAGAGTCACAGCCAACAACACGGATTCCAAATAATTAGGGGTATTGTGTTGTTTCCTATTCTCTCACGTGCAAACCGTGGAACCGTCTCACGTCGACTCCGGACACGAGCCGCTTGGGTGGCCCGTTCCTTACTATCGGGATAACCGAGCGGTGTTATCATCGACCTCAACGGTTCAGATTAATTTCCGGGATCTTGCACCCGCTACGAACCCTTTACGTGAAGCAGGATGGAGAGTCGATGGAGAAAAGACGAAGCGAAATGGGAAAACGCTTCACACAATGCACATTTATTTCCCGGCACACAGAAAGCACGTATATACAGCCATACAGTCAAAATGCACATATAGCAACCAAAACAATAAAAGCAACAACGACGCAGAGTTAATACCGACTACGCGCACACACGGCAACACTTGTACAGCTTTACTTTACAGACGGCGCCAACACGCATTTACACAAAAGCAAAGAAAAGAAGCCACCCTCAGAGACGGGGGCAGACAGGCCTGTAGGCCAAATGTGCGCGTGACCTGGAGGAGCGGCCAGGTCCGCGAGACCAGCAGGATTCTATCCGCATCCTCGTGACGTGTTGGGCGAGCCGCAAATGTGGCCACACGGCTGTGCCCCGACTCCGTGCTCCTTGGTGGGTTTCATTGGCACGACGTTTGGGGTGGGGTTGGTAACAGGGCCCCCTTTTGCACTATCTCAGTGCGAGGGGGGGGGAAAGGGGGAATTGTTGATGCCCTGGGGGAGGGAGATGGCTGGCTGGCTTGCGTCCCGCAATGAGACGAGCGATTCCCCACACCGTAACCTCGTCGCCGACCGCCGTCCTTCTCGCCTCGGACCCGAGCTCCCTTGCTTGCAGTTCCACCGCGACTCTTCTCTGTTCCGCACTCTCCTCACCCGACCGACCCGACTCTCTTTTCCAAAACTCTCTCGGCGACTCCAGAACCCAACTCGCTTCATTCGCCTTGTGCTCGCCTTCTTATTGGCTGGCAGGAGCAGTTAATATGCAAATATTCGGATCAGAATGACCTCGGGGGCGGAGCCACGCTCGCCCATTGGTCGGAGGAAACGGGGGCTTGAACCTCCCCTGATCCTAGAATTTGCATATATCCACTCCACACACGCGCCTGGAGGCGGGGCCAAGCCGCCCCGCGCTCGCTAATTGGACGGAGGAAAAGTGGGCGTGTAGCGTTTCTGATCCGAGTTTTCCCCTTGGAAAGGCCGCCATTTGCGCTCGCGGCTCGGTGCGTTCGGCACCAATCGCTGAACGGGCCTGAGACAGCCCGACATTCAGCGTCCACAGGTGGTGCGGGAATGGCCGTAGAATGAGAGAGGTGAAGGTGGTGGAGGGTTTTCAGTGGTGGTTTGATGGTTATGGTGCCGTTTGGGAATGGCGGTGATGCGATGATGTGGGAGCGTAGATGGTGGCGGTGACGTGGTTGTTGGCGTTGTTGTTGTGGTCTGAGGGTTGGAGCCTGGTTGTAGTTGGTGACGATGGCTGGTGTGGTGGTTAAGGTGGTTGTTGTGTGATGGCGGTTGAGGCGTGGTTGGTTCAAAATAAAGATAGAACAGAAAAACGACTGACTCAAAGCGTCGCAACCTGGATTAATCACATAAATTCCCTCTATACAACGGGTTTGGGCTAACTACACATGCACGTAGAGATATCTCACCTACGGGTCCTGAATGGTGGTTTGCGAATTTCCACAGCCGTAACAATACGTTCAGATGGAGTAGACGTTCATAAACTTGATAACGCTCAATAACCGGGAGAGGTGATGGGGCTGCCACCTGCCATGTCAGGTGTCAATAAAGACAAGTTCGTGGGATGAAGAGTGGAACAAATTTGTGCAAAATAGGAATGAAGTTCCAATTGCTAATTCCAGGCATTGACTTGTCGGTATCGTGGAAGCATAGAGTTCACTTACACAGTGCAGTTTAATATATTCAGAGCTTGTTGATACCATTTGGAATTAGTGAATTGACTGTTATTGCTGTTAGGTAGTAAGAAGGCTGGAAATAACAATTGTTTTAATGAAACATCAGCCATTTTTGACCAGTTGATGAACATGAAAATAATTAATAAATGTCAATACAGACATTTTATCCCATATTAAATAAGATGAGAAGCACAATCCTTCGTTTTAATTTCACAACGAGCGACCACACATCTTCATTCCCTTACCCACTACAACTTGATGCAACAAAAGAATATGAGGCGTCTTTATTGTCCATGGAAACTTATAATACCTTGTTTAATATCACCGATAAAAATGACAAGTTTAGTTATAATCCGGGAAGTGGATCTAAAATGATAGTTTCTCCAGGAGCATACGAGATTTCTCAAATATCTTCCGAAATTGCTCGCCTTATGAAAGAACAGGGTGATGAACCAAATAATATTGTTATAGATATTCAAAAACATACTTCAAAATCGATGATTAAACTTAAAAATAACTTGAAGGTAAATTTCACAATTGATAATTAATTTATTTAGAGAGTTATTGGGTTTCTCCTCAAAAAAGATTGAAACTAATGGGACGTTTTACAGTGATAATGTCGTTCAAATATCCTCAGGCATAAATTCGGTATTAATTCACTGTGATTTGATTGGGGCTTATAATTATGGAATAAGAACAAATACAATATTTTCATTCAGCACATACTCAACCCCAATTGGTTATATATTCAATATGGAACCCAAAAATCTCATTTATCTACCTGTGTCAGGAAAAACCATATACAGAGTAAAGTTTAGGATAACCGCCCACGATAATCGCATGATTTCTTTTAATGGAGAAATTATATCCATCAGAATTCACCTTCGTGAAGTTTTCCAATAAATAAATACGATGGTTATTGTGAGGAAACACGAGTTGGGAAAATATAAAATAATTACAGGGGATGGGATGTTCCTTTCCCCATACTTCAAGGGTGAAGGTATGTATCTTGGTGGAGGATACTATAAACCTAAGAGACAAAGGGGTGTTGGACATCAATTTCGAAAAAAAGGAGATGGGATAATTGATACTCTAATCGTCTGATGGGTATAGGTTCAACTATTCTTCAACATAAAGACCTAATTGCTTCAACTGCTTCTGCTGTAGGAAATGTAGCGGGTGCTATAAAGAGTATCAAAGATGCCCAAAAGGAATCTCATAAATTGCAAGCAATAAAACAAATTAAGAAAGGCAAAACTCATTTGTCTCCCAAAGAACGACAGAAAATAATTCAAATACTTGGGTCAGGGTTTCAAAAGTTTTAACATCTTTTTTTCCGAAATAAATACAAGTATGGAAGCAATTGATAGTATCTATGATTTGGATGATACCATTGTCATCTCAAACTCTACTAAAAAAGAAGACTACTTCAAGGTAAATGCAATAACTGGAACAGACTTAAATACAAATGGAACAAAAAGTTTTGAAATAAATAATTAACAAACTTATTTGAATCTCGTCGAAAGTTTCTTGTGTAAATTTACATTCACTAAGGCTGCAAATACCACAAATGCTACACTTGTAAATGATTTCTTCTCGAAAATGTTGATAGTGTTCGTTTGTATATTGGAACACAAGAAGTTGAAGCGGTTGATTATGTTATGTCTCTGCTACATCTGAAATGATGAAATTTACACGATATTCATTTCGTGATAGAATGGGAAAGGGAGCTGTTGAAGGTTTTATTCCTGATATGGCAACGGGAACAAACACAGACCCTGGATATAGTCAAAGGAAAGGAATGTATAATGATGATACAAAAGCAGGTAATAGTTTTATTGTGGCAGTTCCTCTTAAAGGTATATTTGGATTTTATGATCATGATAAAGTTCTGTATGGTCTTAAAATTAGATTTCAACTGCAAAGGAATGATAATGAAAATAGATTGCTTTTTGGTGTGGCTAATGCTTTTGCTGATCAGAATAAATTTCTAATTGATGAAATTAATTGGTATATTAGTGAATATACTCCTCATCTTGAAACAGAAGAGATGTTGAATAGAAGACTTAACTCAAAGAAACCATTCAATGTATCATACCTTAAAAGAAGATGCCAACACGTTAAACTGAACCAAACCACTTGCACGTGGAATTTGGGTGTTCTGGAAGGAAAGCCGCGATATCTGTGGCTCATTTTAAAAAAAAAAAACAGATGGTGATACTGCTATTGATAAGAATAATGCATTGAGTGATAATGCTAAGGTGAAACAACTTCACGTTTCTCGAGATGGAACATTTTATCCACAAGATAGATTGGAAATTAATTGGGAAAAAAAAAATTATGCTGAAGCATACAAGTCTTTCCATAAGGTGTGTGAAAGCAATGGAAATAATTAACCCATTTTGGATATGACAGCATTTAAAAGTATGTATACAATCTCTGCAATTGACCTGAGTGTTCAAAAGGAAACTACAAAGTCCAATCGAGTGGATACTTCCCCATACATTGAAAGAGAAGAGAGTGAAGAAGTTGATACATATTGTTTGCTTTTGGAAGAAACAGAATTTTCTGTTTCTTTTGGAAGAAACCCATCCGTTCCAAATTCGTACAACACTCGCCATCAACATTCTCGCCATCCACGCGGCCGGCTCGTATCCGACGTGGAACGTTCTCACGCCGGATTGCGATCGCGCAGGCGCGCGCGTGCGAGCCGTGCGTGAAATACGCCATGGATCTCGTCCGCACCGTTGCGCGAACCCGGCGCGGTTGCCAAAATTAACCCTTTGCGGCCCATTAAGCTCACCATACAAGCCTCCTGTCTGGATCGGTTTGTCATCCATTTCCACACACGTACTCACGCACGCCATGTTACTCACACCACACTTGCCTTCTGGCACACATTTCAACACACTCGCAACACTCGTATACTCTCCCACACACTCCGGACAATCACATCGGGGATTCGTGTTAACTCAAGGGGTCCCAGGATCTCTAACCCCCCCCCCCTGCCAAACTCTGCATGTACCCGTTCACATCATTCACCCTCTCAACCTCGTACGGCTCTACCTGACCCATCTGGTCGCGATCTGCTTCGAGGGAGCTTACCATCTTCCTCTGTTCCTGAAGGAGGCTATCCTGATGCTCACACCGGGTCATGATACATTCTACCAGCTCAACCCCATTGTCCCTTATCTCTACTTGTGTGTGTCCCTGTTCAGTTTCATGCAATTCGTCCCCCTATTTTGATTTCTCCGTCTCCGTCACCTCGTTTATTATTTCCATTAATTCCTGGCTTTTTGTCTCTTATTTTCTGTGTCTCCGTCACCTCCTTTAATTTTTTCGTCGTCCCCTCGTGTCTTGTTTTACACATCTCCCCAATTATTGTGGTTGCATCTCTCGTCATTCCGACCTCACCCGTCTCCATTGCGGGCTGAACACATTTTGCACTCCTGGTCGGTTTGGTCGCTCCGCCACGTGGTGCCACCATTATTCCTTCCACCTCCTTCATACTCGCCTGCAGGCTCAACCCCATGCTCTGCATTTCCCCTCGCTGTGTTCGCATATGACCCCTCAGTACCTGCGTGTTCGTATCCATGCGGCTTTCCATGTTTTCCATATTTTCCTTCATCTCATCCATTTTGCTTTCCATCGCTTGTGCATTGTGTGCGTTTGCGTCCATTTTGTTTTCCATACGTTGCGCATCTCTCTTCATTTCCATTAACATTTCCCCCAACTGGTTCATGTCAAACGACCCTGACGAAGCCGATTCCTCGGTCGGGCATGGATCCGCCAGGGGTCGAGGGGGGAATTTGACCGGGGGGGGGGTGTCATACGCTGCCCCTGCCACTCCCAATACCCCTTCTGGGTTTGGCTGTGGGGAAATGTCTTCCTGCATGGGGGTTTTGTTCCTGGGCCATCGGTTCCTCTAAACCTACCTCTAAACCCACCTGTTCCAGCTCATTTTGGCCCGCCGTGGTGCCTATGAGAACAAATTTGACGCTCTAATTTGGAGAGAACGGTGGGGGGGGGGCGTTTGCTCCGTACACCCCTGATCCGAATCCCGTTAAATATCGTGGAGGGGGCCGAATCGCACTCCTGAGCACCAATTTGTTGTAATTGGTGTTTGTAAATGTCGTTGTGGAGGCGGGCAGAGAGGTTCAAACCCCACTCCTGATAACCAATTTGTTGTGGGCTGGGTTCGGTGGCGATAAACGACCACTCGGTGGAGCAGTGGAGTCGTCTCCCACTGAGCACCCGGAATTTAGGTCGCGACTCTCCGATAAGTCCAAGAGTTCACGGGTCCCTTAGCGAACCGTGGTCGCCAATATTTTGACGGCGTGGGGTAGGGTTAATTGCCTAATTTCAATATACGTAAATACCCACGTCATCCAACTACCGGGGAAAACCACACCCTCAGCCGACTTTGTCCGAATCGAGTCGCTATCACCGACTCGGATCCGGCGTAACCGAACGGGAGTTACCATAGCCGTACCGGACCAAATGAACAACCTACGGCACGAACGGCCTTACTAATTCTCAATACGCACCTTGCTAGGCCAATGAAGGAAAGCACAGAAAACGAGCTGGTACATTTAACAGGGTTTTATTTTACAAAGAATAATCGGGGAGGGGAACACAGAGCAGAGTTATCACAAATAAAAGGCAGGCAATGTACAATGAGCAAAAGCACTTAACAATCAAACTTAAAGATGGGGCCCACGGACACGCACACACACGCACACACACACACAAGAAACTGGACCCCGTGGGTCTATTCGGTAGGGCCGGGCCAGGGTACCTGTCCCACCTCGTGCAGTCACACCGACTCGAACCACCACGGTGGGACTCTAACCCACGACCCAAAGTCTATGGCCCACGACCCTGGCTGCTCGGTCACCAGACTTGCCCTCCAAAGGACCACAGACCGCTCCAACCACGACCACGACCGTCTGCAGAGAATTCTCGTCGACAACCACTCAGCCACGACGACAGACCGCTCGGCAATCGCCACGATCTCCTCTCTGCCGAACCCTCGTCTTGACAACCACTCTACCCTTCTGAGGTGGGAGGGTCTCTGCTCCTCGCCACCCGCCTCCTGATTGGACGAGGGGTTGTCGGATGACTCGTGGTCACCTCCCGATTGGCTGGGGCATGTGTCATGCTCGCCCTTCGCTTATTCGCTGGGGGAAACGTCCATGCCCTGCCTTGGGGCGGCTGAGGCGATGGAGGCTCCGCCCATGCCTTCAGCTAAAAACACGTGGGCAGTGGCGACCGGGTCGAGTGCGGTTCGGTGGCGTTGTTGTAGTGGATGTAGTCGTAGTTGTTGTTGTTGTAAAAACCTAACTATAAAAATAACTCGTAGCGCACACATGAAATTCCCATTAGACAGAAGGAGGGATTCTAACTGTACACCGTATACTTATCGAAATAACTGAACTACGGGGACTCTGGCTGTCTGTGTGCACAAGGTTTCCAAATCCGTAACAGTATTATGTGTTATCATATTAATCAGTCATATATTTCTGATACATAAATGACAGCAATAAGGTTTCAAGAAAATTATAATTTTTGCATTCAAGGATACCGACAAGAAAAGGGTGTTCGATTTTACATTCCTTATAAATTGGAGCATACACACGGACATTTTTCAATTAAGAACTGGCCTTATACTGATGTTAAAAAAACCCACAAATACAGATTTGATTAGAATATTAAATAAAAATGAACTTCTAAAGGTGATGAAATATAAAACTCTTTTAGAAATCATCAACAAATCTTATTGGTTTCCTATTATGAGAAAAATAATTGTGGATTTAAGAGTATCGCAGAATCCAGATGAATATATGTTTGATATTCTTTGGGGTGAAAGTGGTTCAAGAATAGTAAGGGGTGAGGAAGGAGTTAGAGAGAGAGAGAGACAGAGACAGAGACAGAGACAGAGACAGAGACAGAGACAGAGACAGAGACAGAGACAGAGACAGAGACACAGAGAGAGAGAGAGAGAGAGAGAGAGAGAGAGAGAGAGAGAGAGAGAGAGAGAGAGACAGAGAGACACAGAGAGACACAGAGAGACACAGAGAGACACAGAGAGACACAGAGAGACACAGAGAGACACAGAGAGACACAGAGAGACACAGAGAGACACAGAGAGACACAGAGAGACACAGAGAGACACAGACAGAGACAGAATAAAAATATGGAAACCAGTGAGATTATAAAACGATCAAAGGTATTACAGAAAATAAATCGATCTCAACGCACCGAGTAGGAAAACAAAGAATTGTTAAGTCTGTTGGAAATATATGCGTCAAGACTATTAACATTGGTTTCAAGGAAAAGATTTCAACGAGAAAGTGGAGATGAAGAAGAGAAAGAAGGAAAAGATAATATTATTGATGATGTTGGTGTAATTGACTTTGATTCAAGTTTTAGATTTTTTTTCTTAAATAAATGGAGGAGAGGGTGAAGACATTTCCAAGGATTCTTTATGTTTTATAAATTAAGATTCAAATGTGCATGTTGGAAACTAAGAAAGTTTTTCACACTATGGAGGATTTTTTCACATAAATAAATGAGTTATTGTCGAAAATGTAAAAAGAAAACCAAGAGTAAAAATATCTCGTATGTTAAAAGTAAAAATAATAGGGTTATACAAAAAAGTACATGTTAGGTGTGTGGCTAAAAAAAAGAGTGAATTCATCACCAAACACAAACGAGGTGGAGATATACAAAAGTTTTTATCAGGAAGTAAATTTACAACTGGAATGCCAGGGGAATTACATCTACCAGGGTATTCTTTCTGTGGTGCAGGAACAAACTTGAATAAAAGATTAGATGAGGCTGACAATCCTAAACCATGGAGTAAACCCATCAATAGGGTTGATGAAGTGTGCATGAGGCACGATATTGATTATGGGAATACCACAACGTTGGAAGAAAAGCATGAAGCTGAAAGAGAAATGTTGTATAATTTGTCTCTGATACAAAATCCAACCTTGAGAGAAAAAGTTGATCGGTTCATCGTGATGAAGATGATCAGTGCTAAATTGAAACTTGGACTTGGAAATTCAAAAAACTTATAGGCTCTAATGATGTCATTAAGATTGAAGATCAATTAGCTGATGAATTACATAAACCAATAATCACAAAGTTTCATAGAAGGAAGGTTTATTCCAAGGAAGTTGATTATATCTGGTCCGCTGATTTAATTGTGCTCAATAATGAAAAGGGATACAAGTATGTTTTAACCGTTATTGATTTGAGGAGTCGATATGCGTGAGTTGTCCCTTTGAAAAACAAAACAGGTAATACTCTTATGTTAGCTTTCCAACAGTATGGTTGGGCATACAACCATACTTTTTTTGAAAGGAGTGTTTTTTATGGCCAAATTTCACGCTGATCATGAATCCGTTGAACTTTTTGACATAGGATGATGTCTTAGGTTGGTAAAATTCAAAAATTCAAAATGGCCACCAAATTTACCCACTTTTCAGGTAAAATTTGATAATTATGGCTTACTAGGGCATGTAATATTAGGGTTGGGCACACCGACTTTTTCTCTGTTGTCCCGTTAAAAGGAGTGTTTTTATGGCCATTTTTCACGCTGATCACGAATCCGTTGAAATTTTTGACCAAGGATGATGTCTTACAAAGACATTATTACATGCCCTAGTCAGCCATAATTATCAAATTTTACCTGAAAGTGGGTAAATTTGGTGGCCATTTTGATTTTTTGCATTTTACCATTCTAAGACATCAATCATCCGAGGTCAAAAATTTCAACGGATTCATGATCAGCGTGAAAAATGGCCAGAAAAAACACTCCTTTCAATGGGACAACAGAGAAAAGGTTGATGTGTGCCCAACCCTACCAACAGATATTCAATAAAAGCAAGAGAAAACCCAAAAAATTGTGGACTGATGAGGGTACAGAGTTCTACAACAAGACATTTATGAATTTTCTTAAGAATAACAACATTACATTATGCAGCACCTTCAATGAAGGAAAAGTGGTTGTTATTAACATTTTAATCGCACTTTAAAAGAGAGAATATATCAAAAATTCACTCAACTCGGTTCTCAACAATGGTTATCTTTAATTCAGGACATTGTAGATAAGTACGACGACACAATTCATACCTCAACGAAAATGAAGCCATCAGAAACATTTACAAAATTAAAATTTGAAAAAGAGATTAATGTCAGAAATGCTAAGTTCAAAGTTGGAGATGTAGTAAGAATATACAGGTGGAAATCTCATTTTGAAAAAGGTTATACCAAGCGATGGACAGATGAACTTTTTTAAATTGTTGATGTCGTCGGTGCAGTTCCTTGGACTTACAAATTATGTGATTTAAAGGGGTAAGAGATTTTAGGTTCATTTTATTCACAGGAATAACAAAAGACAAAGATAAATTGAAAACAATTTTTTGACTCCGCCCCTTTTTTAAACTCTGCCCCGTTTTGACTCCGCCCATACAAGCCACATCCACATCCATCATATCCACATAATTCGTGATTAGTTTATTAGTTCCCACACACAACATGTTTATTTAATTTAAAAAATTGCTCCACCCACACAAGCCCCACCCATACAAGCCCCACCCATACAAGCCCCACCCACCCACACAAGCCCCACCCACCCACACAACATCCACCCCCCTGTGCACCCCACTCACCCACACAAGCTCCACCCACACTCCACCTTTGTGCACCCCCACCTTTGACCCACCACCCCTCTCATCACCCCCCCACCCTTCCCCACACACACATGGGGAGGGGGGGGGAGAGGGATGAGGGGGTGGTGGGTCGTTGGGGGGAGTGCATCTACCCCCCAACCATAACCCTTTTTTTCAGGGTGTGTCCCACATCGGAAATGACCGGAATTTTTTTGGCTTGGTTCGGGTGAGGCAGCTTGGCTGACTCCAGACTGACTCATTTTAACATGAAAATGAAACAGCTTGCTTTGAATGATTTTGAGAAAACTTGCGTTAAAAAGCTGTTTTTGCTTGCTTTGAGCTAAACTTTCTTCTGTTAGTGTTGTGATGATTTAAGATATAACCATCTCTCTCTATCGAGTGCAGCCTGTGGCTGCTGGTTGCATCATTGGTTTGGACGTGGCTTTGCCGCAGATGCAGTGTCCCCCTTACCAGTACACTCACTGGTACTCATTTTGCCGACCTCAGAAGGCTGACAGGCTGAGTCAACCTCCTGGTGTATTTTAATACACTGGTGTATTCCTGGTGTGTTTTGCGGAATGAAGGGTTTTACGGTGACCGGATGCAAAACCTGCCGCCAACCTCCTAATAAGAAGTAACCCAACTGCAGGAGGATGTCCGCAGACACAGTTGGGTACTAGATATGGATGGCCGTTCGCTCACAAGGAGCTCCTCCACCCTTTGACAGGTTTTCTTTTTAATCCTGCTGGGTGTCCATATCCAAACACCCTCCTCACCAAAAAACCTGGTGGGGGAGACGGTTTAGTCGCCGACAACCCGACCATGGAACAGGTTAGTACAGGTTTACATGATACCTGTAGCAAGTCACATATCTAATCTGGCCTGACCTGACTGAGACAACTGTGCTCTTAAAGGCACTTCCCCATTTTGCAGAACCAAAAGAGGGATAGTGAACTTCCCTTTCTTTCGTGCTTAAAGAGATAAAGTGAATATACTGGATGGAAATGAATGTAATAAGTAAATGAATTTATTTCCCAAAGTAGAACATGTGCAAATATTTGTTGGTTCACTCTTTGAGTGGAATGAAAATATAAAAGGGAAGAAGTGCTTTAATCAGTAAGTCTCAATCTTTCATCGTCTAAATTTTACACTTGCTTGTATGGGAGGGAAGGGTATAGGTGGGGAGAAAATCACTCCTATTTTGGGATTTTGGGGCTTGAGTCAGAAAGTTTTTCTCTTTCCCCCCCCCCCCATTCATTTGAATGGGAATCCCAGAAACCCCATTTATCATCAACTCTGGACAGAGTGATCGGGTTGTGGTTGACGTTATCTTGACCGGACAGGGTGATCAGGTTGTAGTTGACGTCATCTTGACCAGACAGGGTGATTGGGTTGTGGTGGATGTCATCTTCTCTGGACAGAGTGATCGGATTGTGGTGGACGTCATCTTAACTGGACAGAGTGATCGGGTTGTGGTGGATGTTATCTTCACTGGACAGGGTGTTCGGGTTGTGGTGGACGTCATCTTGTCCGGACAGGGTGATCGGGTTGTGGTGAATGTCATCTAAACTGGACAGAGTGATCGGATTGTGGTGGACGTCATCTTAACTGGACAGTGATCGGGTTGTGGTGGACGTCATCTTATCTGGACAAAGTGATCGGGTTGTGGTGGACATCATCTTCACTGGACAGAGTGATCTGGTTGGGGTGGATGTCATATTCACTGGACAGAGTGATCGGGTTTTGGTGGACGTCATCTTGACTGAACAGAGTGATCGGGTTTTGGTGGACGTCATCTTGACTGGACAGTGATCAGGGTATGGTGGATATCATCTTGACTGGACAGAGTGATCGGGTTGTGGTGGACATCATCTTGACCGGACAGGGTGATCGGGTTGTGGTGGATGTCATCTTCACTGGACAGGGTGATCGGGTTTTGGTGGACGTCATCTTGACCGGACAAGGTGATCAGGTTGTGGTGGATGTCATCTTCACTGGACAGGGTGATCGAGTTTTGGTCGATGACATCTTCACTGGACAGAGTGATCGGGTTGTGGTTGACATCATCTTCATAGGACAGGGTGATCGGGTTGTGGTGGACGACATCTTCACTGGACAGAGTGATCGGGTTGTGGTTGACATCATCTTCACTGGACAGGGTGATCGGGTTGTGGTGGATGATATCTTCACTGGACAGGGTGATCGGGTTGTGGTGGACGATATCTTCACTGGACAGGCTGATCGGGTTGTGGTGGACGATATCTTCACTGGACAGGGTGATCGGGTTGTGGTGGACGACATCATCACTGAACAGAGTGATCGGTTTTTGTGGACATCATCTTGACCGGACAGAGTGATCGCGTTGTGGTCGACGTCATCTTGACCGGAGAGGGTGATCGGGTTTTGGTGGATGTCATCTTCACTGGACGGAATGATCAGGTTGTGTGTTTCGCTCTTGTCTCCCCTTCGTGCATCTCCTTCCGCTCCATGTCCATGGTTATGCTTCGTGGCCATCTCCCCTCATCCGTAACTTTTTACCGGGATAAAGATTTGGCATCTCCAAATTCCGACTGACATCGTGCATTCATTCTATACTTTCATATATCGAAGAGATTTGTGTGTCCATTTTCCGTTTGAATTGTGAAGCTCATAGTATGACTTGATTTCAAGCTGTTCATGGCGAAGACTCGTGAATAGAAGAGCAAAGTTATGCCTGTCATATTTGTTGTGTGCTATATTTTCAGCTATATGTTTGCAATGCTTGTTTATACAAATCACCATGTTTGTCAAATTACAGCAGATGTGAAGTCTGAAAGGAGATACAGGCACAGCAAAACGAAGAAATGGCATTGTCGAGGGAGCCCAGGCAGACGGCGGGAAACCGCATGTCACGGCTATTGGACGCAGAGGAAGAGGATGAGTTTTATAAAACCACATATGGAGGTTTCAATGAGGTGTGTAAACCACCTGACCCTTTCCATTCGTGTCGTGTTGCCAGAATATCACTTGCAGATTGTCATTCGACTTACCATTTCACTAACTACCAACCTTGTCCACTTTCAATTCTTCTTGCATGTAACCTGTGAAAGGGGGTAGGCAGGTGGAGAAAAGGTGTTTACCTTTTTATTACAAGTTGCTGTTTAAGATGTTTTAGTCCTGTATAAGTAGATTGAATCATGTAATGTGCGGAACATTTTGTGACCAAATGGATTGGTATTGTCGCTGTCCCAACATAAAAGGCAGCATGTTCATTGTTCAGGGGTATGTATTTCCAACGTCACCCTCGGAAAATTTGGGAATGGACTTTGACCGTACATTGCCGGAGAGTTGAAGGGACGCTCTTAATGTACGTTGAACTGGTGAAGGTCTCATGTCAGTATGCTGATTGTGTGCTTTTCCCTTTGGAGCTCTTTACACTTGAGTCATATTGCATAACACGTAACATGCTTTGTACCACTTTGCATTATGACATCCACTACCGAAGGTGAAGGAGGTTATGTTTTCACCCCTTTGTCTGGTTTGTTTGTCCTCTTGTTTGTGCGCAGGATATGTTGTGGGGGTGGATCCGGATGAAATTTTGTGGACAGGTTGAGTGTGTGACAAGGACGAACGGATTCGATTTTGGTGAAGATCCGAATCTGGATCCAGATCCAGATCTGATAATTTTTAAGTGATTCTTCACCATTGAGAGATAGTGCTAAACCGATATATAGTGGGATATCTCAAAAAGTTGTGGGCAATTTGGACAAGACTTGGTGGACACATTGGGTGTGTGGCAAGGACGAATTGATTCGATTTTAGTGAAGATCTGAATCCGGATCTGGATATGATAATTATTTAATCTTTATAAAGTGCTTCTTCACCATCTGAGAGACAGGGCCAAAAACGATATACAATATAGCATGATATATCAAAAATGTATTGGGCCCGATATGTTCTCGTGAATCAGGCATTGCATGGTGGAGGTATGTGCTCTACCAAGTGTCCTTCTAGTTGTTGTTTAAGGTTTCTTCTATTCCATGTCTTTAATCGAGCCAAAATATGTTCATACACAGTGCATGCGATTCATCAAATATTTTCAGCTAATGTTTTGTGTTGTCTTGGTGGAGCCTCATTTTTAGCCTTTTGAGAGTCCAACAAATTGAGTATTTGAAGCTTGTTGATAAATACACCTAAAATCCAGTCTGTGGGTTGGACACAAGTTGCTGATGGAGGTGCAAGTTTCATCTTCTTCGACATTGTGAAGCAGTTACAACATGCTGAAGTTGATATTCTCTTTGGTTTATAACTAGGTATCGACCATTAAAGTACTGCTTCCACAAAGACCACCACCAAGTTCTGAAGAAGAAAGGAAATGATAGTAATATGCAATTTGAAATGGTCAACACAAATTAACCAGATACGGCGGTGTAACAGTGAAAGCGTCCGCTCTGAGTCCGGGAGGTTTTTGGTTTGAAACCTGCTCGAGTCACACCGAATGATTAAACTAGAGTGTTCAAAGAACATCATACCCCACGCAGTGTTTATGTATATAAATACTTCCATTTTCATAAAATAATGATTTTAAAGATCGTAGCAAAAAACAATAAAATCTGGAAGTTTAGCGCTGTGAAGCAGTTTTGTATACCACCCTATAGAATATGACCAAGTACTGCAAAACTGGAGGCTCTTGGAAGTATTATGAATGTGATCTTTGTTCCACAGTGTTCAAATATATAGTTCAATTTGAAAAGAGGTTTAAAGGCTATGAATAAATTAATTCCAGAAGTTTACTGCCATTGATTTATTATTACATTTATTTATTACATTTATTATTATTTATTTATTACATCACCTTATTTAACGCATTACATTAGTTCTTCTTGCCTGTTGTTTGTGCCCTTTATGACGTCCTTAAAAAACATTAAGTTTTCTGTTTGCAATGATTTTCAATTTTGTTTCAATGCCAGGCAGGCAGAGAGTTAAAATTACAAAAATGATCTCGCTCCTCTCTGCACGTGTGCGATCAATCATTTTTATTTTTTTTGTAAACATTGTCAAGGCTTGTGAGAGCAAAGACACAACTCACAGCAAGGGGGGCATGAGACAAGTGGGGTGGGAGAGGGAAGGACCAAACAGTGGGGAACAGTGACATCAGGAGATCTGTGAAGGGGGGAGAGGGATGGGGTGGGGAACATGGGGTGGAGAAGATGGACATTACAGGGACTTTCAGGAAGAAAAGCAGGGAATTTGAAGGAGGTTGGTTTGGGGTGGATTAACGGGGGTAGAAAAGATCATGGTTTTGGATGGGTAAAGATAAGAGGTGGTGGTGAATGGCTGTTTTGAAGGCCTGGGGAGAAGAATGGGTTTGAAGAGTGTGTGGGAGCTTATTCCAAAGGTGGGGAAAAAAAGAGGAATGAAAGAGTGAAGGTGAGCAGTGATTGGTGATTTTGGTAGTTTTACCAGAAGGGGATTGCTGGTGGACCTTGATCACCCTGCGGAAATATGGGTGGGGGGGGAACATATTTCATACAGAGCAAAGAAGGGGGGGAGGCCAGAGAGGAGATGGTAGAAGACAGAAAGACCACCGCCTTGCCTGCAGTGAGAGAGTGAGAGGCCCAAAGACTCAGCCTCATCGCGGGAGATACCAATGATCCTAAATGCCTTGGTTTCCACAACGTGAAGCCGTAACAGGTGGGAGGCAGGAGCACGAGCCCAGAGGGGAGAGCAGTACTCAATCGGGCTGCGGACGAAAGCTTTGTATGTGGTCACGAGCTCAGGTTGGCTGAGGAAGGACTTTGCATGACGGAGGATTCCCAGTCGGTGACTGGCTTTGGAGGCCAGTTTGGAAATGTGGCTTTTTCAGGAAAGATCATGGCAGATAGTGAGACCCAGAAACTTGAATGAAAGGATTTCTTTCAGAGTATTGTTGAGAAAGTGGATGGGGGTGGGGGGTTCTAAACGGTTCTTTCGGAGAGACATAGTGAGGGTGTGAGATTTGTCAGGATTGGTTCCACATGCTGGACCAGTTTGTGATTTTATCCAGATCTGCATAGAGTGAAGAAGCTGCGACTTGCTGGTCTGGGGGATGGCAGAGGGTGAGGTCATCAGCAAAGAGATAAAGTGGATTTTCCAGAGAGTCGGAGAGATCATTGATGAAAACCAGAAAAAGAACAGGTCCCAGAATGCTGCCTTGAGGAACTCCAGCATGGAGAGGAAGAGGGGATGAAAGAACTCCATTTAGGACCACACGTTGGCTGCGACAGGAGAGGAAGTCTACGAGCCGTGAGTGGAGATGGCCTTGGATACCATAGGAAGAGAGTTTGTGAGCAGGGCAGGGTGCCAGACCGTGTCAAAAGCATGCGATATGTCGAGTGATATGGCTCTGATTTCATGTCTAGCATTATTAACATCTTAACTTTATTTAAAATTGATTATACTCTTGAACACAAATTGCTTCCAAAAACCAAAAGTTTTACAGTACTTGGACATGTTAAATAAAGTGGTGCACAAGACTGCGTCAACGCTGCTAGATTTCTGGATGTTGTTTCTTTTTTTTTATACAACCATTAAAACCATTATTTTATTTCATTTGAATTGTATATTTGAACACTGCATGGGGTAAGGTCTTCTATGAACTCTAGTTGATGGTGTTGCATTGTCTGTTATTCAGCTTTTATATTGGCTTTATTTTTATTGTTATATAAACCATACACTGCCAACAATTATTATTATTATTATTATTATTTTTTTTTTTTTTTGTACTGCACTGTGATGTATACATGCACACTCCACTGCACTTGAGACAAATGAAAACCTCTATTACATGTTGCAATAAGAGTAACTTGTGATTTATATGTAACGGATAAACTATTTCTGTGACTGGTTCTCGTGAAGAAAGTGGAACGAAGTTGCTTGGCTTGAAAGTAAAATTTTGTCCTCATATTTTATTATTTATTTGTTTGTTTATTTTTTATTTTGGTCCTTAAAAATATGTGGTTACTTTTGAGCAGTGCATTTATTATGAAGAAAACAAAATAGCAAATGTAAGGGTAAATTCTCAAGTGTTTGTGTGTTTTTTTGCACATTTGTAAGTTATTCTTTCACTGCCAAACCATTGCACTTCAGGGCCTCAAAGTTTGGGTGCAGGTACTTCAGAATCTGGGTAAGGTTTTAAGCTTCCACACTTTGGACTTGACGTCTGTTTTGAGGCCACCAAAGCCTGCTTTAAACATATATTGGGATGTGGGATCAGGCAGTGCTGCCGCCAGCCCGCAGCCAAAAAGTAACCACCATGAGGCCAATAACTCCACAGCTTTTGAGTGTCCAAGATGTACCGAAACCACTTCTGGGAAAAAACTCACCCAGCCGGGCAAAAATGGGTAGCCACTGCTCGTATTGTCACTAATCTATTTTTTTTTAATTTTAATTGAGAGAATCTTCACTGCATTATGTAAGAGGATAAATTGTCATAGATAATTGATTTATAAGTGAAAAGAATGGTGGTTTATGCATGTCAATCTCTGGTGGATTATGAACATTGTTTTTCTTTCATCACTTATAGGAATCCGGGGATGATGAGTACAAGTCCGATCAATCAGACAGCGAGGATGAGGTTGACTCAGACTTTGATATTGTTGAGGAAGAAGAGCCAGAAAGCGGACAGGAGGAAGATTTTCTTCCCAGGAAGAAGCGTCGTGTTGTCACAAAGGCCTATAAGGTTTGTGCTGTTACAAATTTAGTTCTGAAATTTGGGCTCATTTCCACCTGAAGCAGACAAGCCAGGTTATTCAACTAAATTGCATTGACAGTCAAATCAGAGGCATAAAATGTAATTAAAATGTTGAACAAGAATTTTATCTCAAAAAAAATTTAAAATACCCAACAACAACAACAACACGCTGACCTTCTCCCGATTCTGCTTCTTCTTCTTCCTCTTATCTTCCTCCTCGTCTTCTTCCTCGATTTTTTTTTCTACACGTCCATGACCTAATCTGTTGAAAACTCTCTCAAACATTATTATTAACAACAAAAACGATCTTATAATGCTTCATCTTACTCTCTCACACATGTGGGACTCTTTACCGTTTCATAATGCACCACTCTTCTGCTATTTTAACAGACTGCTCTCATTTCGAGCTCTCCATTCCTTGCCTAAAAATCCAAATATTACAGTGCTTCTCTCCATTCTCTGAATTCGCCTTTATTGCATCCATCAAGAATTGTGTTCAATCGCATCTCTGACCAAAAACTTTTAAAAGCCACAATTTGCTATGAATGTTCGCTTTCCATCAACCATTCTTTTTTTCCAACTTCAGTGCCAACTCACTCCTCTCACCCCTCAATCTCAAAGCAACCATCCCACTCTTCTCCCTCCAAGCCTCCCTCTCACTTCTCTCAAAAACTCCCCTCACCTTTCTCCCACCATTCATCCTCTTCACTCATCCTTCCCAAAGTTGCCCCCCACTCCCATCCACAAAGCTGCCTCCTTCCACTGCCCTCTCACCTCCATCTCCTCACTCCACCTCCTCAAATCCTCAACTTCCTTTTTCCTTGTCTCTTGTCCCCCCCCCCTCTCCCCCAGCACCACCGAGCCTTTTCTCCTCCTCATTCGGCCCCTTCCCCAAGCTATTCTGCAATACCCCACACTCTTTCAACAACCCTCCTTACCTCCCCCTCGTCGCTTGTCCTACCCTCCCCCTCCCCCTCCACCCCCTGCACCCAAAGCCTCCTCCTCTACCTCTTCATTAAAAGTGTGGACCTCAAATATCCGGGCCTTCACTCAAACCTTTCAGATCTTTCCATACAGGTTGCCACTGACAAACCAGACATAATTATCTGCCTAACAGAAACTTCCTCTCCCAAGACGTGTCTGACTCCCAAGTATCTCTCCCCAGTTACTCCCTCCTCCAGTATGACAGACCTGAGCCTCGTCCTGGTGGAGGTGTTGCTCTCTTCATCAAAGACTCTATTCCTCACTCTCCATGCACTGCTCTCACTCCCCCACACCCCCAGGAATACCTCTGGCTACGGCTTCCCCTCCACTCCCACCTCATGTTTATATGTGTACTGCACCGTCCACCGTCCACCGAACAGTGATGACTCCATCTACACCTCACTATCTGAAAACATGGACCAACTTCTATCTTCTCATCCAAACTCTCTCTTCCTCTTGTGTGGTGACTTCAATTGTCATCACGCCAGTTGGCTAGGTGTGGGTACCTCTCTCACTTGTCATGGCACCTCAGCAAAAGCTTTCTGCGACTCATTAGGACTGACTCAATCGGTCAACTTCCCGACCCGGATCTCAACCATTGGTACTCCATCTCTTCTGGATCTGATTTTGACAAATTTCCCTGGCAATATCTGCTGCTCTTCTACCGCTCCAATCGGTTCATCTGACCACGTCCTTGTCAAAGTGGACATCTCTCTGGCTGTTATCAGAGAACCACCTCACCGCCGTCGAGTCTGGCATTTCACTCAAGCCGACTGGCAGGGTCTCCGAGCAGCCATCAAACTTACAGACTGGTCTCCTATCACTACTTTCTCAAACATCAACTCATCCTGGGAATTCTTTCAAAGAAACTTGCTCTGCCTCATGCACAGATTTATCCCCTCTCGTGTTCAGTTGTCCTACCCTTCCTCCTGCCCTTGGTTCACTGAAGCTTGTGTTGAGGCAGTTGTCCTGAAACAACTTGCCTTTGCCTCATGAAAAGCAAACCCAACTGAGGGCACTCTCAGTTCCTTCCATAAAGCTCGGAACAAGTGTGTATCTACCCTCACGAGAGCCAGAAAACAACATCTTTCTCATCTCAAGTCTGAACTCTCAAACCTCTTTCCCTCCTCAAAATCCTGGTGGCGTTTAATCAAATCTGTTTCTGGTGTATGTTCCCCCTCCATGCCCTCCCTTACCTCAAATGGCTGCACTGCTGATACCGCACGTGATAAAGCTGAATGTCTAAACTTGGTGTTTGCAGCTAAATCTTGTGTCCTAAACCCATCACTTTCTCTACCCACCTTACCCAGTCGCACCCAACTGTCCCTGGACTCTGTGTCCTTTTCTCCTGACAAGGTGGAGAGCTTTCTGTCAAAATTCGACTCAGATTCTGCAACCAGTCCAGACGTCATCAGCCCACGTGTCCTCAAAGCCTGCTCTTCTGCTCTTGCTCACCCTCTCTCTGTTCTATTCACCCTCTCATTTGCCCAAGGTCATCTGCCATCTGCTTGGAAATCTGCTAACATCACTGCCCTGCATAAAAAGGTGCAAAAACAGATCCCTGTAACTACAGACCAATCAGCTTTCTCCCAATCATCAGCAAGGTTATGGAATCCATCATCGCTTCAGACATGAAATCCTTCCTCTTCTCCAATGGCTTGATTTCCGATCATCAATTTGCTTTCAGACCAGGTCGCTCTACTCTGGATATGCTGCTTCTGCTCTCCCATCAATGGATGGAGGTCCTCAATGCCAGACAGGAAATCTGAGCCGTATCCCTGGACATATCACGTGCTTTTGACACAGTCTGGCACCCTGCACTACTCACCAAACTCTCTTCCCATGGTATTCAAGGCCATCTCCACTCATGGCTCACAGACTTCCTCTCCTGTCGCAGTCAACGTGTGGCCCTAAATGGAGTTCTTTCATCCCCTCTTCCTGTGCAGGCTGGAGTTCCTCAAGGTGGCGTTCTGGGCCCTGTTATTTTTCTGGTTTTCATCAATGATCTCTCCGACTCTCTGGAAAATCCTCTATTTCTCTTTGCCGACGACTCCACCCTCTGCCGTACCATCTGTCATCCCTCAGACCGGCAAGCAGCAGCTTCTTCGCTCACTGCTGATCTGGATAAAATCACAAACTGGTCCAACACGTGGAACATGTCTTTCAATCCAGACAAATCTCACACTCTCACTATGTCTCTTCGAAAGGACCGTTTCGAACCCCCCCCCCCATCCACTTTCTCAACAATCCTCTGGAAGAAGTCTTTTCTCTCAAGCTTCTGGGTCTCATTATCTGCCATGACCTTTCCTGGGAAAGTCACATTTCCAACCTCGCCTCAAAAGCAAGTCGCTGACTGGGAATTCTCCATCGTGCAAAGTCCTTCCTCGGCCCTCTTGAGCTCCTGACCACTTACAAAGCTTTTGTCCCTAGCCTGATGGAGTACTGCTCTCCCCTCTGGGCTGGTGCTCCTGCCTCCCACCTTTCTCGGCTTCATGCTGTCGAAACCAGGGCATTTAGGATCATCGGCATCTCCCGCAATGAAGCTGAGTCTTTGGGCCTCTCACTCAATCACCACAGGTTGGTCGGTGGTCTTTCTGTCTTCTACCGACTCCTCTCCAGCCTTGCCCCCCCTGCTCTCTCTGCGATTTGTCCCCACCACATTTCCACAGGGCGCTCAAGGTCTGCCAACAACCCCCTTCTGGTAAAACTACCAAAATCACGAATCACTGTTCATCTTCACTCTTTCATTCCTCTTTTTTCCCACCTTTGAAATAAACTTCCTCACTCTATTCATTCCCATTCTTCCCTCCAGGCTTTCAAAAATGCTGTTCACCACCACCTCTTATCATCCCCCATCCAAATCCTCGATCTTTTTTACCCCCAATAATCCACCCAAGCCCAATTCCTTCAATTCCCCTGCTTTCCTTCCTGAAAGTCCCTGTAATGTCCATCTTCTCTTCGCCATGTTCCCCGTCCCATCCCCATCCCTCTCCCTTCCACAGTTCACCGAATGTGTCTGTTCCCCACTGATTTGTCCCTCCCACTCCTGCCCCTCTTGTCTCATGCCCCCTTGCTGTGAGTTGTGTGTTAGCTCTCATACGAGCCTCGACAAGGTATATAAAAAAAAATTCTTCAAAAAATGTCAGCAAGTTTGATAACTGAGAGCTGACCATTAATGTTTCCAGATGTTGTAATAAGATTCTGAAGTGAAAGGGTTGAAAGCTTACGTCATTTTTTTCTTTTTTCTTTTTTTTATAATTGGTCTTCTCGTAATTTGTATATTTATATAATCCACTTTGGGGAGAGCAGAATGGTTATGATGTGGATTTACTTTTGGTGGGTACCGTAAGTTCCGTATAATCTGCCCAGCACTTCCTTGTGATGGAATCCCATATTTTGTGCTGAACTTGCACCTTGGCAATTTCTCCGTTTGGCTCTCAGGTGATTATTTGCTGACGATTAACATTTTTGAATGAGGGTTACCGAAGAAACAAACATACACTGGAGCAAGCAAATGCGACTGTTTTTTGGGGGTTTTTTTCCAGATGAATATCAAACACGTCATCAAATGCTGAGTTTTGATTTCAGGTGTTAACCAAAGATAATACTGAGTTTGCTTCTTTTCTTCTTAACTTGAAAAGCTAACAACTCCACAAAACTGTTGGATTCTCCCAGAGTCAAGGAGGCCTTTGTTGTGCAGAAAACCCTCATTGACAGGGGACATTAAAATTAGCTCCATCCGACCGACCGCCTGATAACACTGAACAACAAAATTTTTTTACTGGAGATGTGTAAAGTGATTTAGACTAATTTGGGTACGCTGATTTCAAAAATCATAACCGTTTTGCTGTATCACGTCAGGATTTTCAGGAACAGAAATATTCCCATTGCCTAGAAGTCAGGATTTCAATGAAATTTACAAAAATTCATTTATTCATTTATTTCATCATGAATGCTTCAAAATTATAGAAATTACAGAAAAACTCCACTAGAATGTAATTAAAAATGCTTTAGGCATTTGGCTTTGCGTTTGTGCTGCTCTGTGTCAGTTTCACGATGCAGGAACCAGCAGAAATCGCCCATCATGTTCGGGTTGTGCCGCCCTTGGTAACGCGTCTCCATGAGTGAAATCTCTTGGTGGAATCGCTCGCCGTGCTCGTCCGAGACTGCTCCCAAGTTGTCAGGGAAGAAGTTCAGGTGCTGGTGTAGGAAATGGATTTTCAGGGACATCCTGGAGCCAAGTTTCCTGAAGGACTCCAGCAGCTGCTGCACTATTTCTTCATAGTTGTCCGCGCGCTCGTTCCCCAAGAAGTTGCCCGTCACAGCTTTGAAGCTCCTCCACGCTGCCAGCTCTTTGGGGTTTAGAGTTGTCGAAAAAGTTTCGTCCTTCATAATCTGTCGGATTTGCGGTCCAACAAAGACACCAGCCTTGATCTTGGCCCCCGACAAGGTGTTGCCAAACTTTTCCTTGAGGTATAAAAACCCACGCCCATTCAGATCCATTGCCCGTACAAAACTTTTCATCAAGCCGAGCTTTATGTGGAGTGGTGGAAGGAAAACCTTGGCTGGGTCGACAAGGGCGACATGCTTCATGTTGTGTCGACCAGGTACATGCTCTTTTCGCTCTTCCCAATCTTTCTTCGTCCAGTGATTCTTGTCGTCTCTGCTATCTCAGAGACAAAGGAAGCACATGTATTTCGTGTAGCCTGACTGCAGCCCTAACAACAGCGCCACCACTTTCAAGTCTCCGCAGTTGTGCCAGTTGAAGTCATTGTACTTGATGGAATCAAGCAGCTGCCGCATAGTCTCATAGGTCTCTGTCATGCCGAACGCGTGAGCCAGTGGGACTGATGGTTTCTCGTTGCCATTGTGGAGCAAAACAGCCTTCAAGCTGTTCTTCCCCGAGTCGATGAAGAGGCGCCAGTCTGCAGGATCGTGATCACACCCAAGTTCTTTCAACAGACCGTTGATGTCACTGCAGAATGTCATCGTGTCTTCCATCTCAAAGAACTCAGCCATGTCTCTGTGACGTGCTCTGAACAAGGATATCTTGGTGTTAGGTTCAAGTAGATTCCACTGCTGCAGCCTTGATCCAAGCAGCTCTGCCTTCGCCTTTGACAGCGAGAGATCTCTTACAAGATCATTTAAGTCTCCCTGGTTCAGAAGGTGTGATTCTTGAGTGTCGGGTTCAAAAGGTTCATCATCACCATCCTCTTCACCACTGCTTACAGCTATGTTCTGATCAGCTGGAGGTGTTGGAATGGGGTTCTCGTCATCATGAGGCACAGGTTTACGAGCAGAGACGCAGTCAGCATACTTGATGTGACCTTTATTCTTCTTGTTGAAGCCGGCGATGCTTGTGCAGCAGAAATAACAATCATCATGATGATTCTGCGGCTCACGCCATATCATGGGCACCGCAAATGGCATGCTCGCGCGCTTTCCCACCAACCACTGAGTCAAGGTTGTGTGACAGCTTGTGCAGCAGATGTGTGGTGCCCAGCTCTGTTCTTGGTCCCCCACCTTACACCCGAAGTAGTGAAAGTAGGCGGCCTTCATTTTCACTGCTGTAGATATACTTCGCTGTTGATCTTTTTTGGTATACCGACCACAGACATAACAGAAGTTGTCAGGATGATTGGTACAGGAACGCCTACTCATCTTTATCTGAAAGAAAGAAATATAACACAAGTTAACAACAATTGTACGAAATAGACATGTTAAAGACATATGTAAATTTCATTGAAATCCTGACTTCTAGGCAATGGGAATATTTCTGTTCCTGAAAATCCTGACGTGATACAGCAAAACGGTTATGATTTTTGAAATCAGCGTACCCAAATTAGTCTTAATCACTTTACACATCTCCAGTAAAAAAAATTTTTTGAAATTTGTTGTTCAGTGTAATCTGTCTATGTACTTTTGCGTAAGCGATATTTCAAAAAAATTTTAATATTTAGCTTTCATATTGCATATATCTATTCCTCATAGTCATAACATTATCTCAACCTGCGATAGATCATAGTGGTGAATGGCTGAATTATGTTGGTGTGGCAACCATCTCGGTAACTTGACTTGTGTAC
Organism: Eptatretus burgeri; assembly: GCF_056783735.1. NCBI lineage: Eukaryota > Metazoa > Chordata > Myxini > Myxiniformes > Myxinidae > Eptatretus > Eptatretus burgeri. Next base: position 87,992,826 of record NC_140971.1, read on the forward strand.
GCGATATAAAAAAAAAATGTAAAAAACACCTAAAAACCTTTCAAGATTTAGCTTTCATATTACACAGATCTATTCCTCATACCACCCAAAAAGGCAGGGGATTGACTGAGTATCAGCTCCTTGTCAGATTACTTTGTCATTGCAGAATATGCTCCTCACCCTACTGCCACACAGGATCATTTATCTGGAACATGCCTTCATGCAGGGAAGGCCCATCCTCTCACTTTGTTCCTCCGTCAGTACAGGCTGAAAAATCTGGTGCTCAAAAAAGTGTTGATTAAATAAATTCTCCATCTGAAGAAAATGCATAATGCCAATTGTGGAGCACATTTTCTTAGCCGGCTTTCATCAAACGCAAGATTACCAGAACTTTTTAGCTGCACAATGTCCCTCTCCCTCTCCCTTTCCCTCTTGTATTATTGAAAGGGAACTGGTGACAAGAAGTTTAATATGGTGAAGTGATTCGTAACTATTTTGTGAGGAAGGCCCACAAATTTGTGTTTTAGCCAAAATATGAAAGGTCAGAGCTTGGGCCCACATTTCTAGGTCCACCCCCAGGCTCAAGTGTCCACTCAGCATGGCATCCACACATTCTTATCCTCCTTTTTTTCCCTTTGCCCAACTTTGTTTCTTTTGACCCTTTGCCAACTGTTGTGCTTCTCAATGAATCCTGATACATGTATATTAATTAAAAAAAAAACATAGGAAGAAGGAATCATATGTGACATCATAGATTATGTGATGTAACCTCCAAATGACTTTTTCACAAACTTCCATTCATACGAAGATCACTCTCCCAGCATTCGCACATATGAATCGCCCTTCGTGTACGACTGGCACTAATTGTTTGTTATATTTCACAACTGTTGATTGGTTTTATTCTTGTCATGTAATGTACTTTTGAGGGCTTATTGTGATTGATGCTTCAACATTATCCCATCTTTGTGTTTCAGGAACCTATGAAAGCCAGCAAGCCTAAGGTGAAGGTGAAGAAACCACCACAAGAATATGAGGAATCCACCCAGAGTCCGGAGGACAATAGACGGGAATGTTTCGATTTTAACATCAATTCATCTGTGAGCTCTGGTATTGAAGAGATTGTTGTTATCGCTGCATGTGACATTGCAGATGTGCTAAGATCTCAACGGAATGCCCATATCCCCCGGTCTAAACGTCGGTTTTGTGTGCTATGTTCTGCAGCACGTACGGGTCTGCGGCACTCTACGGCTGAGTGCACACGCCAGACATACCTGCGGCTGAAGGAGCGTGAAGAGCTGCCCAAGAGGCAGCGCAAGAAGCTCTACGAGGAGAATGGTTATCTCACGCAGGAACAACTCTTGGCAGAGGCACGCGTCACTGAGGAAATGAATCTGCGCTCTCTCGGTAATTTGCATTCTGTCACCATTGGATTCAAAATGACACTGTTATCCATTCACCATTTCTATGAGACCTGCATTTTACAATCTAATACCTTTCAACAGGCTTAGAAACAATCATTTCATCAAAATCGGAGTACTTCTCTGCATCATGGCTGAATTGATGAGTGGAACAGGAAGGGGTGATTGGGGGGAAAGCCCAGAAATGGGTTTGCTTTGTGTCAAGGATTTCACTGAAATTGCCACAAAGAAATGAAACTTCTTGTCATAAAGAATTAAATGAAACCTCATGTGATAATTACAAACCGAAGATTGAAATTGTGCTCAGCTTGATGAAAGACCATTTTCATCCCCCCCCCCACCCCCTCAAAAAAATATCCAAGTGCCAGCTAAATCGAAGTCGGTATTTTTACATTTTTATTTATTTATTGCTGAGCAAGGTGGAGCTTTGCTGGAGTAAACATTTCCCTAAGGTGCAACACTCATTGTAGACCTCTACTAATTGATATTCTGTGAACTGCGATTTACCATTTGCAAAAAAGCAACCAGATTTCCTGAACGATGCCATGTATGTGAACAATACAATTCCTCAAGGAATTGAAACTGCTGCAACTCTGGAAGTGGTAAGGTCTTTTCTCATCTGCCCTTTTCATTGGAATTTCTTGTTGGAGGGGGAAGAAGAGATGGGAGAGACAACGTATATGTAGATGTATGATTTCTGGCCTCTGGGATAATTTGTTTTCCAGTGACCTTTTAAGCTCAAGTATAGGTTTTTCAGGGAGATTTTCTAAAAATGATTTTGCCATTGGGTTCTGTGGAGAAAGCTACATTTTCTCCATGTTCTCCATTACTGACTGTGAAACACATGTGTCACAACGCTTGTGTGTTCTTGGGTCCAATATTGGCTATAAAAATGCGTGAAATTGAAATTCATGGAACGCGCATGGTTTTTTTTTTATCAAATCGAAGCCAAAATGTTCAATTGTGAGTGATTTGCAAAGAAAACAAAACCTGAAGGTAATCGTACAATCATAACAGAATAGCAAATGGGTCAAACTAAAGGGGCATTCATGTCATCATTCAATGTTCAGTTCTCCATTCCATTTCATGGAATCTATCACTATGATGCAGTGGGCTGCATAATGGTTGCTTTTCAGGTCACTAGTCTGGAAATCTACCATGCAAAGAAGATGCAAAAGTTTGTACAAAGTTATTCATGCTGTTCCTGCAGAGTTCACCTGGCAGGAACCCAAGGCATGATGGTAGGATTCATAGCTGGTAGCTAAGATAATCCTCAATGCATGTGTTGTAACACTTCAGTCATAGCTATCTGCTGTTTTGTCGGAGAGGGGTGCGGGGGTGCCATACTGGACAACAGTACTCCAACATCGTTCTGATGTAAGATGTACAGTCGTGGCCAAAAATATTGGTACCTTTGCACTTTTTTCAAATAACTCACAATTTTCTCTCAAAATAAGTTGAAATTGATGGAAGTATTTCATCTCCACAATTCTTTATTTAACTGTTTATATTGCAGAACCTTTGTTTTTGATTCAGAACTTAATATATACTTTTAAATCAGAAAATAAAAATAAATCGCATTGACAAAATTATTGACACCCTCGATTTAATATTTGATAGCACGGCCTTTGGACAAAATAACTGCAGTCAAGCACTTCCGATAGCCATGAATGAGCTTCCTACACCTCTACTGGCAGTTTGTACCACTCTTCGTGTGCAAACTGCTCCAGTTCTCCCAGATTTGAAAGGTGCCTTCTCCCAACTGCCGTTTTTCAGATCTCCCCACAGGTGTTCAATGGGATTTAGATCTGGACTCATTGCTGGCCACTTCAGAACAGTCCAGCGTTTTGTCTTGGACTATTCCTGGGTGCTTTTTGAAGTGTGTTTGGGATCCTTGTCCTGCTGCAAGAACCATGACCTTCGATGGAGACCTAGCTTTCTGACACTGGGTTGATCATTGCACTCCAAAATGCCTTGGTAATCTGATTTCATGATGCTATGCGCACATTCAAGGCACCAGAGGAGGCAGCACAGCAACCCCAAAACATCACTAAACCTCCTCCATGTTTGACTGTAGGGAAGGTGTTCTTTTCTTTGAAGGCTTCATTTTGTTTCTTAAAAACAGAGATGATGTGCTTTACCAAAAATCTCTAATTTGGTCTCATCTGTGCACAGGACGTCCTCGTAGAAGGATTTTCGCTTGTTCAGGTGTGTTTTGGAAAACTCCAGTTGGGCTTTCTTTTGTCTCTGTCTCAGCAGTGGGTTTCTCCCGGGTTTCCTACCATAGAACCCCCTTTCATTGAGTTGGCGACGATGGTGCGAGTTGAAACTGTCGTACCTTGTGTCTGAAGGTCAGCTTGAAACTGTTTGGCAGTTGATCACAGTGCTATCTCCACCATTCAAACAATTCTTCGCTGCAATCTTTGATCAAATTTTCTCTTATGACTGCGTCTAGGGAGGTTGGCTGCAGTGCCATGGGCCTTAAAGTTCATGATAACATTGTGAATGGCAGACACAGGAATATCATGGTCTCTGGAGATGGACTTGTAACCTTAAGATTGTTCATGCTTGGCTACAATCTTGTGTCTGACCTCCTCAGACAATTCTGTGGTTTTCTTTCTTTTCTCCATGCTCATTGTGGTACACACAGTGAAACAAAACAGCAGAATGACTCCTTTTCTCTATTCAAACTGGTTGAATGTGATTTTTTTTTTATATTGCAGGCATCTGCAACTCACCGCAAGTGAGTTCAATTCCAAAGTGAAGGAGAATCGCCTGCCTGAAATATAATTTTCTAACAACTTCTAAAAGGTGTCAATAATATCGTCTGGGCCATTTTAGGATTTCTTTGTGGAATAAGCTAAGATTTAGTAATTTTTTCAGCTTTTTTTTGTTTTGTTACACTGCAAACAAAAGAAATACATATGTAGATTCCAAAAGATTTTTTTTTTTATTTCAACAATTTTCTGGAAGAAATGGTGCCTTATTTGAAAAAGGTGCACGGGTGCCAATATTTTTGGCCACGACAGTTTGCACCATGATCGGATCTTCTATCGGAATATGAAACCGCTTTAATGATCGCAGAATGTACAACTTTCTTGAAACCTTTGAGGTAATGAAATGTATGTGATTAGCCCTCTTGAGGTCATTGCTCATTACAACAACCAGTAATTTAACTTGCCGACTTTCCTGTAATGCAACATATTTCGTTGGATCTGCGGTGGAGGGAGCCGATGGTAAATGAAAGATCTGCTGAGGAGGGAATTGGCCACATGACCTGACACGTAGCATGGTTAAGTTGCATCTTAGCATCTGTACTCCATCGTTCAAATTGCATGAGGACTAACTGGATGGTACATGGTGAATTAATTTAACGTGTCCCTACTAACGTTAAGTCATGCACGTATTTCCATCTCCTGATGTCAGATGATTGAAAAGAATCCTTGATGACTGCCAGAAAAATGAGCAACCCCAGATGTGTTCCTTGTGAGACACCACCTGTTACTGTTGAAGGTTTAGAAAGCTGTTCCTTGTACCATACTTAAGCACAGTGTGAAAGAAAGCTGCACTCTCATTGGATCAAATAATGTCTTGCTCGCATACTGTACAGTGTGCTTGAGATTAACCAAAACAATGAAGAAAATTCACTGCACGTGTATGTTGTCTTTTCAAGGTGGGCATACATTGTCCAAATTATATCCAATTTGTCTTGTGAAACACGTTTTGATATAATGTGGGACAAAAAATAAATTCGTCGGTGTATGCCATCCCACAATTCCACGTACTATGGAGATATCGGTATGTTATCTTGTCAACACAACACATCTTTGCTTTTGACCAATGGGCAACCACCATTAGTCAGTATGTGAAAGTAAAGCAGTTGGAACTCAGCTCTGTGGTGCTGAGAAGTCTTGTGCTTTTGAAATTTGCATATGTGTGCAGTCTACCATATAAGGAACAGATGTTGCGCACAACCCCAGAAGCACTCTTTGTTCTGTGGGTTGCTCCACAAAATAGGTATGTGCTATAACATTCGTACATTGGAACATTTTGATGATTCTGTCCCACGTTGACGTCCTCCTTCGTATCACTATTCTACCAGGTGAGTGCCCAGGGATATTACTCCTATGTTTTTATTTTTACCTCCACCACCAAAGGTGGATATATATATATATATATATATATATATATATATATATATATATATATATATATATATATATATATTTTTTTTTTTCATGGATGGAGGTTAATTTTTCACCGCTGTCTGTTACTTGGCAAAACTATTTTTTTTTTTTTGACAAGTATGTTGATAGCTTCCATTTATCTGTCCATTCACCTTTAATCACCGACAGTTCACAATTTTTAACCAATCTTCACAACACCACCAAATGGTGAAGTTAGTGATCCGACAGAATACTATTTATTTTTGAGGCCAAAAGGTCAAAATATGCCAAATTTCTAAAATCCTCAATTTTCATCCGATTGATTTTTGTAATTTGAAGAGCATTTGCATATCAATCACTGAATTCAACCACCTATTATTTTCGAGGTCAAAAGGTCAACATGGGCCAAATTTCTAAAACTCATTTTTCATCCAATTGAAACGCAAGGATGCGCAAGGAAATTAGTTGCAGGTGGAGGCCATTCAGCCCATCATGCCTGCGCCACATCAACACCACACCAATTTATCAACACCAGATCAAAATAAGAAAATTGCAAAAAAAAAGGAATTCTTTCCAGTGGAGGGGGCATGGGCATTGATGGTCTTGGATTTAAAAAAAATAACACATCAACCACACAACACCCCTTGATGAGACCCCACCAACAACACTCCATACACATGCATACAATCAGCCATCAATGTTCAAACTACCTAAAAGTCCTGCCAATATCCCTATACCCCTCTATCTCCAATACTTTCAGTTAATTATCCAATTCCAATTTAAACTTATCCACTGTTTCTGCTGCCACTACCTTTCCAGGGAGACCATTCCATGCATTCACGATGAAAGGTAAGGTAATGAAATTTACGTGATTATCCGCACAAATTTGAGCAGGATTTTCCTCTCAGCTCACTGAATAATACATCCACAAATTACTTTTGAGGTCAGCATATGCCAAAAGGTCAACCTAGGCCAAAGGTCAACAACTTATGTGCACTTTCTAAAATCCTCATTTTTCATCCGATTGACTTGAAATTTGAACAGGATTTGCATTTCAGGTCAATGAATTCAACCATCAATTTTGAAAGATTGGACCAAAAACTGTATTTAACTTGATATCTCAAAAAGTTGTGGACGTGTTGTGTCAAAATTAAGTGGATGAGTTTGAACGGTGACGAGAACAAGCCGATTCGATTTTGGTTCATATCCAGCCCATCAGTGGGATACAAAACGTAAACTGTTCAGCCTGGTGGATCTATGCACTCTACCGAGTGCCGTTCTACTTTGTTCTACTTTGCCAAGTGTCACTCCATGAGCGATTTTCATTTGTTTGTTTGTGAATAAAATATCTCAAAAAGTTGTGGACAGATTCTGCTGAAATTTGGTGGAGAACTTGGGTATGTGACACTGACAAAATGATTACACGTTGAAGATCCAAATCCGGATCTGGATCTGGATCTGAAAATGTTTAGTAATTTTTTCATTAATGAGAGATAGGACCAAAAACGGCAAAAAGCAGGTGTCTCAAAAAGTTGGCGATGGATTCGGACGAAACTTGTTGGGTATGTAATGAGGAAGAATTGATTAAATTTTGGTGAAGAGTTGGTGAGGTGACTAGAACAAGCCGATTAAATTTTATTTCAGGTCCGAATCCAGATCCGGCCTGTCAGTGGGATGCCAAACATTAACTAATCAGCCTGGCGAAGGTATGCGCTCTACCGAGTGCCCTTCTTGTTTAATTTGTAGTTATCTCCGCCACCATGTTTTTACCGCTGTATGTTTGTATTTTGCCAAATATTTGGGTCTGTAGCATCTGTTTGTCTGTCTGTGTGTCACACGATTTTTAACTCCGCCATCGAAGATGGACGGAGGTTACAGTTTTCAACCCTGTCTGTTTGTTTGTTTGTGAACAGTATTACGGAAAAACTCCTGGACGGATTTCGACGAAACTTGGTGGGAGGGATTAGGTATGGTCCAAGGATCATGCCATTAGATTTTGGACTTGGTCCAAAGCCCAATATGGCCGCTATGGCGGCCATTTAAAAAAAAAATTGTTTTTTTTTTTTGCATTTGTACATGGTTTAAGTGATTTCCAACCAAAAAAAAAAAATAAATTTGTTCGAGAAAAAAAAAACAAATTTTGCACCTTTTTTTTCAAAAAAAATTCGATTTTATATTTTGCTATTTCTACATGCACGTCGATCGAGTTTAGTTTATTCAATCGTGGTTCAGTAGAGTCTGGTCCATTTTGACCTACAATGAATAGGATATCAGGTTCACTTAAGTGACCCAGCACTATTGGCAGCGGAGGTTTTGCACTCTACCGAGCGCTCTCCCTCTAGTTAACCTCCGCCATCGAAGATCGGAGGTGACCGTTTTCACCCCTTTCTGTTTGTTTGTTTGTTTGTGAACAGTATTACCGAAAAACTCCTCGACGTATTTCGACGAAACTTGGTGGGGGGGGGTTAGGCATGGTCCAAGGATCATGCCATTAGATTTTGGACTTGGTCCCCCATCCCCCCCAAAAAAAATTGTTAGATTTTTTTTTTTGCATTTCTACATGTTTTAAGTGATTTCTAACCCCCCCCCCCAAAAAAAAATTGTTAGAGAAAATTTTTTTTATTTTGCATTTCTCCATGTTTTAAGTGATTTCAACCCCCCCCCGCCCAGAAAAAAAATTGGAGAAAAAAACATTTTTTGCAACTTTTTTTTCAACAAAATTTCGATTTCTTTTTTTTGCATTTCTACATGTTTTAAGTGATTTCAAACCCCCCCCCCCCCAAAAAAAAATGTTGGAGAAAAGAACTATATCTGTCAGCACTTGACATCACATTTAATGAATAAGATATAAGGTTCACTTGAGTGACCCAGCAGTATTGACGGCGGAGGTTTTGCACTCTCCCGAGTGCTCCCTCTCTAGTTGTCCACTGTTTTGAAGCAATCGTTCTAAACATTTTTGTGTGTGGAGCTGTGGAGCTGTGGCACTCTACTGAGTGTCATTCGTTCTACTTGAAGAACCCACTGAAGTAAGTGTTTACCATTTTGGAATGTCTGTGATCAAACTTTGTTTTATGGTATATGTTACAAGTGCTATCCAATCTTGCAACTAAATTTAAAAACTATTATGAACTATAAACAAGCTATTATGCATTATTTATTTATTACTCTGATAAATGGTTGATGCCAGAAATATCAGCTTCTCCTCGCTTCCCACAGCGGTTAGCATACCTCTGAACATCCTGTTGTTTTCATCCATTGTATTACAAATGTAATTTGTTGATGTGCTGCAGAGAACTACGAGCGCCTGGAAGCGGACAAAAAGAAACAGGTCCTGAAAAAGAAACGGTGCACAGGGCCGATGATTCGCTACCATTCACTCAGTATGCCATTGGTGACCGAGGTGTCGGTTAAAGAAGAGAACGTTGATGTGGAAGGGTAAGTCGTGGTCACATTACATGGTTGACGTGTCGAGATCGTATTTAAAAATTGAGAAACCGTTCTTCATTGTTTATTATTTATATATGTTGGGCATGAGCTAAATATGCCTGCTGTTGGCTTCATGGTTGGGGTGGCGGGCCTGGGATCCTAGCGTCCTGAGTTCAAATCCCGCTCAGCTGTTGAATTTTTGAGCTGGTGCCTCCACATCCCATGTGTTCAATTTTTTTCTGTTAATTCAGGCTGGATGCAGAACTCGAGATGCATCCTGGGAATAGCAGCAGCATGACCGGGAGGTGTTCCAGGAATTTTATCACTTTCTCCGACGACGAAACTTTCTTGAAATACTTTCCTGTACAAAAGTCAGTGCGCGTACCCATACGGGATCTGTGCCCTGTAACCCATAAGCCGGCACTCTACCGGGACCCCATCACCGACATCCCATATGCCAGTCCACGAGCCTTCAAGATCATCCGTGAGGCATACCGTACGTACATCGCGACACATGGTATGCCGGGATCTACCAGCAGCTCTACTAGCACCACTACGATGACCAGTGGTGCGACTCAAGCTGGCGAAGGAGGCACTCGTCCCAAGGGAAAGATTTCCTCAAAATAGGTTACCCTTTTTAAGGTCTGTCAGCTGGACAATTTGCCTTGGTTTGTTTTAATTTTCTGAAATACCTTCTCAAATATTGCTTTTACAGTTTGATTGTCTGCCTAATTGGAACCTGCATTGTTTTGCCGAAGGCTGGAGGCGTTATGTTTTCAGGTTGGCAGGTCAGCTATCCAACCGTCCGTGTGTCCGTTGGTTTTTTTGTTGCAACGATGATATGAATACCACTGAAGGGAGCTCAACCAAAATGTACACAAGTACGGACTGTAATACAAAACATTTGGGCTTATTTTACTGTAAAGTTGTGACTTCGACATGCACACCAAATTGCCTTGGTTGGAGATGTCCAGCATCACACAGATCGTATTACATTTGTGCAGAATGCTTTTGTAAGGTGATTTGGTAATAAAAAAAATTTAGGGACATTTTGCTCATGATGTGAAATGACACTTGTAGAAATCTTGTATGATGAGAAATACAATTTGATGAACAAGATGCATTGATATCACAGAAGCTGAGCAAAAAAAATAAATTTACCATTAATATAATTTACATATTTGATGTCCTTTGTTATGGTTGAGGTTATAATTTAGTACTGTTGATGTAAATTCTAAATTGATTGGATTGCAGAATGACTGTTTGCAAGTTTTATGACAAAATATTCAGTTACTCAGTTTGAAGAATGATTATTATCCCTTCACTTTTTGAAGAAAAATGGAGGATATTGTAATTGGCTCCGTGTCTGTCTGTCTGTACATCTGTCCGTCACGCTATCTCCTAAACGGCTGTGCAGAAATTCGCCGAGCGTGGTAGTTTTGATCGCATCGCAAGAAGGTGCAAGAGCATTATCATTTTTGACTCTGCCTCCTGCGGTGGGGTCAAAAGGTCAAATACCAGAAAATGCAATTGCAGGCACATTTTAAAACATTTTCAAATGGAACTTTGTATATGCAATCAACATTGGGAGGTGCATGAAATATGTATCAGGATTTTTTTGGATTCGACCATGGTTTCATGGCTCAGGGGTGGGGACCTAGGGTCACAGAGGTCAAAACGGGAAAATATTTTTTAACCCAAAATTTGATAAACTTGCTGTTGCCCTGAACAGTTAAGGTGGCCAGCTTAAGATCTTGGGGTTTTGATTTTGAGCCCCTGTCATGCTGTTGAAATAACACTAAGTGGGTTAACTTAGCCTGGCATCCTTCCAAGGTCAGCAAAATGAGTACCAGCATACTGGTAACAGGGGCACTGCATCGGCGGTACAGTCACGCTTCCAGCAACAATGCAACCAGCAGCCACAGGCTGCCGATGAAATAACTCAAATTTGATATCAAGTCATTCCTCATGGAACTTTTTGCCATCTTTCAACTTTGCTTGAGGTGAGAACCATGGGGATTTGTAATGGCGCACAATGGACCTTGCTCTCGTATTTCTTTGGAATTATTTTTTCTGACTTTTATAATTCCACCACCACCACTACTTATACTGACCCAAATATTCCCACATTCCTCTGAGATCAGCCGTTGATCTTTTTTGTTTATTTGTTTGGCCCGACCTCTTTAACGAACTGGCTGGCCAGGCCAATGTTAAACTGAAGGTGATTTTGGCAGGAATTTGTAATTTTCTCATGGTGCTGATGGTAGCTTACCTACTCTTCGTGAAAATCACAGTGCGATCTTTGTCCACCAACTAATGCTAGCAGAAGGAACACCGAACTTCCTGTCCATCCGAGGAACGGCACAATTTTTGATGCAACACCCTGCCTGCTAAGCACGAATCCGGCCGTTTAAAGCTGTTTAGAATTAGACCCAGGTTAGACGGCTTAAATAGTGAGAGCTTAAATAAGCTTAAATAGACGGCTTAAATAGCTTAAATAAACTACACCTCTCGACCATCCTGTTATTTTGTACGAATTTATTTTCATTAGATTTTGTTCCAATTCCACTAGATGTCAGTAGCTTTCTGTTTTTGATGAAACAAGAATCCAAAGTTGTCTGTTATTGTCATAACATTTGGCAATAGTCTGCACATCTAATTGATTTGTGATTTTCTTGATCTTCTAAATTCCAGTGTACCTGTGCAATTGGAACGAAATGATTGTGATGGCTCATGTAAATTTAGTCCTTTAAAAATGTTGATCAAAGTATTGAATTTGAGTTTTGGATTCGAGTACATAAGTGCCCTTTAAGAAGCAGTGATAAAAAGCGATTTCACGTGAGATTTAATTATTTTTCTCGTTAAAATTTTTTTTTTTAACATGTTTGGATTTGATGAATCAATTTCGATGGCAAAACCAATTTTGTTGAATATGGATACAACTCAGCAGGAAGGAAAACATCATTTTCGTTCTTAGCTTATTAGCACTAATTACCTGCGTTTCTCGAAGCGTTCGCTCCAAGGATTATTCCTCGCATCGCCAGCCCACCCAATTCCGAGCCGATTAAGGATTATGAAGCTTCAGCGACTCCCCTGCTAGCCAAACACCCTGCTGAGGAAAGACATCACGTCGACCCGTCTATCCAATCTTACGTCTGACAAGCGGAGCAGCAGGGGGAATGGGAGGGGGTGGGTAGGGGGGAAACATTATAGACCCCCATGCTTTCAAAAAAAATTGGATTGAAAGGAAAACCGCTGGGAATTTTAGAGTCCCGTTAATTGCGTGGAGATGGTTAAGGCGGCGCATTCCTGTGGCCTGACTCGGTTGATTTTACCGCTTCTTCGCAAACTTTTCAACAGCTGGTGGGTTCCATGCCTGTCTTCAAATTACTGAGCTATGTGCGACTTGCTTTTCCGTCTCAAATGTACCTCTTGGGAGGCAGCGAGCCTGCCTCGGGCACAGCACAAAGGCCTCCTTTCTCCACTTTCAGCTGTTTAACCTCCTCATTGGTGAATATCCTCCGTATACAGCTACCCGTATAACCTTACACATATACACATTACAGTAGTGCTTTAAGGCAAAATCCTATCCCTTTTATTTCGAACTGATCATCATTACGTCTCATATCAACTCAAGTGTGTGGCTTGTGAGATTAAATTAAAAATTATGCATCATTCCCATTCCTTAGGGTACTGAACTTAATGGGACGAAACCCCAATGATGAAGGTGTTCATTTAATGATCCAGTCAATTCTCACTTGTGTGTACAGCCCTGCAAGCTGACTGCTTAACTTGAGAACACTTGCAGAAGTGTTTCTATTGGGGTACTTATCTGAAACCATAATCATGACGCTCATTATCTGCTGAATTTGGAGACCAATATACCACCGCAGGAGGTGGTGCTCCATCCAGCTTTGACTGAAGTGCAAGGTATGATCACTGGCTAAGAAATTACAGCATAATCTCCATTACATTTCTATTTTCCATTTCTGTATTTTCTAATTTCTCTAATATTCTATTCCAACCTACCTCCCCACCTTGTTACTCTTAAAATAGATCTCCTTATATCTTACGATCATGCATGACTAGTCGTTGCTTTGGTGCATGTAATTCGATGAAATAGTTTCAGCACATCAACAGATGCTCACTGATGTATACGAACATCGTTATGAGATACTCGATAGAATTGGAGCAGAATATGAGTGTCCGTTCTTTACGTTCTTCGTTGGTGTAAGGATTTACACCTGAACACTTAATTGATTCTTGGATCACGGGAATATTTACTTTGCAACGTTGATCAATGGGAAATTCTGCTCAAGGTTTATAGTTGTGGGGGAGTTGAAGGCATTGCCAAAGGCTAAAAGTGAAAATAGGACCCATTATAATGCTGATGCTGAGGCCCTCTGGTAGCTTGTACCTGTTGCTGCGTTTGAGCCTGGGGAATAATAACTTCTGAAATCTATCTGTCTGGGCTCTTCCCAGCATCTTTGTTCCTTTCACATTTCTTTCTACTTTTCACATTTCTCTTTATTCATTCTAATTCTTGCTTTTTTCTTTAATTCTCTTTCTTTATCTATCTGTCTCGGGAGAAGTGAATTCTTGCAGAATTTTTTTTTCTAAGGTTCACTTGGCTCTGCCTGGATGGGTTTTGAGGGCAGTGGAGTCGCGGTTGAAACCCGACTCCTATCCAAGTTCCTCGTGATGACTATCGTTGCTCTTTATGTCTTTGGGTTCCTTCCGATGACTCCAATGCAGTGTTTTTGGTCTTGCATTTGAATACATGGAGAGTTAATTAAGCAAAAGATAATTGAGAACGGCAAGATAAAGGTTTTGGGAGAGGAATAAATATGAAGAAAAGCGATGATAGCGAAGTTTTAGAAAAAAACTTGGTATTTGGAAGAAAGAGAATAACAAATTGAAATGAGGATGTATAATTCTGTCTCAGTGTAGAGGTGATAGTTATGAGATAACCCAAACATATGTATGTGGTTTGTCACTCTAGAAACAAAGAAAACCATACAAGGGTTGTTTAAAATATTCTCGAAATGCGATTCACAATATTCAGACATGATAACATTATATTTCTCAATATTGTCTCTCTTCACTTTGGTGCACTTGCTCAATTTCTTATTCAAACAGTCTACAGCAGTGAAATCAAAATGAGCACAACCTTCCTTCAGTCACGTCTTACTTGATTCATTCAGTTCCTTTTTTTGGCAAATCAGTGGTCATGTGAGTAGGATTTCACATCTGTGGGGGGCAAATCTTGGTTCTACTTTTACCAAGTGTGAGGTGGGTGGATCTTCTTCTTCTTCTTCTTTCGAGTGCAGCGCAAGGCTGTGGAGTCACACCTTTGGCAAAGGGTGTAGGTGTGCTGCTGATGCAATGCCCTCTGCTGGTTTGGGCAGGAATTTGTAATTTGTTCAGATTGGCCGTGATCGCTCATCGACTCTTGGCGAAAGACAACATGGGATCTTTAACGTCCACCAACAAGTGCTGGCAGACGGGATGCCAAGTTTAACGTCCATCCGAAGGAGGGTACCACATATTGATGAATCACCCGGCCTGTGAAACATCAGGATGACAGTTTATAGCTGGGTCAGTATTCAAACCTGCGCTCGACAGCTTTGAGGGGAGTGTGCATCCCTCCAGGCCATACTTTTCCTCCAGGGCTGGTGGGGTGGATGACAAACATTATCAAAGCCACAGCCAAGAATGGTGGTCTGCATAACCCAAGCCTTTGCACAAGCGCAGTCATGAAGGAGGACCACATCAATTAGTCAACATCCCTCTGGATTTGTCCTTGATTGCTTGCTGCAATTTTTGCGTGAGGTTAGCGTCATATTCTCCTGTGATTGTAGTTTTACGAGATATGTCATCAATCCAGTCTCATATGATGATGCAGAGATGGAACATGCATTTGACATGTCTAGTCTGGGTTATATTCCCAACCTGAATATAAACTCCAATTGATGTCTCACATCACAAAGTGCACCATACATTGGATAGATGTAAAGCTGGGTGTCTTCGCTGTTGGCATTATGGTTGTGGACGTTAAATATCCCATCATGTCTTTTGCAAAGAGTTTAGGCGTGTTATTTCAGGCATCCGGAACAAATTCCAACCTTGATGACCACTGCTGCCTGGGGCCCAAGCCTAAAGGGGGCCCGATGTAGTCACAGATTAACTTACTGGTGGGTTACTTAATCAATTAAACTGTGTGGCCAGAAGGAATACACTTCCTCCCAGAGGTGTGTCCTGATGCGTAACCGCCGTTTTGACGATGGAGATGTTGAAGACCCTGTGCTCACCACCAAGGAGAAATTCAACACTGATATTATGTTCCTTGTCATCAGTGACCAGCCAATGAGTTCCTTGAAATACTATCTTGAAATATACAAGGAAATCAACGATAAGTTTTGATTCCTCTCCAATGTCGCCTTCCCTCTTCCCTCTCGTCTTCCACTAATAAGATCAATCAAGCCACAGAAGATCCTGCTCGCTCCGTTCACAACGATCTGGAACCCACGATTGGAAGTGAATTTATCCGGTTTTCAGCCTTACTGACATCTTCAACAGACCTTCAAATAATTTCAACAGAGCTATATCTGACGATGATGGTGATGAGAGTGAGGGTGAGCTGTCCTTCTCGAAACTAAAATGTATTGGATGAGGACATTAACCGAATGGAACAAGATCAACTTCGTGTTGCAATCATGATCATCGAGAGTGAAGTTTGGCGAGGACTTGACTTCTCAAAAACCATTTTGGAGTTTCGCCGGAAAAAAAAAATCTATGAAAAGTCTGATGTGACTTCATACATGTAGTGGTTTCTGTGGAGATTCGTCCTACATACACCTTCGAATGAAAATGGCAAATTATGGTCTTACAAATAAATTACTCTTCCTTGTTTTAAATCGTTGTCGTTATCAATTTTGTTTCAAAGTGTAACGATTTTTTTTTCATTAAAGTGTTCTTGTTTATTGTTTGTACAGGGATTGTTTGGTTTTTTAAACATAATATATTAAATGAGAAAGCATCTGAAAATGCAAAGCCCGTCCACTTTGTATTTAGATTTTTTCTTTTCGTATGCCAAATGGTACCTTTGACCGTTTGACCAAATTATGCATTTGTTTTCTCCATTTTCTCATAATATAGCTTTGTTGAAAATTTGATGACTAAAGCTCAAATGATAGTTCAACTTTTTGGTCAATTGGATGAAAATTGACCATCTTATGTGATGCTGACCTTTGACCGTTTGACCATATTCTTAATTGGATTGTCCATGTTCCCATAATAACGCTTTGTTGAAAATTTGATAACAAAAGCTCAAATGGTAAAAAAAAGTTACGGCAAAGACACACACACACACACACACACACACACACACACACACACACACACACACACACACACACACACACACACACGTGATTGCAAAACCCTGTCTCATGCTGCGTGAGGGATGGGCTTGTGAGCATCATCATAGTATCCATAAGAACATATCTTTATATCTACACCCCTGTTGTGTTCCATCAGCAAGTGGCTTGCTATTGCTTTCCAAGCCAGTCATTCCATATCAACCCCTTTGCAAGCCGCTCACCAAGCCACTCGGCAAATAGAGATGGTCTTTGTTGTGTTAGCTAAAATGGCTGCCGTAGTTTGATTCCGACAATACAATCGATGAAATAGTATGTACAGTACACTCATAATATTATTGAAATGTGAATTTCATACTTTAATTTGTGCTTCCACTCTTCATCTCAATTCTTCAAGATCTACAAACATGGAAAAAAAAAACCATAACCCTCCCCACACCCCTCCCCAAAATGCACAGTCAGGTTTAGGTCCATGGATAAGCCTTGCAGGGGACTCCTCCTTCTGACTCCCCATTTATTTATCTTTCTTTTCCTCTTCCTCATACTCTGTACATTTTGAAACACTGCGAGCACAATAAATTTGTTTGCGGAAGTTGTCACAAGAGGATCGAGTAAAACTGAAAAAGCAGGAGACAGACAGTCTGTGCTCGAGTAACACGATAGCATTGTTTACATTGTGGACTGCCATATTGTTTGGCGGGCTGAGCATTCCCTTCTGTTGGAGTACTTGCTTGAGCGCTTTGAATCAGGTAAGCCCCTTGCTAATGGAACATATCCCAGACCTGACTTTGACCTTATGCATACTTAACATAATACATTGTGACTTAGCTCACTGATGTCTATTACTGCGGGATGGGAAGGGGAGTCGGAGGGCCCATGATTGGGTTACTGCCCCAGGTACAGCAGGTCCCCTTAATCCGTCCTTATTGCAAGGATTCAAATATGGATTCAAGGTTCCAGTTGAGAAATCACATTTCGTTACCAGTCACGAGAACAGTGATAAAGTCTGCTGGATATCCATTCAGCAGGTTGAGAAGATGGTGACGTGATCTCCACGATGCCAATGACGAACTATTGTCGATCGTGAATGCTGAGGTTTTAGGTGTCTCATCTTGCTGAGACTTTGCAGGTGTCCAAGTGTATGCTGATGGTGGTGATAACACTGCCTTTAGATATTACAAGTTCTGTGGATATTTCAGAAGCACCTGGAACACTTAGACCCACCATGATTAAAGCCTTGACCTGGACAGCGGCAGTTTGTTCGTCAGTCATATCTGCTGGCCATCTTGACCTTGGGGTCCACTTCAAGGACTTGTGTCCACAGATGAAGTCAGCCACCCATTCGGCTATTGTAGAATATGGGGGCACACCTTCACTCTACAAGACCACCATGCGTTTGTGGATTATGTATCCTTGCAGAAACATTTGATGTGACGTCGATGCTCAATTTTAGAAAGATCTATAATTGTTTGACATGTCAATTCTTCTGATTTATACACTGAAACAGCAATGAATGTCAGATTTATTAATCTATTAGCAGAACAAGCTCAAATGAGCTAATATCCTCTTAATGATGACATCATAAAAACGAATATGACGTCATTGTGATGTATCAGGTTTGCGATAAATTATCTGTGCTAATGCCCGGCTTGATTCCCACAAACAAAATTCAAACAGCTTGCCTAGTTTCGGAGATAATGGTATAGGCGATTTCCATTAGCGGCGATATTATGACGTCAACTTTTTTTCTAGGAAGAATTTCCAAAATCGGAGATGGTTTCTGTCTGCGCGTGGGCTTTCTGCATATACATGGCAAGTTTCACGAAGATCTGATGAAAACTCTGGGTTGTGAAACAAAAAATGTCAAAAAATAGGAATGACGTCATTAAAATTGATATGACGTCATAGTGATGTATCATATGTGCGGTAATTCATCTCTGCTAATGCCCGGCTTGATTGCTGAAAACAGAATTCAAAAAGCTTGCCGAGTTTCGGAGATAATTTTTTAGGTGATTTCCATTAGCGGAGATATTTTGACGTCATAACTTTTTTTCTAGGAGGAATTTTCAAAATCGGAGATCGTTACTGTCTGCGCAGGGTATTTTGGGTGGTCGATCGAGTCTAAAAAAAAAAAATTCAGAATTTTTTTTTTCGATTAAATTTTTTTTTTTCGATTAAATTTTTTTTTTGATCTACCCTTATTTGTTGGTCGTGGTGTCGGTCTGTCCGTGTGTGTGTTTTGTCGGGGGGTTTTGACCCCCTTGCAGTTGTTCGATTTTGATGGAATTTGGGTGGTGGGACCAGTTTATGACCTCGTTATGCCGCATAGGTACTGGTTGCTAACGCCCCTTTGGTTGCCTAGCAACGGGACTTTGAAATTTTTCATAAATCATTAAAAAATTATTTTTTCGAAAATCAAAAATCGGGCCACGAGCGACTGTGGGCAGTACATTCAGCCATATTGTCAAACATTTCCAGCCGAAACCTATGGAAACTGTCGGAGAAGATAGACTGAATGAACCCTGGTCGAAAACAATAAAAAAACGAAGTTCGTTATATCTCAGAGACTATGAGTCAGATATACATGAAACTGGTATGGTAGGTTCATGGTATGTCCTAGTTATGAGTGAGAAAGAACCGTTGCTATGGACCCCTCCGTTGCCTGGCAACGGCCGAAAAACCTCTAAATGGGGGTATTTTAACGAAAAAAACAATCTGCAGCATTAACCTTTGAAGCAAGAATCATGAATTTTATTGTGCTTAATCCTCGGGTCATTTCCCATCGAACGGGCCCATCGCTTCAGATTCTATTGGGTAGTCAACTACCCATGTCCGCCTACCAGCTTGTTACATATATATGCCAAGTTTCAGGAAGTTTCGATGAAAACTGAAGGCTGTGAAACAAAAAAGTCCACAAGAAGAAGATGAAGAACAACAATGTGAGTAAGACTTAGAGATCCTCCACGAGGATCTAAAAATCCGTCAAAATGACGGTCGACTTCTGTATTTTTACACCATTCAGCCTTGAGAATTTGGGATAAAACCAAAATTACGCATAAACAACTTCATATATTATACAAATTGCTCATCCCTTTATTTGGGCAATGCATAGGAAACAGACCACTGCCATAATTGCTCTCAATAATAAAAACGGGTTGCATACATGAAGCAAAAACATGCCTACTGCTTATGTACACAAATATACATTGTGATTGTATAGATCGGATAATTTCAATTGCACTGACACATGGGCTGACACCAGAGGACTGAAGCCTGATGCATATGCATACTGTTGCCTTAACAGAATGGCAGACATGATTTTTTTCAGGTTACAATTGGGCCAGATTTCCAACCAATGGAGTCCAACGATGGTCCGTCCACCCATCCACACAAGCATATACATAGTCCAAAAACGAACTGGCTTTTTTATATGATAACAAAGATAAAATGGGACTAACAATCATATATGCATGCAAATTCCTAATGAGAAAATACCGCAGCTCTCCAGTGCCAAGGAATACCCACCATGTCACTTTCCTACATTATCTTTAAAACATTTGGTAATGCTGATTCGTCAGCAATAGCCTGGAGATAGACACACTCGCCGATAAGCTGTCCTTCGCGAAGAGTTAGGTGAGCTATCAGCTATCTCCACGGTCTTATCAATTCCTATCCCTGATCAATTCCTGATATTCCTGCCCTAACCTAAAGAGGGCATTGCATCAGCTGCACACCCACACCCTCAGCCAATGGTGCTATAGAAAATCGAGTTATCAACTTCTACTCACCGCAAAAGGTTGATAACTTTGTCTCGTCTGAGCGGCGTCCCATCTTATATATTATTTCCGAGTTTGTGGTTTCGTGTCGCACTATCTTCGACTTTGTTCTGCACTTGAGTAAGGTGATATTCGGCTTACATTATCTCAAAGACCATATGAGGTGCATGGTACAAAAAAAAGTAAATAAAATGGTTCTGAAACAGTGAAATCGTATTCCACTTACTGCATTAAAGTAAAATTACTACTGATACTCTGCATCAGTTCCTTTCTCAAACACACCCACCCCAACATGTCGCGCAGAGCGTGGGTTATGCTAGTCAGCTCTTAAGCTTGAGTGTATGTGACAACAGTCACAAGTTCAATAAGAAGCAAGAAAAACGATGAGGGTATAAAATAGCAAGCTGCCAGGCAAGAGGAACGACAAGTTACTCTTCCGTTCAGGCTTTCCGACCTGCTCGGTCCTCTAAGGGTGATGTTCTCAAGCCTGGTAGAAGTGGAGGGCAAAATGATTGGTTAAAAACCAGATTTAAAAAAAAAAAAAAACCACGCCGACACCGCTGCTGTTGGTTGGACAAGTAAATGGAACAAAGTTCATGATGTAAAAGTACTAACAAATTGGCACCGATGAAAAGTGCATGACAATCCTACTCGCAGCATTGTGCTCCTTGTGCTGCAAACTAAAGACGATTCAAACTGCATCTGTAGTTACCGGACTTGCGTGCGATGCGAAAATAGGGCTTAAGCAATTGGTTCACTTTGTCCATCTGTCTACAAACGTCAGGCTATTATTGAGCAGCTACTTAATTTCAATTGAATTTTATATTTAGAACACTGCAGAACATGAATCCACAAATAAATCAGAACACAAACCTGCAGTTTAGCAGTACTTTGGCTCGGAAATTGGCAAAATGTATGATATCCCATCCTGATCGCGTTTGCGTTGAGGAGTAAGGTGATTACTTTAGTATCTGCCTGTCTGGTAGTCAAACAAAATTGAAAATCATTCAAACAGGAAACGTACTGTTTTTACAGGTCAGAAAGGACACAAGCAACAGGGATGAATAGTTGATTTAACGTGTTAAATAAGGTGGTGTAAAAGACAGTGAATCAATGGTGGTAAACATCCAAAAAACGTTTTTTCCTCACAACCTTTAAAACGGGTATTTTATTTCAATTGAATTATATATCTTCAACACTGTAGAACACAAATCGCCCTCTTGACACTTTCAAAAACCTTCCGTTTGACAGTACTTGATGTATGTATGTATATATATATATATATATATATATATATATATATATATATATATATATATAAATATATATATGTATATATGCATATATGCATACACTCCTGAAGAGCACTTACTTATATATGTATATAGTTACCTCGTGCCTCGTGCCTCGCTTTGGTTGGCTCTGGGGTTCTGCTGACTCGGAGTGCGGGGTCGGACGGCGGGCGGACCTGCCTCCCTCTCCTGCTCGCGGCTTGGCGCGGGAGCTGGTTCCCTGGCGGCTGTGGGCGGACTTGGGCCAGGACCAGGAGGTTGACAGCACCGCTGTTTCTCCTGCCCCCCACCCCTGGCGAGAGCAAGGCCGGCTCGTCCGGCGCCGATCCAGGGACAGTTGCGTCCACACCACGGTCCAGCCTGACCACCAGAGATAGCTACGTTTTGTGTGTGTGTGTGTGTGTTTGGCGCCTTAGAGGGATTGAGAACTGTATATTCATTGGAATTGTCTGTGTTTTTCCCCACGCCCGATCCCACACCATCCCGTCGAATCGCCCCGGATCCCTCTTCTTGCCGAGTCTTGTTATTTCTGGTAATAATAAAAACGAATAAACATCATCAACTCAGTGAAAAGTGACTTGTGCCACCTTCCTCGTCCCGTTTGCGGTAGAGCGATTAGAACCGCCATGTTTGGGTTATAAATAAATAAACCGCCTCCATCGTTTCGGCTCATTCTCCGTTGGCGGGACTCTTCAAGTCCCGTGGACGTCACATTGGTGTCAGGGTGTTGGATGTTCGAACCCCTCTAAATTATATACCAGGATTAAAATCTCGCCACGAATTGGAATCTAAAACTACTACAGAAAAGCGCGTGAGCGCGGGAAAATTTTGGCGGGATTTTTCAAATTTAAATTAATTGGCGGCAAACGGGACTTCTGCACCATGGCGGATGTGCAGATGATTGAGGAGGAAGGCCACGTGTCTGGCAGCGAGTCGGGGGAAGAGGGGAGAAACGGGGGTAGGGTTGGAACCTCCCCCATTCCGAGCGTGGACCGTGCTTCATTGCCCGTAACGGGGCCGGCAGCACCGGAAACCGGCGCGATGTCGATCCAGCCAATGTTGGAACGTTTAATAGGGGACATGACGGCACAAATAGCAAATCAATTCGTGGCACAGGTGGCAGAAATGACGGCACAGAGGGCAGAAATGACGGCACAGAGGGCAGAAATGACAGATCAATTGGGGGTAATGGGGGTACAGTTGGGTGCACGGATTGATTTAATGAGGGATGAATTGGGGGAAAAGATGGAGAAAATGAAAACTGAGATGCAGCAGTGTGTGGATGTTAAATTGGGAGAAATACAAAGCAAATTCGAGGCTAGATTGGAGGAAACAAAGGTAGAAATTACATTGGAGGGGGAAAATATACGAAAAAAATTGGTAGATAAAATTGATGCAACGAACACCAGGGTTGATAAAGTGGATGAAAGCCTGGAGCGTCATCGTGCCTGTGTGGATGCTTGTATGCAGCTGCAAGTAGAAGAGTGGGGAGAGCTGAGGAAGCAAGGGATGAATTTGGCGGAGGAGGTAAAAGGATTGGAGGCTCGTTTGGACGAACAAGATAAAATTATGAGATGAAGATGAAGTCTTGGATAAAGGCCTGGTAGAGCCGTCTTTTGTAAGTAGAGTGTCCGGGTTGGTTGAGGAGCAGCTACAAACTCGCGACGGAGCCTTGGAGGAGGTTGTGCGGGCCCAGAAGATCCTGCGGGAAGAGGTGAATCGGTCCATTCAACGTTTGGAACAGGAGGCAAAATTGACCCATGAGACCCTCACCACAAAACATTTTTGGCCACAGTGGGCTCCGAAATTGGATACGCAGCCACAAGGGTGTTTGATCCCTGGGCTGGATTCGGACAAGGGAGAAACTGAGAAGCGGGCCACCGTAAAAGTGATCCCCCTGGTAAATTTTGACGGGGCTGGGTGCGTTGAAGCTTTTCTGACGCAATTTGAGTGCATTTCCCGACTAAACGGGTGGAATGAGCGGGAACGTACAGGGAATTTGGTGGCAACGTTGCGGGGACCAGCCGCAGATGTGTTAAACGTGATCGCGGAGGGATGTTGACCTGCTCCCACATTTGCGAGGCGTTGAGCCGTCGGTTTGGGTTCGCGGCAAACTGTGATCTGGTGCGGGCTCAGCTCCAGCACCGCAGATTAAAGCCGGGTGAGACAGTGCAGGAGCTGGCACAGGACATTTACCAATCAGTAAGGATCGCATATCGGGACCTTACAGTAGAGGCGTGGGACAGACTGGCACTAGAGAAATTTTTAGCTGCTCTTCCTGACCCTGAGGTCCGAGCGCTAGTGGAGTTACAGGATTCACCCACTGTTCACCGAGCGGCCGAGTGCGCGGCCAGGCTGGCCTCGTGGAGTCGGCCGGGTCGGGTTCCAGAGAGGCCATCGGTGACGATCCGACAGGCGGAGATCAGGGAGGGGGGCTGGGAGAAATTGGCATTACCCAAATGTTTCAGGAAATTTGCCAGAAACTGTCAAGTTTGATAAAGGATAATCCGGTAGTTAGTGCGCCAAAGCGGCGGGGTCCACCCCAGCCAATAGAGCAATTCAATTATGGCCGAGGGGGTCCGGAACCGGAAGAGACATTTCACCGATACTCACGGGGGCCTTTTATGGGGAGTTGTTTCCGGTGCGGGCGAAGAGGACACATGCAACGATATTGCCGGTACCCGGCGATGGAGGGACCCTCCAATAGACTTTTAGACTCGGAGAGGGTGAATCCTCCTGCTGAACCGCCAGGTCTATCCGAGATGCCCTTTCATAGGTCGGGTCCGGAGATCACTGTCGTGGGTCGGGGAGACGAGATTGGGCTGAGCATATACGGCCATCCTCGGCTGCTGAGATTGTGGCGAAGTGCCCTCCTTTGGTGGAAAAAAATGAATTGTGGGAAAATTGGCATGGGTTTGTAAGTTCTGCTGGGTTTTAGAGTGACAATCGGGACAGTGGGTAATTGGAAACAAAGCGGGCACGAGTGGCTGTCCAATGGCTGGTGCGTGGATCGGGTGAGAAGTGCTGTGTGAGTTGTTTTAAGTGAAGAAGTGAAATGTATGGTGCACACATTGTTTTTTTTTATTGGGCATGGTGTGGTAACAGGGAAGGTCATGGTCGGTGAAGTGTTAGAAATGCAGGTGTCACATGTAAGGCCGATGGGGTGGGGGAGTCATGTGGGTTTTGTGGGTGGGGATGATGTGCTTGTCCACAGGGATTGCTGAAGCTCACGGTGAGCGTGAATTGCGACCCCCTTCAAGGAGATTCACCACCTGGTGGCTAATGGTGACAGTGTCTGGAGGCAACTGGGAGAGGGTCTGGTTGGGCGACCAAGGCGGGTAGGACCTTGGCGACCCAGAAGGCCAGAGGAGCCAGTGAGACCCCTTCCAGAGTGTTGTACGGGATTAGAGCTGATGGCTACCAGGGGGAAGGGAATCAAAGGGAGTGGGGCGGAGAAGCATCCGGGTTGGACTAAAGCTTACCTGTGGGCATGGTTGCACCTGAGATGCCCCCATCATCTTGTGGTAACCCACCCCACGGCCACGACGGGATTCAGCCTGCATGATTAAAATGAGGACCATGACCTAGAAATGTGATGATGACAATGGTGTGAGTGTTGTGAAGATGTGTGAGTCCCACTCGATCCCGCACAACTTGACAGGTGCAGCAAGGGCATGATGTCCGCATAATTTTGGGGCAAGCAAATTTGAAAATTGGCTCCCCAGGTAACGCTGGGTCTATTAGCATCCACTGGGGGAGGCGGTCAAGTGTAAATATCCTGTGAATAGTGTCATTAAGGCTTAGAGTAGGAATATAAAGTATGTGTTGTGTTTTTGTGGAACCTTTTGTTTCCCCTCCCCAGATCACTGGAAGAGTGCTGGGCAAGAGCGATGATCTACAAGATGGAGTGCAACTTCGCTCAGTGCTC